>NC_141543.1:3641818-4247954 GCF_021556685.1 Rattus norvegicus
TGGAATCAAAATTTCTAGGAGAATACAGTGAGTTCCCAATGGGACATGCTTGTATGAGTGTGCTTTTCAATATATAGCAACATTTGAAGGAACGGAATCTAAGTATCATGGTGAATTCAGTAGGTTCCCAATAGGATTCGCATTTAATAAGCATGTTATTCAAGATAGAGCAACGTTTTAAGGAACTGAAACACTGTTTCTTTGTGAATTCAGTTAGTGTTAGTAGCAGGCTCTTGTAATATGTGTATTTTTAAAGATATATCAAAATTTGTTGAGCCGAATCTGAGTAACATGGTGAATTCGGTTAGTTCCAAATAGGCCGCAGTAGTAATAAGTGGACTGTTCGGGATATAGAAAAATTTTCACGAATGGAATCAAAATTTCTAGGCGAATTCAGTGAGTTCCCAATGGGACATGCTTGTTTGAGTTTGCTTCTCAAAATAGAGCAACATTTTAAGGAACGGAATCTAAGTATAATGGTGAATTCTGTAGGTTTGCATTAGGATTCGCATGTAATAAGCATGTTGTTCAAGATAGAGCAACGTTTTAACGAACTGAAACACTGTTTCCTTGAGAATTCAGTTAGTTGTTAGTAGCAGTCTCTTGTAATATGTGTATTTTTAAAGATTTATCAAAATTTGTTGAGCCAAATCTGAGTTACATGGGGAATTCGGTTAGTTCCAAATAGGCCGCAGTCGTAATAAGTGGACTGTTCGGGGTATAGAAAAATTTTAACGAATGGAATCAAAATTTCTAGGCGAATTCAGTGAGTTCCCAAAGGGACATGCTTGTATGAGTGTGCTTTTCCGTATATAGCAACATTTTTAGAAACGGAATTTAAGTATCATGGTGAATTCAGTAGGTTCCCAATAGGATTCGCATGTAATAAGCTTGTTAATCTATATAGAGCAACGTTTTTCGAACTGAAACCCTGTTTCTTTGTGAATTCAATTAGTTCCCAGTAGCAGGCTGTTGTGATATGTGTCCTTTTAAAGATTTATCAAAATTTCCTGAGCCGAATCTCAGTAACTTGGTGAATTTAGTTCCCAATAGGCCCCAGTAGTAATAAGTGGACTGGTCGGGATATAGAAAAATTTTCACGAATGGAATCAAAATTGCTAGGCGAATTCCATGAGTTCCCAATATGATGTGCTTGTCTGAGTGTGCATTTCAATATATAGCAACATTTTAAGGAACGGAATCTAAGTATCATGGTTAATTCATTAGCTTCCCAATAGGATTCGCATGTAATAAGCTCGTTTGTCAAGATAGAGCAAAGTTTTAATGAACTGAAACACTGTTTCTTTGTGAATTCAGTTAGTTGCCAGTAGCAGGCTCTTGTAATATGTGTACTTTTAAAGATTTATCAAAATTTGGTGAGCCAAATCTCAGTAACTTGTTGAATTCGGTTAGATCCCAATAGGCCACAGAAGTAATACGTGGACTGTTCCGGATATAGAAAAATTTTCACGAATGGAGTCAAAATTTCTAGCAGATTTCAGAGAGTTCCCAATGGGACATGCTTGTATGAGTGTGCATTTCAATATATAGCAACATTTTAAAGAACGGAATCTAAGTATCACTGTGAATTCACAAGGTCCCCAGTAGGATTCGCATGTAATAAGCTTGTTATTCAAGATAGAGCATCGTTTTAACGAACTGAAACACTGTTTCTTTGTGAATTCAGTTAGTTCCCAGTAGCAGGCTCTTGTAATATGTGTACTTTTAAATATTTATCAAAATTTGGTGAGCCGAATCTCAGTAACTTGGTGAATTCGATTAGTTCCCAATAGGCCGCAGTAGTAATAAGTATACTCTTCGGGATATAGAAAAATTATCAAGAATGGAACCAAATATCTAGGAGAATTCAGTGAGTTCCCAATGGGACATGCTTTTATTAGTTTGCTTCTCCGTATATAGCAACATTTTAAGAAACGGAATCTAAGTATCATGGTGAATTCAGTAGGTTCCCAATAGGATTCGCATGTAATAAGCTTGTTAATCTAGATAGAGCAACATTTTCACGAACTGAAACCCTGTTTCTTTGTGAATTCAATTAGTTCCCAGGAGAAGGCTCTTGTGCTACGTGTCCTTTTAAAGATTTATCAAAATTTCCTGAGCCGAATCTCAGTAACTTTGTGAATTCGGTTAGTTCCCAATAGGCCGCAGTAGTAATAAGTGGACTCTTCGGGATATAGAAAAATTATCACGAATGGAATCAAAATTTCTAGGAGAATACTGTGAGTTCCCAATGGGACATGCATGTATGAGTGTGCTTTTCAATATATAGCAACATTTGAAGGAACGGAATCTAAGTATCATGGTGAATTCAGTAGGTTCCCAATAGGATTCGCATTTAATAAGCATGTTGTTCAAGATAGAGCAACGTTTTAAGGAACTGAAACACTGTTTCTTTGTGAATTCAGTTAGTGTTAGTAGCAGGCTCTTGTAATATGTGTATTTTTAAAGATATATCAAAATTTGTTGAGCCGAATCTGAGTAACATGGTGAATTGGGTTAGTTCCAAATAGGCCGCAGTCGTAATAAGTGGACTGTTCGGGGTATAGAAAAATTTTTACAAATGGAATAAAAATTTCTAGGCGAATTCAGTGAGTTCCCAATGGGACATGCTTGTATGAGTGTGCTTCTCCGTATATAGCAACATTTGAAGAACGGGATCTAGGTATCATGTTGAATTCAGTAGGTTCCCAATAGGATTCGCATGTAATAAGCATGTTGTTCAAGATAGAGCAACGTTTTAACGAACTGAAACACCGTTTCTTTGTGAATTCAGTGAGTTCCCAGTAGCAGGCTCTTGTAATATGTGTACTTTTAAAGATTAATCAAAATTTGGTGAGCAGAATCTCAGTAACATGGTGAATTCGGTTAGTTCCATATAGGCCGCAGTAGTAACAATAGGACTGTTCAGGGTATAGAAAAATTTTTACGAGTGGAATCAAAATTTCTTGGAGAATTCAGTCAGTTCCCAATGGGACATGCTAGTATGAGTTTACTTTTCAATATGTAGCAACATTTTAAGGAGCGGAATCGAAGTATCATGGTCAATTCACTACGTTCCCAATAGGATTCGCATGTAATAAGCATGTTATTCAAGATAGAGCAACGTTTTAACGAACTGAAACCCTGTTTCTTGTTGAATTCTGTTAGTTCCCAGTAGCAGGCTCTTGTAATATGTGTACTTTAAAGATTTATCAAAATTTGGTGTGCCGAATCTCAGTAAATTTTTGAATTCGGTTAGTTCCCAATAGGCCACAGAAGTAATAAGTGGACTGTTCCGGATGTAGAAAAATTTTCACGAATGGAGTCAAAATTTCTAGACGATTTCAGAGAGTTCCCAATGGGACATGCTTATATGAGTGTGCATTTAAATATATAGCAACATTTAAGGAACGGAATCTAAGTATTACGGTGAATTCAGTTGGTCCCCAATAGGATTCGCATGTAATAAGCTTGTTATTCAAGATAGAGCATCGTTTTAACGAACTGAAACACTGTTTCTTTGTGAATTCAGTGAGTTCCCAGTAACAGGCTCTTGTAATATGTGTACTTTTAAAGATTTATCAAAATTTGGTGAGCCGAATCTCAGTAACTTGCTGAATTCGATTAGTTCCCAATAGGCCGTAGTAGTAATAAGTGGTCTGTTCCGGATATAGAAAAATTTTCACTAATGGAGTCAAAATTTCTAGCAGATTTCAGAGAGTTCCCAATGGGACATGCTTGTATGAGTGTGCATTTCAATAAAAAGCAACATTTTAAAGAACGGAATCTAAGTGTCACGGTGAATTCAGTAGGTCCTCAATAGGATTCGCATGTAATAAGCTTGTTATTCAAGATAGAGCAAAGTTTTAACGAACTGAAACACTGTTTCTTTGTGAATTCAGTTAGTTCCCAGTAGCAGGCTCTTGTAATATGTGTACTTTTAAAGATTTATCAAAATTTGGTGTGCCGAATCTCAGTAACTTGTTGAATTCGGGGAGTTCTCAATAGGCCACAGAAGTAATAAGTGGTCTGTTCCGGATGTAGAAAAATTTTCACGAATGGAGACAAAATTTCTAGACGATTTCAGAGAGTTCCCAATGGGACATGCTTGTATGAGTGTGCATTTCAATATAAAGCAACATTTTAAAGAACGGAATCTAAGTGTCACGGTGAATTCAGTAGGTCCCCAATAGGGTTCGCATGTCATAAGCTTGTTATTCAAGATAGAGCAAAGTTTTAACGAACTGAAACACTGGTTCTTTGTGAATTCACTTAGTTCCCAGTAGCACGCTCTTGTAATATGTGTACTTTTAAAGATTTATCAAAATTTGATGAGCCGAATCTCTGTAACTTGGTGAATTCGATTAGTTCCCAACAGGCCGCAGTAGTAATAAGTGGACTGTTCGGGATATAGAAAAATTATCACGAATGGAATCAAAATTCCTAGGAGAATTCAGTGAGTTCCCAATGGGACATGCTTGTATGAGTGTGCTTTTCAATATATAGCAACATCTGAAGGAACGGAATCTAAGTATCATGGTGAATTCAGTAGGTTCCCAATAGGATTCGCATGTAATAAGCATGTTGTTCAACATAGAGCAACGTTTTAACGAACTGAAACACTGTTTCTTTGTGAATTCAGTTAGTTGTTAGTAGCAGTCTCTTGTAATATGTGTATTTTTAAAGATTTATCAAAACTTGTTGATCCAAATCTGAGTTACATGGGGAATTCGGTTAGTTCCAAATAGGCCGCAGTCGTAATAAGTGTACTGTTCGGGGTATAGAAAAATTTTAACGAATGGAATCAAAAATTCTAGGCGAATTCAGTGAGTTCCTAATGGGACCTGCTTGTATGAGTGTGCTTTTCCTTATATAGCAACAATTTAAGAAACGGAATCTAAGTATCCTGGTTAATTCAGTAGCTTCCCAATAGGATTCTCATGTAATAAGCTGGTTTGTCAAGATAGAGCAAAGTTTTAATGAACTGAAACACTGTTTCTTTGTGAATTCAGTTAGTTGCCAGTAGCAGGCTCTTGTAATATGGGTACTTTTAAAGATTTATCAAAATTTGGTGAGCCGAATCTCAGTAACTTGTTGAATTCGGTTATATCCCAATAGGCCACAGAAGTAATACGTGGACTGTTCCGGATATAGAAAAATTTTCACGAATGGAGTCAAAATTTCTAGATGATTTCAGAGAGTTCCCAATGGGACATGCTTGTATGAGTGTGCATTTCAATATATAGCAACATTTTAAAGAACGGAATCTAAGTATCACTGTGAATTCACTAGGTCCCCAATAGGATTCGCATGTAATAAGCATGTTATTCAAGATAGAGCATCGTTTTAACGAACTGAAACACATTTTCTTTGTGAATTCAGTTAGTTCCCAGTAGCAGGCTCTTGTAATATGTGTACTTTTAAATATTTATCAAAATTTGGTGAGCCGAATCTCAGTAACTTGGTGAATTCAATTAGTTCCCAATAGGCCGCAGTAGTAATAAGTATACTCTTCGGGATATAGAAAAATTATCAAGAATGGAATCAAAATTTCTAGTAGAATTCAGTGAGTTCCCAGTGGGACATGCTTTTATTAGTTTGCTTTTCGGTATATAGCAACATTTTAAGAAACGGAATCTAAGTATCATGGTGAATTCAGTAGGTTCCCAATAGGATTCGCATGGAATAAGCTTGTTAATCTAGATAGAGCAACATTTTCACGAACTGAAACCCTGTTACTTTGTGAATTCAATTAGTTCCCAGGAGCAGGCTCTTGTGATATGTGTCCTTTTAAAGATTTATCAAAATTTCCTGATCCGAATCTCAGTAACTTGATGAATTCGGTTAGTTCCCAATATTCCGCAGTAGTAATAAGTGGACTGTTCGGGATATAGAAAAATTATCACGAATGGAATCAAAATTTCTAGGAGAATACAGTGAGTTCCCAATGGGACATGCTTGTATGAGTGTGCTTTTCAATATATAGCAACATTTGAAGGAACGGAATCTAAGTATCATGGTGAATTCAGTAGGTTCCCAATAGGATTCGCATTTAATAAGCATGTTATTCAAGATAGAGCAACGTTTTAAGGAACTGAAACACTGTTTCTTTGTGAATTCAGTTAGTGTTAGTAGCAGGCTCTTGTAATATGTGTATTTTTAAAGATATATCAAAATTTGTTGAGCCGAATCTGAGTAACATGGTGAATTCGGTTAGTTCCAAATAGGCCGCAGTAGTAATAAGTGGACTGTTCGTGATATAGAAAAATTTTCACGAATGGAATCAAAATTTCTAGGCGAATTCAGTGAGTTCCCAATGGGACATGCTTGTTTGAGTTTGCTTTTCAAAATAGAGCAACATTTTAAGGAACGGAATCTAAGTATAATGGTGAATTCTGTAGGTTTGCATTAGGATTCGCATGTAATAAGCATGTTGTTCAAGATAGAGCAACGTTTTAACGAACTGAAACACTGTTTCCTTGAGAATTCAGTTAGTTGTTAGTAGCAGTCTCTTGTAATATGTGTATTTTTAAAGATTTATCAAAATTTGTTGAGCCAAATCTGAGTTACATGGGGAATTCGGTTAGTTCCAAATAGGCCGCAGTCGTAATAAGTGGACTGTTCGGGGTATAGAAAAATTTTAACGAATGGAATCAAAATTTCTAGGCGAATTCAGTGAGTTCCCAATGGGACATGCTTGTATGAGTGTGCATTTCCGTATATAGCAACATTTTTAGAAACGGAATCTAAGTATCATGGTGAATTCAGTAGGTTCCCAATAGGATTCGCATGTAATAAGCTTGTTAATCTATATAGAGCAACGTTTTTCGAACTGAAACCCTGTTTCTTTGTGAATTCAATTAGTTCCCAGTAGCAGGCTGTTGTGATATGTGTCCTTTTAAAGATTTATCAAAATTTCCTGAGCCGAATCTCAGTAACTTGGTGAATTTAGTTCCCAATAGGCCCCAGTAGTAATAAGTGGACTGGTCGGGATATAGAAAAATTTTCACGAATGGAATCAAAATTGCTAGGCGAATTCCATGAGTTCCCAATATGATGTGAGTTCCCAGTAACAGGCTCTTGTAATATGTGTACTTTTAAAGATTTATCAAAATTTGGTGAGCCGAATCTCAGTAACTTGCTGAATTCGATTAGTTCCCAATAAGCCGTAGTAGTAATAAGTGGTCTGTTCGGGTTATAGAAAAATTATCACGAATGGAATCAAAATTTCTAGAAGAATTCAGTGAGTTCCCAATGGGACATGCTTGTATGAGTGTGCTTTTCAATATATAGCAACATTTTAAAGAACGGAATCTAAGTATCACTGTGAATTCACAAGGTCCCCAGTAGGATTCGCATGTAATAAGCTTGTTATTCAAGATAGAGCATCGTTTTAACGAACTGAAACACTGTTTCTTTGTGAATTCTGTTAGTTCCCAGTAGCAGGCTCTTGTAATATGTGTACTTTTAAATATTTATCAAAATTTGGTGAGCCGAATCTCAGTAACTTGGTGAATTCGATTAGTTCCCAATAGGCCGCAGTAGTAATAAGTATACTCTTCGGGATATAGAAAAATTATCAAGAATGGAATCAAAATTTCTAGGAGAATTCAGTGAGTTCCCAATGGGACATGCTTTTATTAGTTTGCTTCTCCGTATATAGCAACATTTTAAGAAACGGAATCTAAGTATCATGGTGAATTCAGTAGGTTCCCAATAGGATTCGCATGTAATAAGCTTGTTAATCTAGATAGAGCAACATTTTCACGAACTGAAACCCTGTTTCTTTGTGAATTCAATTAGTTCCCAGGAGAAGGCTCTTGTGCTACGTGTCCTTTTAAAGATTTATCAAAATTTCCTGAGCCGAATCTCAGTAACTTTGTGAATTCGGTTAGTTCCCAATAGGCCGCAGTAGTAATAAGTGGACTCTTCGGGATATAGAAAAATTATCAAGAATGGAATCAAAATTTCTAGGAGAATACTGTGAGTTCCCAATGGGACATGCATGTATGAGTGTGCTTTTCAATATATAGCAACATTTGAAGGAACGGAATCTAAGTATCATGGTGAATTCAGTAGGTTCCCAATAGGATTCGCATTTAATAAGCATGTTGTTCAAGATAGAGCAACGTTTTAAGGAACTGAAACACTGTTTCTTTGTGAATTCAGTTAGTGTTAGTAGCAGGCTCTTGTAATATGTGTATTTTTAAAGATATATCAAAATTTGTTGAGCCGAATCTGAGTAACATGGTGAATTGGGTTAGTTCCAAATAGGCCGCAGTCGTAATAAGTGGACTGTTCGGGGTATAGAAAAATTTTTACAAATGGAATAAAAATTTCTAGGCGAATTCAGTGAGTTCCCAATGGGACATGCTTGTATGAGTGTGCTTCTCTGTATATAGCAACATTTGAAGAACGGGATCTAGGTATCATGTTGAATTCAGTAGGTTCCCAATAGGATTCGCATGTAATAAGCATGTTGTTCAAGATAGAGCAACGTTTTAACGAACTGAAACACCGTTTCTTTGTGAATTCAGTGAGTTCCCAGTAGCAGGCTCTTGTAATATGTGTACTTTTAAAGATTAATCAAAATTTGGTGAGCAGAATCTCAGTAACATGGTGAATTCGGTTAGTTCCATATAGGCCGCAGTAGTAACAATAGGACTGTTCAGGGTATAGAAAAATTTTTACGAGTGGAATCAAAATTTCTTGGAGAATTCAGTCAGTTCCCAATGGGACATGCTAGTATGAGTTTACTTTTCAATATGTAGCAACATTTTAAGGAGCGGAATCGAAGTATCATGGTCAATTCACTACGTTCCCAATAGGATTCGCATGTAATAAGCATGTTATTCAAGATAGAGCAACGTTTTAACGAACTGAAACCCTGTTTCTTGTTGAATTCTGTTAGTTCCCAGTAGCAGGCTCTTCTAATATGTGTACTTTAAAGATTTATCAAAATTTGGTGTGCCGAATCTCAGTAAATTTTTGAATTCGGTTAGTTCCCAATAGGCCACAGAAGTAATAAGTGGACTGTTCCGGATGTAGAAAAATTTTCACGAATGGAGTCAAAATTTCTAGACGATTTCAGAGAGTTCCCAATGGGACATGCTTATATGAGTGTGCATTTAAATATATAGCAACATTTAAGGAACGGAATCTAAGTATTACGGTGAATTCAGTTGGTCCCCAATAGGATTCGCATGTAATAAGCTTGTTATTTAAGATAGAGCATCGTTTTAACGAACTGAAACACTGTTTCTTTGTGAATTCAGTGAGTTCCCAGTAACAGGCTCTTGTAATATGTGTACTTTTAAAGATTTATCAAAATTTGGTGAGCCGAATCTCAGTAACTTGCTGAATTCGATTAGTTCCCAATAAGCCGTAGTAGTAATAAGTGGTCTGTTCGGGTTATAGAAAAATTATCACGAATGGAATCAAAATTTCTAGGAGAATTCAGTGAGTTCCCAATGGGACATGCTTGTATGAGTGTGCTTTTCAATATATAGCAACATCTGAAGGAACGGAATCTAAGTATCATGGTGAATTCAGTAGGTTCCCAATAGGATTCGCATGTAATAAGCTTGTTATTCAAGATAGAGCAACGTTTTAACGAACTGAAACACTGTTTTTTTGTGAATTCAGTTAGTTCCCAGTAGCCTGCTCTTGTACTATGTGTACTTTTAAAGATTTATCAAAATTTGGTGAGCCGAATCTGAGTAACATGGTGAATTCGGTTAGGTCCCAGTAGGCCGCAGTAGTAATAAGTGGACTGTTCGGGATATAGAAAAATTTTCACGAATGGAATCAAAATTTCTAGGCGAATTCAGTGAGTTCCCAATGGGACATGCTTGTATGAGTTTGCTTTTCAAAATAGAGCAACATTTTAAGGAACGGAATCTAAGAATAATGGTGAATTCTGTAGGTTTGCATTAGGATTCGCATGTAATAAGCATGTTGTTCAAGATAGAGCAACGTTTTAACGAACTGAAACACTGTTTCCTTGAGCATTCAGTTAGTTGTTAGTAGCAGTCTCTTGTAATATGTGTATTTTTAAAGATTTATCAAAATTTGTTGAGCCAAATCTGAGTTACATGGGGAATTCGGTTAGTTCCAAATAGGCCGCAGTCGTAATAAGTGGACTGTTCGGGGTATAGAAAAATTTTAACGAATGGAATCAAAATTTCTAGGCGAATTCAGTGAGTTCCCAATGGGACATGCTTGTATGAGTGTGCTGTTCCGTATATAGCAACATTTTAAGGAACGGAATCTTAGTATCATGGTGAATTGAGTAGGTTCCCAATAGGATTCGCATGTAATAAGCATGTTGTTCAAGATAGAGCAACGTTCTAAAGAACTGAGACACTGTTTCTTTGTGAATTCAGTGAGTTCCCAGTAGCAGGCTCCTGTAATATTTGTACTTTTAAAGATTAATCAAAATTTGTTGAGCAGAATCTCAGTAACATGGTGAATTCGGTTAGTTCCATATAGGCCGCAGTAGTAACAATAGGACTGTTCAGGGTAAAGAAAAATTTTTACGAGTGGAATCAAAATTTCTTGGAGAATTCAGTCAATTCCCAATGGGACATGCTAGTATGAGTGTACTTTTCAATATGTAGCAACATTTTAAGGAACGGAATCTAACTATCATGGTGAATTCACTACGTTCCCAATAGGATTCGCATGTAATAAGCATGTTATTCAAGATAGAGCAACGTTTTAACGAACTGAAACCCTGTTTCTTGTTGAATTCTGTTAGTTCCCAGTAGCAGGCTCTTGTAATATGTGTACTTTAAAGATTTATCAAAATTTGGTGTGCCGAATCTCAGTAAATTTTTGAATTCTGTTAGTTCCCAATAGGCCACAGAAGTAATAAGTGGACTGTTCCGGATGTAGAAAAATTTTCACGAATGGAGTCAAAATTTCTAGACGATTTCAGAGAGTTCCCAATGGGACATGCTTATATGAGTGTGCATTTAAATATATAGCAACATTTAAAGAACGGAATCTAAGTATTACGGTGAATTCAGTTGGTCCCCAATAGGATTCGCATGTAATAAGCATGTTATTCAAGATAGAGCAAAGTTTTAACGAACTGAAACACTGTTTCTTTGTGAATTCAGTTAGTTCCCAGTAGCAGGCTCTTGTAATATGTGTACTTTTAAAGATTTATCAAAATTTGATGAGCCGAATCTCTGTAACTTGGTGAATTCGATTAGTTCCAAACAGGCCGCAGTAGTAATAAGTGGACTGTTCGGGATATAGAAAAATTATCACGAATGGAATCAAAATTTCTTGGAGAATTCAGTGAGTTCCCAATGGGACATGCTTGTATGAGTGTGCTTTTCAATATATAGCAACATCTGAAGGAACGGAATCTAAGTTCATGGTGAATTCAGTAGGTTCCCAATAGGATTCGCATGTAACAAGCTTGTTATTCAAGATAGAGCAACGTTTTAACGAAATGAAACACTGTTTCTTTGTGAATTCAGTTAGTTCCCAGTAGCCTGCTCTTGTACTATGTGTACTTTTAAAGATTTATCAAAATTTGGTGAGCCGAATCTGAGTAACATGGTGAATTCGGTTAGTTACCAATAGGCCCCAGTAGTAATAAGTGGACTGTTCGGGATATAGAAAAATTTTCACGAATGGAATCAAAATTTCTAGGCGAATTCAGTGAATTCCCAATGGGACATGCTTTTATTAGTTTGCTTCTCCGTATATAGCAACATTTTAAGAAACGGAATCTAAGTATCATGGTGAATTCAGTAGGTTCCCAATAGGATTCGCATGTAATAAGCTTGTTAATCTAGATAGAGCAACATTTTCACGAACTGAAACCCTGTTTCTTTGTGAATTCAATTAGTTCCCAGGAGAAGGCTCTTGTGCTACGTGTCCTTTTAAAGATTTATCAAAATTTCCTGAGCCGAATCTCAGTAACTTTGTGAATTCGGTTAGTTCCCAATAGGCCGCAGTAGTAATAAGTGGACTGTTCGGGATATAGAAAAATTATCACGAATGGAATCAAAATTTCTAGGAGAATACAGTGAGTTCCCAATGGGACATGCTTGTATGAGTGTGCTTTTCAATATATAGCAACATTTTAAGGAACGGAATCTAAGTATCATGGTTAATTCATTAGCTTCCCAATAGGATTCGCATGTAATAAGCTCGTTTGTCAAGATAGAGCAAAGTTTTAATGAACTGAAACACTGTTTCTTTGTGAATTCATTTAGTTGCCAGTAGCAGGCTCTTGTAATATGTGTACTTTTAAAGATTTATCAAAATTTGGTGAGCCAAATCTCAGTAACTTGTTGAATTCGGTTAGATCCCAATAGGCCACAGAAGTAATACGTGGACTGTTCCGGATATAGAAAAATTTTCACGAATGGAGTCAAAATTTCTAGCAGATTTCAGAGAGTTCCCAATGGGACATGCTTGTATGAGTGTGCATTTCAATATATAGCAACATTTTAAAGAACGGAATCTAAGTATCACTGTGAATTCACAAGGTCCCCAGTAGGATTCGCATGTAATAAGCTTGTTATTCAAGATAGAGCATCGTTTTAACGAACTGAAACACTGTTTCTTTGTGAATTCAGTTAGTTCCCAGTAGCAGGCTCTTGTAATATGTGTACTTTTAAATATTTATCAAAATTTGGTGAGCCGAATCTCAGTAACTTGGTGAATTCGATTAGTTCCCAATAGGCCGCAGTAGTAATAAGTATACTCTTCGGGATATAGAAAAATTATCAAGAATGGAATCAAAATTTCTAGGAGAATTCAGTGAGTTCCCAATGGGACATGCTTTTATTAGTTTGCTTCTCCGTATATAGCAACATTTTAAGAAACGGAATCTAAGTATCATGGTGAATTCAGTAGGTTCCCAATAGGATTCGCATGTAATAAGCTTGTTAATCTAGATAGAGCAACATTTTCACGAACTGAAACCCTGTTTCTTTGTGAATTCAATTAGTTCCCAGGAGAAGGCTCTTGTGCTACGTGTCCTTTTAAAGATTTATCAAAATTTCCTGAGCCGAATCTCAGTAACTTTGTGAATTCGGTTAGTTCCCAATAGGCCGCAGTAGTAATAAGTGGACTCTTCGGGATATAGAAAAATTATCACGAATGGAATCAAAATTTCTAGGAGAATACTGTGAGTTCCCAATGGGACATGCATGTATGAGTGTGCTTTTCAATATATAGCAACATATGAAGGAACGGAATCTAAGTATCATGGTGAATTCAGTAGGTTCCCAATAGGATTCGCATTTAATAAGCATGTTGTTCAAGATAGAGCAACGTTTTAAGGAACTGAAACACTGTTTCTTTGTGAATTCAGTTAGTGTTAGTAGCAGGCTCTTGTAATATGTGTATTTTTAAAGATATATCAAAATTTGTTGAGCCGAATCTGAGTAACATGGTGAATTGGGTTAGTTCCAAATAGGCCGCAGTCGTAATAAGTGGACTGTTCGGGGTATAGAAAAATTTTTACAAATGGAATAAAAATTTCTAGGCGAATTCAGTGAGTTCCCAATGGGACATGCTTGTATGAGTGTGCTTCTCCGTATATAGCAACATTTGAAGAACGGGATCTAGGTATCATGTTGAATTCAGTAGGTTCCCAATAGGATTCGCATGTAATAAGCATGTTGTTCAAGATAGAGCAACGTTTTAACGAACTGAAACACCGTTTCTTTGTGAATTCAGTGAGTTCCCAGTAGCAGGCTCTTGTAATATGTGTACTTTTAAAGATTAATCAAAATTTGGTGAGCAGAATCTCAGTAACATGGTGAATTCGGTTAGTTCCATATAGGCCGCAGTAGTAACAATAGGACTGTTCAGGGTATAGAAAAATTTTTACGAGTGGAATCAAAATTTCTTGGAGAATTCAGTCAGTTCCCAATGGGACATGCTAGTATGAGTGTACTTTTCAATATGTAGCAACATTTTAAGGAACGGAATCTAATTATCATGGTGAATTCACTACGTTCCCAATAGGATTCGCATGTAATAAGCATGTTATTCAAGATAGAGCAACGTTTTAACGAACTGAAACCCTGTTTCTTGTTGAATTCTGTTAGTTCCCAGTAGCAGGCTCTTGTAATATGTGTACTTTAAAGATTTATCAAAATTTGGTGTGCCGAATCTCAGTAAATTTTTGAATTCTCTTAGTTCCCAATAGGCCACAGAAGTAATAAGTGGACTGTTCCGGATGTAGAAAAATTTTCACGAATGGAGTCAAAATTTCTAGACGATTTCAGAGAGTTCCCAATGGGACATGCTTATATGAGTGTGCATTTAAATATATAGCAACATTTAAAGAACGGAATCTAAGTATTACGGTGAATTCAGTTGGTCCCCAATAGGTTTCGCATATAATAAGCTTGTTATTCAAGATAGAGCAAAGTTTTAACGAACTGAAACACTGTTTCTTTGTGAATTCAGTTAGTTCCCAGTAGCAGGCTCTTGTAATATGTGTACTTTTAAAGATTTATCAAAATTTGATGAGCCGAATCTCTGTAACTTGGTGAATTCGATTAGTTCCAAACAGGCCGCAGTAGTAATAAGTGGACTGTTCGGGATATAGAAAAATTATCACGAATGGAATCAAAATTTCTAGGAGAATTCAGTGAGTTCCCAATGGGACATGCTTGTATGAGTGTGCTTTTCAATATATAGCAACATCTGAAGGAACGGAATCTAAGTATCATGGTGAATTCAGTAGGTTCCCAATAGGATTCGCATGTAATAAGCTTGTTATTCAAGATAGAGCAACGTTTTAACGAACTGAAACACTGTTTCTTTGTGAATTCAGTTAGTTCCCAGTAGCCTGCTCTTGTACTATGTGTACTTTTAAAGATTTATCAAAATTTGGTGAGCCGAATCTGAGTAACATGGTGAATTCGGTTAGTTACCAATAGGCCCCAGTAGTAATAAGTGGACTGTTCGGGATATAGAAAAATTTTCACGAATGGAATCAAAATTTCTAGGCGAATTCAGTGAGTTCCCAATGGGACATGCTTTTATTAGTTTGCTTCTCCGTATATAGCAACATTTTAAGAAACGGAATCTAAGTATCATGGTGAATTCAGTAGGTTCCCAATAGGATTCGCATGTAATAAGCTTGTTAATCTAGATAGAGCAACATTTTCACGAACTGAAACCCTGTTTCTTTGTGAATTCAATTAGTTCCCAGGAGAAGGCTCTTGTGCTACGTGTCCTTTTAAAGATTTATCAAAATTTCCTGAGCCGAATCTCAGTAACTTTGTGAATTCGGTTAGTTCCCAATAGGCCGCAGTAGTAATAAGTGGACTGTTCGGGATATAGAAAAGTTATCACAAATGGAATCAAAATTTCTAGGAGAATACAGTGAGTTCCCAATGGGACATGCTTGTATGAGTGTGCTTTTCAATATATAGCAACATTTGAAGGAACGGAATCTAAGTATCATGGTGAATTCAGTAGGTTCCCAATAGGATTCGCATTTAATAAGCATGTTGTTCAAGATAGAGCAACGTTTTAAGGAACTGAAACACTGTTTCTTTGTGAATTCAGTTAGTGTTAGTAGCAGGCTCTTGTAATATGTGTATTTTTAAAGATATATCAAAATTTGTTGAGCCGAATCTGAGTAACATGGTGAATTGGGTTAGTTCCAAATAGGCCGCAGTCGTAATAAGTGGACTGTTCGGGGTATAGAAAAATTTTTACAAATGGAAGAAAAATTTCTAGGCGAATTCAGTGAGTTCCCAATGGGACATGCTCGTATGAGTGTGGTTCTCCGTATATAGCAACATTTGAAGAACGGGATCTAGGTATCATGTTGAATTCAGTAGGTTCCCAATAGGATTCGCATGTAATAAGCATGTTGTTCAAGATAGAGCAACGTTTTAACGAACTGAAACACCGTTTCTTTGTGAATTCAGTGAGTTCCCAGTAGCAGGCTCTTGTAATATGTGTACTTTTAAAGATTAATCAAAATTTGGTGAGCAGAATCTCAGTAACATGGTGAATTCGGTTAGTTCCATATAGGCCGCAGTAGGAACAATAGGACTGTTCAGGGTATAGAAAAATTTTTACGAGTGGAATCAAAATTTCTAGGAGAATTCAGTGAGTTCCCAATGGGACATGCTTGTATGAGTGTGGTTTTCAATATATAGCAACATCTGAAGGAACGGTTTCTAAGTATCATGGTGAATTCAGTAGGTTCCCAATAGGATTCGCATGTAATAAGCTTGTTATTCAAGATAGAGCAAAGTTTTAACGAACTGAAACACTGTTTCTGTGTGAATTCACTTAGTTCCCAGTAGCACGCTCTTGTAATATGTGTACTTTTAAAGATTTATCAAAATTTGATGAGCCGAATCTCTGTAACTTGGTGAATTCGATTAGTTCCCAACAGGCCGCAGTAGTAATAAGTGGACTGTTCGGGATATAGAAAAATTATCACGAATGGAATCAAAATTCCTAGGAGAATTCAGTGAGTTCCCAATGGGACATGCTTGTATGAGTGTGCTTTTCAATATATAGCAACATCTGAAGGAACGGAATCTAAGTATCATGGTGAATTCAGTAGGTTCCCAATAGGATTCGCATGTAATAAGCATGTTGTTCAACATAGAGCAACGTTTTAACGAACTGAAACACTGTTTCTTTGTGAATTCAGTTAGTTGTTAGTAGCAGTCTCTTGTAATATGTGTATTTTTAAAGATTTATCAAAACTTGTTGATCCAAATCTGAGTTACATGGGGAATTCGGTTAGTTCCAAATAGGCCGCAGTCGTAATAAGTGTACTGTTCGGGGTATAGAAAAATTTTAACGAATGGAATCAAAAATTCTAGGCGAATTCAGTGAGTTCCCAATGGGACCTGCTTGTATGAGTGTGCTTTTCCGTATATAGCAACAATTTAAGAATCGGAATCTAAGTATCCTGGTTAATTCAGTAGCTTCCCAATAGGATTCGCATGTAATAAGCTCGTTTGTCAAGATAGAGCAAAGTTTTAATGAACTGAAATACTGTTTCTTTGTGAATTCAGTTAGTTGCCAGTAGCAGGCTCTTGTAATATGGGTACTTTTAAAGATTTATCAAAATTTGTTGAGCCAAATCTGAGTTACATGGGGAATTCGGTTAGTTCCAAATAGGCCGCAGTCGTAATAAGTGGACTGTTCGGGGTATAGAAAAATTTTAACGAATGGAATCAAAATTTCTAGGCGAATTCAGTGAGTTCCCAATGGGACATGCTTGTATGAGTGTGCTTTTCAGTATATAGCAACATTTTAAGGAACGGAATCTTAGTATCATGGTGAATTGAGTAGGTTCCCAATAGGATTCGCATGTAATAAGCATGTTGTTCAATATAGAGCAACGTTCTAAAGAACTGAGACACTGTTTCTTTGTGAATTCAGTGAGTTCCCAGTAGCAGGCTCCTGTAATATTTGTACTTTTAAAGATTAATCAAAATTTGTTGAGCAGAATCTCAGTAACATGGTGAATTCCGTTAGTTCCATATAGGCCGCAGTAGTAACAATAGGACTGTTCAGGGTATAGAAAAATTTTTACGAGTGGAATCAAAATTTCTTGGAGAATTCAGTCAGTTCCCAATGGGACATGCTAGTATGAGTGTACTTTTCAATATGTAGCAACATTTTAAGGAACGGAATCTAAGTATCATGGTGAATTCACTACGTTCCCAATAGGATTCGCATGTAATAAGCATGTTATTCAAGATAGAGCAACGTTTTAACGAACTGAAACCCTGTTTCTTGTTGAATTCTGTTAGTTCCCAGTAGCAGGCTCTTGTAATATGTGTACTTTAAAGATTTATCAAAATTTGGTGTGCCGAATCTCAGTAAATTTTTGAATTCGGTTAGTTCCCAATAGGCCACAGAAGTAATAAGTGGACTGTTCCGGATGTAGAAAAATTTTCACGAATGGAGTCAAAATTTCTAGACGATTTCAGAGAGTTCCCAATGGGACATGCTTATATGAGTGTGCATTTAAATATATAGCAACATTTAAAGAACGGAATCTAAGTATTACGGTGAATTCAGTTGGTCCCCAATAGGTTTCGCATGTAATAAGCTTGTTATTCAAGATAGAGCAAAGTTTTAACGAACTGAAACACTGTTTCTTTGTGAATTCAGTTAGTTCCCAGTAGCAGGCTCTTGTAATATGTGTACTTTTAAAGATTTATCAAAATTTGATGAGCCGAATCTCTGTAACTTGGTGAATTCGATTAGTTCCAAACAGGCCGCAGTAGTAATAAGTGGACTGTTCGGGATATAGAAAAATTATCACGAATGGAATCAAAATTTCTAGGAGAATTCAGTGAGTTCCCAATGGGACATGCTTGTATGAGTGTGCTTTTCAATATATAGCAACATCTGAAGGAACGGAATCTAAGTATCATGGTGAATTCAGTAGGTTCCCAATAGGATTCGCATGTAAGAAGCTTGTTATTCAAGATAGAGCAACGTTTTAACGAACTGAAACACTGTTTCTTTGTGAATTCAGTTAGTTCCCAGTAGCCTGCTCTTGTACTATGTGTACTTTTAAAGATTTATCAAAATTTGGTGAGCCGAATCTGAGTAACATGGTGAATTCGGTTAGTTACCAATAGGCCCCAGTAGTAATAAGTGGACTGTTCGGGATATAGAAAAATTTTCACGAATGGAATCAAAATTTCTAGGCGAATTCAGTGAGTTCCCAATGGGACATGCTTTTATTAGTTTGCTTCTCCGTATATAGCAACATTTTAAGAAACGGAATCTAAGTATCATGGTGAATTCAGTAGGTTCCCAATAGGATTCGCATGTAATAAGCTTGTTAATCTAGATAGAGCAACATTTTCACGAACTGAAACCCTGTTTCTTTGTGAATTCAATTAGTTCCCAGGAGAAGGCTCTTGTGCTATGTGTCCTTTTAAAGATTTATCAAAATTTCCTGAGCCGAATCTCAGTAACTTTGTGAATTCGGTTAGTTCCCAATAGGCCGCAGTAGTAATAAGTGGACTGTTCGGGATATAGAAAAATTATCACGAATGGAATCAAAATTTCTAGGAGAATACAGTGAGTTCCCAATGGGACATGCTTGTATGAGTGTGCTTTTCAATATATAGCAACATTTGAAAGAACGGAATCTAAGTATCATGGTGAATTCAGTAGGTTCCCAATAGGATTCGCATTTAATAAGCATGTTGTTCAAGATAGAGCAACGTTTTAAGGAACTGAAACACTGTTTCTTTGTGAATTCAGTTAGTGTTAGTAGCAGGCTCTTGTAATATGTGTATTTTTAAAGATATATCAAAATTTGTTGAGCCGAATCTGAGTAACATGGTGAATTGGGTTAGTTCCAAATAGGCCGCAGTCGTAATAAGTGGACTGTTCGGGGTATAGAAAAATTTTTACAAATGGAATAAAAATTTCTAGGCGAATTCAGTGAGTTCCCAATGGGACATGCTTGTATGAGTGTGCTTCTCCGTATATAGCAAGATTTGAAGAACGGAATCTAAGTATAATGTTGTATTCAGTAGGTTCCCGATAGGATTCGCATGTAATAAGCATGTTGTTCAAGATAGAGCAACGTTTTAACGAACTGAAACACCGTTTCTTTGTGAATTCAGTGAGTTCCCAGTAGCAGGCTCTTGTAATATGTGTACTTTTAAAGATTTATCAAAATTTAGTGAGCCGAATCTCAGAAACATGGTGAATTCGGGGAGTTCCCAATAGGCCACAGAAGTAATAAGTGGTCTGTTCCGGATATAGAAAAATTTTCACTAATGGAGTCAAAATTTCTAGCAGATTTCAGAGTTCAAATGGGACATGCTTGTATGAGTGTGTATTTCAATATAAAGCAACATTTTAAAGAACGGAATCTAAGTGTCACGGTGAATTCAGTAGGTCCCCAATAGGATTCGCATGTAATAAGCTTGTTATTCAAGATAGAGCAAAGTTTTAACGAACTGAAACACTGTTTCTTTGTGAATTCAGTTAGTTCCCAGTAGCAGGCTCTTGTAATATGTGTACTTTTAAAGATTTATCAAAATTTGGTGTGCCGAATCTCAGTAACTTGTTGAATTCGGGGAGTTCTCAATAGGCCACAGAAGTAATAAGTGGTCTGTTCCGGATATAGAAAAATTTTCACGAATGGAGAAAAAATTTCTAGACGATTTCAGAGAGTTCCCAATGGGACATGCTTGTATGAGTGTGCATTTCAATATAAAGCAACATTTTAAAGAACGGAATCTAAGTGTCACAGTGAATTCAGTAGGTCCCCAATAGGATTCGCATGTAATAAGCTTGTTATTCAAGATAGAGCAAAGTTTTATCGAACTGAAACACTGTTTCTTTGTGAATTCACTTAGTTCCCAGTAGCACGCTCTTGTAATATGTGTACTTTTAAAGATTTATCAAAATTTGATGAGCCGAATCTCTGTAACTTGGTGAATTCGATTAGTTCCCAACAGGCCGCAGTAGTAATAAGTGGACTGTTCGGGATATAGAAAAAATATCACGAATGGAATCAAAATTCCTAGGAGAATTCAGTGAGTTCCCAATTGGACATGCTTGTATGAGTGTGCTTTTCAATATATAGCAACATCTGAAGGAACGGAATCTAAGTATCATGGTGAATTCAGTAGGTTCCCAATAGGATTCGCATGTAATAAGCATGCTGTTCAACATAGAGCAACGTTTTAACGAACTGAAACACTGTTTCTTTGTGAATTCAGTTAGTTGTTAGTAGCAGTCTCTTGTAATATGTGTATTTTTAAAGATTTATCAAAACTTGTTGATCCAAATCTGAGTTACATGGGGAATTCGGTTAGTTCCAAATAGGCCGCAGTCGTAATAAGTGTACTGTTCGGGGTATAGAAAAATTTTAACGAATGGAATCAAAAATTCTAGGCGAATTCAGTGAGTTCCCAATGGGACCTGCTTGTATGAGTGTGCTTTTCCGTATATAGCAACAATTTAAGAATCGGAATCTAAGTATCCTGGTTAATTCAGTAGCTTCCCAATAGGATTCGCATGTAATAAGCTCGTTTGTCAAGATAGAGCAAAGTTTTAATGAACTGAAATACTGTTTCTTTGTGAATTCAGTTAGTTGCCAGTAGCAGGCTCTTGTAATATGGGTACTTTTAAAGATTTATCAAAATTTGTTGAGCCAAATCTGAGTTACATGGGGAATTCGGTTAGTTCCAAATAGGCCGCAGTCGTAATAAGTGGACTGTTCGGGGTATAGAAAAATTTTAACGAATGGAATCAAAATTTCTAGGCGAATTCAGTGAGTTCCCAATGGGACATGCTTGTATGAGTGTGCTTTTCAGTATATAGCAACATTTTAAGGAACGGAATCTTAGTATCATGGTGAATGAGTAGGTTCCCAATAGGATTCGCATGTAATAAGCATGTTGTTCAATATAGAGCAACGTTCTAAAGAACTGAGACACTGTTTCTTTGTGAATTCAGTGAGTTCCCAGTAGCAGGCTCCTGTAATATTTGTACTTTTAAAGATTAATCAAAATTTGTTGAGCAGAATCTCAGTAACATGGTGAATTCCGTTAGTTCCATATAGGCCGCAGTAGTATCAATAGGACTGTTCAGGGTATAGAAAAATTTTTACGAGTGGAATCAAAATTTCTTGGAGAATTCAGTCAGTTCCCAATGGGACATGCTAGTATGAGTGTACTTTTCAATATGTAGCAACATTTTAAGGAACGGAATCTAAGTATCATGGTGAATTCACTACGTTCCCAATAGGATTCGCATGTAATAAGCATGTTATTCAAGATAGAGCAACGTTTTAACGAACTGAAACCCTGTTTCTTGTTGAATTCTGTTAGTTCCCAGTAGCAGGCTCTTGTAATATGTGTACTTTAAAGATTTATCAAAATTTGGTGTGCCGAATCTCAGTAAATTTTTGAATTCTGTTAATTCCCAATAGGCCACAGAAGTAATAAGTGGACTGTTCCGGATGTAGAAAAATTTTCACGAATGGAGTCAAAATTTCTAGACGATTTCAGAGAGTTCCCAATGGGACATGCTTATATGAGTGTGCATTTAAATATATAGCAACATTTAAAGAACGGAATCTAAGTATTACGGTGAATTCAGTTGGTCCCCAATAGGTTTCGCATGTAATAAGCTTGTTATTCAAGATAGAGCAAAGTTTTAACGAACTGAAACACTGTTTCTTTGTGAATTCAGTTAGTTCCCAGTAGCAGGCTCTTGTAATATGTGTACTTTTAAAGATTTATCAAAATTTGATGAGCCGAATCTCTGTAACTTGGTGAATTCGATTAGTTCCAAACAGGCCGCAGTAGTAATAAGTGGACTGTTCGGGATATAGAAAAATTATCACGAATGGAATCAAAATTTCTAGGAGAATTCAGTGAGTTCCCAATGGGACATGCTTGTATGAGTGTGCTTTTCAATATATAGCAACATCTGAAGGAACGGAATCTAAGTATCATGGTGAATTCAGTAGGTTCCCAATAGGATTCGCATGTAATAAGCTTGTTATTCAAGATAGAGCAACGTTTTAACGAACTGAAACAGTTTCTTTGTGAATTCAGTTAGTTCCCAGTAGCCTGCTCTTGTACTATGTGTACTTTTAAAGATTTATCAAAATTTGGTGAGCCGAATCTGAGTAACATGGTGAATTCGGTTAGTTACCAATAGGCCCCAGTAGTAATAAGTGGACTGTTCGGGATATAGAAAAATTTTCACGAATGGAATCAAAATTTCTAGGCGAATTCAGTGAGTTCCCAATGGGACATGCTTTTATTAGTTTGCTTCTCCGTATATAGCAACATTTTAAGAAACGGAATCTAAGTATCATGGTGAATTCAGTAGGTTCCCAATAGGATTCGCATGTAATAAGCTTGTTAATCTAGATAGAGCAACATTTTCACGAACTGAAACCCTGTTTCTTTGTGAATTCAATTAGTTCCCAGGAGAAGGCTCTTGTGCTATGTGTCCTTTTAAAGATTTATCAAAATTTCCTGAGCCGAATCTCAGTAACTTTGTGAATTCGGTTAGTTCCCAATAGGCCGCAGTAGTAATAAGTGGACTGTTCGGGATATAGAAAAATTATCACGAATGGAATCAAAATTTCTAGGAGAATACAGTGAGTTCCCAATGGGACATGCTTGTATGAGTGTGCTTTTCAATATATAGCAACATTTGAAAGAACGGAATCTAAGTATCATGGTGAATTCAGTAGGTTCCCAATAGGATTCGCATTTAATAAGCATGTTGTTCAAGATAGAGCAACGTTTTAAGGAACTGAAACACTGTTTCTTTGTGAATTCAGTTAGTGTTAGTAGCAGGCTCTTGTAATATGTGTATTTTTAAAGATATATCAAAATTTGTTGAGCCGGATCTGAGTAACATGGTGAATTGGGTTAGTTCCAAATAGGCCGCAGTCGTAATAAGTGGACTGTTCGGGGTATAGAAAAATTTTTACAAATGGAATAAAAATTTCTAGGCGAATTCAGTGAGTTCCCAATGGACATGCTTGTATGAGTGTGCTTCTCCGTATATAGCAAGATTTGAAGAACGGAATCTAAGTATAATGTTGTATTCAGTAGGTTCCCGATAGGATTCGCATGTAATAAGCATGTTGTTCAAGATAGAGCAACGTTTTAACGAACTGAAACACCGTTTCTTTGTGAATTCAGTGAGTTCCCAGTAGCAGGCTCTTGTAATTGTGTACTTTTAAAGATTTATCAAAATTTAGTGAGCCGAATCTCAGAAACATGGTGAATTCGGGGAGTTCCCAATAGGCCACAGAAGTAATAAGTGGTCTGTTCCGGATATAGAAAAATTTTCACTAATGGAGTCAAAATTTCTAGCAGATTTCAGAGTTCAAATGGGACATGCTTGTATGAGTGTGTATTTCAATATAAAGCAACATTTTAAAGAACGGAATCTAAGTGTCACGGTGAATTCAGTAGGTCCCCAATAGGATTCGCATGTAATAAGCTTGTTATTCAAGATAGAGCAAAGTTTTAACGAACTGAAACACTGTTTCTTTGTGAATTCAGTTAGTTCCCAGTAGCAGGCTCTTGTAATATGTGTACTTTTAAAGATTTATCAAAATTTGGTGTGCCGAATCTCAGTAACTTGTTGAATTCGGGGAGTTCTCAATAGGCCACAGAAGTAATAAGTGGTCTGTTCCGGATATAGAAAAATTTTCACGAATGGAGACAAAATTTCTAGACGATTTCAGAGAGATCCCAATGGGACATGCTTGTATGAGTGTGCATTTCAATATAAAGCAACATTTTAAAGAACGGAATCTAAGTGTCACAGTGAATTCAGTAGGTTCCCAATAGGATTCGCATGTAATAAGCATGTTGTTCAACATAGAGCAACGTTTTAACGAACTGAAACACTGTTTCTTTGTGAATTCAGTTAGTTGTTAGTAGCAGTCTCTTGTAATATGTGTATTTTTAAAGATTTATCAAAACTTGTTGATCCAAATCTGAGTTACATGGGGAATTCGGTTAGTTCCAAATAGGCCGCAGTCGTAATAAGTGTACTGTTCGGGGTATAGAAAAATTTTAACGAATGGAATCAAAAATTCTAGGCGAATTCAGTGAGTTCCCAATGGGACCTGCTTGTATGAGTGTGCTTTTCCGTATATAGCAACAATTTAAGAATCGGAATCTAAGTATCCTGGTTAATTCAGTAGCTTCCCAATAGGATTCGCATTTAATAAGCATGTTGTTCAAGATAGAGCAACGTTTTAAGGAACTGAAACACTGTTTCTTTGTGAATTCAGTTAGTGTTAGTAGCAGGCTCTTGTAATATGTGTATTTTTAAAGATATATCAAAATTTGTTGAGCCGAATCTGAGTAACATGGTGAATTGGGTTAGTTCCAAATAGGCCGCAGTCGTAATAAGTGGACTGTTCGGGGTATAGAAAAATTTTTACAAATGGAATAAAAATTTCTAGGCGAATTCAGTGAGTTCCCAATGGGACATGCTCGTATGAGTGTGCTTCTCCGTATATAGCAAGATTTGAAGAACGGAATCTAAGTATCATGTTGAATTCAGTAGGTTCCCAATAGGATTCGCATGTAATAAGCATGTTGTTCAAGATAGAGCAACGTTTTAACGAACTGAAACACCGTTTCTTTGTGAATTCAGTGAGTTCTCAGTATCAGGCTCTTGTAATATGTGTACTTTTAAAGATTAATCAAAATTTGGTGAGCAGAATCTCAGTAACATGGTGAATTCGGTTAGTTCCATATAGGCCGCAGTAGTAACAATAGGACTGTTCAGGGTATAGAAAAATTTTTACGAGTGGAATCAAAATTTCTTGGAGAATTCAGTCAGTTCCCAATGGGACATGCTAGTATGAGTGTACTTTTCAATATGTAGCAACATTTTAAGGAACGGAATCTAATTATCATGGTGAATTCAGTACGTTCCCAATAGGATTCGCATGTAATAAGCATGTTATTCAAGATAGAGCAACGTTTTAACGAACTGAAACCCTGTTTCTTGTTGAATTCTGTTAGTTCCCAATAGCAGGCTCTTGTAATATGTGTACTTTTAAAGATTTATCAAAATTTAGTGAGCCGAATCTCAGAAACATGGTGAATTCGGGGAGTTCCCAATAGGCCACAGAAGTAATAAGTGGTCTGTTCCGGATATAGAAAAATTTTCACTAATGGAGTCAAAATTTCTAGCAGATTTCAGAGTTCAAATGGGACATGCTTGTATGAGTGTGTATTTCAATATAAAGCAACATTTTAAAGAACGGAATCTAAGTGTCACGGTGAATTCAGTAGGTCCCCAATAGGATTCGCATGTAATAAGCTTGTTATTCAAGATAGAGCAAAGTTTTAACGAACTGAAACACTGTTTCTTTGTGAATTCAGTTAGTTCCCAGTAGCAGGCTCTTGTAATATGTGTACTTTTAAAGATTTATCAAAATTTGGTGTGCCGAATCTCAGTAACTTGTTGAATTCGGGGAGTTCTCAATAGGCCACAGAAGTAATAAGTGGTCTGTTCCGGATATAGAAAAATTTTCACGAATGGAGACAAAATTTCTAGACGATTTCAGAGAGTTCCCAATGGGACATGCTTGTATGAGTGTGCATTTCAATATAAAGCAACATTTTAAAGAACGGAATCTAAGTGTCACAGTGAATTCAGTAGGTTCCCAATAGGATTCGCATGTAATAAGCATGTTGTTCAACATAGAGCAACGTTTTAACGAACTGAAACACTGTTTCTTTGTGAATTCAGTTAGTTGTTAGTAGCAGTCTCTTGTAATATGTGTATTTTTAAAGATTTATCAAAACATGTTGATCCAAATCTGAGTTACATGGGGAATTCGGTTAGTTCCAAATAGGCCGCAGTCGTAATAAGTGTACTGTTCGGGGTATAGAAAAATTTTAACGAATGGAATCAAAAATTCTAGGCGAATTCAGTGAGTTCCCAATGGGACCTGCTTGTATGAGTGTGCTTTTCCGTATATAGCAACAATTTAAGAATCGGAATCTAAGTATCCTGGTTAATTCAGTAGCTTCCCAATAGGATTCGCATTTAATAAGCATGTTGTTCAAGATAGAGCAACGTTTTAAGGAACTGAAACACTGTTTCTTTGTGAATTCAGTTAGTGTTAGTAGCAGGCTCTTGTAATATGTGTATTTTTAAAGATATATCAAAATTTGTTGAGCCGAATCTGAGTAACATGGTGAATTGGGTTAGTTCCAAATAGGCCGCAGTCGTAATAAGTGGACTGTTCGGGGTATAGAAAAATTTTTACAAATGGAATAAAAATTTCTAGGCGAATTCAGTGAGTTCCCAATGGGACATGCTCGTATGAGTGTGCTTCTCCGTATATAGCAAGATTTGAAGAACGGAATCTAAGTATCATGTTGAATTCAGTAGGTTCCCAATAGGATTCGCATGTAATAAGCATGTTGTTCAAGATAGAGCAACGTTTTAACGAACTGAAACACCGTTTCTTTGTGAATTCAGTGAGTTCTCAGTAGCAGGCTCTTGTAATATGTGTACTTTTAAAGATTAATCAAAATTTGGTGAGCAGAATCTCAGTAACATGGTGAATTCGGTTAGTTCCATATAGGCCGCAGTAGTAACAATAGGACTGTTCAGGGTATAGAAAAATTTTTACGAGTGGAATCAAAATTTCTTGGAGAATTCAGTCAGTTCCCAATGGGACATGCTAGTATGAGTGTACTTTTCAATATGTAGCAACATTTTAAGGAACGGAATCTAATTATCATGGTGAATTCCGTACGTTCCCAATAGGATTCGCATGTAATAAGCATGTTATTCAAGATAGAGCAACGTTTTAACGAACTGAAACCCTGTTTCTTGTTGAATTCTGTTAGTTCCCAGTAGCAGGCTCTTGTAATATGTGTACTTTTAAAGATTTATCAAAATTTAGTGAGCCGAATCTCAGAAACATGGTGAATTCGGGGAGTTCCCAATAGGCCACAGAAGTAATAAGTGGTCTGTTCCGGATATAGAAAAATTTTCACTAATGGAGTCAAAATTTCTAGCAGATTTCAGAGTTCAAATGGGACATGCTTGTATGAGTGTGTATTTCAATATAAAGCAACATTTTAAAGAACGGAATCTAAGTGTCACGGTGAATTCAGTAGGTCCCCAATAGGATTCGCATGTAATAAGCTTGTTATTCAAGATAGAGCAAAGTTTTAACGAACTGAAACACTGTTTCTTTGTGAATTCAGTTAGTTCCCAGTAGCAGGCTCTTGTAATATGTGTACTTTTAAAGATTTATCAAAATTTGGTGTGCCGAATCTCAGTAACTTGTTGAATTCGGGGAGTTCTCAATAGGCCACAGAAGTAATAAGTGGTCTGTTCCGGATATAGAAAAATTTTCACGAATGGAGACAAAATTTCTAGACGATTTCAGAGAGTTCCCAATGGGACATGCTTGTATGAGTGTGCATTTCAATATAAAGCAACATTTTAAAGAACGGAATCTAAGTGTCACAGTGAATTCAGTAGGTTCCCAATAGGATTCGCATGTAATAAGCATGTTGTTCAACATAGAGCAACGTTTTAACGAACTGAAACACTGTTTCTTTGTGAATTCAGTTAGTTGTTAGTAGCAGTCTCTTGTAATATGTGTATTTTTAAAGATTTATCAAAACTTGTTGATCCAAATCTGAGTTACATGGGGAATTCGGTTAGTTCCAAATAGGCCGCAGTCGTAATAAGTGTACTGTTCGGGGTATAGAAAAATTTTAACGAATGGAATCAAAAATTCTAGGCGAATTCAGTGAGTTCCCAATGGGACCTGCTTGTATGAGTGTGCTTTTCCGTATATAGCAACAATTTAAGAATCGGAATCTAAGTATCCTGGTTAATTCAGTAGCTTCCCAATAGGATTCGCATGTAATAAGCTCGTTTGTCAAGATAGAGCAAAGTTTTAATGAACTGAAATACTGTTTCTTTGTGAATTCAGTTAGTTGCCAGTAGCAGGCTCTTGTAATATGGGTACTTTTAAAGATTTATCAAAATTTGTTGAGCCAAATCTGAGTTACATGGGGAATTCGGTTAGTTCCAAATAGGCCGCAGTCGTAATAAGTGGACTGTTCGGGGTATAGAAAAATTTTAACGAATGGAATCAAAATTTCTAGGCGAATTCAGTGAGTTCCCAATGGGACATGCTTGTATGAGTGTGCTTTTCAGTATATAGCAACATTTTAAGGAACGGAATCTTAGTATCATGGTGAATTGAGTAGGTTCCCAATAGGATTCGCATGTAATAAGCATGTTGTTCAATATAGAGCAACGTTCTAAAGAACTGAGACACTGTTTCTTTGTGAATTCAGTGAGTTCCCAGTAGCAGGCTCCTGTAATATTTGTACTTTTAAAGATTAATCAAAATTTGTTGAGCAGAATCTCAGTAACATGGTGAATTCCGTTAGTTCCATATAGGCCGCAGTAGTAACAATAGGACTGTTCAGGGTATAGAAAAATTTTTACGAGTGGAATCAAAATTTCTTGGAGAATTCAGTCAGTTCCCAATGGGACATGCTAGTATGAGTGTACTTTTCAATATGTAGCAACATTTTAAGGAACGGAATCTAAGTATCATGGTGAATTCACTACGTTCCCAATAGGATTCGCATGTAATAAGCATGTTATTCAAGATAGAGCAACGTTTTAACGAACTGAAACCCTGTTTCTTGTTGAATTCTGTTAGTTCCCAGTAGCAGGCTCTTGTAATATGTGTACTTTAAAGATTTATCAAAATTTGGTGTGCCGAATCTCAGTAAATTTTTGAATTCTGTTAGTTCCCAATAGGCCACAGAAGTAATAAGTGGACTGTTCCGGATGTAGAAAAATTTTCACGAATGGAGTCAAAATTTCTAGACGATTTCAGAGAGTTCCCAATGGGACATGCTTATATGAGTGTGCATTTAAATATATAGCAACATTTAAAGAACGGAATCTAAGTATTACGGTGAATTCAGTTGGTCCCCAATAGGTTTCGCATGTAATAAGCTTGTTATTCAAGATAGAGCAAAGTTTTAACGAACTGAATCACTGTTTCTTTGTGAATTCAGTTAGTTCCCAGTAGCAGGCTCTTGTAATATGTGTACTTTTAAAGATTTATCAAAATTTGAGGAGCCGAATCTCTGTAACTTGGTGAATTCGATTAGTTCCAAACAGGCCGCAGTAGTAATAAGTGGACTGTTCGGGATATAGAAAAATTATCACGAATGGAATCAAAATTTCTAGGAGAATTCAGTGAGTTCCCAATGGGACATGCTTGTATGAGTGTGCTTTTCAATATATAGCAACATCTGAAGGAACGGAATCTAAGTATCATGGTGAATTCAGTAGGTTCCCAATAGGATTCGCATGTAATAAGCTTGTTATTCAAGATAGAGCAACGTTTTAACGAACTGAAACACTGTTTCTTTGTGAATTCAGTTAGTTCCCAGTAGCCTGTTCTTGTACTATGTGTACTTTTAAAGATTTATCAAAATTTGGTGAGCCGAATCTGAGTAACATGGTGAATTCGGTTAGTTACCAATAGGCCCCAGTAGTAATAAGTGGACTGTTCGGGATATAGAAAAATTTTCACGAATGGAATCAAAATTTCTAGGCGAATTCAGTGAGTTCCCAATGGGACATGCTTTTATTAGTTTGCTTCTCCGTATATAGCAACATTTTAAGAAACGGAATCTAAGTATCATGGTGAATTCAGTAGGTTCCCAATAGGATTCGCATGTAATAAGCTTGTTAATCTAGATAGAGCAACATTTTCACGAACTGAAACCCTGTTTCTTTGTGAATTCAATTAGTTCCCAGGAGAAGGCTCTTGTGCTATGTGTCCTTTTAAAAATTTATCAACATTTCCTGAGCCGAATCTCAGTAACTTTGTGAATTCGGTTAGTTCCCAATAGGCCGCAGTAGTAATAAGTGGACTGTTCGGGATATAGAAAAATTATCACGAATGGAATCAAAATTTCTAGGAGAATACAGTGAGTTCCCAATGGGACATGCTTGTATGAGTGTGCTTTTCAATATATAGCAACATTTGAAAGAACGGAATCTAAGTATCATGGTGAATTCAGTAGGTTCCCAATAGGATTCGCATTTAATAAGCATGTTGTTCAAGATAGAGCAACGTTTTAAGGAACTGAAACACTGTTTCTTTGTGAATTCAGTTAGTGTTAGTAGCAGGCTCTTGTAATATGTGTATTTTTAAAGATATATCAAAATTTGTTGAGCCGAATCTGAGTAACATGGTGAATTGGGTTAGTTCCAAATAGGCCGCAGTCGTAATAAGTGGACTGTTCGGGGTATAGAAAAATTTTTACAAATGGAATAAAAATTTCTAGGCGAATTCAGTGAGTTCCCAATGGGACATGCTTGTATGAGTGTGCTTCTCCGTATATAGCAAGATTTGAAGAACGGAATCTAAGTATAATGTTGTATTCAGTAGGTTCCATATAGGATTCGCATGTAATAAGCATGTTGTTCAAGATAGAGCAACGTTTTAACGAACTGAAACACCGTTTCTTTGTGAATTCAGTGAGTTCCCAGTAGCAGGCTCTTGTAATATGTGTACTTTTAAAGATTTATCAAAATTTAGTGAGCCGAATCTCAGAAACATGGTGAATTCGGGGAGTTCCCAATAGGCCACAGAAGTAATAAGTGGTCTGTTCCGGATATAGAAAAATTTTCACTAATGGAGTCAAAATTTCTAGCAGATTTCAGAGTTCAAATGGGACATGCTTGTATGAGTGTGTATTTCAATATAAAGCAACATTTTAAAGAACGGAATCTAAGTGTCACGGTGAATTCAGTAGGTCCCCAATAGGATTCGCATGTAATAAGCTTGTTATTCAAGATAGAGCAAAGTTTTAACGAACTGAAACACTGTTTCTTTGTGAATTCAGTTAGTTCCCAGTAGCAGGCTCTTGTAATATGTGTACTTTTAAAGATTTATCAAAATTTGGTGTGCCGAATCTCAGTAACTTGTTGAATTCGGGGAGTTCTCAATAGGCCACAGAAGTAATAAGTGGTCTGTTCCGGATATAGAAAAATTTTCACGAATGGAGACAAAATTTCTAGACGATTTCAGAGAGTTCCCAATGGGACATGCTTGTATGAGTGTGCATTTCAATATAAAGCAACATTTTAAAGAACGGAATCTAAGTGTCACAGTGAATTCAGTAGGTCCCCAATAGGATTCGCATGTAATAAGCTTGTTATTCAAGATAGAGCAAAGTTTTAACGAACTGAAACACTGTTTCTTTGTGAATTCACTTAGTTCCCAGTAGCACTCTCTTGTAATATGTGTACTTTTAAAGATTTATCAAAATTTGATGAGCCGAATCTCTGTAACTTGGTGAATTCGATTAGTTCCCACCAGGCCGCAGTAGTAGTAAGTGGACTGTTCGGGATATAGAAAAATTATCACGAATGGAATCAAAATTCCTAGGAGAATTCAGTGAGTTCCCAATGGGACATGCTTGTATGAGTGTGCTTTTCAATATATAGCAACATCTGAAGGAACGGAATCTAAGTATCATGGTGAATGCAGTAGGTTCCCAATAGGATTCGCATGTAATAAGCATGTTGTTCAACATAGAGCAACGTTTTAACGAACTGAAACACTGTTTCTTTGTGAATTCAGTTAGTTGTTAGTAGCAGTCTCTTGTAATATGTGTATTTTTAAAGATTTATCAAAACTTGTTGATCCAAATCTGAGTTACATGGGGAATTCGGTTAGTTCCAAATAGGCCGAGGTCGTAATAAGTGTACTGTTCGGGGTATAGAAAAATTTTAACGAATGGAATCAAAAATTCTAGGCGAATTCAGTGAGTTCCCAATGGGACCTGCTTGTATGAGTGTGCTTTTCCGTATATAGCAACAATTTAAGAATCGGAATCTAAGTATCCTGGTTAATTCAGTAGCTTCCCAATAGGATTCGCATGTAATAAGCTCGTTTGTCAAGATAGAGCAAAGTTTTAATGAACTGAAATACTGTTTCTTTGTGAATTCAGTTAGTTGCCAGTAGCAGGCTCTTGTAATATGGGTACTTTTAAAGATTTATCAAAATTTGGTGAACCGAATCTCAGTAACTTGTTGAATTCGGTTATATCCCAATAGGCCACAGAAGTAATACGTGGACTGTTCCGGATATAGAAAAATTTTCACGAATGGAGTCAAAATTTCTAGATGATTTCAGAGAGTTCCCAATGGGACATGCTTGTATGAGTGTGCATTTCAATATATAGCAACATTTTAAAGAACGGAATCTAAGTATCACTGTGAATTCACTAGGTCTCCAATAGGATTCGCATGTAATAAGCTTGTTATTCAAGATAGAGCATCGTTTTAACGAACTGAAACACATTTTCTTTGTGAATTCAGTTAGTTCACAGTAGCAGGGTCTTGTAATATGTGTACTTTTAAATATTTATCAAAATTTGGTGAGCCGAATCTCAGTAACTTGGTGAATTCAATTAGTTCCCAATAGGCCGCAGTAGTAATAAGTATACTCTTCGGGATATAGAAAAATTATCAAGAATGGATTCAAAATTTCTAGGAGAATTCAGTGATTTCCCGGTGGGACATGCTTTTATTAGTTTGCTTTTCGGTATATAGCAACAGTTTAAGAAACGGAATCTAAGTATCATGGTGAATTCAGTAGGTTCCCAATAGGATTCGCATGTAATAAGCTTGTTAATCTAGATAGAGCAACATTTTCACGAACTGAAACCCTGTTACTTTGTGAATTCAATTAGTTCCCAGGAGCAGGCTCTTGTGATATGTGTCCTTTTAAAGATTTATCAAAATTTCCTGAGCCGAATCTCAGTAACTTGGTGAATTCGGTTAGTTCCATATAGGCCGCAGTAGTAACAATAGGACTGTTCAGGGTATAGAAAAATTTTTACGAGTGGAATCAAAATTTCTTGGAGAATTCAGTCAGTTCCCAATGGGACATGCTAGTATGAGTGTACTTTTCAATATGTAGCAACATTTTAAGGAACGGAATCGAAGTATCATGGTGAATTCCCTACGTTCCCAATAGGATTCGCATGTAATAAGCATGTTATTCAAGATAGAGCAACGTTTAAACGAACTGAAACCCTGTTTCTTGTTGAATTCTGTTAGTTCCCAGTAGCAGGTTCTTGTAATATGTGCACTTTAAAGATTTATCAAAATTTGGTGTGCCGAATCTCAGTAAATTTTTGAATTCGGTTAGTTCCCAATAGGCGACAGAAGTAATAAGTGGACTGTTCCAGAAGTAGAAAAATTTTCACGAATGGAGTCAAAATTTCTAGACGATTTCAGAGAGTTCCCAATGGGACATGCTTATATGAGTGTGCATTTCAATATATAGCAACATTTAAGGAACGGAATCTAAGTGTCACAGTGAATTCAGTAGGTCCCCAATAGGATTCGCATGTAATAAGCTTGTTATTCAAGATAGAGCATCGTTTTAACGAACTGAAACACTGTTTCTTTGTGAATTCAGTGAGTTCCCAGTAACAGGCTCTTGTAATATGTGTACTTTTAAAGATTTATCAAAATTTGGTGAGCCGAATCTCAGTAACTTGCTGAATTCGATTAGTACCCAATAGGCCGTAGTAGTAATAAGTGGTCTGTTCGGATTATAGAAAAATTATCACGAATGCAATCAAAATTTCTAGGAGAATTCAGTGAGTTCCCAATGGGACATGCTTGTATGAGTGTGCATTTCAATATAAAGCAACATTTTAAAGAAGGGAATCTAAGTGTCACGGTGAATTCGGTCGTCCCCAATAGGATTCGCATGTAATAAGCTTGTTATTCAAGAGAGAGCAAAGTTTTAACGAACTGAAACACTGTTTCTTTGTGAATTCACTTAGTTCCCAGTAGCACGCTCTTGTAATATGTGTACTTTTAAAGATTTATCAAAATTTGATGAGCCGAATCTCTGTAACTTGGTGAATTAGATTAGTTCCCAACAGGCCGCAGTAGTAATAAGTGGACTGTTCGGGATATAGAAAAATTATCACGAATGGAATCAAAATTTCTAGGAGAATTCAGGGAGTTCCCAATGGGACATGCTTGTATGAGTGTGCTTTTCAATATATAGCAACATCTGAAGGAACAGAATCTAAGCATCATGGTGAATTCCGTAGGTTCCCAATAGGATTCGCATGTAATAAGCTTGTTATTCAAGATAGAGCAACGTTTTAACGAACTGAAACACTGTTTCTTTGTGAATTCAGTTAGTTCCCAGTAGCCTGCTCTTGTACTATGTGTACTTTTAAAGATTTATCAAAATTTTGTGAGCCGAATCTGAGTAACATGGTGAATTCGGTTAGGTCCCAGTAGGCCGCAGTAGTAATAAGTGGACTGTTCGGGATATAGAAAAATTTTCACGAATGGAATCAAAATTTCTAGGCGAATTCAGTGAGTTCCCAATGGGACATGCTTGTATGAGTTTGCTTTTCAAAATAGAGCAACATTTTAAGGAACGGAATCTAAGTATAATGGTGAATTCTGTAGGTTTGCATTAGGATTCGCATGTAATAAGCATGTTGTTCAAGATAGAGCAACGTTTTAACGAACTGAAACACTGTTTCCTTGAGAATTCAGTTAGTTGTTAGTAGCAGTCTCTTGTAATATGTGTATTTTTAAAGATTTATCAAAATTTGGTGAGCCAAATCTGAGTTACATGGGGAATTCGGTTAGTTCCAAATAGGCCGCAGTCGTAATAAGTGGACTGTTCGGGGTATAGAAAAATTTTAACGAATGGAATCAAAATTTCTAGGCGAATTCAGTGAGTTCCCAATGGGACATGCTTGTATGAGTGTGCTTTTCCGTATATAGCAACATTTTAAGGAACGGAATCTTAGTATCATGGTGAATTGAGTAGGTTCCCAATAGGATTCGCATGTAATAAGCATGTTGTTCAAGATAGAGCAACGTTCTAAAGAACTGAGACACTGTTTCTTTGTGAATTCAGTGAGTTCCCAGTAGTAGGCTCCTGTAATATTTGTACTTTTAAAGATTAATCAAAATTTGTTGAGCAGAATATCAGTAACATGGTGAATTCGGTTAGTTCCATATAGGCCGCAGTAGTAACAATAGGACTGTTCAGGGTATAGAAAAATTTTTACGAGTGGAATCAAAATTTCTTGGAGAATTCAGTCAGTTCCCAATGGGACATGCTAGTATGAGTGTACTTTTCAATATGTAGCAACATTTTAAGGAACGGAATCTAAGTATCATGGTGAATTCACTACGTTCCCAATAGGATTCGCATGTAATAAGCATGTTATTCAAGATAGAGCAAAGTTTTAACGAACTGAAACCCTGTTTCTTGTTGAATTCTGTTAGTTCCCAGTAGCAGGCTCTTGTAATATGTGTACTTTAAAGATTCATCAAAATTTGGTGTGCCGAATCTCAGTAAATTTTTGAATTCTGTTAGTTCCCAATAGGCCACAGAAGTAATAAGTGGACTGTTCCGGATGTAGAAAAATTTTCACGAATGGAGTCAAAATTTCTAGACGATTTCAGAGAGTTTCCAATGGGACATGCTTATATGAGTGTGCATTTAAATATATAGCAACATTTAAAGAACGGAATCTAAGTATTACGGTGAATTCAGTTGGTCCCCAATAGGTTTCGCATGTAATAAGCTTGTTATTCAAGATAGAGCAAAGTTTTAACGAACTGAAACACTGTTTCTTTGTGAATTCAGTTAGTTCCCAGTAGCAGGCTCTTGTAATATGTGTACTTTTAAAGATTTATCAAAATTTGGTGTGCCGAATCTCAGTAACTTGTTGAATTCGGGGAGTTCTCAATAGGCCACAGAAGTAATAAGTGGTCTGTTCCGGATATAGAAAAATTTTCACGAATGGAGACAAAATTTCTAGACGATTTCAGAGAGTTCCCAATGGGACATGCTTGTATGAGTGTGCATTTCAATATAAAGCAACATTTTAAAGAACGGAATCTAAGTGTCACAGTGAATTCAGTAGGTCCCCAATAGGATTCGCATGTAATAAGCTTGTTATTCAAGATAGAGCAAAGTTTTAACGAACTGAAACACTGTTTCTTTGTGAATTCACTTAGTTCCCAGTAGCACGCTCTTGTAATATGTGTACTTTTAAAGATTTATCAAAATTTGATGAGCCGAATCTCTGTAACTTGGTGAATTCGATTAGTTCCCAACAGGCCGCAGTAGTAATAAGTGGACTGTTCGGGATATAGAAAAATTATCACGAATGGAATCAAAATTCCTAGGAGAATTCAGTGAGTTCCCAATGGGACATGCTTGTATGAGTGTGCTTTTCAATATATAGCAACATCTGAAGGAACGGAATCTAAGTATCATGGTGAATTCAGTAGGTTCCCAATAGGATTCGCATGTAATAAGCATGTTGTTCAACATAGAGCAACGTTTTAACGAACTGAAACACTGTTTCTTTGTGAATTCAGTTAGTTGTTAGTAGCAGTCTCTTGTAATATGTGTATTTTTAAAGATTTATCAAAACTTGTTGATCCAAATCTGAGTTACATGGGGAATTCGGTTAGTTCCAAATAGGCCGCAGTCTTAATAAGTGTACTGTTCGGGGTATAGAAAAATTTTAACGAATGGAATCAAAAATTCTAGGCGAATTCAGTGAGTTCCCAATGGGACCTGCTTGTATGAGTGTGCTTTTCCGTATATAGCAACAATTTAAAAAACGGAATCTAAGTATCCTGGTTAATTCAGTAGCTTCCCAATAGGATTCGCATGTAATAAGCTCGTTTGTCAAGATAGAGCAAAGTTTTAATGAACTGAAACACTGTTTCTTTGTGAATTCAGTTAGTTGCCAGTAGCAGGCTCTTGTAATATGGGTACTTTTAAAGATTTATCAAAAGTTGGTGAGTCGAATCTCAGTAACTTGTTGAATTCAGTTATATCCCAATAGGCCACAGAAGTAATACGTGGACTGTTCCAGATATAGAAAAATTTTCACGAATGGAGTCAAAATTTCTAGATGATTTCAGAGAGTTCCCAATGGGACATGCTTGTATGAGTGTGCATTTCAATATATAGCAACATTTTAAAGAACGGAATCTAAGTATCACTGTGAATTCACCAGGTCCCCAATAGGATTCGCATGTAATAAGCTTGTTATTCAAGATAGAGCATCGTTTTAACGAACTGAAACACATTTTCTTTGTGAATTCAGTTAGTTCCCAGTAGCAGGCTCTTGTAATATGTGTACTTTTAAATATTTATCAAAATTTGGTGAGCCGAATCTCAGTAACTTGGTGAATTCAATTAGTTCCCAATAGGCCGCAGTAGTAATAAATATACTCTTCGGGATATAGAAAAATTATCAAGAATGGAATCAAAATTTCTAGGAGAATTCAGTGAGTTCCCAGTGGGACATGCTTTTATTAGTTTGCTTTTCGGTATATAGCAACAGTTTAAGAAACGGAATCTAAGTATCATGGTGAATTCAGTAGGTTCCCAAAAGGATTCGCATGTAATAAGCTTGTTAATCTAGATAGAGCAACATTTTCACGAACTGAAACCCTGTTACTTTGTGAATTCAATTAGTTCCCAGGAGCAGGCTCTTGTGATATGTGTCCTTTTAAAGATTTATCAAAATTTCCTGAGCCGAATCTCAGTAACTTGGTGAATTCGGTTAGTTCCCAACTGAAACACTGTTTCTTTGTGAATTCAGTTAGTTGTTAGTAGCAGGCTCTTGTAATATGTGTATTTTTAAAGATTTATCAAAATTTGTTGAGCCGAATCTGAGTAACATGGGGAATTCGGTTAGTTCCAAATAGGCCGCAGTCGTAATAAGTGGACTGTTCGGGGTATAGAAAAATTTTAACGAATGGAATCAAAATTTCTAGGCGAATTCAGTGAGTTCCCAATGGGACATGCTTGTATAAGTGTGCTTTTCCGTATATAGCCACAATTTTAGAAACGGAATCTAAGTATCATGGTGAAAGCAGTAGGTTCCCAATAGGATTCGCATGTAATAAGCTTGTTAATCTATATAGAGCAACGTTTTAACGAACTGAAACCTTGTTTCTTTGTGAATTCAATTAGTTCCCAGTAGCAGGCTCTTGTGATATGTGTCCTTTTAAAGATTTATCAAAATTTCCTGAGCCGAATCTCAGTAACTTGTTGAATTCGGTTAGTTCCCAATAGTTCACAGTAGTAATAAGTGGACTGGTCGGGATATAGAAAAATTTTCACGAATGGAATCAAAATTTCTAGGCGAATTCCATGAGTTCCCAATATGATGTGCTTGTCTGAGTGTGCATTTCAATATATACCAACATTTTAAGGAACGGAATCTAAGTATCATGGTTAATTTAGTAGGTTCCCAATAGGATTCGCATGTAATAAGCTCGTTTTTCAAGATAGAGCATAGTTTTAATGAACTGAAACACTGTTTCTTTGTGAATTCAGTTAGTTGCAAGTAGAAGGCTCTTGTAATATGTGTACTTTTAAAGATTTATCAAAATTTGGTGAGCCGAATCTCAGTAACTTGTTGAATTCAGTTAGTTCCAAATAGGCCACAGAAGTAATAAGTGGACTGTTCCGGATATAGAAAAATTTTCACGAATGGAGTCAAAATTTCTAGATTATTTCAGAGAGTTCCCAATGGGACATGCTTGTATGAGTGTGCATTTCAATATATAGCAACATTTTAAAGAACGGAATCTAAGTATCACTGTGAATTCAGTAGGTCCCCAATAGGATTCGCATGTAATAAGCTTGTTATTCAAGATAGAGCATCGTTTTAACGAACTGAAACACTGTTTCTTTGTGAATTCAGTTAGTTCCCAGTAGCAGGAACTTGTGATATGTGTACTTTTAAATATTTATCAAAATTTGGTGAGCCGAATCTCAGTAACTTGGTGAATTCAATTAGTTCCCAATAGTCTGCAGTAGTAATAAGTGGACCGTTCGGATATAGACAAATTATCACGAATGGAATCAAAATTTCTAGGAGAATTCAGTGAGTTCCCAATGGGACATGCTTTTATGAGTTTGCTTTTCAATATATAGCAACATTTTAAGGAACGGAATCAAAGTATCATGTTGAATTCAGTAGGTCCCAATAGGATTCGCATGTAATAAGCTTGTTGTTCAAGATAGAGCAACGTTTTAACGAACTGAAACACTGTTTCTTTGTGAATTCAGTTAGTTCCCAATAGCAGGCTCTTGTGATATGCGTACTTTTAAAGATTTATCAAAATTTGGTGTGCAGAATCTCAGTAACTTGTTGAATTCGGGGAGTTCCCAAATGGCCACAGAAGTAATAAGTGGTCTGTTCCGGATATAGAAAAATTTTCACGAATGGAGTCAAAATTTCTAGCCGATTTCAGAGAGTTCCCAGTGGGACATGCTTGTATGAGTGTGCATTTCAATATATAGCAACATTTTAAAGAACGGAATCTAAGTATCACTGTGAATTCAGTAGGTCCCCAATAGGATTCGCATGTAATAAGCTTGTTATTCAAGATAGAGCATCGTTTTAACGAACTGAAACACTGTTTCTTTGTGAATTCAGTTAGTTCCCAGTAGCAGGAACTTGTGATATGTGTACTTTTAAATATTTATCAAAATTTGGTGAGCCGAATCTCAGTAACTTGGTGAATTCAATTAGTTCCCAATAGTCTGCAGTAGTAATAAGTGGACCGTTCGGATATAGACAAATTATCACGAATGGAATCAAAATTTCTAGGAGAATTCAGTGAGTTCCCAATGGGACATGCTTTTATGAGTTTGCTTTTCAATATATAGCAACATTTTAAGGAACGGAATCAAAGTATCATGTTGAATTCAGTAGGTCCCAATAGGATTCGCATGTAATAAGCTTGTTGTTCAAGATAGAGCAACGTTTTAACGAACTGAAACACTGTTTCTTTGTGAATTCAGTTAGTTCCCAATAGCAGGCTCTTGTGATATGCGTACTTTTAAAGATTTATCAAAATTTGGTGTGCAGAATCTCAGTAACTTGTTGAATTCGGGGAGTTCCCAAATGGCCACAGAAGTAATAAGTGGTCTGTTCCGGATATAGAAAAATTTTCACGAATGGAGTCAAAATTTCTAGCCGATTTCAGAGAGTTCCCAGTGGGACATGCTTGTATGAGTGTGCATTTCAATATAAAGCAACATTTTAAAGAACGGAATCTAAGTGTCACGGTGAATTCAGTAGGTCCCCAATAGGATTTGCATGTAATAAGCATGTTATTCAAGATAGAGCAAAGTTTTAACGAACTGAAACACTGTTTCTTTGTGAATTCAGTTAGTTCCCAGTAGCAGGCTCTTGTAATATGTGTACTTTAAAGATTTATCAAAATTTGGTGAGCCGAAACTCAGTAACTTGGTGAATTCCATTAGTTCCCAACAGGCCGCAGTAGTAATAAGCAGATTGTTCGGGATATAGAAAAATTATCACGAATGGAATCAAAATTCCTAGGAGAATTCAGTGAGTTCCCAATGGGGCATGCTTGTATGAGTGTGCTTTTCAATATACAGCAACATTTTGAGGAACGGAATCTAAGTATCATGGTGAATTCAGTAGGTTCCCAATAGGATTCGCATGTAATAAGCATGTTGTTCAAGATAGAACAACGTTTTAACGAACTGAAACACTGTATCTTTGTGAATTCAGTTAGTTGTTAGTAGCAGGCTCTTGTAATATATGTATTTTTAAAGATTTATCAAAATTTGTTGATCCAAATCAGAGTAACATGGGGAATTCGGTTAGTTCCAAATAGGCCGCAGTCGTAATAAGTGGACTGTTCTGGGTATAGAAAAATTTTAACGAATGGAATCAAAATTTCTAGGCGAATTAAGTGAGTTCCCAATGGGACATGCTTGTATGAGTGTGCTTTTCCGTATATAGCAACAATTTTCGAAACGGAATCTAAGTATCATGGTGAATTCAGTAGGTTCCCAATAGGATTCGCATGTAATAAGCTTGTTAATCTATATAGAGCAACGTTTAAACGAACTGAAACCTTGTTTCTTTGTGAATTCAATTAGTTCCCAGTAGCAGGCTCTTGTGATATGTGTCCTTTTAAAGATTTATCAAAATTTCCTGAGCCGAATCTCAGTAACTTGTTGAATTCGGTTAGTTCCCAATAGGCCGCAGTAGTAATAAGTGGGCTGGTCGGGATATAGAAAAATTTTCACGAATGGAATCAAAATTTCTAGGCGAATTCCATGAGTTCCCAATATGATGTGCTTCTCTGAGTGTGCATTTCAATATATAGCAACATTTTAAGTAACGGAATCTAAGTATCATGGTGAATTCTGTAGGTTCCCAATAGGATTCGCATGTAATAAGCTCGTTTTTCAAGATAGAGCAACGTTTTAACGAACTGAAACACTGTTTCTTTGTGAATTCAGTTAGTTCCCATAGCAGGCTCTTGTGATATGTGTACTTTTAAAGATTTATCAAAATTTGGTGACCGAATCTCAGAAAATTGGTGAATTCGGTTAGGTCCCAATAGGCCGCAGTAGTATTAAGTGGAGTGTTCGGGATATAGAAAAATTTTCACAATGGAATCAAAATTTCTAGGCGAATTCAGTGAGTTCCCAATGGGACATGATTGTATGCGTGAGCTTTTCAATATATACCAAAATTTTAGGTTCAGAATCTAAGTATCATGGTGAATTCAGTAGGTTCGCATTAGGATTCGCATGTAATAAGCTTGTTATTCAAGATAGAGCAACGTTTTAACGGACTGAAACACTGTTTCTTTGTGAATTCAGTTAGTTGCTAGTAGCAGGCTCTTGTAATATGTGTACTTTTAAAGATTTATCAAAATTTGATGAGCCGTATCTGAGTAACATGGTGAATTTGGTTTGTTCCAACTAGGCCTCAGTAGTAATAAGTGGATTGTTCGGGATATAGAAAAATTTTAACGAATGGAATCAAAATTTCTAGACGAATTCAGTGAGTTCCCATGGGACATGCTTGTATGAGAGTGCTTTTCCGTATTAGCAACATTTTAAGGAACGGAATCTAAGTATCATGGTGAATTCAGTAGGTTCCCAATGGATTCGCATATAATAAGAATTTTGTTCAAGATAGAGCAACGTTTTAACGTCTGAAACACTGTTTCTTTGTGAATTCATTGAGTTCCCAGTAGCAGGCTCTTGTAATATGTGTACTTTTAAAGATTTATCAAAATTGGGTGAGCCGAATCTCAGTAACTTGGTGAATTCGATTAGTTCCCAACAGGCCGCTGTAGTAATAAGCGGACTGTTCGGGATATAGAAAAATTATCATGAATGGAATCAAAATTCCTAGGAGAATACAGTGAGTTCCCAATGGGGCATGCTTGTATGAGTGTGCTTTTCAAAATACAGCAACATTTTAAGGAACGGGATCTAAGTATCATGGTGAATTCAGTAGGTTCCCAATAGGATTCGCATGTAATGAGCATGTTGTTCAAGATAGAGCAAAGTTTTAACGAACTGAAACACTGTTTCTTTGTGAATTCAGTTAGTTCCCAGTAGCAGGCTCTTGTAATATGTGTACTTTAAAGATTTATCAAAATTTGGTGAGCCGAAACTCAGTAACTTGGTGAATTCCATTAGTTCCCAACAGGCCGCAGTAGTAATAAGCAGATTGTTCGGGATATAGAAAAATTATCACGAATGGAATCAAAATTCCTAGGAGAATTCAGTGAGTTCCCAATGGGGCATGCTTGTATGAGTGTGCTTTTCAATATACAGCAACATTTTGAGGAACGGAATCTAAGTATCATGGTGAATTCAGTAGGTTCCCAATAGGATTCGCATGTAATAAGCATGTTATTCAAGATAGAACAACGTTTTAACGAACTGAAACACTGTATCTTTGTGAATTCAGTTAGTTGTTAGTAGCAGGCTCTTGTAATATATGTATTTTTAAAGATTTATCAAAATTTGTTGATCCGAATCAGAGTAACATGGGGAATTCGGTTAGTTCCAAATAGGCCGCAGTCGTAATAAGTGGACTGTTCTGGGTATAGAAAAATTTTAACGAATGGAATCAAAATTTCTAGGCGAATTCAGTGAGTTCCCAATGGGATATGCTTGTATGAGTGTGCTTTTCCGTATATAGCAACAATTTTAGAAACGGAATCTAAGTATCATGGTGAATTCAGTAGGTTCCCAATAGGATTCGCATGTAATAAGCTTGTTAATCTATATAGAGCAACGTTTAAACGAACTGAAACCTTGTTTCTTTGTGAATTCAATTAGTTCCCAGTAGCAGGCTCTTGTGATATGTGTCCTTTTAAAGATTTATCAAAATTTCCTGAGCCGAATCTCAGTAACTTGTTGAATTCGGTTAGTTCCCAATAGGCCGCAGTAGTAATAAGTGGGCTGGTCGGGATATAGAAAAATTTTCACGAATGGAATCAAAATTTCTAGGCGAATTCCATGAGTTCCCAATATGATGTGCTTCTCTGAGTGTGCATTTCAATATATAGCAACATTTTAAGTAACGGAATCTAAGTATCATGGTGAATTCTGTAGGTTCCCAATAGGATTCGCATGTAATAAGCTCGTTTTTCAAGATAGAGCAACGTTTTAACGAACTGAAACACTGTTTCTTTGTGAATTCAGTTAGTTCCCATAGCAGGCTCTTGTGATATGTGTACTTTTAAAGATTTATCAAAATTTGGTGACCGAATCTCAGAAAATTGGTGAATTCGGTTAGGTCCCAATAGGCCGCAGTAGTATTAAGTGGAGTGTTCGGGATATAGAAAAATTTTCACAATGGAATCAAAATTTCTAGGCGAATTCAGTGAGTTCCCAATGGGACATGATTGTATGCGTGAGCTTTTCAATATATACCAAAATTTTAGGTTCAGAATCTAAGTATCATGGTGAATTCAGTAGGTTCGCATTAGGATTCGCATGTAATAAGCTTGTTATTCAAGATAGAGCAACGTTTTAACGGACTGAAACACTGTTTCTTTGTGAATTCAGTTAGTTGCTAGTAGCAGGCTCTTGTAATATGTGTACTTTTAAAGATTTATCAAAATTTGATGAGCCGTATCTGAGTAACATGGTGAATTTGGTTTGTTCCAACTAGGCCTCAGTAGTAATAAGTGGATTGTTCGGGATATAGAAAAATTTTAACGAATGGAATCAAAATTTCTAGACGAATTCAGTGAGTTCCCATGGGACATGCTTGTATGAGAGTGCTTTTCCGTATTAGCAACATTTTAAGGAACGGAATCTAAGTATCATGGTGAATTCAGTAGGTTCCCAATGGATTCGCATATAATAAGAATTTTGTTCAAGATAGAGCAACGTTTTAACGTCTGAAACACTGTTTCTTTGTGAATTCATTGAGTTCCCAGTAGCAGGCTCTTGTAATATGTGTACTTTTAAAGATTTATCAAAATTGGGTGAGCCGAATCTCAGTAACTTGGTGAATTCGATTAGTTCCCAACAGGCCGCTGTAGTAATAAGCGGACTGTTCGGGATACAGAAAAATTATCATGAATGGAATCAAAATTCCTAGGAGAATACAGTGAGTTCCCAATGGGGCATGCTTGTATGAGTGTGCTTTTCAATATACAGCAACATTTTAAGGAACGGGATCTAAGTATCATGGTGAATTCAGTAGGTTCCCAATAGGATTCGCATGTAATAAGCATGTTGTTCAAGATAGAGCAAAGTTTTAACGAACTGAAACACTGTTTCTTTGTGAATTCAGTTAGTTGTTAGTAGCAGTCTCTTGTAATATGTGTATTTTTAAAGATTTATCAAAATTTGTTGATCCGAATCAGAGTAACATGGGGAATTCGGTAAGTTCCAAATAGGCCGCAGTCGTAATAAGTGGACTGTTCTGGGTATAGAAAAATTTTTACGAATTGAATCAAAATTTCTAGGCGAATTCAATGAGTTCCCAATGGGACATGCTTGTATGAGTGTGCTTTTCCGTATATAGCAACAATTTTAGAAACGGAATCTAAGTATCATGGTGAATTCAGTAGGTTCCCAATAGGATTCGCATGTAATAAGCTTGTTAATCTATATAGAGCAACGTTTAAACGAACTGAAACCTTGTTTCTTTGTGAATTCAATTAGTTCCCAGTAGCAGGCTCTTGTGATATGTGTCCTTTTAAAGATTTATCAAAATTTCCTGAGCCGAATCTCAGTAACTTGTTGAATTCGGTTAGTTCCCAATAGGCCGCAGTAGTAATAAGTGGACTGGTCGGGATATAGAAAAATTTTCACGAATGGAATCAAAATTTCTAGGCTAATTCCATGAGTTCCCAATATGATGTGCTTCTCTGAGTGTGCATATCAATATATAGCAACATTTTAAGTAACGGAATCTAAGTATCATGGTTAATTCTGTAGGTTCCCAATAGGATTCGCATGTAATAAGCTCGTTTTCCAAGATAGAGCAACGTTTTAACGAACTGAAACACTGTTTCTTTGTGAATTCAGTTAGTTCCCATAGCAGGCTCTTGTGATATGTGTACTTTTAAAGATTTATCAAAATTTGGTGACCGAATCTCAGAAAATTGGTGAATTCGGTTAGGTCCCAAAAGGCCGCAGTAGTATTAAGTGGTCTGTTCCGGATATAGAAAAATTTTCACGAATGGAATCAAAATTTCTAGGCGAATTCAGTGAGTTCCCAATGGGACATGATTGTATGCGTGAGCTTTTCAATATATACCAAAATTTTAGGTTCAGAATCTAAGTATCATGGTGAATTCAGTAGGTTCGCATTAGGATTCGCATGTAATAAGCTTGTTATTCAAGATAGAGCAACGTTTTAACGGACTGAAACACTGTTTCTTTGTGAATTCAGTTAGTTGCTAGTAGCAGGCTCTTGTAATATGTGTACTTTTAAAGATTTATCAAAATTTGATGAGCCGTATCTGAGTAACATGGTGAATTCGGTTTGTTCCAAATAGGCCTCAGTAGTAATAAGTGGATTGTTCGGGATATAGAAAAATTTTAACGAATGGAATCAAAATTTCTAGGCGAATTCAGTGAGTTCCCATGGGACATGCTTGTATGAGAGTGCTTTTCCGTATTAGCAACATTTTAAGGAACGGAATCTAAGTATCATGGTGAATTCAGTAGGTTCCCAATGGATTCGCATATAATAAGAATTTTGTTCAAGATAGAGCAACGTTTTAACGACTGAAACACTGTTTCTTTGTGAATTCATTGAGTTCCCAGTAGCAGGCTCTTGTAATATATGTACTTTTAAAGATTTATCAAAAGTTGGTGTGCCGAATCTCAGTAACTTGTTGAATTCGGTTAGTTCCCAGTAGGCCACAGAATTAATAAGTGGTCTGTTCGGGATATAGAAAAATTTTCACGAATGGAGTCAAAATTTCTAGATGATTTCAGAGAGTTCCCAATGGGACATGCTTGTATGAGTGTGCATTTCAATATAAAGCAACATTTTAAAGAACGGAATCTAAGTGTCACGGTGAATTCAGTAGGTCCCCAATAGGATTCGCATGTAATAAGCTTGTTATTCAAGATAGAGCAAAGTTTTAACGAACTGAAACACTGTTTCTTTGTGAATTCAGTTAGTTCCCAGTAGCAGGCTCTTGTAATATGTGTACTTTTAAAGATTTATCAAAATTGGGTGAGCCGAATCTCAGTAACTTGGTGAATTCGATTAGTTCCCAACAGGCCGCTGTAGTAATAAGCGGACTGTTCGGGATATAGAAAAATTATCACGAATGGAATCAAAATTCCTAGGAGAATTCAGTGAGTTCCCAATGGGACATGCTTGTATGAGTGTGCTTTTCAATATATAGCAACATCTGAAGGAACGGAATCTAAGTATCATGGTGAATTCAGTAGGTTCCCAATAGGATTCGCATGTAATAAGCATGTTGTTCAACATAGAGCAATGTTTTAAAGAACTGAAACACTGTTTCTTTGTGAATTCAGTTAGTTGTTAGTAGCAGTCTCTTGTAATATGTGTATTTTTAAAGATTTATCAAAACTTGTTGATCCAAATCTGAGTTACATGGGGAATTCGGTTAGTTCCAAATAGGCCGCAGTCGTAATAAGTGTACTGTTCGGGGTATAGAAAAATTTTAACGAATGGAATCAAAATTTCTAGGCGAATTCAGTGAGTTCCCAATGGGACATGCTTGTATGAGTGTGCTCTTCCATATATAGCAACAATTTTAGAAACGGAATCTAAGTATCATGGTGAATTCAGTAGGTTCCCAATAGGATTCGCATGTAATAAGCTTGTTAATCTATATAGAGCAACGTTTTAACGAACTGAAACCTTATTTCTTTGTGAATTCAATTAGTTCCCAGTAGCAGGCTCTTGTGATATGTGTCCTTTTAAAGATTTATCAAAATTTCCTGAGCCGAATCTCAGTAACTTGTTGAATTCGGTTAGTTCCCAATAGTTCGCAGTAGTAATAAGTGGACTGGTCGGGATATAGAAAAATTTTCACGATTGGAATCAAAATTTCTAGGCGAATTCCATGAGTTCCCAATATGATGTGCTTGTCTGAGTGTGCATTTCAATATATACCAACATTTTAAGGAACGGAATCTAAGTATCATGGTTAATTCAGTAGGTTCCCAATAGGATTCGCATGTAATAAGCTCGTTTTTCAAGATAGAGCAAAGTTTTAATGAACTGAAACACTGTTTCTTTGTGAATTCAGTTAGTTGCAAGTAGAAGGCTCTTGTAAAATGTGTACTTTTAAAGATTTATCAAAATTTGGTGAGCCGAATCTCAGTAACTTGTTGAATTCAGTTAGTTCCAAATAGGCCACAGAAGTAATAAGTGGACTGTTCCGGATATAGAAAAATTTTCACGAATGGAGTCAAAATTTCTAGATTATTTCAGAGAGTTCCCAATGGGACATGCTTGTATGAGTGTGCATTTCAATATATAGCAACATTTTAAAGAACGGAGTCTAAGTATCACTGTGAATTCAGTAGGTCCCCAATAGGATTCGCATGTAATAAGCTTGTTATTCAAGATAGAGCATCGTTTTAACGAACTGAAACACTGTTTCTTTGTGAATTCAGTTAGTTCCCAGTAGCAGGAACTTGTAATATGTGTATTTTAAATATTTATCAAAATTTGGTGAGCCGAATCTCAGTAACTTGGTGAATTCAATTAGTTCCCAATAGTCTGCAGTAGTAATAAGTGGACCGTTCGGGATATAGACAAATTATCACGAATGGAATCAAAATTTCTAGGAGAATTCAGTGAGTTCCCAATGGGACATGCTTTTATGAGTTTGCTTTTCAATATATAGCAACATTTTAAGGAACGGAATCAAAGTATCATGTTGAATTCAGTAGGTCCCAATAGGATTCGCATGTAATAAGCTTGTTGTTCAAGATAGAGCAACGTTTTAACGAACTGAAACACTGTTTCTTTGTGAATTCAGTTAGTGTTAGTAGCAGGCTCTTGTAATATGTGTATTTTTAAAGATATATCAAAATTTGTTGAGCCGAATCTGAGTAACATGGTGAATTGGGTTAGTTCCAAATAGGCCGCAGTCGTAATAAGTGGACTGTTCGGGGTATAGAAAAATTTTTACAAATGGAATAAAAATTTCTAGGCGAATTCAGTGAGTTCCCAATGGGACATGCTTGTATGAGTGTGCTTCTCCGTATATAGCAAGATTTGAAGAACGGAATCTAAGTATAATGTTGTATTCAGTAGGTTCCCGATAGGATTCGCATGTAATAAGCATGTTGTTCAAGATAGAGCAACGTTTTAACGAACTGAAACACCGTTTCTTTGTGAATTCAGTGAGTTCCCAGTAGCAGGCTCTTGTAATATGTGTACTTTTAAAGATTTATCAAAATTTAGTGAGCCGAATCTCAGAAACATGGTGAATTCGGGGAGTTCCCAATAGGCCACAGAAGTAATAAGTGGTCTGTTCCGGATATAGAAAAATTTGCACTAATGGAGTCAAAATTTCTAGCAGATTTCAGAGTTCAAATGGGACATTCTTGTATGAGTGTGTATTTCAATATAAAGCAACATTTTAAAGAACGGAATCTAAGTGTCACGGTGAATTCAGTAGGTCCCCAATAGGATTCGCATGTAATAAGCTTGTTATTCAAGATAGAGCAAAGTTTTAACGAACTGAAACACTGTTTCTTTGTGAATTCAGTTAGTTCCCAGTAGCAGGCTCTTGTAATATGTGTACTTTTAAAGATTTATCAAAATTTGGTGTGCCGAATCTCAGTAACTTGTTGAATTCGGGGAGTTCTCAATAGGCCACAGAAGTAATAAGTGGTCTGTTCCGGATATAGAAAAATTTTCACGAATGGAGACAAAATTTCTAGACGATTTCAGAGAGTTCCCAATGGGACATGCTTGTATGAGTGTGCATTTCAATATAAAGCAACATTTTAAAGAACGGAATCTAAGTGTCACAGTGAATTCAGTAGGTTCCCAATAGGATTCGCATGTAATAAGCTTGTTATTCAAGATAGAGCAAAGTTTTAACGAACTGAAACACTGTTTCTTTGTGAATTCACTTAGTTCCCAGTAGCACGCTCTTGTAATATGTGTACTTTTAAAGATTTATCAAAATTTGATGAGCCGAATCTCTGTAACTTGGTGAATTCGATTAGTTCCCAACAGGCCGCAGTAGTAATAAGTGGACTGTTCGGGATATAGAAAAATTATCACGAATGGAATCAAAATTCCTAGGAGAATTCAGTGAGTTCCCAATGGGACATGCTTGTATGAGTGTGCTTTTCAATATATAGCAACATCTGAAGGAACGGAATCTAAGTATCATGGTGAATTCAGTAGGTTCCCAATAGGATTCGCATGTAATAAGCATGTTGTTCAACATAGAGCAACGTTTTAACGAACTGAAACACTGTTTCTTTGTGAATTCAGTTAGTTGTTAGTAGCAGGCTCTTGTAATATGTGTATTTTTAAAGATTTATCAAAACTTGTTGATCCAAATCTGAGTAACATGGGGAATTCGGTTAGTTCCAAATAGGCCGCAGTCGTAATAAGTGTACTGTTCGGGGTATAGAAAAATTTTAACGAATGGAATCAAAATTTCTAGGCGAATTCAGTGAGTTCCCAATGGGACCTGCTTGTATGAGTGTGCTTTTCCGTATATAGCAACAATTTAAGAATCGGAATCTAAGTATCCTGGTTAATTCAGTAGCTTCCCAATAGGATTCGCATGTAATAAGCTCGTTTGTCAAGATAGAGCAAAGTTTTAATGAACTGAAATACTGTTTCTTTGTGAATTCAGTTAGTTGCCAGTAGCAGGCTCTTGTAATATGGGTACTTTTAAAGATTTATCAAAATTTGGTGAACCGAATCTCAGTAACTTGTTGAATTCGGTTATATCCCAATAGGCCACAGAAGTAATACGTGGTCTGTTCGGGATATAGAAAAATTTTCACGAATGGAGTCAAAATTTCTAGATGATTTCAGAGAGTTCCCAATGGGACATGCTTGTATGAGTGTGCATTTCAATATAAAGCAACATTTTAAAGAACGGAATCTAAGTGTCACGGTGAATTCAGTAGGTCCCGATAGGATTCGCATGTAATAAGCTTGTTATTCAAGATAGAGCAAAGTTTTAACGAACTGAAACACTGTTTCTTTGTGAATTCAGTTAGTTCCCAGTAGCAGGCTCTTGTAACATGTGTACTTTTAAAGATTTATCAAAATTTGGTGAGCCGAATCTCAGTAACTTGGTGAATTCAATTAGTTCCCAATAGGCCGCAGTAGTAATAAGTATACTCTTCGGGATATAGAAAAATTATCAAGAATGGAATCAAAATTTCTAGGAGAATTCAGTGAGTTCCCGGTGGGACATGCTTTTATTAGTTTGCTTTTCGGTATATAGCAAAAATTTAAGAAACGGAATCTAAGTATCATGGTGAATTCAGTAGGTTCCCAATAGGATTCGCATGTAATAAGCTTGTTAATCTAGATAGAGCAAAATTTTCACGAACTGAAACCCTGTTACTTTGTGAATTCAATTAGTTCCCAGGAGCAGGCTCTTGTGATATGTGTCCTTTTAAAGATTTATCAAAATTTCCTGAGCCGAATCTCAGTAACTTGGTGAATTCGGTTAGTTCCATATAGGCCGCAGTAGTAACAATAGGACTGTTCAGGGTATAGAAAAATTTTTACGAGTGGAATCAAAATTTCTTGGAGAATTCAGTCAGTTCCCAATGGGACATGCTAGTATGAGTGTACTTTTCAATATGTAGCAACATTTTAAGGAACGGAATCGAAGTATCATGGTGAATTCCCTACTTTCCCAATAGGATTCGCATGTAATAAGCATGTTATTCAAGATAGAGCAACGTTTAAACGAACTGAAACCCTGTTTCTTGTTGAATTCTGTTAGTTCCCAGTAGCAGGTTCTTGTAATATGTGCACTTTAAAGATTTATCAAAATTTGGTGTGCCGAATCTCAGTAAATTTTTGAATTCGGTTAGTTCCCAATAGGCCACAGAAGTAATAAGTGGACTGTTCCAGATGTAGAAAAATTTTCACGAATGGAGTCAAAATTTCTAGACGATTTCAGAGAGTTCCCAATGGGACATGCTTATATGAGTGTGCATTTCAATATATAGCAACATTTAAGGAACGGAATCTAAGTATTACGGTGAATTCAGTTGGTCCCCAATAGGATTCGCATGTAATAAGCTTGTTATTCAAGATAGAGCATCGTTTTAACGAACTGAAACACTGTTTCTTTGTGAATTCAGTGAGTTCCCAGTAACAGGCTCTTGTAATATGTGTACTTTTAAAGATTTATCAAAATTTGGTGAGCCGAATCTCAGTAACTTGCTGAATTCGATTAGTACCCAATAGGCCGTAGTAGTAATAAGTGGTCTGTTCGTATTATAGAAAAATTATCACGAATGGAATCAAAATTTCTAGGAGAATTCAGTGAGTTCCCAATGGGACATGCTTGTATGAGTGTACATTTCAATATAAAGCAACATTTTAAAGAACGGAATCTAAGTGTCACGGTGAATTCGGTAGGTCCCCAATAGGATTCGCATGTAATAAGCTTGTTATTCAAGAGAGAGCAAAGTTTTAACGAACTGAAACACTGTTTCTTTGTGAATTCACTTAGTTCCCAGTAGCACGCTCTTGTAATATGTGTACTTTTAAAGATTTATCAAAATTTGATGAGCCGAATCTCTGTAACTTGGTGAATTCGATTAGTTCCCAACAGGCCGCAGTAGTAATAAGTGGACTGTTCGGGATATAGAAAAATTATCACGAATGGAATCAAAATTTCTAGGAGAATTCAGGGAGTTCCCAATGGGACATGCTTGTATGAGTGTGCTTTTCAATATATAGCAACATCTGAAGGAACGGAATCTAAGTATCATGGTGAATTCAGTAGGTTCCCAATAGGATTCGCATGTAATAAGCTTGTTATTCAAGATAGAGCAACGTTTTAACGAACTGAAACACTGTTTCTTTGTGAATTCAGTTAGTTCCCAGTAGCCTGCTCTTGTACTATGTGTACTTTTAAAGATTTATCAAAATTTTGTGAGCCGAATCTGAGTAACATGGTGAATTCGGTTAGGTCCCAGTAGGCCGCAGTAGTAATAAGTGGACTGTTCGGGATATAGAAAAATTTTCACGAATGGAATCAAAATTTCTAGGCAAATTCAGTGAGTTCCCAATGGGACATGCTTGTATGAGTTTGCTTTTCAAAATAGAGCAACATTTTAAGGAACGGAATCTAAGTATAATGGTGAATTCTGTAGGTTTGCATTAGGATTCGCATGTAATAAGCATGTTGTTCAAGATAGAGCAACGTTTTAACGAACTGAAACACTGTTTCCTTGAGAATTCAGTTAGTTGTTAGTAGCAGTCTCTTGTAATATGTGTATTTTTAAAGATTTATCAAAATTTGTTGAGCCAAATCTGAGTTACATGGGGAATTCGGTTAGTTCCAAATAGGCCGCAGTCGTAATAAGTGGACTGTTCGGGGTATAGAAAAATTTTAACGAATGGAATCAAAATTTCTAGGCGAATTCAGTGAGTTCCCAATGGGACATGCTTGTATGAGTGTGCTTTTCCGTATATAGCAACATTTTAAGGAACGGAATCTTAGTATCATGGTGAATTGAGTAGGTTCCCAATAGGATTCGCATGTAATAAGCATGTTGTTCAAGATAGAGCAACGTTCTAAAGAACTGAGACACTGTTTCTTTGTGAATTCAGTGAGTTCCCAGTAGCAGGCTCATGTAATATTTGTACTTTTAAAGATTAATCAAAATTTGTTGAGCAGAATATCAGTAACATGGTGAATTCGATTAGTTCCATATAGGCCGCAGTAGTAACAATAGGACTGTTCAGGGTATAGAAAAATTTTTACGAGTGGAATCAAAATTTCTTGGAGAATTCAGTCAGTTCCCAATGGGACATGCTAGTATGAGTGTACTTTTCAATATGTAGCAACATTTTAAGGAACGGAATCTAAGTATCATGGTGAATTCACTACGTTCCCAATAGGATTCGCATGTAATAAGCATGTTATTCAAGATAGAGCAAAGTTTTAACGAACTGAAACCCTGTTTCTTGTTGAATTCTGTTAGTTCCCAGTAGCAGGCTCTTGTAATATGTGTACTTTAAAGATTTATCAAAATTTGGTGTGCCGAATCTCAGTAAATTTTTGAATTCTGTTAGTTCCCAATAGGCCACAGAAGTAATAAGTGGACTGTTCCGGATGTAGAAAAATTTTCACGAATGGAGTCAAAATTTCTAGACGATTTCAGAGAGTTTCCAATGGGACATGCTTATATGAGTGTGCATTTAAATATATAGCAACATTTAAAGAACGGAATCTAAGTATTACGGTGAATTCAGTTGGTCCCCAATAGGTTTCGCATGTAATAAGCTTGTTATTCAAGATAGAGCAAAGTTTTAACGAACTGAAACACTGTTTCTTTGTGAATTCAGTTAGTTCCCAGTAGCAGGCTCTTGTAACATGTGTACTTTTAAAGATTTATCAAAATTTGGTGTGCCGAATCTCAGTAACTTGTTGAATTCGGGGAGTTCTCAATAGGCCACAGAAGTAATAAGTGGTCTGTTCCGGATATAGAAAAATTTTCACGAATGGAGACAAAATTTCTAGACGATTTCAGAGAGTTCCCAATGGGACATGCTTGTATGAGTGTGCTTTTCAATATATAGCAACATCTGAAGGAACGGAATCTAAGTATCATGGTGAATTCAGTAGGTTCCCAATAGGATTCGCATGTAATAAGCATGTTGTTCAACATAGAGCAACGTTTTAACGAACTGAAACACTGTTTCTTTGTGAATTCAGTTAGTTGTTAGTAGCAGTCTCTTGTAATATGTGTATTTTTAAAGATTTATCAAAACTTGTTGATCCAAATCTGAGTTACATGGGGAATTCGGTTAGTTCCAAATAGGCCGCAGTCGTAATAAGTGTACTGTTCGGGGTATAGAAAAATTTTAACGAATGGAATCAAAAATTCTAGGCGAATTCAGTGAGTTCCCAATGGGACCTGCTTGTATGAGTGTGCTTTTCCGTATATAGCAACAATTTAAGAAACGGAATCTAAGTATCCTGGTTAATTCAGTAGCTTCCCAATAGGATTCGCATGTAATAAGCTCGTTTGTCAAGATAGAGCAAAGTTTTAATGAACTGAAACACTGTTTCTTTGTGAATTCAGTTAGTTGCCAGTAGCAGGCTCTTGTAATATGGGTACTTTTAAAGATTTATCAAAATTTGGTGAGCCGAATCTCAGTAACTTGTTGAATTCAGTTATATCCCAATAGGCCACAGAAGTAATACGTGGACTGTTCCGGATATAGAAAAATTTTCACGAATGGAGTCAAAATTTCTAGATGATTTCAGAGAGTTCCCAATGGGACATGCTTGTATGAGTGTGCATTTCAATATATAGCAACATTTTAAAGAACGGAATCTAAGTATCACTGTGAATTCACTAGGTCCCCAATAGGATTCGCATGTAATAAGCTTGTTATTCAAGATAGAGCATCGTTTTAACGAACTGAAACACATTTTCTTTGTGAATTCAGTTAGTTCCCAGTAGCAGGCTCTTGTAATATGTGTACTTTTAAATATTTATCAAAATTTGGTGAGCCGAATCTCAGTAACTTGGTGAATTCAATTAGTTCCCAATAGGCCGCAGTAGTAATAAATATACTCTTCGGGATATAGAAAAATTATCAAGAATGGAATCAAAATTTCTAGGAGAATTCAGTGAGTTCCCAGTGGGACATGCTTTTATTAGTTTGCTTTTCGTTATATAGCAACATTTTAAGAAACGGAATCTAAGTATCATGGTGAATTCAGTAGGTTCCCAAAAGGATTCGCATGTAATAAGCTTGTTAATCTAGATAGAGCAACATTTTCACGAACTGAAACCCTGTTACTTTGTGAATTCAATTAGTTCCCAGGAGCAGGCTCTTGTGATATGTGTCCTTTTAAAGATTTATCAAAATTTCCTGAGCCGAATCTCAGTAACTTGGTGAATTCGGTTAGTTCCCAACTGAAACACTGTTTCTTTGTGAATTCAGTTAGTTGTTAGTAGCAGGCTCTTGTAATATGTGTATTTTTAAAGATTTATCAAAATTTGTTGAGCCGAATCTGAGTAACATGGGGAATTCGGTTAGTTCCAAATAGGCCGCAGTCGTAATAAGTGGACTGTTCGGGGTATAGAAAAATTTTAACGAATGGAATCAAAATTTCTAGGCGAATTCAGTGAGTTCCCAATGGGACATGCTTGTATAAGTGTGCTTTTCCGTATATAGCAACAATTTTAGAAACGGAATCTAAGTATCATGGTGAATTCAGTAGGTTCCCAATAGGATTCGCATGTAATAAGCTCGTTTGTCAAGATAGAGCAAAGTTTTAATGAACTGAAACACTGTTTCTTTGTGAATTCAGTTAGTTGCCAGTAGCAGGCTCTTGTAATATGGGTACTTTTAAAGATTTATCAAAATTTGGTGAGCCGAATCTCAGTAACTTGTTGAATTCAGTTATATCCCAATAGGCCACAGAAGTAATACGTGGACTGTTCCGGATATAGAAAAATTTTCACGAATGGAGTCAAAATTTCTAGATGATTTCAGAGAGTTCCCAATGGGACATGCTTGTATGAGTGTGCATTTCAATATATAGCAACATTTTAAAGAACGGAATCTAAGTATCACTGTGAATTCACTAGGTCCCCAATAGGATTCGCATGTAATAAGCTTGTTATTCAAGATAGAGCATCGTTTTAACGAACTGAAACACATTTTCTTTGTGAATTCAGTTAGTTCCCAGTAGCAGGCTCTTGTAATATGTGTACTTTTAAATATTTATCAAAATTTGGTGAGCCGAATCTCAGTAACTTGGTGAATTCAATTAGTTCCCAATAGGCCGCAGTAGTAATAAATATACTCTTCGGGATATAGAAAAATTATCAAGAATGGAATCAAAATTTCTAGGAGAATTCAGTGAGTTCCCAGTGGGACATGCTTTTATTAGTTTGCTTTTCGTTATATAGCAACATTTTAAGAAACGGAATCTAAGTATCATGGTGAATTCAGTAGGTTCCCAAAAGGATTCGCATGTAATAAGCTTGTTAATCTAGATAGAGCAACATTTTCACGAACTGAAACCCTGTTACTTTGTGAATTCAATTAGTTCCCAGGAGCAGGCTCTTGTGATATGTGTCCTTTTAAAGATTTATCAAAATTTCCTGAGCCGAATCTCAGTAACTTGGTGAATTCGGTTAGTTCCCAACTGAAACACTGTTTCTTTGTGAATTCAGTTAGTTGTTAGTAGCAGGCTCTTGTAATATGTGTATTTTTAAAGATTTATCAAAATTTGTTGAGCCGAATCTGAGTAACATGGGGAATTCGGTTAGTTCCAAATAGGCCGCAGTCGTAATAAGTGGACTGTTCGGGGTATAGAAAAATTTTAACGAATGGAATCAAAATTTCTAGGCGAATTCAGTGAGTTCCCAATGGGACATGCTTGTATAAGTGTGCTTTTCCGTATATAGCAACAATTTTAGAAACGGAATCTAAGTATCATGGTGAATTCAGTAGGTTCCCAATAGGATTCGCATGTAATAAGCTTGTTAATCTATATAGAGCAACGTTTTAACGAACTGAAACCTTGTTTCTTTGTGAATTCAATTAGTTCCCAGTAGCAGGCTCTTGTGATATGTGTCCTTTTAAAGATTTATCAAAATTTCCTGAGCCGAATCTCAGTAACTTGTTGAATTCGGTTAGTTCCCAATAGTTCACAGTAGTAATAAGTGGACTGGTCGGGATATAGAAAAATTTTCACGAATGGAATCAAAATTTCTAGGCGAATTCCATGAGTTCCCAATATGATGTGCTTGTCTGAGTGTGCATTTCAATATATACCAACATTTTAAGGAACGGAATCTAAGTATCATGGTTAATTTAGTAGGTTCCCAATAGGATTCGCATGTAATAAGCTCGTTTTTCAAGATAGAGCATAGTTTTAATGAACTGAAACACTGTTTCTTTGTGAATTCAGTTAGTTGCAAGTAGAAGGCTCTTGTAATATGTGTACTTTTAAAGATTTATCAAAATTTGGTGAGCCGAATCTCAGTAACTTGTTGAATTCAGTTAGTTCCAAATAGGCCACAGAAGTAATAAGTGGACTGTTCCGGATATAGAAAAATTTTCACGAATGGAGTCAAAATTTCTAGATTATTTCAGAGAGTTCCCAATGGGACATGCTTGTATGAGTGTGCATTTCAATATATAGCAACATTTTAAAGAACGGAATCTAAGTATCACTGTGAATTCAGTAGGTCCCCAAAAGGATTCGCATGTAATAAGCTTGTTATTCAAGATAGAGCATCGTTTTAACGAACTGAAACACTGTTTCTTTGTGAATTCAGTTAGTTCCCAGTAGCAGGAACTTGTGATATGTGTACTTTTAAATATTTATCAAAATTTGGTGAGCCGAATCTCAGTAACTTGGTGAATTCAATTAGTTCCCAATAGTCCGCAGTAGTAATAAGTGGACCGTTCGGATATAGACAAATTATCACGAATGGAATCAAAATTTCTAGGAGAATTCAGTGAGTTCCCAATGGGACATGCTTTTATGAGTTTGCTTTTCAATATATAGCAACATTTTAAGGAACGGAATCAAAGTATCATGTTGAATTCAGTAGGTCCCAATAGGATTCGCATGTAATAAGCTTGTTGTTCAAGATAGAGCAACGTTTTAACGAACTGAAACACTGTTTCTTTGTGAATTCAGTTAGTTCCCAATAGCAGGCTCTTGTGATATGCGTACTTTTAAAGATTTATCAAAATTTGGTGTGCAGAATCTCAGTAACTTGTTGAATTCGGGGAGTTCCCAAATGGCCACAGAAGTAATAAGTGGTCTGTTCCGGATATAGAAAAATTTTCACGAATGGAGTCAAAATTTCTAGCCGATTTCAGAGAGTTCCCAGTGGGACATGCTTGTATGAGTGTGCATTTCAATATAAAGCAACATTTTAAAGAACGGAATCTAAGTGTCACGGTGAATTCAGTAGGTCCCCAATAGGATTTGCATGTAATAAGCATGTTATTCAAGATAGAGCAAAGTTTTAACGAACTGAAACACTGTTTCTTTGTGAATTCAGTTAGTTCCCAGTAGCAGGCTCTTGTAATATGTGTACTTTAAAGATTTATCAAAATTTGGTGAGCCGAAACTCAGTAACTTGGTGAATTCCATTAGTTCCCAACAGGCCGCAGTAGTAATAAGCAGATTGTTCGGGATATAGAAAAATTATCACGAATGGAATCAAAATTCCTAGGAGAATTCAGTGAGTTCCCAATGGGGCATGCTTGTATGAGTGTGCTTTTCAATATACAGCAACATTTTGAGGAACGGAATCTAAGTATCATGGTGAATTCAGTAGGTTCCCAATAGGATTCACATGTAATAAGCATGTTGTTCAAGATAGAACAACGTTTTAACGAACTGAAACACTGTATCTTTGTGAATTCAGTTAGTTGTTAGTAGCAGGCTCTTGTAATATATGTATTTTTAAAGATTTATCAAAATTTGTTGATCCGAATCAGAGTAACATGGGGAATTCGGTTAGTTCCAAATAGGCCGCAGTCGTAATAAGTGGACTCTTCTGGGTATAGAAAAATTTTAACGAATGGAATCAAAATTTCTAGGCGAATTCAGTGAGTTCCCAATGGGACATGCTTGTATGAGTGTGCTTTTCCGTATATAGCAACAATTTTAGAAACGGAATCTAAGTATCATGGTGAATTCAGTAGGTTCCCAATAGGATTCGCATGTAATAAGCTTGTTAATCTATATAGAGCAACGTTTAAACGAACTGAAACCTTGTTTCTTTGTGAATTCAATTAGTTCCCAGTAGCAGGCTCTTGTGATATGTGTCCTTTTAAAGATTTATCAAAATTTCCTGAGCCGAATCTCAGTAACTTGTTGAATTCGGTTAGTTCCCAATAGGCCGCAGTAGTAATAAGTGGACTGGTCGGGATATAGAAAAATTTTCACGAATGGAATCAAAATTTCTAGGCGAATTCCATGAGTTCCCAATATGATGTGCTTCTCTGAGTGTGCATTTCAATATATAGCAACATTTTAAGTAACGGAATCTAAGTATCATGGTTAATTCTGTAGGTTCCCAATAGGATTCGCATGTAATAAGCTCGTTTTTCAAGATAGAGCAACGTTTTAACGAACTGAAACACTGTTTCTTTGTGAATTCAGTTAGTTCCCATAGCAGGCTCTTGTGATATGTGTACTTTTAAAGATTTATCAAAATTTGGTGACCGAATCTCAGAAAATTGGTGAATTCGGTTAGGTCCCAATAGGCCGCAGTAGTATTAAGTGGAGTGTTCGGGATATAGAAAAATTTTCACAATGGAATCAAAATTTCTAGGCGAATTCAGTGAGTTCCCAATGGGACATGATTGTATGCGTGAGCTTTTCAATATATACCAAAATTTTAGGTTCAGAATCTAAGTATCATGGTGAATTCAGTAGGTTCGCATTAGGATTCGCATGTAATAAGCTTGTTATTCAAGATAGAGCAACGTTTTAACGACTGAAACACTGTTTCTTTGTGAATTCATTGAGTTCCCAGTAGCAGGCTCTTGTAATATATGTACTTTTAAAGATTTATCAAAAGTTGGTGTGCCGAATCTCAGTAACTTGTTGAATTCGGTTAGTTCCCAGTAGGCCACAGAATTAATAAGTGGTCTGTTCGGGATATAGAAAAATTTTCACGAATGGAGTCAAAATTTCTAGATGATTTCAGAGAGTTCCCAATGGGACATGCTTGTATGAGTGTGCATTTCAATATAAAGCAACATTTTAAAGAACGGAATCTAAGTGTCACGGTGAATTCAGTAGGTCCCGATAGGATTCGCATGTAATAAGCTTGTTATTCAAGATAGAGCAAAGTTTTAACGAACTGAAACACTGTTTCTTTGTGAATTCAGTTAGTTCCCAGTAGCAGGCTCTTGTAACATGTGTACTTTTAAAGATTTATCAAAATTTGGTGAGCCGAATCTCAGTAACTTGGTGAATTCAATTAGTTCCCAATAGGCCGCAGTAGTAATAAGTATACTCTTCGGGATATAGAAAAATTATCAAGAATGGAATCAAAATTTCTAGGAGAATTCAGTGAGTTCCCGGTGGGACATGCTTTTATTAGTTTGCTTTTCGGTATATAGCAAAAATTTAAGAAACGGAATCTAAGTATCATGGTGAATTCAGTAGGTTCCCAATAGGATTCGCATGTAATAAGCTTGTTAATCTAGATAGAGCAAAATTTTCACGAACTGAAACCCTGTTACTTTGTGAATTCAATTAGTTCCCAGGAGCAGGCTCTTGTGATATGTGTCCTTTTAAAGATTTATCAAAATTTCCTGAGCCGAATCTCAGTAACTTGGTGAATTCGGTTAGTTCCATATAGGCCGCAGTAGTAACAATAGGACTGTTCAGGGTATAGAAAAATTTTTAAGAGTGGAATCAAAATTTCTTGGAGAATTCAGTCAGTTCCCAATGGGACATGCTAGTATGAGTGTACTTTTCAATATGTAGCAACATTTTAAGGAACGGAATCGAAGTATCATGGTGAATTCCCTACTTTCCCAATAGGATTCGCATGTAATAAGCATGTTATTCAAGATAGAGCAACGTTTAAACGAACTGAAACCCTGTTTCTTGTTGAATTCTGTTAGTTCCCAGTAGCAGGTTCTTGTAATATGTGCACTTTAAAGATTTATCAAAATTTGGTGTGCCGAATCTCAGTAAATTTTTGAATTCGGTTAGTTCCCAATAGGCCACAGAAGTAATAAGTGGACTGTTCCAGATGTAGAAAAATTTTCACGAATGGAGTCAAAATTTCTAGACGATTTCAGAGAGTTCCCAATGGGACATGCTTATATGAGTGTGCATTTCAATATATAGCAACATTTAAGGAACGGAATCTAAGTATTACGGTGAATTCAGTTGGTCCCCAATAGGATTCGCATGTAATAAGCTTGTTATTCAAGATAGAGCATCGTTTTAACGAACTGAAACACTGTTTCTTTGTGAATTCAGTGAGTTCCCAGTAACAGGCTCTTGTAATATGTGTACTTTTAAAGATTTATCAAAATTTGGTGAGCCGAATCTCAGTAACTTGCTGAATTCGATTAGTACCCAATAGGCCGTAGTAGTAATAAGTGGTCTGTTCGTATTATAGAAAAATTATCACGAATGGAATCAAAATTTCTAGGAGAATTCAGTGAGTTCCCAATGGGACATGCTTGTATGAGTGTACATTTCAATATAAAGCAACATTTTAAAGAACGGAATCTAAGTGTCACGGTGAATTCGGTAGGTCCCCAATAGGATTCGCATGTAATAAGCTTGTTATTCAAGAGAGAGCAAAGTTTTAACGAACTGAAACACTGTTTCTTTGTGAATTCACTTAGTTCCCAGTAGCACGCTCTTGTAATATGTGTACTTTTAAAGATTTATCAAAATTTGATGAGCCGAATCTCTGTAACTTGGGGAATTCGATTAGTTCCCAACAGGCCGCAGTAGTAATAAGTGGACTGTTCGGGATATAGAAAAATTATCACGAATGGAATCAAAATTTCTAGGAGAATTCAGGGAGTTCCCAATGGGACATGCTTGTATGAGTGTGCTTTTCAATATATAGCAACATCTGAAGGAACGGAATCTAAGTATCATGGTGAATTCAGTAGGTTCCCAATAGGATTCGCATGTAATAAGCTTGTTATTCAAGATAGAGCAACGTTTTAACGAACTGAAACACTGTTTCTTTGTGAATTCAGTTAGTTCCCAGTAGCCTGCTCTTGTACTATGTGTACTTTTAAAGATTTATCAAAATTTTGTGAGCCGAATCTGAGTAACATGGTGAATTCGGTTAGGTCCCAGTAGGCCGCAGTAGTAATAAGTGGACTGTTCGGGATATAGAAAAATTTTCACGAATGGAATCAAAATTTCTAGGCAAATTCAGTGAGTTCCCAATGGGACATGCTTGTATGAGTTTGCTTTTCAAAATAGAGCAACATTTTAAGGAACGGAATCTAAGTATAATGGTGAATTCTGTAGGTTTGCATTAGGATTCGCATGTAATAAGCATGTTGTTCAAGATAGAGCAACGTTTTAACGAACTGAAACACTGTTTCCTTGAGAATTCAGTTAGTTGTTAGTAGCAGTCTCTTGTAATATGTGTATTTTTAAAGATTTATCAAAATTTGTTGAGCCAAATCTGAGTTACATGGGGAATTCGGTTAGTTCCAAATAGGCCGCAGTCGTAATAAGTGGACTGTTCGGGGTATAGAAAAATTTTAACGAATGGAATCAAAATTTCTAGGCGAATTCAGTGAGTTCCCAATGGGACATGCTTGTATGAGTGTGCTTTTCCGTATATAGCAACATTTTAAGGAACGGAATCTTAGTATCATGGTGAATTGAGTAGGTTCCCAATAGGATTCGCATGTAATAAGCATGTTGTTCAAGATAGAGCAACGTTCTAAAGAACTGAGACACTGTTTCTTTGTGAATTCAGTGAGTTCCCAGTAGCAGGCTCATGTAATATTTGTACTTTTAAAGATTAATCAAAATTTGTTGAGCAGAATATCAGTAACATGGTGAATTCGATTAGTTCCATATAGGCCGCAGTAGTAACAATAGGACTGTTCAGGGTATAGAAAAATTTTTACGAGTGGAATCAAAATTTCTTGGAGAATTCAGTCAGTTCCCAATGGGACATGCTAGTATGAGTGTACTTTTCAATATGTAGCAACATTTTAAGGAACGGAATCTAAGTATCATGGTGAATTCACTACGTTCCCAATAGGATTCGCATGTAATAAGCATGTTATTCAAGATAGAGCAAAGTTTTAACGAACTGAAACCCTGTTTCTTGTTGAATTCTGTTAGTTCCCAGTAGCAGGCTCTTGTAATATGTGTACTTTAAAGATTTATCAAAATTTGGTGTGCCGAATCTCAGTAAATTTTTGAATTCTGTTAGTTCCCAATAGGCCACAGAAGTAATAAGTGGACTGTTCCGGATGTAGAAAAATTTTCACGAATGGAGTCAAAATTTCTAGACGATTTCAGAGAGTTTCCAATGGGACATGCTTATATGAGTGTGCATTTAAATATATAGCAACATTTAAAGAACGGAATCTAAGTATTACGGTGAATTCAGTTGGTCCCCAATAGGTTTCGCATGTAATAAGCTTGTTATTCAAGATAGAGCAAAGTTTTAACGAACTGAAACACTGTTTCTTTGTGAATTCAGTTAGTTCCCAGTAGCAGGCTCTTGTAACATGTGTACTTTTAAAGATTTATCAAAATTTGGTGTGCCGAATCTCAGTAACTTGTTGAATTCGGGGAGTTCTCAATAGGCCACAGAAGTAATAAGTGGTCTGTTCCGGATATAGAAAAATTTTCACGAATGGAGACAAAATTTCTAGACGATTTCAGAGAGTTCCCAATGGGACATGCTTGTATGAGTGTGCTTTTCAATATATAGCAACATCTGAAGGAACGGAATCTAAGTATCATGGTGAATTCAGTAGGTTCCCAATAGGATTCGCATGTAATAAGCATGTTGTTCAACATAGAGCAACGTTTTAACGAACTGAAACACTGTTTCTTTGTGAATTCAGTTAGTTGTTAGTAGCAGTCTCTTGTAATATGTGTATTTTTAAAGATTTATCAAAACTTGTTGATCCAAATCTGAGTTACATGGGGAATTCGGTTAGTTCCAAATAGGCCGCAGTCGTAATAAGTGTACTGTTCGGGGTATAGAAAAATTTTAACGAATGGAATCAAAAATTCTAGGCGAATTCAGTGAGTTCCCAATGGGACCTGCTTGTATGAGTGTGCTTTTCCGTATATAGCAACAATTTAAGAAACGGAATCTAAGTATCCTGGTTAATTCAGTAGCTTCCCAATAGGATTCGCATGTAATAAGCTCGTTTGTCAAGATAGAGCAAAGTTTTAATGAACTGAAACACTGTTTCTTTGTGAATTCAGTTAGTTGCCAGTAGCAGGCTCTTGTAATATGGGTACTTTTAAAGATTTATCAAAATTTGGTGAGCCGAATCTCAGTAACTTGTTGAATTCAGTTATATCCCAATAGGCCACAGAAGTAATACGTGGACTGTTCCGGATATAGAAAAATTTTCACGAATGGAGTCAAAATTTCTAGATGATTTCAGAGAGTTCCCAATGGGACATGCTTGTATGAGTGTGCATTTCAATATATAGCAACATTTTAAAGAACGGAATCTAAGTATCACTGTGAATTCACTAGGTCCCCAATAGGATTCGCATGTAATAAGCTTGTTATTCAAGATAGAGCATCGTTTTAACGAACTGAAACACATTTTCTTTGTGAATTCAGTTAGTTCCCAGTAGCAGGCTCTTGTAATATGTGTACTTTTAAATATTTATCAAAATTTGGTGAGCCGAATCTCAGTAACTTGGTGAATTCAATTAGTTCCCAGTAGGCCGCAGTAGTAATAAATATACTCTTCGGGATATAGAAAAATTATCAAGAATGGAATCAAAATTTCTAGGAGAATTCAGTGAGTTCCCAGTGGGACATGCTTTTATTAGTTTGCTTTTCGTTATATAGCAACATTTTAAGAAACGGAATCTAAGTATCATGGTGAATTCAGTAGGTTCCCAAAAGGATTCGCATGTAATAAGCTTGTTAATCTAGATAGAGCAACATTTTCACGAACTGAAACCCTGTTACTTTGTGAATTCAATTAGTTCCCAGGAGCAGGCTCTTGTGATATGTGTCCTTTTAAAGATTTATCAAAATTTCCTGAGCCGAATCTCAGTAACTTGGTGAATTCGGTTAGTTCCCAACTGAAACACTGTTTCTTTGTGAATTCAGTTAGTTGTTAGTAGCAGGCTCTTGTAATATGTGTATTTTTAAAGATTTATCAAAATTTGTTGAGCCGAATCTGAGTAACATGGGGAATTCGGTTAGTTCCAAATAGGCCGCAGTCGTAATAAGTGGACTGTTCGGGGTATAGAAAAATTTTAACGAATGGAATCAAAATTTCTAGGCGAATTCAGTGAGTTCCCAATGGGACATGCTTGTATAAGTGTGCTTTTCCGTATATAGCAACAATTTTAGAAACGGAATCTAAGTATCATGGTGAATTCAGTAGGTTCCCAATAGGATTCGCATGTAATAAGCTCGTTTGTCAAGATAGAGCAAAGTTTTAATGAACTGAAACACTGTTTCTTTGTGAATTCAGTTAGTTGCCAGTAGCAGGCTCTTGTAATATGGGTACTTTTAAAGATTTATCAAAATTTGGTGAGCCGAATCTCAGTAACTTGTTGAATTCAGTTATATCCCAATAGGCCACAGAAGTAATACGTGGACTGTTCCGGATATAGAAAAATTTTCACGAATGGAGTCAAAATTTCTAGATGATTTCAGAGAGTTCCCAATGGGACATGCTTGTATGAGTGTGCATTTCAATATATAGCAACATTTTAAAGAACGGAATCTAAGTATCACTGTGAATTCACTAGGTCCCCAATAGGATTCGCATGTAATAAGCTTGTTATTCAAGATAGAGCATCGTTTTAACGAACTGAAACACATTTTCTTTGTGAATTCAGTTAGTTCCCAGTAGCAGGCTCTTGTAATATGTGTACTTTTAAATATTTATCAAAATTTGGTGAGCCGAATCTCAGTAACTTGGTGAATTCAATTAGTTCCCAATAGGCCGCAGTAGTAATAAATATACTCTTCGGGATATAGAAAAATTATCAAGAATGGAATCAAAATTTCTAGGAGAATTCAGTGAGTTCCCAGTGGGACATGCTTTTATTAGTTTGCTTTTCGTTATATAGCAACATTTTAAGAAACGGAATCTAAGTATCATGGTGAATTCAGTAGGTTCCCAAAAGGATTCGCATGTAATAAGCTTGTTAATCTAGATAGAGCAACATTTTCACGAACTGAAACCCTGTTACTTTGTGAATTCAATTAGTTCCCAGGAGCAGGCTCTTGTGATATGTGTCCTTTTAAAGATTTATCAAAATTTCCTGAGCCGAATCTCAGTAACTTGGTGAATTCGGTTAGTTCCCAACTGAAACACTGTTTCTTTGTGAATTCAGTTAGTTGTTAGTAGCAGGCTCTTGTAATATGTGTATTTTTAAAGATTTATCAAAATTTGTTGAGCCGAATCTGAGTAACATGGGGAATTCGGTTAGTTCCAAATAGGCCGCAGTCGTAATAAGTGGACTGTTCGGGGTATAGAAAAATTTTAACGAATGGAATCAAAATTTCTAGGCGAATTCAGTGAGTTCCCAATGGGACATGCTTGTATAAGTGTGCTTTTCCGTATATAGCAACAATTTTAGAAACGGAATCTAAGTATCATGGTGAATTCAGTAGGTTCCCAATAGGATTCGCATGTAATAAGCTTGTTAATCTATATAGAGCAACGTTTTAACGAACTGAAACCTTGTTTCTTTGTGAATTCAATTAGTTCCCAGTAGCAGGCTCTTGTGATATGTGTCCTTTTAAAGATTTATCAAAATTTCCTGAGCCGAATCTCAGTAACTTGTTGAATTCGGTTAGTTCCCAATAGTTCACAGTAGTAATAAGTGGACTGGTCGGGATATAGAAAAATTTTCACGAATGGAATCAAAATTTCTAGGCGAATTCCATGAGTTCCCAATATGATGTGCTTGTCTGAGTGTGCATTTCAATATATACCAACATTTTAAGGAACGGAATCTAAGTATCATGGTTAATTTAGTAGGTTCCCAATAGGATTCGCATGTAATAAGCTCGTTTTTCAAGATAGAGCATAGTTTTAATGAACTGAAACACTGTTTCTTTGTGAATTCAGTTAGTTGCAAGTAGAAGGCTCTTGTAATATGTGTACTTTTAAAGATTTATCAAAATTTGGTGAGCCGAATCTCAGTAACTTGTTGAATTCAGTTAGTTCCAAATAGGCCACAGAAGTAATAAGTGGACTGTTCCGGATATAGAAAAATTTTCACGAATGGAGTCAAAATTTCTAGATTATTTCAGAGAGTTCCCAATGGGACATGCTTGTATGAGTGTGCATTTCAATATATAGCAACATTTTAAAGAACGGAATCTAAGTATCACTGTGAATTCAGTAGGTCCCCAAAAGGATTCGCATGTAATAAGCTTGTTATTCAAGATAGAGCATCGTTTTAACGAACTGAAACACTGTTTCTTTGTGAATTCAGTTAGTTCCCAGTAGCAGGAACTTGTGATATGTGTACTTTTAAATATTTATCAAAATTTGGTGAGCCGAATCTCAGTAACTTGGTGAATTCAATTAGTTCCCAATAGTCCGCAGTAGTAATAAGTGGACCGTTCGGATATAGACAAATTATCACGAATGGAATCAAAATTTCTAGGAGAATTCAGTGAGTTCCCAATGGGACATGCTTTTATGAGTTTGCTTTTCAATATATAGCAACATTTTAAGGAACGGAATCAAAGTATCATGTTGAATTCAGTAGGTCCCAATAGGATTCGCATGTAATAAGCTTGTTGTTCAAGATAGAGCAACGTTTTAACGAACTGAAACACTGTTTCTTTGTGAATTCAGTTAGTTCCCAATAGCAGGCTCTTGTGATATGCGTACTTTTAAAGATTTATCAAAATTTGGTGTGCAGAATCTCAGTAACTTGTTGAATTCGGGGAGTTCCCAAATGGCCACAGAAGTAATAAGTGGTCTGTTCCGGATATAGAAAAATTTTCACGAATGGAGTCAAAATTTCTAGCCGATTTCAGAGAGTTCCCAGTGGGACATGCTTGTATGAGTGTGCATTTCAATATAAAGCAACATTTTAAAGAACGGAATCTAAGTGTCACGGTGAATTCAGTAGGTCCCCAATAGGATTTGCATGTAATAAGCATGTTATTCAAGATAGAGCAAAGTTTTAACGAACTGAAACACTGTTTCTTTGTGAATTCAGTTAGTTCCCAGTAGCAGGCTCTTGTAATATGTGTACTTTAAAGATTTATCAAAATTTGGTGAGCCGAAACTCAGTAACTTGGTGAATTCCATTAGTTCCCAACAGGCCGCAGTAGTAATAAGCAGATTGTTCGGGATATAGAAAAATTATCACGAATGGAATCAAAATTCCTAGGAGAATTCAGTGAGTTCCCAATGGGGCATGCTTGTATGAGTGTGCTTTTCAATATACAGCAACATTTTGAGGAACGGAATCTAAGTATCATGGTGAATTCAGTAGGTTCCCAATAGGATTCACATGTAATAAGCATGTTGTTCAAGATAGAACAACGTTTTAACGAACTGAAACACTGTATCTTTGTGAATTCAGTTAGTTGTTAGTAGCAGGCTCTTGTAATATATGTATTTTTAAAGATTTATCAAAATTTGTTGATCCGAATCAGAGTAACATGGGGAATTCGGTTAGTTCCAAATAGGCCGCAGTCGTAATAAGTGGACTCTTCTGGGTATAGAAAAATTTTAACGAATGGAATCAAAATTTCTAGGCGAATTCAGTGAGTTCCCAATGGGACATGCTTGTATGAGTGTGCTTTTCCGTATATAGCAACAATTTTAGAAACGGAATCTAAGTATCATGGTGAATTCAGTAGGTTCCCAATAGGATTCGCATGTAATAAGCTTGTTAATCTATATAGAGCAACGTTTAAACGAACTGAAACCTTGTTTCTTTGTGAATTCAATTAGTTCCCAGTAGCAGGCTCTTGTGATATGTGTCCTTTTAAAGATTTATCAAAATTTCCTGAGCCGAATCTCAGTAACTTGTTGAATTCGGTTAGTTCCCAATAGGCCGCAGTAGTAATAAGTGGACTGGTCGGGATATAGAAAAATTTTCACGAATGGAATCAAAATTTCTAGGCGAATTCCATGAGTTCCCAATATGATGTGCTTCTCTGAGTGTGCATTTCAATATATAGCAACATTTTAAGTAACGGAATCTAAGTATCATGGTTAATTCTGTAGGTTCCCAATAGGATTCGCATGTAATAAGCTCGTTTTTCAAGATAGAGCAACGTTTTAACGAACTGAAACACTGTTTCTTTGTGAATTCAGTTAGTTCCCATAGCAGGCTCTTGTGATATGTGTACTTTTAAAGATTTATCAAAATTTGGTGACCGAATCTCAGAAAATTGGTGAATTCGGTTAGGTCCCAATAGGCCGCAGTAGTATTAAGTGGAGTGTTCGGGATATAGAAAAATTTTCACAATGGAATCAAAATTTCTAGGCGAATTCAGTGAGTTCCCAATGGGACATGATTGTATGCGTGAGCTTTTCAATATATACCAAAATTTTAGGTTCAGAATCTAAGTATCATGGTGAATTCAGTAGGTTCGCATTAGGATTCGCATGTAATAAGCTTGTTATTCAAGATAGAGCAACGTTTTAACGACTGAAACACTGTTTCTTTGTGAATTCATTGAGTTCCCAGTAGCAGGCTCTTGTAATATATGTACTTTTAAAGATTTATCAAAAGTTGGTGTGCCGAATCTCAGTAACTTGTTGAATTCGGTTAGTTCCCAGTAGGCCACAGAATTAATAAGTGGTCTGTTCGGGATATAGAAAAATTTTCACGAATGGAGTCAAAATTTCTAGATGATTTCAGAGAGTTCCCAATGGGACATGCTTGTATGAGTGTGCATTTCAATATAAAGCAACATTTTAAAGAACGGAATCTAAGTGTCACGGTGAATTCAGTAGGTCCCGATAGGATTCGCATGTAATAAGCTTGTTATTCAAGATAGAGCAAAGTTTTAACGAACTGAAACACTGTTTCTTTGTGAATTCAGTTAGTTCCCAGTAGCAGGCTCTTGTAACATGTGTACTTTTAAAGATTTATCAAAATTTGGTGAGCCGAATCTCAGTAACTTGGTGAATTCAATTAGTTCCCAATAGGCCGCAGTAGTAATAAGTATACTCTTCGGGATATAGAAAAATTATCAAGAATGGAATCAAAATTTCTAGGAGAATTCAGTGAGTTCCCGGTGGGACATGCTTTTATTAGTTTGCTTTTCGGTATATAGCAAAAATTTAAGAAACGGAATCTAAGTATCATGGTGAATTCAGTAGGTTCCCAATAGGATTCGCATGTAATAAGCTTGTTAATCTAGATAGAGCAAAATTTTCACGAACTGAAACCCTGTTACTTTGTGAATTCAATTAGTTCCCAGGAGCAGGCTCTTGTGATATGTGTCCTTTTAAAGATTTATCAAAATTTCCTGAGCCGAATCTCAGTAACTTGGTGAATTCGGTTAGTTCCATATAGGCCGCAGTAGTAACAATAGGACTGTTCAGGGTATAGAAAAATTTTTACGAGTGGAATCAAAATTTCTTGGAGAATTCAGTCAGTTCCCAATGGGACATGCTAGTATGAGTGTACTTTTCAATATGTAGCAACATTTTAAGGAACGGAATCGAAGTATCATGGTGAATTCCCTACTTTCCCAATAGGATTCGCATGTAATAAGCATGTTATTCAAGATAGAGCAACGTTTAAACGAACTGAAACCCTGTTTCTTGTTGAATTCTGTTAGTTCCCAGTAGCAGGTTCTTGTAATATGTGCACTTTAAAGATTTATCAAAATTTGGTGTGCCGAATCTCAGTAAATTTTTGAATTCGGTTAGTTCCCAATAGGCCACAGAAGTAATAAGTGGACTGTTCCAGATGTAGAAAAATTTTCACGAATGGAGTCAAAATTTCTAGACGATTTCAGAGAGTTCCCAATGGGACATGCTTATATGAGTGTGCATTTCAATATATAGCAACATTTAAGGAACGGAATCTAAGTATTACGGTGAATTCAGTTGGTCCCCAATAGGATTCGCATGTAATAAGCTTGTTATTCAAGATAGAGCATCGTTTTAACGAACTGAAACACTGTTTCTTTGTGAATTCAGTGAGTTCCCAGTAACAGGCTCTTGTAATATGTGTACTTTTAAAGATTTATCAAAATTTGGTGAGCCGAATCTCAGTAACTTGCTGAATTCGATTAGTACCCAATAGGCCGTAGTAGTAATAAGTGGTCTGTTCGTATTATAGAAAAATTATCACGAATGGAATCAAAATTTCTAGGAGAATTCAGTGAGTTCCCAATGGGACATGCTTGTATGAGTGTACATTTCAATATAAAGCAACATTTTAAAGAACGGAATCTAAGTGTCACGGTGAATTCGGTAGGTCCCCAATAGGATTCGCATGTAATAAGCTTGTTATTCAAGAGAGAGCAAAGTTTTAACGAACTGAAACACTGTTTCTTTGTGAATTCACTTAGTTCCCAGTAGCACGCTCTTGTAATATGTGTACTTTTAAAGATTTATCAAAATTTGATGAGCCGAATCTCTGTAACTTGGGGAATTCGATTAGTTCCCAACAGGCCGCAGTAGTAATAAGTGGACTGTTCGGGATATAGAAAAATTATCACGAATGGAATCAAAATTTCTAGGAGAATTCAGGGAGTTCCCAATGGGACATGCTTGTATGAGTGTGCTTTTCAATATATAGCAACATCTGAAGGAACGGAATCTAAGTATCATGGTGAATTCAGTAGGTTCCCAATAGGATTCGCATGTAATAAGCTTGTTATTCAAGATAGAGCAACGTTTTAACGAACTGAAACACTGTTTCTTTGTGAATTCAGTTAGTTCCCAGTAGCCTGCTCTTGTACTATGTGTACTTTTAAAGATTTATCAAAATTTTGTGAGCCGAATCTGAGTAACATGGTGAATTCGGTTAGGTCCCAGTAGGCCGCAGTAGTAATAAGTGGACTGTTCGGGATATAGAAAAATTTTCACGAATGGAATCAAAATTTCTAGGCAAATTCAGTGAGTTCCCAATGGGACATGCTTGTATGAGTTTGCTTTTCAAAATAGAGCAACATTTTAAGGAACGGAATCTAAGTATAATGGTGAATTCTGTAGGTTTGCATTAGGATTCGCATGTAATAAGCATGTTGTTCAAGATAGAGCAACGTTTTAACGAACTGAAACACTGTTTCCTTGAGAATTCAGTTAGTTGTTAGTAGCAGTCTCTTGTAATATGTGTATTTTTAAAGATTTATCAAAATTTGTTGAGCCAAATCTGAGTTACATGGGGAATTCGGTTAGTTCCAAATAGGCCGCAGTCGTAATAAGTGGACTGTTCGGGGTATAGAAAAATTTTAACGAATGGAATCAAAATTTCTAGGCGAATTCAGTGAGTTCCCAATGGGACATGCTTGTATGAGTGTGCTTTTCCGTATATAGCAACATTTTAAGGAACGGAATCTTAGTATCATGGTGAATTGAGTAGGTTCCCAATAGGATTCGCATGTAATAAGCATGTTGTTCAAGATAGAGCAACGTTCTAAAGAACTGAGACACTGTTTCTTTGTGAATTCAGTGAGTTCCCAGTAGCAGGCTCATGTAATATTTGTACTTTTAAAGATTAATCAAAATTTGTTGAGCAGAATATCAGTAACATGGTGAATTCGATTAGTTCCATATAGGCCGCAGTAGTAACAATAGGACTGTTCAGGGTATAGAAAAATTTTTACGAGTGGAATCAAAATTTCTTGGAGAATTCAGTCAGTTCCCAATGGGACATGCTAGTATGAGTGTACTTTTCAATATGTAGCAACATTTTAAGGAACGGAATCTAAGTATCATGGTGAATTCACTACGTTCCCAATAGGATTCGCATGTAATAAGCATGTTATTCAAGATAGAGCAAAGTTTTAACGAACTGAAACCCTGTTTCTTGTTGAATTCTGTTAGTTCCCAGTAGCAGGCTCTTGTAATATGTGTACTTTAAAGATTTATCAAAATTTGGTGTGCCGAATCTCAGTAAATTTTTGAATTCTGTTAGTTCCCAATAGGCCACAGAAGTAATAAGTGGACTGTTCCGGATGTAGAAAAATTTTCACGAATGGAGTCAAAATTTCTAGACGATTTCAGAGAGTTTCCAATGGGACATGCTTATATGAGTGTGCATTTAAATATATAGCAACATTTAAAGAACGGAATCTAAGTATTACGGTGAATTCAGTTGGTCCCCAATAGGTTTCGCATGTAATAAGCTTGTTATTCAAGATAGAGCAAAGTTTTAACGAACTGAAACACTGTTTCTTTGTGAATTCAGTTAGTTCCCAGTAGCAGGCTCTTGTAACATGTGTACTTTTAAAGATTTATCAAAATTTGGTGTGCCGAATCTCAGTAACTTGTTGAATTCGGGGAGTTCTCAATAGGCCACAGAAGTAATAAGTGGTCTGTTCCGGATATAGAAAAATTTTCACGAATGGAGACAAAATTTCTAGACGATTTCAGAGAGTTCCCAATGGGACATGCTTGTATGAGTGTGCTTTTCAATATATAGCAACATCTGAAGGAACGGAATCTAAGTATCATGGTGAATTCAGTAGGTTCCCAATAGGATTCGCATGTAATAAGCATGTTGTTCAACATAGAGCAACGTTTTAACGAACTGAAACACTGTTTCTTTGTGAATTCAGTTAGTTGTTAGTAGCAGTCTCTTGTAATATGTGTATTTTTAAAGATTTATCAAAACTTGTTGATCCAAATCTGAGTTACATGGGGAATTCGGTTAGTTCCAAATAGGCCGCAGTCGTAATAAGTGTACTGTTCGGGGTATAGAAAAATTTTAACGAATGGAATCAAAAATTCTAGGCGAATTCAGTGAGTTCCCAATGGGACCTGCTTGTATGAGTGTGCTTTTCCGTATATAGCAACAATTTAAGAAACGGAATCTAAGTATCCTGGTTAATTCAGTAGCTTCCCAATAGGATTCGCATGTAATAAGCTCGTTTGTCAAGATAGAGCAAAGTTTTAATGAACTGAAACACTGTTTCTTTGTGAATTCAGTTAGTTGCCAGTAGCAGGCTCTTGTAATATGGGTACTTTTAAAGATTTATCAAAATTTGGTGAGCCGAATCTCAGTAACTTGTTGAATTCAGTTATATCCCAATAGGCCACAGAAGTAATACGTGGACTGTTCCGGATATAGAAAAATTTTCACGAATGGAGTCAAAATTTCTAGATGATTTCAGAGAGTTCCCAATGGGACATGCTTGTATGAGTGTGCATTTCAATATATAGCAACATTTTAAAGAACGGAATCTAAGTATCACTGTGAATTCACTAGGTCCCCAATAGGATTCGCATGTAATAAGCTTGTTATTCAAGATAGAGCATCGTTTTAACGAACTGAAACACATTTTCTTTGTGAATTCAGTTAGTTCCCAGTAGCAGGCTCTTGTAATATGTGTACTTTTAAATATTTATCAAAATTTGGTGAGCCGAATCTCAGTAACTTGGTGAATTCAATTAGTTCCCAGTAGGCCGCAGTAGTAATAAATATACTCTTCGGGATATAGAAAAATTATCAAGAATGGAATCAAAATTTCTAGGAGAATTCAGTGAGTTCCCAGTGGGACATGCTTTTATTAGTTTGCTTTTCGTTATATAGCAACATTTTAAGAAACGGAATCTAAGTATCATGGTGAATTCAGTAGGTTCCCAAAAGGATTCGCATGTAATAAGCTTGTTAATCTAGATAGAGCAACATTTTCACGAACTGAAACCCTGTTACTTTGTGAATTCAATTAGTTCCCAGGAGCAGGCTCTTGTGATATGTGTCCTTTTAAAGATTTATCAAAATTTCCTGAGCCGAATCTCAGTAACTTGGTGAATTCGGTTAGTTCCCAACTGAAACACTGTTTCTTTGTGAATTCAGTTAGTTGTTAGTAGCAGGCTCTTGTAATATGTGTATTTTTAAAGATTTATCAAAATTTGTTGAGCCGAATCTGAGTAACATGGGGAATTCGGTTAGTTCCAAATAGGCCGCAGTCGTAATAAGTGGACTGTTCGGGGTATAGAAAAATTTTAACGAATGGAATCAAAATTTCTAGGCGAATTCAGTGAGTTCCCAATGGGACATGCTTGTATAAGTGTGCTTTTCCGTATATAGCAACAATTTTAGAAACGGAATCTAAGTATCATGGTGAATTCAGTAGGTTCCCAATAGGATTCGCATGTAATAAGCTCGTTTGTCAAGATAGAGCAAAGTTTTAATGAACTGAAACACTGTTTCTTTGTGAATTCAGTTAGTTGCCAGTAGCAGGCTCTTGTAATATGGGTACTTTTAAAGATTTATCAAAATTTGGTGAGCCGAATCTCAGTAACTTGTTGAATTCAGTTATATCCCAATAGGCCACAGAAGTAATACGTGGACTGTTCCGGATATAGAAAAATTTTCACGAATGGAGTCAAAATTTCTAGATGATTTCAGAGAGTTCCCAATGGGACATGCTTGTATGAGTGTGCATTTCAATATATAGCAACATTTTAAAGAACGGAATCTAAGTATCACTGTGAATTCACTAGGTCCCCAATAGGATTCGCATGTAATAAGCTTGTTATTCAAGATAGAGCATCGTTTTAACGAACTGAAACACATTTTCTTTGTGAATTCAGTTAGTTCCCAGTAGCAGGCTCTTGTAATATGTGTACTTTTAAATATTTATCAAAATTTGGTGAGCCGAATCTCAGTAACTTGGTGAATTCAATTAGTTCCCAATAGGCCGCAGTAGTAATAAATATACTCTTCGGGATATAGAAAAATTATCAAGAATGGAATCAAAATTTCTAGGAGAATTCAGTGAGTTCCCAGTGGGACATGCTTTTATTAGTTTGCTTTTCGTTATATAGCAACATTTTAAGAAACGGAATCTAAGTATCATGGTGAATTCAGTAGGTTCCCAAAAGGATTCGCATGTAATAAGCTTGTTAATCTAGATAGAGCAACATTTTCACGAACTGAAACCCTGTTACTTTGTGAATTCAATTAGTTCCCAGGAGCAGGCTCTTGTGATATGTGTCCTTTTAAAGATTTATCAAAATTTCCTGAGCCGAATCTCAGTAACTTGGTGAATTCGGTTAGTTCCCAACTGAAACACTGTTTCTTTGTGAATTCAGTTAGTTGTTAGTAGCAGGCTCTTGTAATATGTGTATTTTTAAAGATTTATCAAAATTTGTTGAGCCGAATCTGAGTAACATGGGGAATTCGGTTAGTTCCAAATAGGCCGCAGTCGTAATAAGTGGACTGTTCGGGGTATAGAAAAATTTTAACGAATGGAATCAAAATTTCTAGGCGAATTCAGTGAGTTCCCAATGGGACATGCTTGTATAAGTGTGCTTTTCCGTATATAGCAACAATTTTAGAAACGGAATCTAAGTATCATGGTGAATTCAGTAGGTTCCCAATAGGATTCGCATGTAATAAGCTTGTTAATCTATATAGAGCAACGTTTTAACGAACTGAAACCTTGTTTCTTTGTGAATTCAATTAGTTCCCAGTAGCAGGCTCTTGTGATATGTGTCCTTTTAAAGATTTATCAAAATTTCCTGAGCCGAATCTCAGTAACTTGTTGAATTCGGTTAGTTCCCAATAGTTCACAGTAGTAATAAGTGGACTGGTCGGGATATAGAAAAATTTTCACGAATGGAATCAAAATTTCTAGGCGAATTCCATGAGTTCCCAATATGATGTGCTTGTCTGAGTGTGCATTTCAATATATACCAACATTTTAAGGAACGGAATCTAAGTATCATGGTTAATTTAGTAGGTTCCCAATAGGATTCGCATGTAATAAGCTCGTTTTTCAAGATAGAGCATAGTTTTAATGAACTGAAACACTGTTTCTTTGTGAATTCAGTTAGTTGCAAGTAGAAGGCTCTTGTAATATGTGTACTTTTAAAGATTTATCAAAATTTGGTGAGCCGAATCTCAGTAACTTGTTGAATTCAGTTAGTTCCAAATAGGCCACAGAAGTAATAAGTGGACTGTTCCGGATATAGAAAAATTTTCACGAATGGAGTCAAAATTTCTAGATTATTTCAGAGAGTTCCCAATGGGACATGCTTGTATGAGTGTGCATTTCAATATATAGCAACATTTTAAAGAACGGAATCTAAGTATCACTGTGAATTCAGTAGGTCCCCAAAAGGATTCGCATGTAATAAGCTTGTTATTCAAGATAGAGCATCGTTTTAACGAACTGAAACACTGTTTCTTTGTGAATTCAGTTAGTTCCCAGTAGCAGGAACTTGTGATATGTGTACTTTTAAATATTTATCAAAATTTGGTGAGCCGAATCTCAGTAACTTGGTGAATTCAATTAGTTCCCAATAGTCCGCAGTAGTAATAAGTGGACCGTTCGGATATAGACAAATTATCACGAATGGAATCAAAATTTCTAGGAGAATTCAGTGAGTTCCCAATGGGACATGCTTTTATGAGTTTGCTTTTCAATATATAGCAACATTTTAAGGAACGGAATCAAAGTATCATGTTGAATTCAGTAGGTCCCAATAGGATTCGCATGTAATAAGCTTGTTGTTCAAGATAGAGCAACGTTTTAACGAACTGAAACACTGTTTCTTTGTGAATTCAGTTAGTTCCCAATAGCAGGCTCTTGTGATATGCGTACTTTTAAAGATTTATCAAAATTTGGTGTGCAGAATCTCAGTAACTTGTTGAATTCGGGGAGTTCCCAAATGGCCACAGAAGTAATAAGTGGTCTGTTCCGGATATAGAAAAATTTTCACGAATGGAGTCAAAATTTCTAGCCGATTTCAGAGAGTTCCCAGTGGGACATGCTTGTATGAGTGTGCATTTCAATATAAAGCAACATTTTAAAGAACGGAATCTAAGTGTCACGGTGAATTCAGTAGGTCCCCAATAGGATTTGCATGTAATAAGCATGTTATTCAAGATAGAGCAAAGTTTTAACGAACTGAAACACTGTTTCTTTGTGAATTCAGTTAGTTCCCAGTAGCAGGCTCTTGTAATATGTGTACTTTAAAGATTTATCAAAATTTGGTGAGCCGAAACTCAGTAACTTGGTGAATTCCATTAGTTCCCAACAGGCCGCAGTAGTAATAAGCAGATTGTTCGGGATATAGAAAAATTATCAAGAATGGAATCAAAATTCCTAGGAGAATTCAGTGAGTTCCCAATGGGGCATGCTTGTATGAGTGTGCTTTTCAATATACAGCAACATTTTGAGGAACGGAATCTAAGTATCATGGTGAATTCAGTAGGTTCCCAATAGGATTCACATGTAATAAGCATGTTGTTCAAGATAGAACAACGTTTTAACGAACTGAAACACTGTATCTTTGTGAATTCAGTTAGTTGTTAGTAGCAGGCTCTTGTAATATATGTATTTTTAAAGATTTATCAAAATTTGTTGATCCGAATCAGAGTAACATGGGGAATTCGGTTAGTTCCAAATAGGCCGCAGTCGTAATAAGTGGACTCTTCTGGGTATAGAAAAATTTTAACGAATGGAATCAAAATTTCTAGGCGAATTCAGTGAGTTCCCAATGGGACATGCTTGTATGAGTGTGCTTTTCCGTATATAGCAACAATTTTAGAAACGGAATCTAAGTATCATGGTGAATTCAGTAGGTTCCCAATAGGATTCGCATGTAATAAGCTTGTTAATCTATATAGAGCAACGTTTTAACGAACTGAAACCTTGTTTCTTTGTGAATTCAATTAGTTCCCAGTAGCAGGCTCTTGTGATATGTGTCCTTTTAAAGATTTATCAAAATTTCCTGAGCCGAATCTCAGTAACTTGTTGAATTCGGTTAGTTCCCAATAGTTCACAGTAGTAATAAGTGGACTGGTCGGGATATAGAAAAATTTTCACGAATGGAATCAAAATTTCTAGGCGAATTCCATGAGTTCCCAATATGATGTGCTTGTCTGAGTGTGCATTTCAATATATACCAACATTTTAAGGAACGGAATCTAAGTATCATGGTTAATTTAGTAGGTTCCCAATAGGATTCGCATGTAATAAGCTCGTTTTTCAAGATAGAGCATAGTTTTAATGAACTGAAACACTGTTTCTTTGTGAATTCAGTTAGTTGCAAGTAGAAGGCTCTTGTAATATGTGTACTTTTAAAGATTTATCAAAATTTGGTGAGCCGAATCTCAGTAACTTGTTGAATTCAGTTAGTTCCAAATAGGCCACAGAAGTAATAAGTGGACTGTTCCGGATATAGAAAAATTTTCACGAATGGAGTCAAAATTTCTAGATTATTTCAGAGAGTTCCCAATGGGACATGCTTGTATGAGTGTGCATTTCAATATATAGCAACATTTTAAAGAACGGAATCTAAGTATCACTGTGAATTCAGTAGGTCCCCAAAAGGATTCGCATGTAATAAGCTTGTTATTCAAGATAGAGCATCGTTTTAACGAACTGAAACACTGTTTCTTTGTGAATTCAGTTAGTTCCCAGTAGCAGGAACTTGTGATATGTGTACTTTTAAATATTTATCAAAATTTGGTGAGCCGAATCTCAGTAACTTGGTGAATTCAATTAGTTCCCAATAGTCCGCAGTAGTAATAAGTGGACCGTTCGGATATAGACAAATTATCACGAATGGAATCAAAATTTCTAGGAGAATTCAGTGAGTTCCCAATGGGACATGCTTTTATGAGTTTGCTTTTCAATATATAGCAACATTTTAAGGAACGGAATCAAAGTATCATGTTGAATTCAGTAGGTCCCAATAGGATTCGCATGTAATAAGCTTGTTGTTCAAGATAGAGCAACGTTTTAACGAACTGAAACACTGTTTCTTTGTGAATTCAGTTAGTTCCCAATAGCAGGCTCTTGTGATATGCGTACTTTTAAAGATTTATCAAAATTTGGTGTGCAGAATCTCAGTAACTTGTTGAATTCGGGGAGTTCCCAAATGGCCACAGAAGTAATAAGTGGTCTGTTCCGGATATAGAAAAATTTTCACGAATGGAGTCAAAATTTCTAGCCGATTTCAGAGAGTTCCCAGTGGGACATGCTTGTATGAGTGTGCATTTCAATATAAAGCAACATTTTAAAGAACGGAATCTAAGTGTCACGGTGAATTCAGTAGGTCCCCAATAGGATATGCATGTAATAAGCATGTTATTCAAGATAGAGCAAAGTTTTAACGAACTGAAACACTGTTTCTTTGTGAATTCAGTTAGTTCCCAGTAGCAGGCTCTTGTAATATGTGTACTTTAAAGATTTATCAAAATTTGGTGAGCCGAAACTCAGTAACTTGGTGAATTCCATTAGTTCCCAACAGGCCGCAGTAGTAATAAGCAGATTGTTCGGGATATAGAAAAATTATCAAGAATGGAATCAAAATTCCTAGGAGAATTCAGTGAGTTCCCAATGGGGCATGCTTGTATGAGTGTGCTTTTCAATATACAGCAACATTTTGAGGAACGGAATCTAAGTATCATGGTGAATTCAGTAGGTTCCCAATAGGATTCACATGTAATAAGCATGTTGTTCAAGATAGAACAACGTTTTAACGAACTGAAACACTGTATCTTTGTGAATTCAGTTAGTTGTTAGTAGCAGGCTCTTGTAATATATGTATTTTTAAAGATTTATCAAAATTTGTTGATCCGAATCAGAGTAACATGGGGAATTCGGTTAGTTCCAAATAGGCCGCAGTCGTAATAAGTGGACTCTTCTGGGTATAGAAAAATTTTAACGAATGGAATCAAAATTTCTAGGCGAATTCAGTGAGTTCCCAATGGGACATGCTTGTATGAGTGTGCTTTTCCGTATATAGCAACAATTTTAGAAACGGAATCTAAGTATCATGGTGAATTCAGTAGGTTCCCAATAGGATTCGCATGTAATAAGCTTGTTAATCTATATAGAGCAACGTTTAAACGAACTGAAACCTTGTTTCTTTGTGAATTCAATTAGTTCCCAGTAGCAGGCTCTTGTGATATGTGTCCTTTTAAAGATTTATCAAAATTTCCTGAGCCGAATCTCAGTAACTTGTTGAATTCGGTTAGTTCCCAATAGGCCGCAGTAGTAATAAGTGGACTGGTCGGGATATAGAAAAATTTTCACGAATGGAATCAAAATTTCTAGGCGAATTCCATGAGTTCCCAATATGATGTGCTTCTCTGAGTGTGCATTTCAATATATAGCAACATTTTAAGTAACGGAATCTAAGTATCATGGTTAATTCTGTAGGTTCCCAATAGGATTCGCATGTAATAAGCTCGTTTTTCAAGATAGAGCAACGTTTTAACGAACTGAAACACTGTTTCTTTGTGAATTCAGTTAGTTCCCATAGCAGGCTCTTGTGATATGTGTACTTTTAAAGATTTATCAAAATTTGGTGACCGAATCTCAGAAAATTGGTGAATTCGGTTAGGTCCCAATAGGCCGCAGTAGTATTAAGTGGAGTGTTCGGGATATAGAAAAATTTTCACAATGGAATCAAAATTTCTAGGCGAATTCAGTGAGTTCCCAATGGGACATGATTGTATGCCTGAGCTTTTCAATATATACCAAAATTTTAGGTTCAGAATCTAAGTATCATGGTGAATTCAGTAGGTTCGCATTAGGATTCGCATGTAATAAGCTTGTTATTCAAGATAGAGCAACGTTTTAACGACTGAAACACTGTTTCTTTGTGAATTCATTGAGTTCCCAGTAGCAGGCTCTTGTAATATATGTACTTTTAAAGATTTATCAAAAGTTGGTGTGCCGAATCTCAGTAACTTGTTGAATTCGGTTAGTTCCCAGTAGGCCACAGAATTAATAAGTGGTCTGTTCGGGATATAGAAAAATTTTCACGAATGGAGTCAAAATTTCTAGATGATTTCAGAGAGTTCCCAATGGGACATGCTTGTATGAGTGTGCATTTCAATATAAAGCAACATTTTAAAGAACGGAATCTAAGTGTCACGGTGAATTCAGTAGGTCCCGATAGGATTCGCATGTAATAAGCTTGTTATTCAAGATAGAGCAAAGTTTTAACGAACTGAAACACTGTTTGTTTGTGAATTCAGTTAGTTCCCAGTAGCAGGCTCTTGTAATATGTGTACTTTTAAAGATTTATCAAAATTGGGTGAGCCGAATCTCAGTAACTTGGTGAATTCGATTAGTTCCCAACAGGCCGCTGTAGTAATAAGCGGACTGTTCGGGATATAGAAAAATTATCACGAATGGAATCAAAATTCCTAGGAGAATTCAGTGAGTTCACAATGGGACATGCTTGTATGAGTGTGCTTTTCAATATATAGCAACATTTGAAGGAACGGAATCTAAGTATCATGGTGAATTCAGTAGGTTCCCAATAGGATTCGCATGTAATAAGCATGTTGTTCAAGATAGAGCAACGTTTTAACGAACTGAAACACTGTTTCTTTGTGAATTCAGTTAGTTGTTAGTAGCAGGCTCTTGTAATATGTGTATTTTTAAAGATTTATCAAAATTTGTTGAGCCGAATCTGAGTAACATGGGGAATTCGGTTAGTTCCAAATAGGCGGCAGTCGTAATAAGTGGACTGTTCGGGGTATAGAAAAATTTTAACGAATGGAATCAAAATTTCTAGGCGAATTCAGTGAGTTCCCAATGGGACATGCTTGTATGAGTGTGCTATTCCATATATAGCAACAATTTTAGAAACGGAATCTAAGTATCATGGTGAATTCAGTAGGTTCCCAATAGGATTCGCATGTAATAAGCTTGTTAATCTATATAGAGCAACGTTTTAACGAACTGAAACCTTATTTCTTTGTGAATTCAATTAGTTCCCAGTAGCAGGCTCTTGTGATATGTGTCCTTTTAAAGATTTATCAAAATTTCCTGAGCCGAATCTCAGTAACTTGTTGAATTCGGTTAGTTCCCAATAGTTCGCAGTAGTAATAAGTGGACTGGTCGGGATATAGAAAAATTTTCACGATTGGAATCAAAATTTCTAGGCGAATTCCATGAGTTCCCAATATGATGTGCTTGTCTGAGTGTGCATTTCTATATATACCAACATTTTAAGGAACGGAATCTAAGTATCATGGTTAATTCAGTAGGTTCCCAATAGGATTCGCATGTAATAAGCTCGTTTTTCAAGATAGAGCAAAGTTTTAATGAACTGAAACACTGTTTCTTTGTGAATTCAGTTAGTTGCAAGTAGAAGGCTCTTGTAAAATGTGTACTTTTAAAGATTTATCAAAATTTGGTGAGCCGAATCTCAGTAACTTGTTGAATTCAGTTAGTTCCAAATAGGCCACAGAAGTAATAAGTGGACTGTTCCGGATATAGAAAAATTTTCACGAATGGAGTCAAAATTTCTAGATTATTTCAGAGAGTTCCCAATGGGACATGCTTGTATGAGTGTGCATTTCAATATATAGCAACATTTTAAAGAACGGAGTCTAAGTATCACTGTGAATTCAGTAGGTCCCCAATAGGATTCGCATGTAATAAGCTTGTTATTCAAGATAGAGCATCGTTTTAACGAACTGAAACACTGTTTCTTTGTGAATTCAGTTAGTTCCCAGTAGCAGGAACTTGTAATATGTGTATTTTAAATATTTATCAAAATTTGGTGAGCCGAATCTCAGTAACTTGGTGAATTCAATTAGTTCCCAATAGTCTGCAGTAGTAATAAGTGGACCGTTCGGGATATAGACAAATTATCACGAATGGAATCAAAATTTCTAGGAGAATTCAGTGAGTTCCCAATGGGACATGCTTTTATGAGTTTGCTTTTCAATATATAGCAACATTTTAAGGAACGGAATCAAAGTATCATGTTGAATTCAGTAGGTCCCAATAGGATTCGCATGTAATAAGCTTGTTGTTCAATATAGAGCAACGTTTTAACGAACTGAAAAACTGTTTCTTTGTGAATTCAGTTAGTTCCCAGTAGCAGGCTCTTGTGATATGTGTACTTTTAAAGATTTATCAAAATTTGGTGACCGATCTCAGAAAATTGGTGAATTCGGTTAGGTCCCAATAGGCCGCAGTAGTATTAAGTGGAGTGTTCGGGATATAGAAAAATTTTCACGAATGGAATCAAAATTTCTAGGCGAATTCAGTGAGTTCCCAATGGGACATGATTTTATGCGTGAGCTTTTCAATATATATCAAAATTTTAGGTTCAGAATCTAAGTATCATGGTGAATTCAGTAGGTTCGCATTAGGATTCGCATGTAATAAGCTTGTTATTCAAGATAGAGCAACGTTTTAACGGACTGAAACACTGTTTCTTTGTGAATTCAGTTAGTTGCTAGTAGCAGGCTCTTGTAATATGTGTACTTTTAAAGATTTATCAAAATTTAATGAGCCGTATCTGAGTAACATGGTGAATTCGGTTTGTTCCAAATAGGCCTCAGTATTAATAAGTGGAGTGTTCGGGATATAGAAAAATTTTAACGAATGGAATCAAAATTTCTAGGCGAATTCAGTGAGTTCCCATGGGACATGCTTGTATGAGAGTGCTTTTCCGTATTAGCAACATTTTAAGGAACGGAATCTAAGTATCATCTTGAATTCGGTAGGTTCCCAATGGATTCGCATATAATAAGAATTTTGTTCAAGATAGAGCAACGTTTTAACGACTGAAACACTGTTTCTTTGTGAATTCAGTGAGTTCCCAGTAGCAGGCTCTTGTAATATGTGTACTTTTAAAGACTTATCAAAATTTGTTGTGCAGAATCTCAGTAACATGGTGAATTCGGTTAGTTCCAAATAGGCCGCAGTAGTATTAATTGGACTGTTCGGGGTATAGAAAAATTTTCACGAATGGAATCAAAATTTCTTGGCGAATTCAGTCAGTTCCCAATGGGACGTGCTTGAATGAGTGTGCTTTTTAATATATAACAACATTTTAAGGAACGGAATCTAAGTATCATGGTGAATTCAGTAGGTTCCCAATAGGATTCGCATATAATAAGCATGTTGTTCAAGATAGAGCAAAGTTTTAACGAACTGAAACACTGGTTCTTTGTGAATTCAGTGAGTTCCCAGTAGCAGGCTCTTGTAATATGTGTACTTTTAAAGATTTATCAAAATTTGGTGTGCAGAATCTCAGTAACATGGTGAATTCGGTTAGTTCCAAATAGGCCGCGGTAGTAATAATTGGACTCTTCGGGGTATAGAAAAATTTTTACTAATGGAATCAAAATTTCTTGGCGAATTCAGTCACTTCCCAATGGGACATACTTCTATGAGTGTGCTTTTCAATATATAGCAAAATTTTAAGGAACGGAATCTAAGTATCTTGGTGAATTCAGTAGGTTCCCAATAGGATTCGCATGTAATAAGCTTGTTATTCAAGATAGAGCAACGTTTTAACGAGCTGAAACCCTATTTCTTTGTGAATTCAGTTATTCCCAGTAGCAGGCTCTTGTAATATGTGTACTTTTAAAGATTTATCAAAATTTGGTGTGCCGAATCTCAGTAACTTGTTGAATTCGGTTAGTTCCAAATAGGCCACAGAAGTAATAAGTGGTCTGTTCGGGATATAGAAAAATTTTCACGAATGGAGTCAAAATTTCTAGACGATTTCAGAGAATTCCCAATGGGACATGCTTCTATGAGTGTGCATTTCAATATATAGCAACATTTTAAAGAACGGAATCTAGTATCATGGTGAATTCAGTAGGTTCCCAATAGGATTCGCATGTAATAAGCATGTTGTTCAAGATAGATCAACGTTTTAACGAACTGAAACACCGTTTCTTTGCGAATTCAGTGAGTTCCCAGTAGCAGGATCTTGTAATATGTGTACTTTTAAAGATTTATCAAAATTTGGTGTGCAGAATCTCAGTAACATGGTGAATTCGGTTAGTTCCAAATAGGCCACAGTAGTAATAATTGGACTCTTCGGGGTATAGAAAAATTTTTACGAATGGAATCAAAATTTCTTGGCGAATTCAGTCAATTCCCAAAGGGACATACTTCTATGAGTGTGCTTTTCAATATATAGCAAAATTTTAAGGAACGGAATCTAAGTATCTTTGTGAATTCAGTAGGTTCCCAATAGGATTCGCATGTAATAAGCTTGTTATTCAAGATAGAGCAACGTTTTAACAAACTGAAACCCTGTTTCTTTGTGAATATAGATAGTTCCCAGCACCAGGCTCTTGTAATATGTGTACTTTTAAAGATTTGTCAAAATTTGGTGTGCCGAATCTCATTAACTTGTTCAATTCGGTTAGTTTCCAATAGGCCACAGTAGTAATAAGTGGTCTGTTCGGGATATAGAAAAATTTTCACGAATGGAGTCAAAATTTCTAGACGATTTCAGAGAGTTCCCAATGGGACATGCTTCTATGAGTGTGCATTTCAATATATAGCAACATTTTAAAGAACGGAATCTAGTATCATGGTGAATTCAGTAGGTTCCCCATAGGATTCGCATGTAATAAGCATATTGTTCAAGATAGAGCAACTTTTTAACAAAGTGAAACACTGTTTCTTTGTGAATTCAGTGACTTCCCAGTAGCAGGCTCTAGTGATATGTGTACTTTTAAAGATTTATCAAAATTTGGTGAGCCAAATCTCAGTAAATTGGTGAATTCTGTTAGTGTCCAATAGGCCGCAGTAGTATTAGTTGTAGTGTTCGGGATATAGAAAAATTTTCACGAATGGATCAAAAATTGACGAATTCAGTGAGTTCCCAATGGGACATGATTGTATGAGTGAGCTTTTCAATATATAGCAACATTTTAGGAAAAGAATCTAAGTATTTTTGTGAATTCAGTAGGTTCCCAATAGGATTCGCATGTAATAAGCTAGTTGTTCAAGATAGAGCAAGGTTTTAACGAACTGAAACACTGTTTCTTTGTGAATTCAGTGAGTTACCAGTAGCAGGCTCTTGTGATATGTGTACTTTTAAAGATTTATCAAAATTTGGTGAGCCGAAACTCAGGAACTTGGTGAATTTGGTTAGTTTCCAATAGGCCGCAGTAGTAATAAGTGGAGTCTTCGGGATATAGAAAAATTTTCACGAATGGAATCAAAATTTCTAGGCGACTTCAGTGAGTTCCCAATGGGACATGATTGTATGAGTGAGCTTTTCAATATATAGCAACATTTAGGAACAGAATCTAAGTATCATGGTGAATTCAGTAGGTTCCCAATAGGATTCGCATGTAATAAGCTTGTTTTTCAAGATAGAGCAACGTTTTAACAAACTGAAACACTGTTTCTTTGTGAATTCAGTTACTTGCTAGTAGCAGGCTCTTGTAATATGTGTACTTTTAAAGATTTATCAAAATTTGGTGAGCCGAATCTGAGTAACATGGTGAATTCGGTTAGTTCCAAATAGGCCGCAGTGTAATTAGTGGACTGTTCGGGGTATAGAAAAATTTTAACGAATGGAATCAAAATTTCTAGGCGAATTCAGTGAGTTCGCAATGGGACATGCTTGTATGAGTGTGCTTTTCCGTATTAGCAACATTTTAAGGAACGGAATCTAAGTATCATGGTGAATTCTGTAGGTTCCCAATAGGATTCGCATGTAATAAGCTTGTTATTCAAGATAGAGCAACGTTTTAACGAACTGAAACCCTGTTTCTTTGTGAATTCTGTTATTTCCCAGTAGCAGGCTCTTGTAATATGTGTACCTTTAAAGATTTATCAAAATTTGGTGTGCCGAATCTCAGTAACTTGTTGAATTCGGTTAGTTCCCAAAAGGCCACAGAAGTAATAAGTGGTCTATTCTGGATATAGAAAAATTTTCACTAATGGAGTCAAAATTTCTAGACGATTTTAGAGAGTTCCCAATGGGACATGCTTCTATGAGTATGCATTTCAATATATAGCAACATTTTAGGAACACAATCTAAGTATCAAGTTGAATTCAGTAGGTTCCCAATAGGATTCGCATGTAATAAGCTTGTTATTCAAGATAGAGCAATGTTTAAGAACTGAAACACTGTTTCTATTTGAATTCAGTTAGTTGCTAGTAGCAGGCTCTTGTAATATGTGTACTTTTAAAGATTTATCAAAATTTGCTGTGCTGAATCTGAGTAACATGGTGAATTCGTTTAGTTCCAAATAGGCCGCAGTAGTAATTAGAGGACTGTTTGGGGTATAGAAAAATTTTAACGAATGGAATCAAAATTTCTAGGCGAATTCAGTGAGTTCGCAATGGGACATGCTTGTATGAGTGTGCTTTTCCGTATTAGCAACATTTTAAGGAACGGAATCTAAGTATCATGGTGAATTCAGTAGGTTCCCAATAGGATTCGCATGTAATAAGCTTGTTATTCAAGATAGAGCAACGTTTTAACGAACTGAAACCCTGTTTCTTTGTGAATATAGATAGTTCCCAGTAGCAGGCTCTTGTAATATGTGTACTTTTAAAGATTTATCAAAATTTGGTGTGCCGAATCTCAGTAACTTGTTGAATTCGGTTAGTTCCCAATAGGCCACAGTAGTAATAAGTGGTCTGATCGTGATATAGAAAAATTTTCACGAATGGAGTCAAAATTTCTAGACGATTTCAGAGAGTTCCCAATGGGACATGCTTCTATGAGTGTGCATTACAATATATAGCAACATTTTAAAGAACGGAATCTAGTATCATGGTGATTTCAGTAGGTTCCCAATACGATTCGCATGTAATAAGCATGTTGTTCAAGATAGAGCAACTTTTTAACAAACTGAAACACTGTTTCTTTGTGAATTCAGTGAGTTCCCAGTAGCAGGCACTAGTGATATGTGTACTTTTAAAGATTTATCAAAATTTGGTGAGCCAAATCTCAGTAAATTGGTGAATTCTGTTAGTGTCCAATAGGCCGCAGTATTATTAGTTGTAGTGTTCGGGATATAGAAAAATTTTCACGAATGGAATCAAAAATTGACGAATTCAGTGATTTCCCAATGGGACATGATTGTATGAGTGAGCTTTTCAATATATAGCAACATTTTAGGAACAGAATCTAAGTATTTTTGTGAATTCAGTAGGTTCCCTATAGGATTCGCATGTAATAAGCTTGTTGTTCAAGATAGAGCAAGGTTTTAACGAACTGAAACACTGTTTCTTTGTGAATTCAGTGAGTTACCAGTAGCAGGCTCTTGTGATATGTGTACTTTTAAAGATTTATCAAAATTTGGTGAGCCGAATCTCAGTAACTTGGTGAATTCGGTTAGTTCCCAATAGGCCGCAGTAGTAATAAGTGGAGTGTTCGGGATATAGAAAATTTTTCACGAATGGAATCAAAATTTCTAGGTGAACTCAGTGAGTTCCCAATGGGACATGATTGTATCAGTGAGCTTTTCCATTTATAGCAACGTTTTAGGAACAGAATCTAAGTATCATGGTGAATTCAGTAGGTTCCCAATAGGATTTGCATTTAATAAGCTTGTTATTCAAGATAGAGCAACGTTTTAACGAACTGAAACCCTGTTTCTTTGTGAATTCAGTGAGTTCCCAGTAGCAGGCTCTTGTAATATGTGTACTTTTAAAGATTTATCAAAATTTGCTGTGCTGAATCTCAGTAACTTGTTGAATACGGTTAGTTCCCAATAGGGCACAGTAGTAATAATTGGTCTGTTCGGGATATAGAAAAATTTTCACGAATGGAGTCAAAATTTCTAGACGATTTCAGAGAGTTCCCAATGGGACATGCTTCTATGAGTGTGCATTTCAATATATAGCAACATTTTAAAGAACGGAATCTAGTATCATGCTGAATTCAGTAGGTTCCCAATAGGATTCGCATGTAATAAGCATGTTGTTCAAGATAGAGCAACGTTTTAACGAACTGAAACACCGTTTCTTTGAGAATTCAGTGAGTTCCCAGTAGCAGGCTCTTGTAATATGTGTACTTTTAAAGATTTATCAAAATTTGGTCAGCCGAATCTCAGTAAATTGGTGAATTCGGTAGGTTCCCAAAAGTCCGCAGTCATAGTAAGTGGAGTGTTCGGGATATCAAAAAATTTTCAAGAATGGAATCAAAATTTCTATGCGAATTCAGTGAGTTCCCAATAGGACATGATTGTATGAGTGAGCTTTTCAATATATAGCAACATTTTAGGAACAGAATCTAAGTAACATGGTAAATTCAGTAGGTTCCAAAAAGGATTCGCATGTAATAATCTTGTTATTCAAGATAGAGCAACGTTATAACGAACTGAAGCACTGTTTCTTTGTGAATTCAGTTATTTCCCATTAGCAGGCTCTAGTAATATGTGGACTATTAAAGATTTATCAAAATTTGGTGTGCCGAATCTCAGTAACTTGTTGAATTCGGTTAGTTCCCAATAGGCCACAGAAGTAATAAGTGGTCTGTTCGGGATATAGAAAAATTTTCACGAATGGAGTCAAAATTTCTAGACGATTTCAGAGATTTCCCAATGGGACATGCTTCTATGAGTGTGCATTTCAATATATAGCAACATTTTAAAGAACGGAATCTAGTATCATGGTGAATTCAGTAGGTTCCCAATAGGATTCGCATGTAATAAGCTTGTTATTCAAGATAGAGCAACGTATTAACGAACTGAAGCACTGTTTCTTTGTGAATTCAGTGAGTTCCCAGTAGCAGGCTCTTGTGATATGTGTACTTTTAAAGATTTATCAAAATTTGGTGAGCCAAATCTCAGTAACTTGGTGAATTCGGTTAGTTCCCAATAGGCCGCAGTAGTAATAAGTGGAGTGTTCGGGATATAGAAAAATTTTCACGAATGGAATCAAAATTTCTAGGCGAATTCAGTGAGTTCCCAATGGGACATGATTGTATGAGTGAGCTTTTCCATATATAGCAACATTTTAGGAACAGAATCTAAGTATCATGGTGAATTCAGAAGGTTCCCAGTAGGATTTGCGTGTAATAAGCTTGTTATTCAAGATAGAGCAACGTTTTAACGAACTGAAACACTATTTCTTTGTGAATTCAGTTACTTCCCAGTAGCCTGCTCTTGTAGTATGTGTACTTTTAAAGTTTTATCAAAATTTGGTGAGCTTAATCTGAGTAACATGGTGAATTCCGTCAGTTCCCAATAGGCCGCAGTAGTAATAAGTGGTCTGTTCGGGAGATAGAAAAATTTTCACGAATTGAGTCAAAATTCCTAGACGATTTCAGAGAGTTCCCAATGGGACATGCTTCTATGAGTGTGCATTTCAATATATAGCAACATTTTAAAGAACGGAATTTAGTATCATGGTGAATTCAGTAGGTTACCAATAGGATTCGCATGTAATAAGCATGTTGTTCAAGATAGATCAACGTTTTAACGAACTGAAACACCGTTTCTTTGTGAATTCAGTGAGTTCCCAGTAGCAGGCTCTTGTAATATGTGTTGTTTTAAAGATTTATCAAAATTTGATGTGCAGAATCTCAGTAACATGGTGAATTCGGTTAGTTCCAAATAGGCCGCAGTAGTAATAATTGGACTCTTCTGGGTATAGAAAAATTTTTACAAATGGAATCAAAATTTCTTGTCGAATTCAGTCAGTTCCCAATGGGACATACTTGTATGAGTGTGCTTTTCAATATATAGCAAAATTTTAAGGAACGGAATCTAAGTATCATATTGAATTCAGTAGGTTCCCAATAGGATTCGCATGTAATAAGCATGTTGTTCAAGAAAGAGCAACATTTTAACGAACTGAAACACCGTTTCTTTGTGAATTCAGTGAGTTCCCAGTAGCAGGCTCTTGTAATATGTGTATTTTAAAGATTTATCAAAGTTTGGTGAGCCGAATCTCAGTAAATTGGTGAATTCGGTTACTTCCCAATAGGTCGCAGTAGTAATAAGTGGAGTGTTCGGGGTATAGAAAAATTTTCACGAATGGAATCAAAATTTCTAGACGAGTTCAGTGTGTTCCCAGAGCGATATGATTGTATGAGTGAGCTTTTCAATATATAGCAACATTTTAGGAACAGAATCTAGGTATTATGGTGAATTCAGTAGGTTCCCAATAGGATTCGCATGTAATAAGCTTGTTGTTCAAGATAGAGCAAGGTTTTAACGAACTGAAACACCGTTTCTTTGTGAATTCAGTGATTTCCCAGTGGCAGGCTCTTGTTATATGTGTACTTTTAAAGATTTATCAAAATTTGGTGAGCCGAATCTCAGTAAATTGGTGAATTCGGTTAGTTCCCAATAGGCCGCAGTAGTAATAAGTGGAGTGTTCGGGATATCAAAAAATTTTCCCGAATGGAATCAAAATTTCTAGGCGAATTCAGTGAGTTCCCAATGGGACATGATTGTATGAGTGAGCTTTTCAATATATAGCAACATTTTAGGAACAGAATCTAAGTATCATGTTGAATTCAGTAGGTTCCCAATAGGATTCGCATGTAATAAGCTTGTTATTCAAGATAGAGCAACATATTAACGAACTGAAACACTGTTTCTTTGTGAATTCAGTTATTTCCCAGTAGCAGGCTCTTGTAATATGTGTACTTTTAAAGATTTATCAAAATTTGGTTAGCGAATCTGAATAACATGGTGAATTGGGTTAGTTCCAAATAGGCCGCAGTAGTAATTAGGGGACTGTTCGGGGTATAGAAAAATTTTACGAATGGAATCAAAATTTCTAGGCGAATTCAGTGAGTTCGCAATGGGACATGCTTGTATGAGTGTGCTTTTCCGTATTAGCAACATTTTAAAGAACGGAACATAAGTATCATGGTGAATTCAGTAGGTTCCCTATTGGATTCACATGTAATAAGCTTGTTATTCAAGATAGAGGAACGTTTTAACGAACTGAAGCACTGTTTGTTTGTGAATTCAGTTATTTCCCAGTAGCAGGCTCTTGTAATATGTGTACTTTTAAAGATTTATCAAAATTTGGTGAGCCGAATCTGAGTAACATGGTGAATTCGGTTAGTTCCAAATAGGCCGCAGTAGTAATTAGGGGACTGTTCTGGGTATAGAAAAATTTTAACGAATGGAATCAAAATTTCTAGGCGAATTCAGTGAGTTCCCAATGGGACATGCTTCTATGAGTGTGCATTTCAATGTATAGCAACATTTTACAGAACGGAATCTAGTATCATGGTGATTTCAGTTGGTTCCCAATAGGATTCACATGTAATAAGCATGTTGTTCAAGATAGATCAACGTTTTAACGAACTGAAACACCGTTTCTTTGTGAATTCAGTGAGTTCCCAGTAGCAGGCTATTGTAATATGTGTACTTTTAAACATTTATCAAAATTTGGTCAGCCGAATCTCAGTAAATTGGTGAATTCGGTTACTTCCCAATAGGCCGCAGTAGTAATAAGAGGAGTGTTCGGGATATAGAAAAATTTTCACGAATGGAATCAAAATTTCTAGTCGAATTCAGTGAGTTCCCAATGGGATATGATTGTATGAGTGAGCTTTTCAATATATAGCAACATTTTAGGAACAGAATCTAGGTATTATGGTGAATTCAGTAGGTTCCCAATAGGATTCGCATGTAATAAGCTTGTTGTTCAAGATAGAGCAAGGTTTTAACGAACTGAAACACCGTTTCTTTGTGAATTCAGTGAGTTCCCAGTAGCAGGCTCTTGTGATATGTGTACTTTTAAAGATTTATCAAAATTTGGTGAGCCGAATCTCAGTAACATGGTGAATTCGGTTAGTTCCCAATAGGCCGCAGTAGTAATAAGTGGTGTGTTCGGGATATAGAAAAATTTTCACGAATGGAATCAAAATTTCTAGGCGAATTCAGTGAGTTCCCAATGGGACATGATTGTATGAGTGAGCTTTTCAATATATAGCAACATTTAGGAACAGAATCTAAGTATCATGGTGAATTCAGTAGGTTCCCAATAGGATTCGCATGTAATAACCTTGTTATTTAAGATAGAGCAACGTTTTCACGAACTGAAACACTGTTTCTATTTGAAATCAGTTAGTTGCTAGTAGCAGGCTCTTGTAATATGTGTACTTTTAAAGATTTATCAAAATTTGGTGAGCCGAATCTGAGTAACATGGTGAATTCCGTTAGTTCCCAATAGGCCGCAGTAGTAATAAGTGGTCTGTTCGGGAGATAGAAAAATTTTCACGAATGGAGTCAAAATTTCTAGACGATTTCAGAGAGTTCCCAATGGGACATGCTTCTATGAGTGTGCATTTCAATATATAGCAACATTTTAAAGAACGGAATTTAGTATCATGGTGAATTAAGTAGGTTACCAATAGGATTCGCATGTAATAAGCATGTTGTTCAAGATAGATCCACGTTTTAACGAACTGAAACACCGTTTCTTTGTGAATTCAGTGAGTTCCCAGTAGCAGGCTCTTGTAATATGTGTAGTTTTAAAGATTTATCAAAATTAGGTGTGCAGAATCTCAGTAACATTGTGAATTCGGTTAGTTCCAAATAGGCCGCAGTAGTAATAATTGGACTCTTAGGGGTATAGAAAAATTTTTACGAATGGAATCAAAATTTCTTGTCGAATTCAGTCAGTCCCCAATGGGACATACTTGTATGAGTGTGCTTTTCAATATAGAGCAAAATTTTAAGGCACGGAATCTAAGTATCATGGTGAATTCAGTAGGTTCCCAATAGGATTCACATGTAATAAGCATGTTGTTCAAGAAAGAGCAACATTTTAAGGAACTGAAACACCGTTTCTTTGTGAATTCAGTGAGTTCCCAGTAGCAGGCTCTTGTAATATGTGTACTTTAAAGACTTATCAAAATTTGGTGAGCCGAATCTCAGTAAATTGGTGAATTAGGTTACTTCCCAATAGGCCGCAGTAGTAATAAGTGGAGTGTTCGGGATATAGGAAAATTTTCACGAATGGAATCAAAATTTCTAGACGAATTCAGTGTGTTCCCAGAGGGATATAATTGTATGAGTGAGCTTTTCAATATATAGCAACATTTTAGTAACAGAATCTAGGTATTATGGTGAATTCAGTAGGTTCCCAATAGGATTCGCATGTAATAAGCTTGTTGTTCAAGATAGAGCAAGGTTTTAACGAACAGAAACACCGTTTCTTTGTGAATTCAGTGATTTCCCAGTAGCAGGCTCTTGTTATATGTGTACTTTTAAAGATTTGTCAAAATTTGGTGAGCCGAATCTCAGTAAATTGGTGAATTCTGTTAGTTCTCAATAGGCCGCGGTAGTAATAAGTGGAGTGTTCGGGATATCAAAAATTTTTCACGAATGGTATCAAAATTTCTAGGCGAATTCAGTGAGTTCCCAATGGGACATGATTGTATGAGTGAGCTTTTCAATATATAGCAACATTTTAGGAACAGAATCTAAGTATCATGGTGAATTCAGTAGGTTCCCAATAGGATTCGCATGTAATAAGCTTGTTATTCAAGATAGAGCAACGTATTAACGAACTGAAACACTGTTTCTTTGTGAATTCAGTTATTTCCCAGTAGCAGGCTCTTGTAATATGTGTACTTTTAAAGATTTATCAAAATTTGGTGAGCGAATCTGAGTAACATGGTGAATTGGGTTAGTTCCAAATAGGCCGCAGTTGTAATTAGGGGACTGTTCAGGGTATAGAAAAATTTTAACGAATGGAATCAAAATTTCTAGGCGAATTCAGTGAGTTCGCAATGGGACATGCTTGTATGAGTGTGCTTTTCCGTATTAGCAACATTTTAAAGAACGGAACATAAGTATCATGGTGAATTCAGTAGGTTCCCTATAGGATGCACATGTAATAAGCTTGTTATTCAAGATAGAGCAACGTTTTAACGAACTGAAGCATTGTTTCTTTGTGAATTCAGTTATTTCCCAGTAGCAGGCTCTTGTAATATGTGTACTTTTAAAGATTTATCAAAAATGGGTGAGCCGAATCTGAGTAACATGGTGAATTCGGTTACTTCCAAATAGGCCGCAGTAGTAATTAGGGGACTGTTCGGGGTATAGAAAAATTTTACGAATGGAATCAAAATTTCTAGGCGAATTCAGTGAGTTCGCAATGGGACATGCTTGTATGAGTGTGCTTTTCCGTATTAGGAATATTTTAAGGAACGGAATCTAAGTATCATGGTGAATTCAGTAGGTTCCCAATATGATTCGCATGTAATAAGCTTGTTATTCAAGATAGAGCAACGTTTTAACGAACTGAAACCCTGTTTCTTTGTGAATTCAGTTATTTCCCAGTAGCAGGCTCTTGTAATATGTGTACTTTTAAAGATTTATCAAAATTTGGTGTGCCGAATCTCAGTAACTTGTTGAATTCGGTTAGTTCCCAATAGGCCACAGAAGTAATAAGTGGTCTGTTCGGGATATAGAAAAATTTTCACGAATGGAGTCAAAATTTCTAGACGATTTCAGAGAGTTCCCAATGGGACATGCTTCTATGAGTGTGCATTACAATATATAGCAACATATTAAAGAACGGAATCTAGTGTCATGGTGAATTCAGTAGGTTCCCAATAGGATTCGCATGTAATATGCATGTAGTTCAAGATAGAGCAACGTTTTAACGAACTGAAACACCGTTTCTTTGTGAATTCAGTGAGTTCCCAGTAGCAGGCTCTTGTAATATGTGTACTTTTAAAGATTTATCGAAATTAGGTGAGCCGAATCTCAGGAAATTGGTGAATTCGGTTACTTCCCAATAGACCGCAGTAGTAATAAGTGGAGTGTTCTGGATATAGAAAAATTTTCACGAATGGAGTCAAAATTTCTAGACGATTTCAGAGAGTTCCAAATGGGACATGCTTCTATGAGTGTGCATTTCAATATATAGCAACATATTAAAGAACAGAATCTAGTGTCATGGTGAATTCAGTAGGTTCCCAATAGGATTCGCATGTAGTAAGCTTGTTGTTCAAGATAGAGCAACGTTTTAACGAACTGAAACACTGTTTCTTTGTGAATTCAGTGAGTTCCCAGTAGCAGGCTCTTGTGATATGTGTACTTTTAAAGATTTATCAAAATTTGGTGAGTCAAATCTCAGTAAATTGGTGATTCGGTAGGTTCCCAAAAGTCCGCAGTCGTAGTAAGTGGAGTGTTCGGGATATCACAAAATTTTCAAGAATGGAATCAAAATTTCTAGGCGAATTCAGCGAGTTCCCAATGGGACATGATTGTATGAGTGAGCTTTTCAATATATAGCAACATTTTAGGAACAGAATCTAAGTATCATTGTGAATTCAGTAGGTTCCCAATAGGATTCGCATGTAATAAGCTTGTTGTTCAAGATAGAGCAAGGTTTTAACGAACTGAAACACTGTTTCTTTGTGAATTCAGTGAGTTCCCAGTAGCAGGCTCTTGTAATATGTGTACTTTTAAAGATTTATCAAAATTTGGTCAGCCGAATCTCAGTAAATTGGTGAATTCGGTTAGTTCCCAAAAGTCCGCAGTTGTAGTAAGTGGAGTGTGCGGGATATCAAAAAATTTTCACGAATGGAATCACAATTTCTAGGCGAATTCACTGAGTTCCCAATGGGACATGATTGTATGAGTGAGCTTTTCAATATATAGCAACATTTTAGGAACAGAGTCTAAGTATCATTGTGAATTCAGTAGGTTCCCAATAGTATTGGCATGTAATAAGCATGTTGTTCAACATGGAGCAACGTTTTAACGAACTGAAACACTGTTTCTTTGTGAATTCAATGAGTTCCCAGTAGCAGGCTCTTGTGATATGTGTACTTTTAAAGATTTATCAAAATTTGGTGAGCCGAATCTCAGTAAATTGGTGAATTCGGTTACTTCCCAATAGGCCGCAGTAGTAATAAGTGGAGTGTTCGGGATATAGAAAAATTTTCACGAATCGAATCAAAATTTCTAGACGAATTCAGTGAGTTCCCAATGGGACATGATTGTATGAATGAGCTTTTCAGTATATAGCAACATTATAGGAACAGATTCTAAGTATTATGGTGAATTCAGTAGGTTCCCAATAGGATTCGCATGTAATAAGCTTGTTGTTCAAGATAGAGCAAGGTTTTAACGAACTGAAACACTGTTTCTTTTGAATTCAGTGAGTTCCCAGTAGCAGGCTCTTGTGATATGTGTACTTTTAAAGATTTATCAAAATTTGGTGTGCCGAATCTCAGTAACTTGTGGAATTCGGTGAGTTCCCAATAGGCCACAGAAGTAATAAGTGGTCTATTCTGGATATAGAAAAATTTTCACGAATGGAGTCAAAATATCTAGACGAGTTCAGAGAGTTCCCAATGGGACATGCTTCTATGAGTGTGCATTTCAATATATAGCAACATTTTAGGAACACAATCTAAGTATCATGGTGAATTCAATAGGTTCCCAATAGGATTCGCATGTAAAAAGCTTGTTGTTCAAGATAGTGCAAAGTTTTAACGAACTGAAACACTGTTTCTTTGTGAATTCAGTGAGTTCCCAGTAGCAGGCTCTAGTGATATGTGTACTTTTAAATGTTGATCAAAATTTGGTGAGCCAAATCTCAGTAAATTGGTGAATTCAGTCAGTTCCCAATAGGCCGCCGTAGTAATAAGTGGAGTGTTCGGGATATCAAAAAATTTTCACGAATGGAATCAAAATTTCTAGACGAATTCAGTGAGTTTCCAATTGGACATGATTGTATGAGTGAGCTTTTCAATATATAGCAACATTTTAGGAACAGAATCTAAGTATCATTTTGAATTCAGTAGGTTCCCAATAGGATTTGCTTGGAATAACCTTGTTATTCAAGATAGAGCAACGTTTTAACGAACTGAAACAATGTTTCTATTTGAATTCAGTTAGTTGCTAGTAGCAGGCTCTTGTAATATGTGTACTTTTAAAGATTTATCAAAATTTGGTGAGCCGAATCTGAGTAACATGGTGAATTCGGTTAGTTCCAAATAGGCCGCAGTAGTAATTAGAGGACTGTTTGGGGTATAGAAAAATTTTCACGAATGGAATCAAAATTTCTAGGCGAATTCAGTGAGTTCGCAATGGGACATGCTTGGATGAGTGTGCTTTTCCGTATTAGCAACAGTTTCAGGAACGGAATCTAAGTATCATGGTGAATTCAGTAGGTTCCCAATACGATTCGCATGTAATAAGCATGATGTTCAAGATAGAGCAAAGTTTTAACGAACTGAAACACTGGTTCTTTGTGAATTCAGTGAGTTCCCAGTAGCAGGCTCTTGTAATATGTGTACTTTTAAAGATTTATCAAAATTTGGTGTGCAGAATCTCAGTAACATGGTGAATTCGGTTAGTTCCAAATAGGCCGCAGTAGTAAAAATTGGACTCTTTGGGGTGTAGAAAAATTTTTACGAATGGAATCAAAATTTCTTGGCGAATTCAGTCAGTTCCCAATGGGACATACTTGTATGAGTGTGCTTTTTAATATATAGCAAAATTTTAAGGAAAGGAATCTAAGTATCATGGTGAATTCAGTAGGTTCCCAATAGGATTGGCATGTAATAAGCTTGTTATTCAAGATAGAGCAACGTTTTAACGAACTGAAACCCTGTTTCTTTGTGAATTCAGTGAGTTCCCAGTAGAGGGTCTTGTGATATGTGTACTTTTAAAGATTTATCAAAATTTGGTGAGCCGAATCTCAGTAAATTGGTGAATTCCGTTACTCCCAATAGGCCGCAGTAGTAATAAGTGGAGTGTTCGGGATATAGAAAAATTTTCACGAATGGAATCAAAATTTCTAGGCGAATTCAGTGAGTTCGCAATGGGACATCCTTGTATGAGTGTGCTTTTCCATATTAGCAACATTTTAAGGAACGGAATCTAAGTATCATGGTAAATTCAGTAGGTTCCCAATAGGATTCGCATGTAATAAGATTTTATTCAAGATAGAGCAACGTTTTAACGAACTGAAGCACTGTTTCTTTGTGAATTCAGTTATTTCCCAGTAGCAGGCTCTTGTAATATGTGTACTTTTAAAGATTTATCAAAATTTGGTGTGCAGAAACTCAGTAACATGGTGAATTCGGTTAGTTCCAAATAGGCCGCAGTAGTAATAATTGGATTCTCGGGGTATAGAAAAATTTTTACAAATGGAATCAAAATTTCTTGGCGAACTCAGTCAGTTTCCAATGGGACATACTTGTATGAGTGAGCTTTTCAATATATAGCAAAATTTTAAGGAACGGAATCTAAGTATCATGTTGAATTCAGTAGGTTCCCAATAGGATTCGCATGTAATAAGCATGTTGTTCAAGATAGAGCAACGTTTTAACGAACTGAAACACCGTTTCTTTATGAATTCAGTGAGTTCCCAGTAGCAGGCTCTTGTAATATGTGTACTTTTAAAGATTTATCAAAATTTCGTCAGCCGAATCTCAGTAAATTTGTGAATTCGGTCAGTTCCCAATAGGCCGCCGTAGTAATAAGTGGAGTGTTCGGGATATCAAAAAATTTTCAAGAATGGAATCAAAATTTCTATGCGAATTCATTGAGTTCCCAATAGGACATGATTGTATGAGTGAGCTTTTCAATATATAGCAACATTTTAGGAACAGAATCTAAGTAACATGGTGAATTCAGTAGGTTCCCAATAGGATTGGCATGTAATAAGCATGTTGTTCAAAATAGAGCAACGTTTTAACGAACTGAAACACTGTTTCTTTGTGAATTCAGTGAGTTGCCAGTAGCAGCCTCTTGTGATATGTGTACTTTTAAAGACTTATCAAAATTTGGTGAGCCGAATCTCAGTAAATTGGTGAATTCGGTTACTTCCCAATAGGCCGCAGTAGTAATAAGTGTAGTGTTCGGGATATAGAAAAATTTTCAATAATGGAATCAAAATTTCTAGGCGAATTCAGTGAGTTTGCAATGGGACATCCTTGTATGAGTGTGCTTTTCCGTATTAGCAACAATTTAAGGAACGGAATCTAAGTATCATGGTAAATTCAGTAGGTTCCCAATAGGATTCGCATGTAATAAGCTTGTTATTCAAGATAGAGCAAAGTTTTAACGAACTGAAGCACTGTTTCTTTGTGAATTCAGTTATTTCCCAGTAGCAGGCTCTTGTAATATGTGTACTTTTAAAGATTTATCAAAATTTGGTGTGCCGAATCTCAGTAACTTGTTGAATTCGGTTAGTTCCCAATAGGGCACAGTAGTAATAAATGGTCTGTTCGGGATATAGAAAAATTTTCACGAATGGAGTCAAAATTTCTAGACGATTTCAGAGAGTTCCCAATGGGACATGCTTCTATGAGTGTGCATTTCAATATATAGCAACATTTTAAAGAACGGAATCTAGTATCATGGTGAATTAAGTAGGTTCCCAATAGGATTCGCATGTGATAAGCTTGTTATTCAAGATAGAGCAACGTATTAACGAACTGAAACACGGTTTCTTTGTGAATTCAGTTAGTTCCCAGTAGCAGGCTCTTGTAATATGTGTACTTTTAAAGATTTATCAAAATTTGGTCAGCCTAATCTCAGTAAATTGGTGATTCGGTAGGTTCCAAAAAGTCCGCAGTCGTAGTAAGTGGAGTGTTCGGGATATCAAAAAATTTTCAACAATGGAATCAAAATTTCTATGCGAATTCAGCGAGTTCCCAATGGGACATGATTGTATGAGTGAGCTTTTCAATATATAGCAACATTTTAGGAACAGAATCTAAGTATCATTGTGAATTCAGTATGTTCCCAATAGGATTCGCATGTAATAAGCTTGTTGTTCAAGATAGAGCAAGGTTTTAACGAACTGAAACACTGTTTCTTTGTGAATTCAGTGAGTTCCAAGTAGCAGGCTCTTGTGATATGTGTACTTTTAAAGATTTATCAAAATTTGGTGAGCCGAATCTCAGTAACTTGGTGAATTCGGTTAGTTCCCAATAGGCCGCAGGAGTAATAAGTGGAGTGTTCGGGATATAGAAAAATTATCACGAATGGAATCAAAATTTCTAGGCGAATTCAGTGAGTTCCCAATGGGACATGATTGTATGAGTGAGCTTTTCCATATATAGCAACATTTTAGGAACAGAATCTAAGTATCATGGTGAATTCAGTAGGTTCCCAATAGGATTTGCATGTAATAAGCTTGTTATTCAAGATAGAGCAACGTTTTAACGAACTGAACCACTATTTCTTTGTGAATTCAGTTACTTCCCAGTAGCCTGCTCTTGTAATATGTGTACTTTTAAAGTTTTATCAAAATTTGGTGAGCTGAATCTGAGTAACATGGTGAATTCCGTTACTTCCCAATAGGCCGCAGTAGTAATAAGTGGTCTGTTCAGGAGATAGAAAAATTTTCACGAATGGAGTCAAAATTTCTATACGATTTCAGAGAGTTCCCAATGGGACATGCTTCTATGAGTGTGCATTTCAATATATAGCAATATTTTAAGGAACGGAATCTAAGTATCATGGTGAATTCAGTAGGTTACCGATAGGATTCGCATGTAATAAGCATGTTGTTCAAGATAGAGCAAAGTTTTAACGAACTGAAACACTGTTTCTTTGTGAATTCAGTGAGTTCCAAGTAGCAGGCTCTTGTAATATGTGTACTTTTAAAGATTTATCAAAATTTGGTGTGCAGAATCTCAGTAACATGGTGAATTAGGTTAATTCCAAAAGGCCTCAGTAGTAATAATTGGACACTTCGGGGTATAGAAAAATTTTTACGAATGGAATCAAAATTTCTTGGCGAATTCAGTCAGTTCCCAATGGGACATACTTGCATGAGTGTGCTTTTCAATATATAGCAAAATTTTAAGGAACGGAATCTAAGTATCTTGTTGAATTCAGTAGGTTCCCAATAGGATTCGCATGTAATAAGCTTGTTATTCAAGATAGAGCAACGTTTTAACGAACTGAAACCCTGTTTCTTTGTGAATTCAGTTATTTCCAAGTAGCAGGCTCTTGTAATATGTGTACTTTTAAAGATTTATCAAAATTTGGTGTGCCGAATCTCCATAACTTGTTGAATTCGGTTAGTTCCCAATAGGCCACAGAAGTAATAAGTGGTCTGTTCCGGATATAGAAAAATTTTCACGAATGGAGTCAAAATTTGTAGACAATTTCAGAGAGTTCCCAATGGGACATGCTTCTGTGAGTGTGCATTTCACTATATAGGAACATTTTAAAGAACGGAATCTAGTATCATGGTGAATTCAGTAGGTTCCCAATAGGATTCGCATGTAATAAGCATGTTGTTCAAGATTGAGCAACGTTTTAACGAACTGAAACACCGTTTCTTTGTGAATTCAGTGAGTTCCCAGTAGCAGGCTCTTGTAATATGTGTACTTTTAAAGATTTATCAAAATTTGGTCAGTCGAATCTCAGTAAATGGTGAATTCGGTTAGTTCCCAAAAGTCCGCAGTCGTAGTAGGTGGAGTGTTCGGGATATCAAAAAAATTTCACGAATGGAATCGAAATTTCTAGGCGAATTCAGTGAGTTCCCAATTGGACATGATTGTATGAGTGAGCTTTTCAATATATAGCAACATTTTACGAACAGAATCTAAGTATCATGGTGAATTCAGTAGGTTACCAATAGGATTCGCATGTAATACTCTTGTTATTCAAGATAGAGCAGCGTTTTAACGAACTGAAACTCTGTTTCTTTGTGAATTCAGTTACTTCCCAGTAGCCTGCTCTTGTAATATGTGTACTTTTAAAGATTTATCAACATTTGGTGAGCGAATGTGAGTAACATGGTGAATTCGGTTAGTTCCAAATGGCCGCAGTTGTAATTAGGGGACTATTCGGGGTATAGAAAAATTTAACGAATGGAATCATAATTTCTAGGCGAATTCAGTGAGTTCGCAATGGGACATGCTTGTATGAGTGTGCTTTTCCGTATTAGCAACATTTTAAGGAACGGAATATAAGTATCATGGTGAATTCAGTAGGTTCCCTATAGGATTCACATGTAATAAGCTTGTTATTCAAGATAGAGCAACGTTTAACGAACTGAAGCACTGTTTCTTTGTGAATTCAGTTATTTCCCAGTAGCAGGCTCTTGTAATATGTGTACTTTTAAAGATTTATCAAAATTTGGTGAGCCGAATGAGGAACATGGTGAATTCGGTTAGTACCAAATAGGCCGCAGTAGTAATTAGGGGACTGTTCGGGGTATAGAAAAATTTTAACGAATGGAATCAAAATTTCTAGGCGAATTCAGTGAGTTCGCAATGGGACATGCTTGTATGAGTGTGCTTTTCCGTATTAGCAACATTTTAAGGAACACAATCTAAGTATCATGGTGAATTCAGTAGGTTCCCAATAGGATTCGCATGTAATAAGCTTGTTGTTCAAGATAGAGCAAGGTTTTAACGAACTGAAACTCTGTTTCTTTCTGAATTCAGTGAGTTCCCAGTAGCAGGCTCTTGTGATATGTGTACTTTTAAAGATTTATCAAAATTTGGTGAGGTGAATCTGACTAACATGGTGAATTCCGTTAGTTCCCAATAGGCCAAAGAGGTAATAAGTGGTCTGTTCGGGATATAGAAAAATTTTTACTAATGGAGTCAAAATTTCTAGACGATTTCAGAGAGTTCCCAATGGGACATGCTTCTATGAGTGTGCATTTCAATATATAGCATCATTTTAAAGAACGGAATCTAGTATCATGGTGAATTCAGTAGTTTCCCAATAGGATTCGCATGTAATAAGCATGTTGTTCATGATAGATCAACGTTTTAACGAATTGAAAGTCCGCAGTCATAGTAAGTGGATTTTTCGGGATATCAAAAAAATTTCACGAATGGAATCAAAATTTCTTGGCGAATTCAGTGAGTTCCCAAATGGGACATGATTGTATGAGTGAGCTTTACAATATATAGCAACATCTTAGGATGATTTTCACAAATGGAATCAAAATTTCTAGGCGAATTCAGCGAGTTCGCAATGGGACATGCTTTTATGAGTGTGCTTTTCCGTATTAGCAACATTTTAAGGAACGGAATCTAAGTATCATGGTGAATTCAGTAGGTTCCAAATAGGATTCACATATAATAAGCATGTTGTTCAAGATAGAGCAAAGTTTTAACGAACTGAAACACTGTTTCTTTGTGAATTCAGTAAGTTCCCAGTAGCAGGCTCTTGTAATATGTGTACTTTTAAAGATTTATCAAAATTTGGTGTGCAGAATCTCAGTAACATGGTGAATTCGGTTAGTTCCAAATAGGCCGCAGTAGTAATAATTGGACTCTTCGGGGTATAGAAAATTTTTTACGAATGGAATCAAAATTTCTTGGCGAATTCAGTCAGTTCCCAATGGGACATACTTGTATGAGTGTGCTTTTCAATATATAGCAAAATTTTAAAGAACGGAATCTAAGTATCATGGTGAATTCAGTAGGTTCCCAATAGGATTCGCATGTAATAAGCTTGTTATTCAAGATAGAGCAAAGTTTTAACGAACTGAAACAATGTTTCTTTGTGAATTCAGTGAGTTCCCAGTAGCAGGCTCTTGTAATATGTGTACTTCTAAAGATTTATCAAAATTTGGCGTGCCGAATCTCAGTAACTTGTTGAAATGGTTAGTTCCCAATAGGCCACAGAAGTAATAAGTGGTCTGTTCGAGATATAGAAAAATTTTCACGAATCGAGTGAAAATTTCTAGACGATTTCAGAGAGTTCCCAATGGGACATGCTTCTATGAGTGTGCATTTCAATATATAGCAACAATTTAAAGAACGGAATCTAGTATCATGGTGATGTCAGTAGGTTCCCAATGGGATTCGCATGTAATAAGCATGTTGTTCAAGATAGAGCAACGTTTTAACGAACTGAAACACCATTTCTTTGTGAATTCAGTGAGTTCCCAGTAGCAGGCTCTTGTAATATGTGTAGTTTTAAAGATTTATCAAAATTTGGTGAGCCGAATCTCAGTAAATTGGTGAATTCGATTAGTTCCCAAAAGTCCGCAGTCGTAGTAAGTGGAGTGTTCGGGATATCAAAAAATTTTCACGAATGGAATCAAAATTTCTTGGCGAATTCAGTGAGTTCCCAATGGGACATGATTGTTTGAGTGAGCTTTTCAATATATAGCAACACTTTAGGAACAGAATCTAAGTATCATGGTGAATTCAGTAGGTTCCCAATAGGATTTGCATGTAATAAGCTTGTTATTCAAGATAGAGCAACGTTTTAACGAACTGAAACACTGTTTCTTTGTGAATTCATTTACTTCCCAGTAGCCTGCTCTTGTAATATGTGTACTTTTAAAGATTTATCAAAATTGGTGAGCTGAATCTGAGTAACATGGTGAATTCCGTTAGTTCCCAATAGGCCGCAGTAGCAATAAGTGGTCTGTTCGGGATATAGAAAAATTTTCACGAATGGAGTCAAAATTTCTAGACGATTTCAGAGAGTTCCCAATGGGACATGCTTCTATGAGTGTGCATTTCAATATATAGCATCATTTTAAAGAACGGAATCTAGTATCATGGTGAATTCAGTAGGTTACCAATAGGATTCGCATGTAATGAGCATGTTGTTCAAGACAGATCAACGTTTTAACGAACTGAAACACCGTTTCTTTGTGAATTCAGTGAGTTCCCAGTAGCAGGCTCTTGTAATATGAGTACTTTTAAAGATTTACCAAAATTTGGTCAGCCGACTCTCAGTAAATTGGTGAATTCGGTTAGTTCCCAAAAGTCCGCAGTCGTAGTAAGTGGATTGTTCGGGATATCAAAAATTTTCACGAATTGAATCAAAATTTCTGGGAGAATTCAGTGATTTCCCAATGGGACATGATTGTATGAGTGAGCTTTTCAATATATAGCAACATTTTAAGGAACAGAATCTAAGTATCATGGTGAATTCAGTAGGTTCCCAATAGGATTCGCATGTAATAAGCTTGTTGTTCAAGATAGAGCAAGGTTTTAACGAACTGAAACACTGTTTCTTTGTGAATTCAGTTAGTTGCTAGTAGCAGGCTCTTGTAATATGTGTACTTTTAAAGGTTTATCAAAATTTGGTGAGCCGAATCTGAGTAACATGGTGAATTCGGTTAGTTCCAAATAGGCCGCAGTAGTAATTAGGGGACTGTTCGGGGTATAGAAAAATTTTAACGAATGGATTCAAAATTTCTAGGCGAATTCAGTGAGTTCGCAATGGGACATGCTTGTATTAGTGTGCATTTCCGTATTAGCAACATTGTAAGGAACGGAATATAAGTATGATGGTGAATTCATTAGGTTCCCAATAGTATTCGCATGTAATAAGCTTGTTATTCAAGTAGAGCAAAGTTTTAACGAACTGAAACACTGTTTCTTTGTGAATTCAGTGAGTTCCCAGTAGCAGGCTCTTGTAATTGTGTGCTTTTAAAGATTTATCAAAATTTGGTGTGCCGAATCTCAGTAACTTGTTGAATTCGGTTAGTTCCCAATAGGCCAAAGAAGTAATAAGTGGTCTGTTCCGGATATAGAAAAATTTTCACGAATGGTGTCAAAATTTCTAGACGATTTCAGAGAGTTCCCAATGGGACATGCTTCTATGAGTGCGCATTTCAATATATAGCAACATTTTAGGAACACAATCTAAGTATCATGGTGAATTCAGTAGGTTCCCAATAGGATTCGCATGTAATAAGCTTGTTGTTCAAGATAGAGCAAAGTTTTAACGAACTGAAACACTGTTTCTTTGTGAATTCAGTGAGTTCCCAGTAGCAGGCTCTAGTGATATGTGTACTTTTAAAGATTTATCAAAAATTGGTGAGCCGAATCTCAGTAAATTGGTGAATTCGGTTAGTTCCCTATAGGCCGCAGTAGTAATAAGTGGAGTGTTCGGGATATAGAAAAATTTTCACGAATGGAATCAAACTTTCTAGGCGAATTCAGTGAGTTCCCAATGGGACATAATTGTATGAGTGAGCTTTTCAATATATAGCAACATTTCAGGAACAGAATCTAAGTATCATGGTGAATTCAGTAGGTTATCAATAGGATTCGCATGTAATAAGCTTGTTATTCAAGATAGAGCAACGTTTTAACGTACTGAAACACTGTTTCTATTTGAATTCAGTTAGTTGCTAGTCGCAGGCTCTTGCAATATGTGTACTTTTAAAGATTTATCAAAATTTGGTGAGTCGAATCTGAGTAACATGGTGAATTCGGTTAGTTCCAAATAGGCCGCAGTAGTAATTAGGGGACTGTTCGGGGTATAGAAAAATTTTCACGAATGCAATCAAAATTTCTAGGCGAATTCAGTGAGTTCGCAATGGGACATGCTTGTATAAGTGTGCTTTTCCATACTAGCAACATTTTAAGGAACGGAATCTAAGTATCATGGTGAATTCAGTAGGTTCCCAATAGGATTCGCATATAATAAGCATGTTGTTCAAGGTAGAGCAAAGTTTTAATGAACTGAAACACTGTTTCTTTGTCAATTCAGTGAGTTCCCAGTAGCAGGCTCTTGTAATATGTGTACTTTTAAAGATTTATCAAAATTTGGTGTGCAGAATCTCAGTAACATGGTGAATTCGGTTAGTTCCAAATAGGCCGCAGTAGTAATAATTGGACTCTTCGGGGTATAGAAAAATTTTTAGGAATGGAATAAAAATTTCTTGGCGAATTCAGTCAGTTCCCAATGGGACATACTTGTATGAGTGTGCTTTTCAATATATAGCAAAATTTTAAGGAACGGAATCTAAGTATCTTGGTGAATTCAGTAGGTTCCCAATAGGATTCGCATGTAATAAGCTTGTTATTCAAGATAGAGCAACGTTTTAACGAACTGAAACACTATTTCTTTGTTAATTCAGTTATTTCCCAGTAGCAGGCTCTTGTGATATGTGTACTTTTAAAGATTTATCAAAATTTGGTGAGCCGACTCTCAGTAAATTGGTGAATTCGGTTAGTTCCCAATAGGCCGCAGTAGTAATAAGTGGAGTGTTCGGGATATAGAAAAATTTTCACGATTGGAATCAAAATTTCTAGGCCAATTCAGTGAGTTCCCAATTGGACATGATTGTATGAGTGAGCTTTTCAATATATAGCAACATTTTAGGAACAGAATCTAAGTATCATTGTGAACTCAGTAGGTTCCCAATACGATTTGCATGTAGTAAGCTTGTTATTCAAGATAGAGCAACGTTTAACGAACTGAAACACTGTTTCTTTGTGAATTCAGTTACTTCCCAGTAGCCTGCTCTTGTGATATGTGTACTTTTAAAGATTTATCAAAATTTGTTGAGCTGAATCTGAGTAACATGGTGAATTCCGTTAGTTCCCAATAGGCCGCAGTAGTAATAAGTGGTGTGTTCGGGATATAGAAAAATTTTCACGAATGGAGTCAAAATTTCTAGACGATTTCAGAGAGTTCCCAATGGGACCTGCTTCTATGAGTGTGCATTTCAATATATAGCATCATTTTAAAGAACGGAATCTAGTATCATGGTGAATTCAGTAGGTTACCAATAGGATTCGCATGTAATAAGCATGTTGTTCAAGACAGATCAACGTTTTAACGAACTGAAACACCGTTTCTTTGTGAATTCAGTGAGTTTCCAGTAGCAGGCTCTTGTAATATGTGTATTTTTAAAGATTTATCAAAATTTGGTCAGCCGAATCTCAGTAAATTGGTGAATTCGGTTAGTTCCCAAAAGTCCGCAGTTGTAGTAAGTGGAGTTTTCGGGATATAGAAAAATTTTCACGAATGGAATCAAAATATCTAGGCCAATTCAGTGAGTTCCCAATGGGACATGATTGTATGAGTGAGCTTTTCAATATATAGCAATATTTTAGGAACAGAATCTAGGTATTATGGTGAATTCAGTAGGTTCCCAATAGGATTCTCATGTAAAAAGCTTGTTATTCAAGATAGAGCAACGTTTTAACGAACTGAAACACTGTGTCTTTGTGAATTCAGTTAGTTGATAGTAGCAGGCTCTTGTAATATGTGTACTTTTAAAGGTTTATCAAAATTTGGTGAGCCGAATCTGAGTAACATGGTGAATTCGGTTAGTTCCAAATAGGCCGCAGTAGTAATTAGGGGACTGTTCGGGGTATAGAAAAATTTTCACGAATGGAATCAAAATTTCTAGGCGAATTCAGTGAGTTCGCAATGGGACATGCTTGTATGAGTGTGCTTTTCGGTATTAGCAACATTTTAAGGAACGGAATCTAAGTATCATGGTGAATTCAGTAATTCCCAATAGGGTTCGCATGTAATAAGCTTGTTATTCAAGATAGAGCAAAGTTTTAACGAACTGAAACCCTGTTTCTTTGTGAATTCAGTTATTTCCCAGTAGCAGGCTCTTGTAATATGTGTACTTTTAAAGATTTATCAAAATTTGGTTTGCCGAATCTCAGTAACTTGTTGAATTCGGTTAGTTCCCAATAGGACACAGAAGTAATAAGTGGTCTGTTCCGGATATAGAAAAATTTTCACGAAAGGAGTCAAAATTTCTAGACGATTTCAGAGAGTTCCCAATGGGACATGCTTCTATGAGTGTGCATTTCAATATATAGCAACATTTTAGGAACACAATCTAAGTATCATGGTGAAATCAGTAGGTTCCCAATAGGATTCGCATGTAATAAGCTTTTTGTTCAAGATAGAGCAAGGTTTTAACGAACTGCAACACTGTTTCCTTGTGAATTCAGTGAGTTCCCAGTAGCAGGCTCTTGTGATATGTGTACTTTTACATATTTATCAAAATTTGGTCAGTCGAATCTCAGTAAATTGGTGAATTCGGTTAGTTCCCAATAGGCCGCAGTAGTAATAAGTGGAGTGTTCGGGATATAGAAAAATTTTCACGAATGGAATCAAAATTTCTAGGCGAATTCAGTGAGTTCCCAATGGGACATGATTGTATGAGTGAGCTTTTCAATATATAGCAACATTTTAGGAACAGAATCTAAGTATCATGGTGAATTCAGTAGGTTCCCCATAGGATTCGCATGTAATAAGCTTGTTATTCAAGATAGAGCAACGTTTTAACGAACTGAAACACTGTTTCTATTTGAATTCAGTTAGTTGCTAGTAGCAGGCTCTTGTAATATGTGTACTTTTAAAGATTTATCAAAATTTGGTGAGCCGAATCTGAATAACAGGGTGAATTCGGTTAGTTCCAAATAGGCCACAGTAGTAATTAGGGGACTGTTCGGGGTATAGAAAAATTTTAACGAATGGAATAAAAATTTATAGCCGAATTCAGTGAGTTCGCAATGGGACATGCTTGTATGAATGTGCTTTTCCGTATTAGTAAAATTTTAAGGAACAGAATCTTTGAATCATGGTGAATTCAGTAGGTTCCCAATAGGATTCGCTTATAATAAGCATGTTGTTCAAGATAGAGCAAAGTTTTAATGAACTGAAACACTGTTTCTTTGTGAATTCAGTGAGTTCCCAGTAGCAGGCTCTTGTAATATGTGTACTTTTAAAGATTTATCAAAATTTGGTGTGCAGATTCTCAGTAACATGGTGAATTCGGTTAGGTCCAAATAGGCCGCCGTAGTAATAATTGGACTCTTTGGGGTATAGAAAAATTTTTACGAATGGAATCAAAATTTCTTGGCGAATTCAGTCAGTTCCCAAAGGGACATACTTGTATGAGTGTGCTTTTCAATATATAGCAAAATTTTAAGGAACGGAATCTAAGTATCATGGTGAATTCAGTAGGTTCCCAATAGGATTCGCATGTAATAAGCTTGTTATTCAAGTAGAGCAACGTTTTAACGAACTGAAACCCTGTTTCTTTGTGAATTCAGTGAGTTCCCCGTAGCAGGCTCTTGTAATATGTGTACTTTTAAAGATTTATCAAAATTTGGTGTGCCGAATTTCAGTAACTTTTTGAATTCGGTTAGTTCCAAATACGCCACAGTAGTAATAAGTGGTCTGGTCGGGATATAGAAAAATTTTCACGAATGGAGTCAAAATTTCTAGACGATTTCAGAGAGTTCCCAATGGGACATGCTTCTATGAGTGTGCATTTCAATATATAGCAACATTTTAAAGAACGGAATCTAGTATCATGGTGATGTCAGTAGGTTCCCAATAGGATTCGCATGTAATAAGCTTGTTGTTCAAAATAGAGCAACGTTTTAACGAACTGAAATACCATTTCCATGTGAATTCAGTGAGTTCCCTGTAGCAGGCTCTTGTGATATGTGTATTTTAAAGATTTATCAAAACTTGGTGAGCCGAATCGCAGTAAATTGGGGAATTCGGTTACTTCCCAATAGGCCGCAGTAGTAATAAGTGGAGTGTTCGGGATATAGAAAAATTTTCACGAATGGAATCAAAATTTCTAGACGAAATCAATGAGTTCCCAATGGGATATGATTGTATGAGTGAGCTTTTCAATATATAGCAACATTTCAGGAACAGAATCTAGGTATTATGGTGAATTCAGTAGGTTCCCAATAGGATTCGCATGTAATAAGCTTGTTGTTCAAGATAGAGCAACGTTTTAACGAACTGAAACACTGTTTCTTTGTGAATTCAGTGAGTTTCCAGTAGCAGGCTCTTGTGATATGTGTACTTTTAAAGATTTATCAAAATTTGGTGAACCGAATCTCAGTAACATGGTGAATTCGGTTAGTTACCAATAGGCCGCATTAATATAAGTGGAGGGTTCGGGATATAGAAAAATTTTCACAAATGGAATCAAAATATCTAGGCGAATTCAGTGAGTTCCCAATGGGACATGATTGTATGAGTGAGCTTTTCAATATATAGCAACATTTTAGGAACAGAATCTAAGTATCATGGTGAATTCAGTAGGTTCCCAATAGGATTCGCATGTAATAAGCTTGTTATTCAAGATAGAGCAAAGTTTTAACGAACTGAAACAATGTTTCTTTGTGAATTCAGTGAGTTCCCAGTAGCAGGCTCTTGTAATATGTGTACTTTTAAAGATGTATCAAAATTTGGTGTGCCGAATCTCAGTAACTTGTTGAAATGGTTAGTTCCCAATAGGCCACAGAAGTAATAAGTGGTCTGTTCGAGATATAGAAAAATTTTCACGAATGGAGTGAAAATTTCTAGACGATTTCAGAGAGTTCCCAATGGGACATGCTTCAATGAGTGTGCATTTCAATATATAGCAACAAATTAAAGAACGGAATCTAGTATCATGGTGATGTCAGTAGGTTCCCAATAGGATTCCCATGTAATAAGCATGTTGTTCAAGATAGAGCAACGTTCTAACGAACTGAAACACCATTTCTTTGTGAATTCAGTGAGTTCCCAGTAGCAGGCTCTTGTAATATGTGCAGTTTTAAAGATTTATCAAAATTTGGTGAGCCGAATCTCAGTAAATTGGTGAATTCGATTAGTTCCCAAAAGTCCGCAGTCATAGTAAGTGGAGTGTTCGGGATATCAAAAAATTTTCACGAATGGAATCAAAATTTCTGGGCGAATTCAGTGAGTTCCCAATGGGACATGATTGTATGAGTGAGCTTTTCCAAATATAGCAACATTTTAGGAACAGAATGTAAGTATCATGGTGAATTCAGTGGGTTCCCAATAGGATTGGCATGTAATAAGCATGTTGTTCAAGATAGAGCAAGGTCGTAACGAACTGAAACACTGTTTCTTTGTGAATTCAGTGAGTTGCTAGTAGCAGGCTCTTGTAATATGTGTACTTTTAAAGATTTATCAAAATTTGGTGAGCCGAATCTGAGTAACATGGTGAATTCAGTTAGTTCCAAATAGGCCGCAGTAGTAATTAGGGGACTGTTCGGGGTATAGAAAAATTTTAACGAATGGAATCAAAATTTCTCTTCGAATTCAGTGAGTTCGCAATGGGACATGCTTGTATTAGTGTGCATTTCCGTGTTAGCAACATTTTAAGGAACGGAATATAAGTATGATGGTGAATTCATTAGGTTCCCAATAGTATTCGCATGTAATAAGCTTGTTATTCAAGATAGAGCAACGTTTTAACGAACTGAATCACTGTTTCTTTGTGAATTCAGTTATTTCCCAGTAGCAGGCTCTTGTAATATGTGTACTTTTAAAGATTTATCAAAATTTCGTGTGCCGAATCTCAGTAACTTGTTGAATTCGGTTAGTTCCCAACAGGCCAAAGAAGTAATAAGTGGTCTGTTCCGGATATAGAAAAATTTTCATGAATGGAGTCGATATTTCTAGACGATTTCAGAGAGTTCCCAATGGGACATACTTCTATGAGTGTGCATTTCAATATATAGCAACATTTTAGGAACACAATCTAAGTATCATGGTGAATTCAGTAGGTTCCCAATAGGATTCGCATGTAATAAGCTTGTTGTTCAAGATAGAGCAACGTTTTAACGAACTGAAACACTGTTTCTTTGTGAATTCAGTGAGTTCCCAGTAGCAGGCTCTAGTGATATGTGTACTTTTAAAGATTTATCAAAATTTGGTGAGCCGAACCTCAGTAAATTGGTGAATTCGGTTAGTTCCCAATAGGCCGCAGTAGTAATAAGTGGAGTTTTCGGGATATAGAAAAATTTTCACGAATGGAATCAAAATTTCTAGGCGAATTCAGTGATTTCCCAATGGGACATGATTGTATGAGTGAGCTTTTCAATATATAGCAACACTTTCGTAACAGAATCTAAGTATCATGGTGAATTCAGTAGGTTCCCAATAGGATTTGCATGTAATAAGCTTGTTATTCAAGATAGTGCAACGTTTTAACGAACTGAAACACTGTTTCTTTGTGAAGTCATTTACTTCCAGTAGCCTGCTCTTGTAATATGTGTACTTTTAAAGATTTATCAAAATTTGGTGAGCTGAATCTGAGTAACATGGTGAATTCCGTTAGTTCCCAATAGGCCGCAGTAGCAATAAGTGGTCTGTTCGGGATATAGAAAAATTTTCACGAATGGAGTCAAAATTTCTAGACGATTTCAGAGAGTTTCCAATGGGACATGCTTCTATGAGTGTGCATTTCAATATATAGCATCATTTTAAAGAACGGAATCTAGTATCATGGTGAATTCCGTAGGTTACCAATAGGATTCGCATGTAATGAGCATGTTGTTCAAGATAGATCAACGTTTTAACGAACTGAAACACCGTTTCTTTGTGAATTCAGTGAGTTCCCAGTAGCAGGCTCTTGTGATATGTGTACTTTTAAAGATTTATCAAAATTTGGTGAGCCGAATCTCAGTAATTTGGTGAATTCGGTTAGTTCCCAATAGGCCGCAGTAGTAATAAGTGGAGTGTTCGGGATACAGAAAAATTTTCACGAATGGAATCAAAATTTCTAGGCGAATTCAGTGAGTTCCCAATGGGACATGATTGTATGATTGAGCTTTTCAATATATAGCAACATTTTAGGAAGAGAATCTAAGTATCCTGGTGAATTCAGTAGGTTCCCAATAGGATTCACATGTAATAAGCTTGTTATTCAAGATAGAGCAAGGTTTTAACGAACTGAAACACTGTTTCTTTGTGAATTCAGTTAGTTGCTAGTAGCAGGCTCTTGTAATATGTGTACTTTTAAATATTTATCAAAATTTAGTGAGCCGAATCTGAGTAACATGGTGAATTCGGTTAGTTCAAAATAGGCCGCAGTAGTAATTAGGGGACTGTTCGGGGTATAGAAAAATTTTAACGAATGCAAACAAAATTTCTAGGCGAATTCAGTGAGTTCGCAATGGGACATGCTTGTATTAGTGTGCTTTTCCGTATTAGCAAAATTTTAAGGAACGGAATATAAGTATCATGGTGAATTCAGTAGTTTCCCAATAGGATTCGCATGTAATAAGCTTGTTATTCAAGATAGAGCAACGTTTTAACGAACTGAAGCACTGTTTCTTTGTGAATTCAGTTATTTCCCAGTAGCAGGCTCTTGTAATATGTGTATTTTAAAGATTTAACAAAATTTGGTGTGCCGAATTTCTGTAACTTGTTGAATTTGGTTAGTTCCCAATAGGCCAAAGAAGTAATGAGTGTTCTGTTCCGGATATACAAAAATTTTCATGAATGTTGTCAAAATTTCTAGACGATTTCAGAAAGTTCCCAATGGGACATGCTTCTATGAGTGTGCATTTCAATATATAGCAACATTTTAGGAACACAATCTAAGTATCATGGTGAATTCAGTAGGTTCCCAATAGGATTCGCATGTAATAAGCTTGTTGTTCAAGATAGAGCAACGTTTTAACGAACTGAAACACTGTTTCTTTGTGAATTCAGTGAGTTCCCAGTAGCAGGCTCTAGTGATATGTGTACTTTTAAAGATTTATCAAAATTTGGTGAGCCGAATCTCAGTAAATTGGTGAATTCGGTTAGTTCCCTATAGGCCGCAGTAGTAATAAGTGGAGTGTTCGGGATATAGAAAAATTTTCACGAATGGAATCAAAATCTAGACGAATTCAGTGAGTTCAAAATGGGACATGATTGTATGAGTGAGCTTTTCAATATATAGCAACATTTTAGGAACATAATCTAAGTATCATGGTGAATTCAGTAGGTTCACAATAGGATTCGCATGTAATAAGCTTGTTGTGCAAGATAGAGCAAGGTTTTAACGAACTGAAACACTGTTTCTTTGTGAATTCAGTGAGTTCCCAGTAGCAGGCTCTTGTGATATGTGTACTTTTAAATATTCATCAAAATTTGGTGAGCCGAATCTCAGTAAATTGGTGAATTCGGTTAGTTCCCAATAGGCCGCAGTAGTAATAAGTGGAGTGTTCGGGATATAGAAAAATTTTCACGAATGGAATCAAAATTTCTAGGCGAATTCAGTGAGTTCCCAATGGGACATGATTGTATGAGTGAGCTTTTCCGTATTAGCAACATTTAAAGGTACGGAATCTAAGTATCATGGTGAATTCAGTAGGTTCCCAATAGGATTCGCATGTAATAAGCTTGTTATTCAAGATAGAGCAACGTTTTAACGAACTGAAGCACTGTTTCTTTGTGAATTCAGTGAGTTCCCAGTAGCAGGCTCTTTTGATATGTGTACTTTTAAAGATTTATCAAAATTTGGTGAGCCTAATCTCAGTAACATGGTGAATTCGGTTAGTTCCCAATAGGCTGCATTAGTAATAAGTGGAGTGTTCGGGATATAGAAAAATTTTCACAAATGGAATCAAAATTTCTAGGCGAATTCAGTGAGTTCCCAATGGGACATGATTGTATGAGAGAGTTTTGCAATATATAGCAACATTTTAGGAACAGAATCTAAGTATCATGGTGAATTCAGTAGGTTCCCAATAGGATTTGCATGTAATAAGCCTGTTATTCAAGATAGAGCAAAGTTTAAACAAACTGAAACACTGTTTCTTTGTGAATTCAGTTAGTTCCCAGGAGCAGGCTCTTGTGATATGTGTACTTTTAAAGATTTATCAAAATTTGGTGAGCCGAATCTGAGTAACATGGTGAATTCGGAGAGTTCCTAATAGGACGCAGTAGTAATTAGGGGACTGTTCAGGGTATAGAAAAATTTTAACGAATAGAGTGAAAATTTCTAGGTGAATTCAGCGAGTTCGCAATGGGACATGCTTGTATGAGTGTGATTTTCCGTATTAGCAACATTTTAAGGAACGGAATCTAAGTATAATGGTGAATTCAGTAGGTTCCCAATAGGATTCGCATATAATAAGCATGTTGTTCAAGATAGAGCAACGTTTTAACGAACTGAAACACTGTTTCTTTGTGAATTCAGTGAGTTCCCAGTAGCAGGCTCTTGTAATATGTGTACTTTTAAAGATTTATCAAAATTTGGTGTGCCGAATCTCAGTAACTTGTTGAAATGGTTAGTTCCCAATAGGCCAAGAAGTAATAAGTGGTCTGTCGGGATATAGAAAAATTTTCACGAATGGAGTGAAAATTTCTAGACGATTTCAGAGAGTTCCCAATGGGACATGCTTCTATGAGTGTGCATTTCAATATATAGCAACATTTTAAAAAACGGAATCTAGTATCATGGTGCTGTCAGTAGGTTCCCAATAGGATTCGCATGTAATAAGCATGTTGTTCAAGATAGAGCAAAGTTTTAACGAATTGCAACACCGTTTCTTTGTGAATTCAGTGAGTTCACAGTAGCAGGCTCTTGTGATATGTGTACTTTTAAAGATTTATCAAAATTTGTTGAGCCGAATCTCAGTAAATTGGTGAATTTGGTTACTTCCCAATAGGCCGCAGTAGTAATAAGTGGAGTGTTCGGGATATAGAAAAATTTTCACGAATGGAATCAAAATTTCGAGACGAATTCAGTGAGTTCCCAATGGGTCATGATTGTATAAGTGAGCTTTTCAATATATAACAACATTTTAGGAACAGAATCTAAGTGTCATGGTGAATTCAGTAGGTTCCCAATAGGATTCGCATGAAATAAGCTTGTTGTTCAAGATATAGCAACGTTTTAACGAACTGAAACACTGTTTCTTTGTGAATTCAGTGAGTTCCCAGTAGCAGGCTCTTGTGATATGTGTACTTTTAAAGATTTATCAAAATTTGGTGATCCGAATCTCAGTAACATGGTGAATTCGTTTAGTTCCAAATACGCCGCAGTAGTAATAAGTGGAGTGTTCGGGATATAGAAAAATTTTCACGAATGGAATCAAAATTTCTAGGCGAATTCAGTGAGTTACCACTGGGACATGATTGTATGAGTGAACTTTTCAATATATAGCAACATTTTAGGAACAGAATCTAAATATCATGGTGAATTCTGTAGGTTCCCAATAGGATTCGCATGTAATAAGCTTGTTATTCAAGATAGAGCAACGTTTTTACGAACTGAAACACTGTTTCTTTGTGAATTCAGTTAGTTGCTAGTAGCAGGCTCTTGTAATATGTGTACTTTTAAAGATTTATCAAAATTTGGTGAGCCGAATCTGAGTAACATGGTGAATTCGGTTAGTTCCAAATAGGCCGCAGTAGTAATTAGGGGACTGTTCGGGGTATAGAAAAATTTTAACGAATGTATCAAAATTTCTAGGCGAATTCAGCGAGTTTGCAATGGGGCATGCTTGTATGGGTGTGCTTTTCCGTATTAGCAACATTTTAAGGAACGGAATCTAAGTATCATGGTGAATTCAGTAGGTTCCCAATAGGATTCGCATGTAATAAGCTTGTAGTTCAAGATAGAGCAAGGTTTTAACGAACTGAAACACTGTTTCTTTGTGAATTCAGTGAGTTCCCAGTAGCAGGCTCTTGTGATATGTGTACTTTTAAGATTTATCAAAAATTGGTGAGCCGAATCTCAGTAAATTGGTGAATTCGGTTGGTTCCCAATAGGCCGCAGTAGTAATAAGTGGAGTGTTCGAGATACAGAAAAATTTTCACGAATGGAATCAAAATTTTTAGGCGAATTCAGTGAGTTCCCAATGGGACATGTTTGTATGTGTGAGGTTTTCAATATATAGCAACATTTTAGGAACAGAATCTAAGTATCATGGTGAATTCAGTAGGTTCCCAATAGGATTCACATGTAATAAGCTTGTTATTCAAGATAGAGCAACGTTTTAACGAACTGAAGCACTGTTTCTTTGTGAATTCAGTTATTTCCCAGTAGCAGGCGCTTGTAATATGTGTACTTTTAAAGATTTATCAAAATTTGGTGTGCCGAATCTCAGTAACTTGTTGAATTCGGTTAGTTCCCAATAGGCCAAAGAAGTAATAAGTGGTCTGTTCCGGATATAGAAAAATTTTCACGAATGGAGTCAAAATTTCTAGACGATTTCAGAGAGTTCCCAATGGGACATGCTTCTATGAGTTTGCATTTCAATATATAGCAACATTTTAGGAACACAATCTAAGTATCATGGGGAATTCAGTGGGTTTCCAATAGGATTCACATGTAATAAGCTTGTTGTTCAAGATAGAGCAACGTTTTAACGAACTGAAACACTGTTTCTTTGTGAATTCAGTTATTTCCCAGTAGCAGGCTCTTGTAATTGTGTGCTTTTAAAGATTTATCAAATTTGGTGAGCCGAATCTAAGTAACTTGTTGAATTCGGTTAGTTCCCGATAGGCCGCAGTATTAATAAGTGGACTGTTCGGGATATAGAAAAATTTTCACGAATGGAATCAAAATTTCTAGGCGAATTCAGTGAGTTCCCAATGGGACATGCTTGTATGAGTGTGCTTTTCCGTATATAGTAACATTTGAAGGAACGGAATCTAAGTATCATGGTGAATTCAGGAAGTTCCCAATAGGATTCGCATGTAATAAGCTTGTTATTCAAGATAGAGCAAGTTTGAACGAACTGAAACACTGTTTTTTGTGAATTCAGTTAGTTCCTAGTAGCAGGCCCTTGTAATATGAGTACTTTTGAAGATTTATCAAAATTTGGTGAGCAGAATATCAGTAACATGGTGAATTCGGTTAGTTCCAAATAGGCCGCAGTAGTAATAACTGGACTGTTCGGGGTATAGAAAAATTTTAACGAATGGAATCAAAATTTCGTGGCGAAATCAGTCAGTTCCAAATGGGACATGCTTGTATGGGTGTGCTTTTCAATATATAGCAACATTTTAAGGAACGGAAGCTAAGTATCATGGTGAATTCAGTAGGTCCCCAATAGGATTCGCATGTAATAAGCTTGTTGTTCAAGATAGAGCAAAGTTTTAACGAACTGAAACACTGTTTCTTTGTGAATTCAGTTAGTTCCCAGTAGCAGGCTCTTGTAATTGTGTGCTTTTAAAGATTTATCAAATTTGGTGAGCCGAATCTCAGTAACTTGTTGAATTCGGTTAGTTCCCAATAGGCCGCAGTAGTAATAAGTGGACTGTTCGGGATATAGAAAAATTTGCACAAATGGAATCAAAATTTCTAGGCGAATTCTGTAAGTTCCCAATGGGACATGCTTGTATGAGTGTGCTTTTCAATACATAGCAACATTTTAAAGAACGGAATCTAAGTATCATGGTGAATTCAGTAGGTTCCCAATAGGATTCGCATGTAATAAGCTTGTTATTCAATATAGAGCAACGTTTTCACGAACGGAAACACTGTTCCTTTGTGAATTCAGTTAGTTCCCAGGAGCAGGGTCTTTTAATATGTGTACTTTTAAAGATTTATCAAAATTTACTGAGCCGAATCTCAGTAACTTGGTGAATTCTGTTAGTTCCCAAAAGGCCGCAGTAGTAATAAGTGGAGTGTTAGGGATATAGAAAAATTTTCACGAATGGAATCAAAATTTCTATGCGATTTCAGTCAGTTCCCAATGGGACGTCCTTGTATGAGAGTGCTTATCAATATATAGCAACTTTTTACTGAGCGGAATCTAAGTATCATGGTGAATTCAGGAGGTTCCCAATAGGATTCACATGAAATAAGCTTGTTATTAAAGGTGAGCAACGTATTAACGATCTGAAACACTGTTTCTTTGTGAATTCAGTTAGTTCCCAGTAGCAGGCTCTTGTAATATGTGCACTTGTAAAGATTTATCAAAATTTGGTGAGCCGAATCTCAGTAACGTGGTGAATTCAGTTAGTTCCCAATAGGCCGCCGTAGTAATAAGTGGACTGTTCGGGATATAGAAAAATTTTCACGAATGGAATAAAAATTTCTATGCGAATTCAGTGAGTTCCCAATGGGACATGCTTCTATGAGTGTGCTTTTCAATATATAGCAACATTTTAAGAAACGGAATCTAAGTATCACGTGAATTCAATAGTTTCCCAAAAGGATTCGCATGTAATAAGCTTGTTATTCAAGATAGGGCAACGTTTTAACGAACTGAAACACTGTTTCTTTGTGAATTCATTTAGTTCCCATTAGAAGGCTCTTGTAATATGTGTACTTTTAGAGATTTATCAAAATTTGGAGAGCCAAATCTCAGTAACTTTGTGAATTCACTTAGCTCCCAATAGGCCGCAGTAGTAATAAGTGGACTATTGGGGATATAGAAAAATTTTCCCGAATGGAATCAAAATTTCTCGGCGAATACTGTGAGTTCCCAATGGGACATGCCTGTATGAGTGTGCTTTTCAATATATAGCAACATTTTAAGGAACGGAATCTAAGTATCATGTTGAATTCAGTAGGTTCCCAATAGGATTCGCATGTAATAAGCTTGTTATTAAAGATAAAGCAACGTTTTAACGAACTGAAACACTGTTTCTTTGTGAATTCTGTTAGTTCCCAGTAGCAGGCTCTTGTAATATGTGTACTTTTAAGGTTTATCAAAACTTGGTTAGCCGAATCTCAGTAACATTGTGAATTCAGTTAGTTCCCAATAGGCCGCAGTAGTAATAAGTAGACACTTCGGGATATAGAAAAATTTTCATGAATGGAATAATAATTTCTAGGCGAATTCAGTGAGTTCCCAATGGGACATGCTTGTATGAGTGTGCTTTTCAATATATAGCAACATTTTAATGAACGGAATCTAAGTATCATGGTGAATTCAATTTGTTCCCAATAGGATTCGCATGTAATAAGCTTGTTATTCAATATAGAGCAACGTTTTAACGAACTGAACACTGTTTCTTTGTGAATTTAGTGAGTTCCCAGTAGCAGGCTCTTGTGATATGTGTACTTTTAAAGATTTATCAAAATTTGGTGAGCCTAATCTCAGTAACATGGTGAATTCGGTTAGTTCCCAATAGGCTGCATGGTAATAAGTCGAGTGTTCGGGATAAAGAAAAATTTTCACAAATGGAATCAAAATTTCTAGGCGAATTCAGTGAGTTCCCAATGGGACATGATTGTATGATTGAGCTTTTCAATATATAGCAACATTTTAGGAACAGAATCTAAGTATCATGGTGAATTCAGTAGGTTCCCAATAGGATTTGCATGTAATAAGACTGTTATTCAAGACAGAGCAAAGTTTTAACGAACTGAAACACTGTTTCTTTGTGAATTCAGTTAGTTGCTAGTAGCAGGCTCTTGTAATATATGTACTTTTAAAGATTTATCAATATTTGTTGAGCCGAATCTGAGTAACATGGTGAATTAGGTTAGTTCTAAATAGGACGCAGTAGTAATTAGGGGACTGTTCGGGGTATAGAAAAATTTTAACGAATGGATCAAAATTTCTAGGTGAATTCAGCGAGTTCGCAATGGGACATGCTTGTATGAGTGTGCTTTTCCGTATTAGCAACATTTTAAGGAACGGAATCTAAGTATAATGGTGAATTCCGTAGGTTCCCAATAGAATTCGCATATAATAAGCATGTTGTTCAAGATAGAGCAACGTTTTAACGAACTGAAACATTGTTTCTTTGTGAATTCAGTGAGTTCCCAGTAGCAAGCTCTTGTAATATGTGTACTATTAAAGATTTATCAAAATTTGGTGTGCCGAATCTCAGTAACTTGTTGAAATGGTTAGTTCCCAATAGGCCACAGAGGTAATAAGTGGTCTGTTAGGGATATAGAAAAATTTTCACGAATGGAGTGAAAATTTGTAGACGATTTCAGAGAGTTCCCAATGGGACATGCTTCTATGAGTGTGCATTTCAATATATAGCAACATTTTAAAGAACGGAATCTAGTATCATGCTGATGTCAGTAGGTTCCCAATAGGATTCGCATGTAATAAGCATGTTGTTCAAGATAGAGCAAAGTTTTAACGAATTGAAACACTGTATCTTTGTGAATTCAGTGAGTTCCCAGTAGCAGGCTCTTGTGATATGTGTACTTTTAAAGATTTATCAAAATTTGGTGAGCCGAATCTCAGTAAATTGGTGAATTTGGTTACTTCCCAATAGGCCTAAGTAGTAATAAGTGGAGTTTTCGGTAATAGAAAAATTTTCACGAATGGAATCAAAATTTCTAGACGAATTCAGTGAGTTCCCAATGGGTCATGATTGTATAAGTGAGCTTTTCAATATATAGCAACATTTTAGGAACAGAATCTAAGTATTTTTGTGAATTCTGTAGGTTCCCAGTAGGATTCGCATGTAATAAGCTTGTTATTCAAGAGAGAGCAATGTTTTAACGAACTGAAACACTGTTTCTTTGTGAATTCAGTTAGTTGCTAGTAGCAGGCTCTTGTAATATGTGTACTTTTAAAGATTTATCAAAATTTGGTGAGCCGAACCTGAGTAACATGGTGAATTCGATTAGTTCTTAATGGCCGCAGTAGTAATTAGGGGAATGTTCGGGGAATAGAAAAATTTTAACGAATGGAATCAAAATTTCTAGGCGAATTCAGTGAGTTCGCAATGGGACATGCTTGTATGAGTTTGCTTTTCTGTATTAGCAACATTTTAAGGAACGGAATGTAAGTATCATGGTGAATTCAGTAGGTTCCCAATAGGATTCGCATGTAATAAGCTTGTTATTCAAGATAGAGCTACGTTTTAACGAACTGAAGCACTGTTTCTTTGTGAATTCAGTTATTTCCCAGTAGCAGGCTCTTGTAATATGTGTACTTTTAAAGATTTATCAAAATTTGTCGTGCCGAATCTCAGTAAGTTGTTGAATTCGGTTAGTTCCCAATAGGCCACAGAAGTAATAAGTGGTCTGTTCCGGATATAGAAAAATTTTCACGAATGGAGTCAAAATTTCTAGATGATTTCAGAGAGTTCCCAATGGGACATGCTTCTATGAGTGTGCATTTCAATATATAGCAACATTTTAGGAACACAATCTAAGTATCATGGTGAATTCAGTAGGTTCCCAATAGGATTCGCATGTAATAAGCTTGTTGTTCAAGATATAGCAACATTTTAACGAACAAACACTGTTTCTTTGTGAATTCAGTGAGTTCCCAGTAGCAGGCTCTTGTGATATGTGTACTTTTAAAGATTTATCAAAATTTGGTGAGCCGAATATTAGTAACTTTGTGAATTCACTTAGCTCCCAATAGGCCGCAGTAGTAATAAGTGGAGTGTTCGGGATATAGAAAAATTTTCACGAATGGAATCAAAATTTCTAGGCGAATTCAGGGAGTTCGCAATGGGACATGCCTGTATGAGTGAGCTTTTCAATATATAGCAACATTTTAGGAACAGAATCTAAGTATCATAGTGAATTCTGTAGGTTCCCAATAGGATTCGCATGTAATAAGCTTGTTATTCAAGATAGAGCAACGTTTTAACGAACTGAAACACTGTTTCTTTGTGAATTCAGTTATTTCCCAGTAGCAGGCTCTTGTAATTGTGTGCTTTTAAAGATTTATCAAATTTGGTGAGCCGAATCTCAGTAACTTGTTGAATTCGGTTAGTTCCCGATAGGCCGCAGTACTAATAAGTGGACTGTTCGGGATATAGAAAAATTTGCACGAATGGAATTAAAATTTATAGGCGAATTCAGTGAGTTCCCAATTCGACATACTTGTATGAGTGTGAATTTCCGTATATAGCAACATTAGAAGGAACGTAATCTAAGTATCATGGTCAATTCTGTAGGTTCCCAATAAGATTCGCATGTAATAAGCTTGTTATTCAAGATAGAGCAACGTTTTAACGAACTGAAACACTGTTTCTTTGTGAATTCAGTGAGTTTCCAGTAGCAGGCTCTTGTAATATGTGTACTTTTAAAGATTTATCAAAATTTGATGGGCCGAATCTCAGTAACTTGGTGAATTCGGTTAGTTCCCAATAGACCGCAGTAGTAATAAGTGGAGTGTTCGGGATATAGAAAAATTTTCACGAATGGAATGAAAATTTCTAGGCAAATTCAGTGAGTTCCCATGGGGCATGCGGGTATGAGTGTGCTTTTCAATATATAGCAACATTTTAAGGAACGGAATCAAAGTATCCGTGTGAATTTAGTAGGTTCCCAATAGGATTTGCATGTAATAAGCTTGTTTTTCAATATAGAGCAACGTTCTAACGAACTGAAATACTGTTTCTTTGTGAATTCATTTAGTTCCCAGTAGCAGGCTCTTGTAATATGTGTACTTTTAAAGATTTATCAAAATTTGGTGAGCCGAATATCAGTAACATTGTGAATTCAGTTAGTTCCCAGTATGTCGCAGTAGTAATAATTGGACTGTTCGAGATATAGTAAAATTTTCACGAATGGAATCATAATTTCTAGGCAAATTGAGTGAGTTCCCAATGGGACAGGATTGTATGAGTGTGCTTTTCAATATATAGCAACATTTTAGGAACGGAATCTAGGTATCATTGTGAATTCAGTAGGTTCCAAATAGGATTGCATGTAATAAGCTTGTTATTTTAGATAGAGCAACGTTTTAACGAACTGAAACACTGTTTCTTTGTGAATTCAGTTAGTTCCCAGTAGCAGGCTCTTGTAATTGTGTGCTTTTAAAGATTTAACAAATTTGGTGAGCCGAATCTCAGTAACTTGTTGAATTCGGTTAGTTCCCAATAGGCCGCAGTAGTAATAAGTAGACTGTTCGGGATATAGAAATATTTGCACGAATGGAATCAAAATTAGTAGGCGAATTCACTGAGTTCCCAATGGGACATGCTTGTATGTGTGTGCTTTTCCGTATATAGCAACTTTTGAAGGAACGGAATCTAAGTATCATGGTGAATTCAGTAGGTTCCCAATAGGATTCGCATGTAATAAGCATGTTGTTCAAGTTAGAGCAACGTTTTAACGAACTGAAACACTGTTTCTTCGTGAAATCAGTTAGTTCCCAGTAGGAGGCTCTTGTAATATGTGTCCTTTTAAAGATTTATCAAAATTTGGTCAGCCGAATATCAGTGACTTGGTGAATTCCATTAGTTCCCAATAGGCCGCAGTAGTAATAAGTGGACAGTTCGGGATATAGAAAAATTTTCACGAATGGAATCATAATTTCTAGGCAAATTCAGTGAGTTCCCAATGGGACATGCTTGTGTGAGTGTGCTTTTCAATACATAGCAGCATTTTAAAGAACGGAATCTAAGTATCATGGTGAATTCAGTAGGTTCCCAATAGGATTCGCATGTAATAAGCTTGTTATTCAATATAGAGCAATGTTTTCACGAACGGAAACACTGTTTCTTTGTGAATTCATTTAGTTCCCAGGAGCAGGGTCTTTTAATATGTGTACTTTTAAAGATTTATCAAAATTTAGTGAGCCGAATCTCAGTTACTTGGTGAATTCGGTTAGTTCCCAAAAGGCCGCAGTAGTAATAAGTGGACTGTTCGGGATATAGAAAAATTTTCACGAATGGAATCAAAATTTCTAGGCGAATTCAGTGATTTCCCAATGGGACATGCTTGTATGAGTTTGCTTTTCAATATAGAGCAACATTTTGTGCAACGGAATCTAAGTATCATGGTGAATTCAGTAGGTGCCCAGTAGGATTCGCATGTAATAAGCTTGTTATTCAAGATAGAGCAAAGTTTTAACGAACTGAAACACTGTTTCTTTGTGAATTCAGTTAGTTCCCAGTAGCCTGCTCTTGTACTATGTGTACTTTTAAAGATTTATCAAAATTTGTTGAGCCGAATCTGAGTAACATGGTGAATTCGGTTAGTTCCCAGTAGGCCGCAGTAGTAATAAGTGGACTGTTCGGGATATAGAAAATTTTTCAGGAATGGAATCAAAATTTCTATGCGAATTCAGTGAGTTCCCAATGGGACATGCTTCTGTGAGTGTGCTTTTCAATATATAGCAACATTTTAAGAAACAGAATCTAAGTATCACGTGAATACAATAGTTTCCCAAAAGGATTCGCATGTAATAAGCTTGTTATTCAAGATAGGGCAACGATTTAACGAACTGAAACACTGTTTCTTTGTAAATTCAATAGTTCCCATTACCAGGCTCTTGTAATATGTGTACTTTTAGAGATTTATCAAAATTTGGAGAGCCAAATCTCAGTAACTTTGTGAATTCACTTAGCTCCCAATAGGCCACAGTAGTAATAAGTGGACTGTTGGGGATATAGAAAAATTTTCCCGAATGGAATCAAAATTTCTCGGCGAATTCTGTGAGTTCCCAATGGGACATGCCTGTATGAGTGTGCTTTTCAATATATAGCAACATTTTAAGGAACGGAATCTAAGTATCATGTTGAATTCAGTAGGTTCCCAATAGGATTCGCATGTAATAAGCACGTTGTTCAAGATAGAGCAAAGTTTTAACGAACTGAAACACTGTTTCTTTGTGAATTCAGTGAGTTCCCAGTAGCAGGCTCTTGTAATATGTGTACTTTTAAAGATTTATCAAAATTTGATTAGCCGAATCTCAGTAAATTTGTGGATTCGGTTAGTTCCCAATAGGCCGCAGTAGTAATAAGTGGACTGTTCGGGATATAGAAAAATTTTCACGAATGGAATCAAAATTTCTAGGCGAATTCAGTGAGTTCCCAATGGGACATGATTGTATGAGTGTGCTTTTCCATATATAGTAACATTTGAAGGAACGGAATCTAAGTATCATGGTGAATTCAGTAGGTCCCAATAGGATTCACAAGTAATAAGCTTGTTATTCAAGATAGAGCAACGTTTTAAGGTACTCAAACACTGTTTCTTTGTGAATTTAGTTAGTTCCCAGTAGCAGGCTCTTTTAATTGTGTGCTTTTAAAGATTAATCAAAATTTGTTGAGCCGAATATCAGTAACTTGGTGATTTCGGTTAGTTCCCAATAGGCCGCAGTAGTGATAAGTGGAGTGTTCGGGATATAGAAAAATTTTCAGGAATGGAATGAAAATTTCTAGGCGAATTCAGTGAGTTCCCAATGGGACCTGCTTGTATGAGTGTGCTTGTCAATATATAGCAACAGTTTAAGGAACGGAATCTAAGTATCATTGTGAATTCCGTATGTTCCCAGTAGGATTCGCATGTAATAAGCTTGTTATTCAAGAAAGAGCAACGTTTTAACGACGTGAAACACTGTTTCTTTGTGAATTCAGTTAGTTCCCAGTAGCAGGCTATTGTAATACGTGTACTTTTAAAGATTTATCAAAATTTGGTGAGCCGAATGTCAGGAACTTGGTGAATTCACTTAGTTACTCATAGGCCGCAGTAGTAATAAGTGGACTGTTCGGGATATAGAAAAATTTTCAGGAATGGAATCAAAATTTCTAGGCGAATTCAGTGAGTTCCCAATGGGACATGCTTGTATGAGTGTGCTTTTCAATACATAGCAACAGTTCAAGGAAAGGAATATAAGTATCATGGTGAAATTAGTACGTTCCCAATAGGATTCGCATGTAATAAGCTTGTTATTCAAGATTGAGCCACGTTTTAACGAACAGAAACACTGTTTCTTTGAGAATTCAGTTAGTTCCCAGTAGCAGGATCTTGTAATATGTATACTATTGAAGATTTATCAAAATATGTTGATCCGAATCTCAGATACTTGGTGAATTCAGTTTCTTCCCAATAGAGCTCAGTAGTAATAAGTGGACTGTTCGGGATATAGTAAAATTTTCACAAATGGAATCAAAATTTCTAGGCGAATTCAGTGAGTTCCCAATGGGACATGCTTGTATGAGTGTGCTTTTCAATATATAGTAACATTTTAAGGAACGGAATCTAAGTATCATTGTGAATTCAATAGGTTCCCAATAGGACTCCCATGTAATAAGCTTGGTATTCAAGATAGAGCAACTTTTTAACGAACTGAAACACTGTTTCTTTGTGAATTCAGTCAGTTCCCAGTAGCAGGCTCTTGTAATATGTGTACTTTTAAAGATTTATCAAAATTTGGTGAGCCGAATGTCAGGAACTTGGTGAATTCACTTAGTTACTAATAGGCCGCAGTAGTAATAGGTGGACTGTTCGGGATATAGAAAAATTTTCAGGAATGGAATCAAAATTTCTAGAAGAATTCAGTGAGTTCCCAATGGGACATGCTTGTATGAGTGTGCTTTTCAATACATAGCAACATTTTAAGGAACGGATTCTAAGTATCATGGTGAATTCAGTAGGTTCCCAAAAGAATTCACAGGTAATAAGCTTGTTATTCAAGATAGAGCAACGTTATAACGGACTGAAACACTGTTTCTTTGTGAATTCAATTAGTTCCTAGTAGCAGGCTCTTGTAATATGTGTACTTTTAAAGATTTATCAAAATTTGGTGGGCCGAATGTCAGGAACTTGGTGAATTCACTTAGTTACCAATAGGCCGCAGTAGTAATAAGTGGACAGTTCGGGATATAGAAAAATTTTCCTGAATGGAATCAAAATTTCTAGGCGAATTCAGTGAGTTCCCAATGGGACATGCTTGTAGGAGTGTGATTTTCAATATATAGCAACAGTTTAACGAACGGAATCTAAGGATCATGGTGAACTCATTAGGTTCCCAAAAGGATTCGCATGTAATACTCTTGCTATTCAAGATAGAGCAAATTTTAACGAACTGAAACACTGTTTCTTTGTGAATTCATTTAGTTCCCAGTAGCAGGCTCTTGTTATATGTATATTTTTAAAGATTTATCAAAATTTGTTGAGAGAATCTCAGATACTTGGTGAATTCAGTTTCTTCCCAATAGGGCTCAGTAATAATAAGTGGACTGTTCGGGATATAGAAAAATTTTCACGAATGGAATCAAAATTTCTAGGCGAATTCAGTGAGTTCCCAATGGGACATGCTTGTATGAGTGTGCTTTTCAATATATAGCAACATTTTAAGGAACGGAATCTAAGTATCATGGTGAATTCAGAGGTTCCCAATAGGAATTGCAAGTAACAAGCTTGTTATTCAAGATAGAGCAACGTTTTAACGAACTGAAACACTGTTTCTTTGTGAATTCAGTTAGTTCCCAGTAGCAGGCTCTTGTAATATATTTACTTTTAAAGATTTATTAAAATTTGGTGAGCCGAATCTCAGTAACTTTGTGAATTAACTTAGTTCCCAATAGGCCGCAGTAGTAATAAGGGGACTGTTCGGGATATAGAAAAAATTTCACGAATGGAATGAAAATTTCTAGGCGAATTCAGTGAGTTCCCAATGGGACATGATTGTATGAGTGAGCTTTTCAATATATAGCAATATTTTAGGAACAGAATCTAGGTATTATGGTGAATTCAGTAGGTTCCCAATAGGATTCGCATGTAATAAGCTTGTTGTTCAAGATAGAGCAAGGTTTTAACGAACTGAAACACTGTTTCTTTGTGAATTCAGTGAGTTCCCAGTAGCAGGCTCTTGTGATATGTGTACTTTTAAAGATTTATCAAAATTTGGTGAGCGGAATCTCAGTAAATTGGTGAATTCGGATAGTTCCCAATAGGCCGCAGTAGTAATAAGTGGACTGTTCGGGATATAGAAAAATTTTCACGAATGGAATCAAAATTACTAGGCGAATTCAGTGAGTTCCCAATGGGAGATGATTGTATGAGTGAGCTTTTCAATATAGCAACATTTTAGGAACAGAATCTAAGTATCATGGTGAATTCAGTAGGTTCCCAATAGGATTCGCATGTAATAAGCTTGTTATTCAAGATAGAGCAACGTTTTAACGAACTGAAACACTGTTTCTTTGTGAATTCAGTTAGTTGCTAGTAGCAGGCTCTTGTAATATGTGTACTTTTAAAGATTTATCAAAATTTGGTGAGCCGAATCTGAGTAACATGGTGAATTCGGTTAGTTCCAAATAGGCCGCAGTAGTAATTAGGGGACTGTTCGGGGTATAGAAAAATTTTCAAAATGGATTCAAAATTTCTAGGCGAATTCAGTAAGTTCGCAATGGGACATGCGTGTATGAGTGTGCTTTTCCGTATCAGCAACATTTTAAGGAACGGAATCTAAGTATCATGGTGAATTCAGTAGGTTCCCAATAGGATTCGCATGTAATAAGCTTGTTATTCAAGATAGAGCAACGTTTTAACGAACTGAAACCCTGTTTCTTTGTGGATTCAGTTATTTCCCAGTAGCAGGCTTTTGTAATATGTGTCCTTTTAAAGATTTATCAAAATTTGGTGAGCCAAATCTCAGTAAATTGGTGAATTCGGTTAGTTCCCAATAGGCCGCAGTAGTAATAAGTGGAGTGTTCGGGATATAGAAAAATTGTCACGAATGGAATCAAAATTTCTAGACGAATTCAGGAGTTCCCAATGGGACATGATTCTATGAGTGAGCTTTTCAATATATAGCAACATTTTAGGAACAGAATCTAAGTATCATGGTGAATTCAGGAGGTTCCCAATAGGATTCGCATGTAATAAGCTTGTTGTTCAACATAGAGCAAGGTTTTAAAGAACTGAAAAACTGTTTCTTTGTGAATTCAGTGAGTTCCCAGTAGCAGGCTCTTGTGATATGTGTACTTTTAAAGATTTATCAAAATTTGGTGAGCCGAATCTCAGTAAATTGGTGAATTCGGTTACTTCCCAATAGGCCGCAGTAGTAATAAGTGGAGTATTCGGGATATAGAAAAATTTTCACGAATGGAATCAAAATATCTAGGCGAATTCAGTGAGTTCCCAATGGGACATTATTTTATGAGTGAGATTTTCAATATATAGCAACATTTTAGGAACAGAATCTAAGTACCATGGTGAATTCAGTAGGTTCCCAATAGGATTCGCATGTAATAAGCATGTTATTCAAGATTGATCAACGTTTTAACGAACTGAAACACGGTTTCTTTGTGTATTCAGTGAGTTCCCAGTAGCAGGCTCTTGTAATATGTGTACTTTTAAAGATTTATCAAAATTTGGTCAGCGGAATCTCAGTAAATTGGTGAATTCGGTTAGTTCCCTATAGGCCGCAATAGTAATAAGTGGAGTGTTCGGGATATAGAAAAATTTTCGCGAATGGAATCAAAATTTCTAGGCGAATTCACTGAGTTCCCAATGGGACATGATTGTATGAATGAGCTTTTCAATATAGCAACATTTTAGGAACAGAATCTAAGTATCATGGTGAATTCAGTAGGTTCCCAATAGGATTCGCATGTAATAAGCTTGTTATTCAAGATAGAGCAACGTTTTAACGAACTGAAGCACTGTTTCTTTGTGAATTCAGTGAGTTCCCAGTAGCAGGCTCTTTTGATATGTGTACTTTTAAAGATTTATCAAAATTTGGTGAGCCTAATCTCAGTAACATGGTGAATTCGGTTAGTTCCCAATAGGCTGCATTAGTAATAAGTGGAGTGTTCGGGATATAGAAAAATTTTCACAAATGGAATCAAAATTTCTAGGCGAATTCAGTGAGTTCCCAATGGGACATGATTGTATGAGAGAGTTTTGCAATATATAGCAACATTTTAGGAACAGAATCTAAGTATCATGGTGAATTCAGTAGGTTCCCAATAGGATTTGCATGTAATAAGCCTGTTATTCAAGATAGAGCAAAGTTTAAACAAACTGAAACACTGTTTCTTTGTGAATTCAGTTAGTTCCCAGGAGCAGGCTCTTGTGATATGTGTACTTTTAAAGATTTATCAAAATTTGGTGAGCCGAATCTGAGTAACATGGTGAATTCGGAGAGTTCCTAATAGGACGCAGTAGTAATTAGGGGACTGTTCAGGGTATAGAAAAATTTTAACGAATAGAGTGAAAATTTCTAGGTGAATTCAGCGAGTTCGCAATGGGACATGCTTGTATGAGTGTGATTTTCCGTATTAGCAACATTTTAAGGAACGGAATCTAAGTATAATGGTGAATTCAGTAGGTTCCCAATAGGATTCGCATATAATAAGCATGTTGTTCAAGATAGAGCAACGTTTTAACGAACTGAAACACTGTTTCTTTGTGAATTCAGTGAGTTCCCAGTAGCAGGCTCTTGTAATATGTGTACTTTTAAAGATTTATCAAAATTTGGTGTGCCGAATCTCAGTAACTTGTTGAAATGGTTAGTTCCCAATAGGCCAAGAAGTAATAAGTGGTCTGTCGGGATATAGAAAAATTTTCACGAATGGAGTGAAAATTTCTAGACGATTTCAGAGAGTTCCCAATGGGACATGCTTCTATGAGTGTGCATTTCAATATATAGCAACATTTTAAAAAACGGAATCTAGTATCATGGTGCTGTCAGTAGGTTCCCAATAGGATTCGCATGTAATAAGCATGTTGTTCAAGATAGAGCAAAGTTTTAACGAATTGCAACACCGTTTCTTTGTGAATTCAGTGAGTTCACAGTAGCAGGCTCTTGTGATATGTGTACTTTTAAAGATTTATCAAAATTTGTTGAGCCGAATCTCAGTAAATTGGTGAATTTGGTTACTTCCCAATAGGCCGCAGTAGTAATAAGTGGAGTGTTCGGGATATAGAAAAATTTTCACGAATGGAATCAAAATTTCGAGACGAATTCAGTGAGTTCCCAATGGGTCATGATTGTATAAGTGAGCTTTTCAATATATAACAACATTTTAGGAACAGAATCTAAGTGTCATGGTGAATTCAGTAGGTTCCCAATAGGATTCGCATGAAATAAGCTTGTTGTTCAAGATATAGCAACGTTTTAACGAACTGAAACACTGTTTCTTTGTGAATTCAGTGAGTTCCCAGTAGCAGGCTCTTGTGATATGTGTACTTTTAAAGATTTATCAAAATTTGGTGATCCGAATCTCAGTAACATGGTGAATTCGTTTAGTTCCAAATACGCCGCAGTAGTAATAAGTGGAGTGTTCGGGATATAGAAAAATTTTCACGAATGGAATCAAAATTTCTAGGCGAATTCAGTGAGTTACCACTGGGACATGATTGTATGAGTGAACTTTTCAATATATAGCAACATTTTAGGAACAGAATCTAAATATCATGGTGAATTCTGTAGGTTCCCAATAGGATTCGCATGTAATAAGCTTGTTATTCAAGATAGAGCAACGTTTTTACGAACTGAAACACTGTTTCTTTGTGAATTCAGTTAGTTGCTAGTAGCAGGCTCTTGTAATATGTGTACTTTTAAAGATTTATCAAAATTTGGTGAGCCGAATCTGAGTAACATGGTGAATTCGGTTAGTTCCAAATAGGCCGCAGTAGTAATTAGGGGACTGTTCGGGGTATAGAAAAATTTTAACGAATGTATCAAAATTTCTAGGCGAATTCAGCGAGTTTGCAATGGGGCATGCTTGTATGGGTGTGCTTTTCCGTATTAGCAACATTTTAAGGAACGGAATCTAAGTATCATGGTGAATTCAGTAGGTTCCCAATAGGATTCGCATGTAATAAGCTTGTAGTTCAAGATAGAGCAAGGTTTTAACGAACTGAAACACTGTTTCTTTGTGAATTCAGTGAGTTCCCAGTAGCAGGCTCTTGTGATATGTGTACTTTTAAGATTTATCAAAAATTGGTGAGCCGAATCTCAGTAAATTGGTGAATTCGGTTGGTTCCCAATAGGCCGCAGTAGTAATAAGTGGAGTGTTCGAGATACAGAAAAATTTTCACGAATGGAATCAAAATTTTTAGGCGAATTCAGTGAGTTCCCAATGGGACATGTTTGTATGTGTGAGGTTTTCAATATATAGCAACATTTTAGGAACAGAATCTAAGTATCATGGTGAATTCAGTAGGTTCCCAATAGGATTCACATGTAATAAGCTTGTTATTCAAGATAGAGCAACGTTTTAACGAACTGAAGCACTGTTTCTTTGTGAATTCAGTTATTTCCCAGTAGCAGGCGCTTGTAATATGTGTACTTTTAAAGATTTATCAAAATTTGGTGTGCCGAATCTCAGTAACTTGTTGAATTCGGTTAGTTCCCAATAGGCCAAAGAAGTAATAAGTGGTCTGTTCCGGATATAGAAAAATTTTCACGAATGGAGTCAAAATTTCTAGACGATTTCAGAGAGTTCCCAATGGGACATGCTTCTATGAGTTTGCATTTCAATATATAGCAACATTTTAGGAACACAATCTAAGTATCATGGGGAATTCAGTGGGTTTCCAATAGGATTCACATGTAATAAGCTTGTTGTTCAAGATAGAGCAACGTTTTAACGAACTGAAACACTGTTTCTTTGTGAATTCAGTTATTTCCCAGTAGCAGGCTCTTGTAATTGTGTGCTTTTAAAGATTTATCAAATTTGGTGAGCCGAATCTAAGTAACTTGTTGAATTCGGTTAGTTCCCGATAGGCCGCAGTATTAATAAGTGGACTGTTCGGGATATAGAAAAATTTTCACGAATGGAATCAAAATTTCTAGGCGAATTCAGTGAGTTCCCAATGGGACATGCTTGTATGAGTGTGCTTTTCCGTATATAGTAACATTTGAAGGAACGGAATCTAAGTATCATGGTGAATTCAGGAAGTTCCCAATAGGATTCGCATGTAATAAGCTTGTTATTCAAGATAGAGCAAGTTTGAACGAACTGAAACACTGTTTTTTGTGAATTCAGTTAGTTCCTAGTAGCAGGCCCTTGTAATATGAGTACTTTTGAAGATTTATCAAAATTTGGTGAGCAGAATATCAGTAACATGGTGAATTCGGTTAGTTCCAAATAGGCCGCAGTAGTAATAACTGGACTGTTCGGGGTATAGAAAAATTTTAACGAATGGAATCAAAATTTCGTGGCGAAATCAGTCAGTTCCAAATGGGACATGCTTGTATGGGTGTGCTTTTCAATATATAGCAACATTTTAAGGAACGGAAGCTAAGTATCATGGTGAATTCAGTAGGTCCCCAATAGGATTCGCATGTAATAAGCTTGTTGTTCAAGATAGAGCAAAGTTTTAACGAACTGAAACACTGTTTCTTTGTGAATTCAGTTAGTTCCCAGTAGCAGGCTCTTGTAATTGTGTGCTTTTAAAGATTTATCAAATTTGGTGAGCCGAATCTCAGTAACTTGTTGAATTCGGTTAGTTCCCAATAGGCCGCAGTAGTAATAAGTGGACTGTTCGGGATATAGAAAAATTTGCACAAATGGAATCAAAATTTCTAGGCGAATTCTGTAAGTTCCCAATGGGACATGCTTGTATGAGTGTGCTTTTCAATACATAGCAACATTTTAAAGAACGGAATCTAAGTATCATGGTGAATTCAGTAGGTTCCCAATAGGATTCGCATGTAATAAGCTTGTTATTCAATATAGAGCAACGTTTTCACGAACGGAAACACTGTTCCTTTGTGAATTCAGTTAGTTCCCAGGAGCAGGGTCTTTTAATATGTGTACTTTTAAAGATTTATCAAAATTTACTGAGCCGAATCTCAGTAACTTGGTGAATTCTGTTAGTTCCCAAAAGGCCGCAGTAGTAATAAGTGGAGTGTTAGGGATATAGAAAAATTTTCACGAATGGAATCAAAATTTCTATGCGATTTCAGTCAGTTCCCAATGGGACGTCCTTGTATGAGAGTGCTTATCAATATATAGCAACTTTTTACTGAGCGGAATCTAAGTATCATGGTGAATTCAGGAGGTTCCCAATAGGATTCACATGAAATAAGCTTGTTATTAAAGGTGAGCAACGTATTAACGATCTGAAACACTGTTTCTTTGTGAATTCAGTTAGTTCCCAGTAGCAGGCTCTTGTAATATGTGCACTTGTAAAGATTTATCAAAATTTGGTGAGCCGAATCTCAGTAACGTGGTGAATTCAGTTAGTTCCCAATAGGCCGCCGTAGTAATAAGTGGACTGTTCGGGATATAGAAAAATTTTCACGAATGGAATAAAAATTTCTATGCGAATTCAGTGAGTTCCCAATGGGACATGCTTCTATGAGTGTGCTTTTCAATATATAGCAACATTTTAAGAAACGGAATCTAAGTATCACGTGAATTCAATAGTTTCCCAAAAGGATTCGCATGTAATAAGCTTGTTATTCAAGATAGGGCAACGTTTTAACGAACTGAAACACTGTTTCTTTGTGAATTCATTTAGTTCCCATTAGAAGGCTCTTGTAATATGTGTACTTTTAGAGATTTATCAAAATTTGGAGAGCCAAATCTCAGTAACTTTGTGAATTCACTTAGCTCCCAATAGGCCGCAGTAGTAATAAGTGGACTATTGGGGATATAGAAAAATTTTCCCGAATGGAATCAAAATTTCTCGGCGAATACTGTGAGTTCCCAATGGGACATGCCTGTATGAGTGTGCTTTTCAATATATAGCAACATTTTAAGGAACGGAATCTAAGTATCATGTTGAATTCAGTAGGTTCCCAATAGGATTCGCATGTAATAAGCTTGTTATTAAAGATAAAGCAACGTTTTAACGAACTGAAACACTGTTTCTTTGTGAATTCTGTTAGTTCCCAGTAGCAGGCTCTTGTAATATGTGTACTTTTAAGGTTTATCAAAACTTGGTTAGCCGAATCTCAGTAACATTGTGAATTCAGTTAGTTCCCAATAGGCCGCAGTAGTAATAAGTAGACACTTCGGGATATAGAAAAATTTTCATGAATGGAATAATAATTTCTAGGCGAATTCAGTGAGTTCCCAATGGGACATGCTTGTATGAGTGTGCTTTTCAATATATAGCAACATTTTAATGAACGGAATCTAAGTATCATGGTGAATTCAATTTGTTCCCAATAGGATTCGCATGTAATAAGCTTGTTATTCAATATAGAGCAACGTTTTAACGAACTGAACACTGTTTCTTTGTGAATTTAGTGAGTTCCCAGTAGCAGGCTCTTGTGATATGTGTACTTTTAAAGATTTATCAAAATTTGGTGAGCCTAATCTCAGTAACATGGTGAATTCGGTTAGTTCCCAATAGGCTGCATGGTAATAAGTCGAGTGTTCGGGATAAAGAAAAATTTTCACAAATGGAATCAAAATTTCTAGGCGAATTCAGTGAGTTCCCAATGGGACATGATTGTATGAGAGAGCTTTTCAATATATAGCAACATTTTAGGAACAGAATCTAAGTATCATGGTGAATTCAGTAGGTTCCCAATAGGATTTGCATGTAATAAGACTGTTATTCAAGACAGAGCAAAGTTTTAACGAACTGAAACACTGTTTCTTTGTGAATTCAGTTAGTTGCTAGTAGCAGGCTCTTGTAATATATGTACTTTTAAAGATTTATCAATATTTGTTGAGCCGAATCTGAGTAACATGGTGAATTAGGTTAGTTCTAAATAGGACGCAGTAGTAATTAGGGGACTGTTCGGGGTATAGAAAAATTTTAACGAATGGATCAAAATTTCTAGGTGAATTCAGCGAGTTCGCAATGGGACATGCTTGTATGAGTGTGCTTTTCCGTATTAGCAACATTTTAAGGAACGGAATCTAAGTATAATGGTGAATTCCGTAGGTTCCCAATAGAATTCGCATATAATAAGCATGTTGTTCAAGATAGAGCAACGTTTTAACGAACTGAAACATTGTTTCTTTGTGAATTCAGTGAGTTCCCAGTAGCAAGCTCTTGTAATATGTGTACTATTAAAGATTTATCAAAATTTGGTGTGCCGAATCTCAGTAACTTGTTGAAATGGTTAGTTCCCAATAGGCCACAGAGGTAATAAGTGGTCTGTTAGGGATATAGAAAAATTTTCACGAATGGAGTGAAAATTTGTAGACGATTTCAGAGAGTTCCCAATGGGACATGCTTCTATGAGTGTGCATTTCAATATATAGCAACATTTTAAAGAACGGAATCTAGTATCATGCTGATGTCAGTAGGTTCCCAATAGGATTCGCATGTAATAAGCATGTTGTTCAAGATAGAGCAAAGTTTTAACGAATTGAAACACTGTATCTTTGTGAATTCAGTGAGTTCCCAGTAGCAGGCTCTTGTGATATGTGTACTTTTAAAGATTTATCAAAATTTGGTGAGCCGAATCTCAGTAAATTGGTGAATTTGGTTACTTCCCAATAGGCCTAAGTAGTAATAAGTGGAGTTTTCGGTAATAGAAAAATTTTCACGAATGGAATCAAAATTTCTAGACGAATTCAGTGAGTTCCCAATGGGTCATGATTGTATAAGTGAGCTTTTCAATATATAGCAACATTTTAGGAACAGAATCTAAGTATTTTTGTGAATTCTGTAGGTTCCCAGTAGGATTCGCATGTAATAAGCTTGTTATTCAAGAGAGAGCAATGTTTTAACGAACTGAAACACTGTTTCTTTGTGAATTCAGTTAGTTGCTAGTAGCAGGCTCTTGTAATATGTGTACTTTTAAAGATTTATCAAAATTTGGTGAGCCGAACCTGAGTAACATGGTGAATTCGATTAGTTCTTAATGGCCGCAGTAGTAATTAGGGGAATGTTCGGGGAATAGAAAAATTTTAACGAATGGAATCAAAATTTCTAGGCGAATTCAGTGAGTTCGCAATGGGACATGCTTGTATGAGTTTGCTTTTCTGTATTAGCAACATTTTAAGGAACGGAATGTAAGTATCATGGTGAATTCAGTAGGTTCCCAATAGGATTCGCATGTAATAAGCTTGTTATTCAAGATAGAGCTACGTTTTAACGAACTGAAGCACTGTTTCTTTGTGAATTCAGTTATTTCCCAGTAGCAGGCTCTTGTAATATGTGTACTTTTAAAGATTTATCAAAATTTGTCGTGCCGAATCTCAGTAAGTTGTTGAATTCGGTTAGTTCCCAATAGGCCACAGAAGTAATAAGTGGTCTGTTCCGGATATAGAAAAATTTTCACGAATGGAGTCAAAATTTCTAGATGATTTCAGAGAGTTCCCAATGGGACATGCTTCTATGAGTGTGCATTTCAATATATAGCAACATTTTAGGAACACAATCTAAGTATCATGGTGAATTCAGTAGGTTCCCAATAGGATTCGCATGTAATAAGCTTGTTGTTCAAGATATAGCAACATTTTAACGAACAAACACTGTTTCTTTGTGAATTCAGTGAGTTCCCAGTAGCAGGCTCTTGTGATATGTGTACTTTTAAAGATTTATCAAAATTTGGTGAGCCGAATATTAGTAACTTTGTGAATTCACTTAGCTCCCAATAGGCCGCAGTAGTAATAAGTGGAGTGTTCGGGATATAGAAAAATTTTCACGAATGGAATCAAAATTTCTAGGCGAATTCAGGGAGTTCGCAATGGGACATGCCTGTATGAGTGAGCTATTCAATATATAGCAACATTTTAGGAACAGAATCTAAGTATCATAGTGAATTCTGTAGGTTCCCAATAGGATTCGCATGTAATAAGCTTGTTATTCAAGATAGAGCAACGTTTTAACGAACTGAAACACTGTTTCTTTGTGAATTCAGTTATTTCCCAGTAGCAGGCTCTTGTAATTGTGTGCTTTTAAAGATTTATCAAATTTGGTGAGCCGAATCTCAGTAACTTGTTGAATTCGGTTAGTTCCCGATAGGCCGCAGTACTAATAAGTGGACTGTTCGGGATATAGAAAAATTTGCACGAATGGAATTAAAATTTATAGGCGAATTCAGTGAGTTCCCAATTCGACATACTTGTATGAGTGTGAATTTCCGTATATAGCAACATTAGAAGGAACGTAATCTAAGTATCATGGTCAATTCTGTAGGTTCCCAATAAGATTCGCATGTAATAAGCTTGTTATTCAAGATAGAGCAACGTTTTAACGAACTGAAACACTGTTTCTTTGTGAATTCAGTGAGTTTCCAGTAGCAGGCTCTTGTAATATGTGTACTTTTAAAGATTTATCAAAATTTGATGGGCCGAATCTCAGTAACTTGGTGAATTCGGTTAGTTCCCAATAGACCGCAGTAGTAATAAGTGGAGTGTTCGGGATATAGAAAAATTTTCACGAATGGAATGAAAATTTCTAGGCAAATTCAGTGAGTTCCCATGGGGCATGCGGGTATGAGTGTGCTTTTCAATATATAGCAACATTTTAAGGAACGGAATCAAAGTATCCGTGTGAATTTAGTAGGTTCCCAATAGGATTTGCATGTAATAAGCTTGTTTTTCAATATAGAGCAACGTTCTAACGAACTGAAATACTGTTTCTTTGTGAATTCATTTAGTTCCCAGTAGCAGGCTCTTGTAATATGTGTACTTTTAAAGATTTATCAAAATTTGGTGAGCCGAATATCAGTAACATTGTGAATTCAGTTAGTTCCCAGTATGTCGCAGTAGTAATAATTGGACTGTTCGAGATATAGTAAAATTTTCACGAATGGAATCATAATTTCTAGGCAAATTGAGTGAGTTCCCAATGGGACAGGATTGTATGAGTGTGCTTTTCAATATATAGCAACATTTTAGGAACGGAATCTAGGTATCATTGTGAATTCAGTAGGTTCCAAATAGGATTGCATGTAATAAGCTTGTTATTTTAGATAGAGCAACGTTTTAACGAACTGAAACACTGTTTCTTTGTGAATTCAGTTAGTTCCCAGTAGCAGGCTCTTGTAATTGTGTGCTTTTAAAGATTTAACAAATTTGGTGAGCCGAATCTCAGTAACTTGTTGAATTCGGTTAGTTCCCAATAGGCCGCAGTAGTAATAAGTAGACTGTTCGGGATATAGAAATATTTGCACGAATGGAATCAAAATTTCTAGGCGAATTCACTGAGTTCCCAATGGGACATGCTTGTATGTGTGTGCTTTTCCGTATATAGCAACTTTTGAAGGAACGGAATCTAAGTATCATGGTGAATTCAGTAGGTTCCCAATAGGATTCGCATGTAATAAGCATGTTGTTCAAGTTAGAGCAACGTTTTAACGAACTGAAACACTGTTTCTTCGTGAAATCAGTTAGTTCCCAGTAGGAGGCTCTTGTAATATGTGTCCTTTTAAAGATTTATCAAAATTTGGTCAGCCGAATATCAGTGACTTGGTGAATTCCATTAGTTCCCAATAGGCCGCAGTAGTAATAAGTGGACAGTTCGGGATATAGAAAAATTTTCACGAATGGAATCATAATTTCTAGGCAAATTCAGTGAGTTCCCAATGGGACATGCTTGTGTGAGTGTGCTTTTCAATACATAGCAGCATTTTAAAGAACGGAATCTAAGTATCATGGTGAATTCAGTAGGTTCCCAATAGGATTCGCATGTAATAAGCTTGTTATTCAATATAGAGCAATGTTTTCACGAACGGAAACACTGTTTCTTTGTGAATTCATTTAGTTCCCAGGAGCAGGGTCTTTTAATATGTGTACTTTTAAAGATTTATCAAAATTTAGTGAGCCGAATCTCAGTTACTTGGTGAATTCGGTTAGTTCCCAAAAGGCCGCAGTAGTAATAAGTGGACTGTTCGGGATATAGAAAAATTTTCACGAATGGAATCAAAATTTCTAGGCGAATTCAGTGATTTCCCAATGGGACATGCTTGTATGAGTTTGCTTTTCAATATAGAGCAACATTTTGTGCAACGGAATCTAAGTATCATGGTGAATTCAGTAGGTGCCCAGTAGGATTCGCATGTAATAAGCTTGTTATTCAAGATAGAGCAAAGTTTTAACGAACTGAAACACTGTTTCTTTGTGAATTCAGTTAGTTCCCAGTAGCCTGCTCTTGTACTATGTGTACTTTTAAAGATTTATCAAAATTTGTTGAGCCGAATCTGAGTAACATGGTGAATTCGGTTAGTTCCCAGTAGGCCGCAGTAGTAATAAGTGGACTGTTCGGGATATAGAAAATTTTTCAGGAATGGAATCAAAATTTCTATGCGAATTCAGTGAGTTCCCAATGGGACATGCTTCTGTGAGTGTGCTTTTCAATATATAGCAACATTTTAAGAAACAGAATCTAAGTATCACGTGAATACAATAGTTTCCCAAAAGGATTCGCATGTAATAAGCTTGTTATTCAAGATAGGGCAACGATTTAACGAACTGAAACACTGTTTCTTTGTGAATTCAATAGTTCCCATTACCAGGCTCTTGTAATATGTGTACTTTTAGAGATTTATCAAAATTTGGAGAGCCAAATCTCAGTAACTTTGTGAATTCACTTAGCTCCCAATAGGCCACAGTAGTAATAAGTGGACTGTTGGGGATATAGAAAAATTTTCCCGAATGGAATCAAAATTTCTCGGCGAATTCTGTGAGTTCCCAATGGGACATGCCTGTATGAGTGTGCTTTTCAATATATAGCAACATTTTAAGGAACGGAATCTAAGTATCATGTTGAATTCAGTAGGTTCCCAATAGGATTCGCATGTAATAAGCACGTTGTTCAAGATAGAGCAAAGTTTTAACGAACTGAAACACTGTTTCTTTGTGAATTCAGTGAGTTCCCAGTAGCAGGCTCTTGTAATATGTGTACTTTTAAAGATTTATCAAAATTTGATTAGCCGAATCTCAGTAAATTTGTGGATTCGGTTAGTTCCCAATAGGCCGCAGTAGTAATAAGTGGACTGTTCGGGATATAGAAAAATTTTCACGAATGGAATCAAAATTTCTAGGCGAATTCAGTGAGTTCCCAATGGGACATGATTGTATGAGTGTGCTTTTCCATATATAGTAACATTTGAAGGAACGGAATCTAAGTATCATGGTGAATTCAGTAGGTCCCAATAGGATTCACAAGTAATAAGCTTGTTATTCAAGATAGAGCAACGTTTTAAGGTACTCAAACACTGTTTCTTTGTGAATTTAGTTAGTTCCCAGTAGCAGGCTCTTTTAATTGTGTGCTTTTAAAGATTAATCAAAATTTGTTGAGCCGAATATCAGTAACTTGGTGATTTCGGTTAGTTCCCAATAGGCCGCAGTAGTGATAAGTGGAGTGTTCGGGATATAGAAAAATTTTCAGGAATGGAATGAAAATTTCTAGGCGAATTCAGTGAGTTCCCAATGGGACCTGCTTGTATGAGTGTGCTTGTCAATATATAGCAACAGTTTAAGGAACGGAATCTAAGTATCATTGTGAATTCCGTATGTTCCCAGTAGGATTCGCATGTAATAAGCTTGTTATTCAAGAAGAGCAACGTTTTAACGACGTGAAACACTGTTTCTTTGTGAATTCAGTTAGTTCCCAGTAGCAGGCTATTGTAATACGTGTACTTTTAAAGATTTATCAAAATTTGGTGAGCCGAATGTCAGGAACTTGGTGAATTCACTTAGTTACTCATAGGCCGCAGTAGTAATAAGTGGACTGTTCGGGATATAGAAAAATTTTCAGGAATGGAATCAAAATTTCTAGGCGAATTCAGTGAGTTCCCAATGGGACATGCTTGTATGAGTGTGCTTTTCAATACATAGCAACAGTTCAAGGAAAGGAATATAAGTATCATGGTGAAATTAGTACGTTCCCAATAGGATTCGCATGTAATAAGCTTGTTATTCAAGATTGAGCCACGTTTTAACGAACAGAAACACTGTTTCTTTGAGAATTCAGTTAGTTCCCAGTAGCAGGATCTTGTAATATGTATACTATTGAAGATTTATCAAAATATGTTGATCCGAATCTCAGATACTTGGTGAATTCAGTTTCTTCCCAATAGAGCTCAGTAGTAATAAGTGGACTGTTCGGGATATAGTAAAATTTTCACAAATGGAATCAAAATTTCTAGGCGAATTCAGTGAGTTCCCAATGGGACATGCTTGTATGAGTGAGCTTTTCAATATATAGTAACATTTTAAGGAACGGAATCTAAGTATCATTGTGAATTCAATAGGTTCCCAATAGGACTCCCATGTAATAAGCTTGGTATTCAAGATAGAGCAACTTTTTAACGAACTGAAACACTGTTTCTTTGTGAATTCAGTCAGTTCCCAGTAGCAGGCTCTTGTAATATGTGTACTTTTAAAGATTTATCAAAATTTGGTGAGCCGAATGTCAGGAACTTGGTGAATTCACTTAGTTACTAATAGGCCGCAGTAGTAATAGGTGGACTGTTCGGGATATAGAAAAATTTTCAGGAATGGAATCAAAATTTCTAGAAGAATTCAGTGAGTTCCCAATGGGACATGCTTGTATGAGTGTGCTTTTCAATACATAGCAACATTTTAAGGAACGGATTCTAAGTATCATGGTGAATTCAGTAGGTTCCCAAAAGAATTCACAGGTAATAAGCTTGTTATTCAAGATAGAGCAACGTTATAACGGACTGAAACACTGTTTCTTTGTGAATTCAATTAGTTCCTAGTAGCAGGCTCTTGTAATATGTGTACTTTTAAAGATTTATCAAAATTTGGTGGGCCGAATGTCAGGAACTTGGTGAATTCACTTAGTTACCAATAGGCCGCAGTAGTAATAAGTGGACAGTTCGGGATATAGAAAAATTTTCCTGAATGGAATCAAAATTTCTAGGCGAATTCAGTGAGTTCCCAATGGGACATGCCTGTAGGAGTGTGATTTTCAATATATAGCAACAGTTTAACGAACGGAATCTAAGGATCATGGTGAATTCAGTATGTTCCCAATACGATATGTATGTAATAAGCTTGTTATTCAAGACAGAGCAAATTTTAACGAACTGAAACACTGTTTCTTTGTGAATTCATTTAGTTCCCAGTAGCAGGCTCTTGTTATATGTATATTTTTAAAGATTTATCAAAATTTGTTGAGAGAATCTCAGATACTTGGTGAATTCAGTTTCTTCCCAATAGGGCTCAGTAATAATAAGTGGACTGTTCGGGATATAGAAAAATTTTCACGAATGGAATCAAAATTTCTAGGCGAATTCAGTGAGTTCCCAATGGGACATGCTTGTATGAGTGTGCTTTTCAATATATAGCAACATTTTAAGGAACGGAATCTAAGTATCATGGTGAATTCAGAGGTTCCCAATAGGAATTGCAAGTAACAAGCTTGTTATTCAAGATAGAGCAACGTTTTAACGAACTGAAACACTGTTTCTTTGTGAATTCAGTTAGTTCCCAGTAGCAGGCTCTTGTAATATATTTACTTTTAAAGATTTATTAAAATTTGGTGAGCCGAATCTCAGTAACTTTGTGAATTAACTTAGTTCCCAATAGGCCGCAGTAGTAATAAGGGGACTGTTCGGGATATAGAAAAAATTTCACGAATGGAATGAAAATTTCTAGGCGAATTCAGTGAGTTCCCAATGGGACATGATTGTATGAGTGAGCTTTTCAATATATAGCAATATTTTAGGAACAGAATCTAGGTATTATGGTGAATTCAGTAGGTTCCCAATAGGATTCGCATGTAATAAGCTTGTTGTTCAAGATAGAGCAAGGTTTTAACGAACTGAAACACTGTTTCTTTGTGAATTCAGTGAGTTCCCAGTAGCAGGCTCTTGTGATATGTGTACTTTTAAAGATTTATCAAAATTTGGTGAGCGGAATCTCAGTAAATTGGTGAATTCGGATAGTTCCCAATAGGCCGCAGTAGTAATAAGTGGACTGTTCGGGATATAGAAAAATTTTCACGAATGGAATCAAAATTACTAGGCGAATTCAGTGAGTTCCCAATGGGAGATGATTGTATGAGTGAGCTTTTCAATATAGCAACATTTTAGGAACAGAATCTAAGTATCATGGTGAATTCAGTAGGTTCCCAATAGGATTCGCATGTAATAAGCTTGTTATTCAAGATAGAGCAACGTTTTAACGAACTGAAACACTGTTTCTTTGTGAATTCAGTTAGTTGCTAGTAGCAGGCTCTTGTAATATGTGTACTTTTAAAGATTTATCAAAATTTGGTGAGCCGAATCTGAGTAACATGGTGAATTCGGTTAGTTCCAAATAGGCCGCAGTAGTAATTAGGGGACTGTTCGGGGTATAGAAAAATTTTCAAAATGGATTCAAAATTTCTAGGCGAATTCAGTAAGTTCGCAATGGGACATGCGTGTATGAGTGTGCTTTTCCGTATCAGCAACATTTTAAGGAACGGAATCTAAGTATCATGGTGAATTCAGTAGGTTCCCAATAGGATTCGCATGTAATAAGCTTGTTATTCAAGATAGAGCAACGTTTTAACGAACTGAAACCCTGTTTCTTTGTGGATTCAGTTATTTCCCAGTAGCAGGCTTTTGTAATATGTGTCCTTTTAAAGATTTATCAAAATTTGGTGAGCCAAATCTCAGTAAATTGGTGAATTCGGTTAGTTCCCAATAGGCCGCAGTAGTAATAAGTGGAGTGTTCGGGATATAGAAAAATTGTCACGAATGGAATCAAAATTTCTAGACGAATTCAGGAGTTCCCAATGGGACATGATTCTATGAGTGAGCTTTTCAATATATAGCAACATTTTAGGAACAGAATCTAAGTATCATGGTGAATTCAGGAGGTTCCCAATAGGATTCGCATGTAATAAGCTTGTTGTTCAACATAGAGCAAGGTTTTAAAGAACTGAAAAACTGTTTCTTTGTGAATTCAGTGAGTTCCCAGTAGCAGGCTCTTGTGATATGTGTACTTTTAAAGATTTATCAAAATTTGGTGAGCCGAATCTCAGTAAATTGGTGAATTCGGTTACTTCCCAATAGGCCGCAGTAGTAATAAGTGGAGTATTCGGGATATAGAAAAATTTTCACGAATGGAATCAAAATATCTAGGCGAATTCAGTGAGTTCCCAATGGGACATTATTTTATGAGTGAGATTTTCAATATATAGCAACATTTTAGGAACAGAATCTAAGTATCATGGTGAATTCAGTAGGTTCCCAATAGGATTCGCATGTAATAAGCATGTTATTCAAGATTGATCAACGTTTTAACGAACTGAAACACGGTTTCTTTGTGTATTCAGTGAGTTCCCAGTAGCAGGCTCTTGTAATATGTGTACTTTTAAAGATTTATCAAAATTTGGTCAGCGGAATCTCAGTAAATTGGTGAATTCGGTTAGTTCCCTATAGGCCGCAATAGTAATAAGTGGAGTGTTCGGGATATAGAAAAATTTTCGCGAATGGAATCAAAATTTCTAGGCGAATTCACTGAGTTCCCAATGGGACATGATTGTATGAATGAGCTTTTCAATATAGCAACATTTTAGGAACAGAATCTAAGTATCATGGTGAATTCAGTAGGTTCCCAATAGGATTCGCATGTAATAAGCATGTTGTTCAAGATAGAGCAACGTTTTAACGAACTGAAACACGGTTTCTTTGTGTATTCAGTGAGTTCCCAGTAGCAGGCTCTTGTGATATGTGTACTTTTAAAGATTTATCATAATTTGTTGAGCTGAATCTCAGACACTTGGTGAATCCAGTATCTTCCAAATAGGGCTCAGTAGTAATAAGTGGACTGTACGGGATATAGAAAAATTTTCAGGAACGGAATCAATATTTCTAGGCTAATTCAGTGAGTTCCCAATGTGACATGCTTGTATGAGTGTGCTTTTCAATATATAGCAACATTTTAAGGAACGGATTCTAAGTATTATGGCTAATTCAGTAGGTTCCCTATAGGATTCGTATGTAATGAGCTTGATATTCAAGATAGAGCCACGTTTTAACGAACTGAAACACTTTTTCTTTGTGAATTCAGTAAGTTCCCAGTAGCAGGATCTTGTAATATGTATACTATTGAAGATTTATCAAAATATGTTTATCCGAATCTCAGATACTTGGTGAATTCAGTTTCTTCCCAATAGAGCTCAGTAGTAATAAGTGGACTGTTCTGGATATAGTAAAATTTTCACAAATGTAATCAAAATTTCTAGGCGAATTCAGTGAGTTCCCAATGGGACATGCTTGTATGAGTGTGCTTTTCAATATATAGTAACATTTTAAGGAACGGAATCTAAGTATCATGGTGAATTCAATAGGTTCCCAATAGGACTCCCATGTAATAAGCTTGGTATTCAAGATAGAGCAACTTTTTAACGAACTGAAACACTGTTTCTTTGTGAATTCAGTCAGTTCCCAGTAGCAGGCACTTGTAATATGTATACTTTTAAAGATTTATCAAAATTTTGTGGGCCGAATGTCAGGAACTTGGTGAATTCACTTAGTTACTAATAGGCCGCAGTAGTAATAGGTGGACTGTTCGGGATTTAGAAAAATTTTCAGGAATGGAATCAAAATTTCTAGAAGAATTCAGTGAGTTCCCAATTGGACATGCTTGTATGAGTGTGCTTTTCAATACATAGCAACATTTTAAGGAACGGATTCTAAGTATCATGGTGAATTCAGTAGGTTCCCAAAAGAATTCGCAGGTAATAAGCTTGTTATTCAAGATAGAGCAATGTTATAACGAACGGAAGCACTGTTTCTTTGGGAATTCAATTAGTTCCCTTAGAAGGCTCTTTTAATATGTATACTTTTAAAGATTTATCAAAATTTGTTGAGCCGAATCTCACACACTTGGTGAATTCAGTTTCTTCCAAATAGGGCTCAGTAGTAATAAGTGGACTGTTCGGGATATAGAAAAATTTTCACGAATGGAATCAAAATTTCCAGGCGATTTCAGTTAGTTCCCAATGGGACATGCTTATATAGGTGTGCTTTTCAATATATAGCAACATTTTAAGGATCTGAATCTAAGTATCATGGTGAATTCAATAGGTTCCCAATAGGATTCGCATGTAATAAGCTTGTAATTAAAGATAGAGCAACGTTTTAACCAACTGAAACACTGTTTCTTTGTGAATTCAGTTAGTTCCCAGTAGCAGGCTCTTGTAATATTTGTACTTTTAAAGATTTATCAAAATTTGGTGAGCCGAATGTCAGGAACTTGGTGAATTCACTTAGTTACCAATAGGCCGCAGTAGTAATAAGTGGACAGTTCGGGATATAGAAAAATTTTCCTGAATGGAATCAAAATTTCTAGGCGAATTCAGTGAGTTCCCAATGGGACATGCTTGTTGAGTGTGATTTTCAATATATAGCAACAGTTTAACGAACGGAATCTAAGTATCATGGTGAATTCAGTATGTTCCCAATAGGATTTGCATGTAATAAGCTTGTTATTCAAGACAGAGCAACGTTTTAACGAACTGAAACACTGTTTCTTTGTGAATTCAATTAGTTCCCAGTAGCAGGATCTTGTAATATGTATATTTTTAAAGATTTATCAAAATTTGTTGAGGCGAATCTCAGATACTTGGTGAATTCAGTTTCTTCCCAATGTGGCTCAGTAATAATAAGTGGACTGTTCGGGATATAGAAAAATTTTCACGAATGGAATCAAAATTTCTAGGCGAATTCAGTGAGTTCCCAATGGGACATGCTTGTATGAGTGAGCTTTTCAATATATAGCAACATTTTCAGGAACAGAATCTAAGTATCATGGTGAATTCAGAGGTTCCAAATAGGAATCGCAAGTAACAAGCTTGTTATTCAAGATAGAGCAACTTTTTAACGAACTGAAACACTGTTTCTTTGTGAATTCAGTCAGTTCCCAGTAGCAGGCTCTTGTAATATGTGTACTTTTAAAGATTTATCAAAATTTGGTGAGCCGAATGTCAGGAACTTGGTGAATTCACTTAGTTACTAATAGGCCGCAGTAGTAATAGGTGGACTGTCCGGGATATAGAAAAATTTTCAGTAATGGAATCAAAATTTCTAGAAGAATTCAGTGAGTTCCCAATGGGACATGCTTGTATGAGTGTGCTTTTCAATACATAGCAACATTTTAAGGAACGGATTCTAAGTATCATGGTGAATTCAGTAGGTTCCCAAAAGAATTCGCAGGTAATAAGCTTGTTATTCAAGATAGAGCAACGTTATAATGGACTGAAGCACTGTTTCTTTGTGAATTCAATTAGTTCCCAGTAGCAGGCTCTTTTAATATGTATACTTCTAAGATTTATCAAAATTTGTTGAGCCGATTCTCAGACACTTGGTGAATTCAGTTTCTTCCAAATAGGGCTCGGTAGTAATAAGTGGACAGTTCGGGATATAGTAAAATTTTCAAGAATGGAATCAAAATTTCCAGGCGAATTCAGTTCATTCCCAATGGGACATGCTTATATGGGTGTGCTTTTCAATATATAGCAACATTTTAAGGAACGGAATCTAAGTATCATGGTGAATTCAATAGGTTCCCAATAGGATTCGCATGTAATAAGCATGTAATTAAAGATAGAGCAACGTTTTAACCAACTGAAACACTGTTTCTTTGTGAATTCAGTTAGTTCCCAGTAACAGGCTCTTGTAATATGTGTACTTTTAAAGATTTATCAAAATTTGGTGGGCCGAATGTCAGGAACTTGGTGAATTCACTTAGTTACCAATAGGCCGCAGTAGTAATAAGTGGACAGTTCGGGATATAGAAAAATTTTCCTGAATGGAATCAAAATTTCTAGGCGAATTCAGTGAGTTCCCAATGGGACATGCTTGTATGAGTGTGATTTTCAATATATAGCAACAGTTTAACGAACGGAATCTAAGTATCATGGTGAATTCAGTATGTTCCAATAGGATTTGTATGTAATAAGCTTGTTATTCAAGACAGAGCAACGTTTTAACGAACTGAAACACTGTTTCTCTTTGAATTCAGTGAGTTCCCAGTAGCAGGCTCTTGTAATATGTATATTTTTAAAGATTTATCAAAATTGTTGAGCCGAATCTCAGATACTTGGTGAATTCAGTTTCTTCCCAATAGGGCTCAGTAATAATAAGTGGACTGTTCGGGATATAGAAAAATTTTCACGAATGGAATCAAATTTTCTAGGCGAATTCAGTGAGTTCCCAATGGGACATGCTTGTATGAGTGTGCTTTTCAATATATAGCAACATGTTCAGGAACGGAATCTAAGTATCATGGTGAATTCAGAGGTTCCCAATAGGAATCGCAAGTAACAAGCTTGTTATTCAAGATAGAGCAACGTTTGAACGAACTGAAACACTGTTTCTTTGTGAATTCAGTTAGTTCCCAGTAGCAGGCTCTTGTAATATATGTACTTTTAAAGATTTATGAAAATTTGGTGAGCCGAATCTCAGTAAATTTGTGAATTCACTTAGTTCCCAATAGGCCGCAGTAGTAATAAGTGGACTGTTCGGGATATAGAAAAAATTTCACGAATGGAATGAAATTTTCTAGGCGAATTCAGTGAGTTCCCAATGGGACATGATTGTATGAGTGAGCTTTTCAATATATTGCAACATTTTAGGAACAGAATCTAGGTATTATGGTGAATTCAGTAGGTTCCCAATAGGATTCGCATGTAATAAGCTTGTTGTTCAAGATACAGCAAGTTTTTAACGAACTGAAACACTGTTTCTTTGTGAATTCAGTGAGTTCCCAGTAGCAGACTCTTGTGATATGTGTACTTTTAAAGATTTATCAAAATTTGGTGAGCCGAATCTCAGTAAATTGGTGAATTCGGTTAGTTCCCAATAGGCCGCAGTTGTAATAAGTGGACTGTTCGGGATATAGAAAAATTTTCACGAATGGAATCAAAATTACTAGGTGAATTCAGTGAATTCCCAATGGGACATGATTGTATGAGTGAGCTTTTCAATATAACAACATTTTAGGAACAGAATCTATGTATCATGGTGAATTCAGTAGGTTCCCAATAGGATTCTAATGTAATAAGCTTGTTATTCAAGATAGAGCAACGTTTTAACGAACTGAAACACTGTTTCTTTGTGAATTCAGTTAGTTGCTAGTAGCAGTCTCTTGTAATATGTGTACTTTTAAAGATTTATCAAAATTTGGTGAGCCGAATCTGAGTAACATGGTGAATTCGGTTAGTTCCAAATAGGCCGCAGTAGTAATTAGGGAACTGTTCGGGGTATAGAAAAATTTTCAGGAATGGATTCAAAATTTCTAGGCGAATTCAGTGAGTTCGCAATGGGACATGCTAGTATGAGTGTGCTTTTCCGTATCAGCAACATTTTAAGGAACGGAATCTAAGTATCATGGTGAATTCAGTAGGTTCCCAATAGGATTCGCATGTAATAAGCTTGTTATTCAAGATAGAGGAACGTTTTAACGAACTGAAACCCTGTTTCTTTGTGAATTCAGTTATTTCCCAGTAGCAGGCCTTTGTAATATGTGTCCTGTTAAAGATTTATCAAATTTGGTGTGCCGATCTCAGTAACTTGTTGAATTCGGTTAGTTCCCAATAGGCCACAGAAGTAATAAGTGGTCTGTTCCGGATATAGAAAAATTTTCACGAATGGAGTAAAATTTCCAGACGATTTCAGAGAGTTCCCAATGGGACATGCTTCTTTGAGTGTGCATTTCAATATATAGCAACATTTTACGAACACAATCTAAGTAACATGGTGAATTCAGTAGGTTCACAATAGGATTCGCATGTAATAAGTTTGTTGTTCAAGATAGAGCAAGGTTTTAAAGAACTGAAAAACTGTTTATTTGTGAATTCAGTGAGTTCCCAGTAGCAGGCTCTTGTGATATGTGTACTTTTAAAGATTTATCAAAATTTGGTGTGCCGAATCTCAGTAACTTGGTGAATTCGGTTAGTTCCAAATAGACCGCAGTAGTCATAAGTGGACTGTTCGGGATATAGAAAAATTTGCACGAATGGAGTCAAAATTTCTAGACGTTTTCAGAGAGTACCCAATGGGACATGCTTCTATGAGTGTGCTTTTCTGTATATAGTAACATTTGAAGGAACGGAATCTAAGTATCATGGTGAATTCAGTAGGTTCCCAAGAGGATTCGCATGTAATAAGTTTGTTATTCAAGATAGAGCAAGGTTTTAACGAACTAAAACACTTTTCTTATGAATTCAGATAGCTCCCAGTAGCCTGCTCTTGTAATATGTGTACTTTTAAAGATTTATCAAAATTTGGTGAGCAGAATCTCAGTAACTTTGTTAATTCGATTAGTCCCAATAGGCCGCAGTAGTAATAAGTGGACTGTTCGGGATATAGAAAAAATTTCACGAATGGAATCAAAATTTCTAGGAGAATTCAGTGAGTTCCCAAAGGGACATGCTTGTATGAGTGTGCTTTTCAATATATAGCAACATTTTAGGAACGGAATCTAAGTAACATGGTGCATTCAGAAGGTTCCAAATAGGATTCGCATGTAATAAGCTTCTTATTCAAGATAGAGCAACGTTTTAACGAACTGAAGCACTGTTTCTTTGTGAATTCAATTAGTTCCCAGTAGCAGGCTCTTTTAATATGTATACTTTTAAAGATCTATCAAAATTTGTTGAGCCGAATCTCAGACACTTGGTGAATTCAGTTTCTTCCAAATAGGGCTCAGTAGTAATAAGTGGACTGTTCGGGATATAGAAAAATTTTCACGAATGGAATCAAAAATTCCAGGCGAATTCAGTTAGTTCCCAATGGGACATGCTTTTATCGGTGTGCTTTTCAATATATAGCAAATTTTAAGGAAAGAAATCTCAGTATCATGGTGAATTCAATAGGTTCCCAATAGGATTCGCATGTAATAAGCTTGTTATTAAAGATAGAGCAACGTTTGAACCAACGGAAAGACTGTTTCTTTGTGAATTCAGTTAGGTCCCAGTAGCAGGCTCTTGTAATATGTGTACTTTTAAAGATTTATCAAAATTTGGTGAGCCGAATGTCAGGAACTTGGTGAATTCACTTAGTTACCAATAGGCCGCAGTAGTAATAAGTGGACTGTTCGGGATATAGAAAAATTTTCCCGAATGGAATCAAAATTTCTAGGCGAATTCAGTGAGTTCCCAATGGGACATGCTTTATGAGTGTGCTTTTCAATATATAGCAACAGTTTAAGGAACGAAATCTAAGAATCATGGTGAATTCAGTATGTTCCCAATAGGATTTGCATGTAACAAGCTTGTTATTCAAGACAGAGCAACGTTTTAACGAACTGAAACACTGTTTCTTTTTGAATTCAGTGAGTTCCCAGTAGCAGGATCTTGTAATATGTATACTATTGAAGATTTATCAAAATATGTTGATCCGAATCTCAGATACTTGGTGAATTCAGTTTCTTCCCAATAGGGCTCAGTAATAATAAGTGGACTGTTCGGGATATAGAAAAATTTTCACGAATGGAATCAAAATTTCTAGGCGAATTAAGTGAGTTCCCAATGGGACATGCTTGTATGAGTGTGCTTTTCAAGATATATCAACATTTTAAGGAACGGAATCTAAGTATCATGGTTAATTCAGAGGTTCCCAATAGGAATCGCAAGTAACAAGCTTGTTATTCAAGATAGAGCAACGTTTTAACGAACTGAAACACTGTTTCTTTGTGAATTCAGTTACTTCCCAGTAGCAGGCTCTTGTAATATATGTACTTTTAAAGATTTATGAAAATTTAGTGAGCCGAATCTCAGTAACTTTGTGAATTCACTTAGTTCCCAATAGGCCGCAGTAGTAATAAGGGGACTGTTCGGGATATCGAAAAATTTTCACGAATGGAATGAAAATTTCTAGGCGAATTCAGTGAGTTCCCAATGGGACATGATTGTATGAGTGAGCTTTTCAATATATAGCAACATTTTAAGAACAGAATCTATGTATTATGGTGAATTCAGTAGGTTCCCAATAGGATTCGCATGTAATAAGCTTGTTGTTCAAGATACAGCAAGGTTTTAACGAACTGAAACACTGTTTCTTTGTGAATTCAGTGAGTTCCAGTAGCAGGCTCTTGTGATATGTGTACTTTTAAAGATTTATCAAAATTTGGTGAGCCGAAACTCAGTAAATTGGTGAATTCGGTTATTTCCCTATAGGCCGCAGTAGTAATAAGTGGAGTGTTCGGGATATAGAAAAGTTTTCACGAATGGAATCAAAATTTCTAGGCGAATTCAGTGAGTTCCCAATGGGACATGCTTGTATGAGTGTGCTTTTCCGTATCAGAAACATTTTAAGGAACGGAATCTAAGTATCATGGTGAATTCAGTAGGTTCCCAATAGGATTCGCATGTAATAACATTGTTATTCAAAATAGAGCAACGTTTTAACGAACTGAAACACTGTTTCTTTGTGAATTCAGTGAGTTACCAGTAGCAGGCTCTTGTAATATGTGTACTTTTAAAGATTTATCCAAATTTGGTGTGCCGAATCTCAGGAACTTGTTGAATTCGGTTAGTGCCCAATAGGCCACAGAAGTAATAAGTGGTCTGTTCCGGATATAGAAAAATTTTTACGAATGGAGTCAAAATTTCTAGACGATTTCAGAGAGTTCCCAATGGGACATGCTTCTATGAGTGTGCATTTGAATATATAGCAACATTTTAGGAACACAATCTAAGTATCATGGTGAATTCAGTAGGTTCCCAATAGGATTCGCATGTAATAAGCATGTTGTTTAAGATAGAGCAACGTTTTAACGAACTGAAACACTGTTTCTTAGTGAATTCAGTGAGTTACCAGTAGCAGGCTCTTGTAATATGTGTACTTTTAAAGATTTATCCAAATTTGGTTGCCGAATCTCAGGAACTTGTTGAATTCGGTTAGTTCCCAATAGGCCACAGAAGTAATAAGTGGTCTGTTCCGGATATAGAAAAATTTTTACGAATGGAGTCAAAATTTCTAGACGATTTCAGAGAGTTCCCAATGGGACATGCTTCTATGAGTGTGCATTTGAATATATAGCAACATTTTAGGAACACAATCTAAGTATCATGGTGAATTCAGTAGGTTCCAAATAGGATTCGCATGTAATAAGCATGTTGTTCAAGATAGAGCAAAGTTTTAACGAACTGAAACACTGTTTCTTTGTGAATTCAGTGAGTTCCTAGTAGCAGGCTCTTGTGATATGTGTACTTTTAAAGATTTATCAAAATTTGGTGAGCTTAATCTCAGTAAATTGGTGAATTCGGTTACTTCCCAATAGGCCGCAGTAGTAATAAGTGGAGTGTTCGGGATATAGATAAATTTTCACGAATGGAATCAAAATTTCTAGGCGAATTCAGTGAGTTCCCAATGGGACATGATTGTATGAGTGAGCTTTTCAATATATAGCAACATTTTAGGAACAGAATCTAAGTATCATGGTGAAATCAGTAGGTTCCAAATAGGAATCGCATGTAATAAGCTTGTTGTTCAAGATAGAGCAAGGTTTTAAAGAACTAAAAAACTGTTTCTTGGTGTATTCAGTGAGTTCCCAGTAGCAGGCTCTTGTGATATGTGTACTTTTAAAGATTTATCAAAATTTGGTGAGCCGAATCTCAGTAAATTGGTGAATTCGGTTATTTCCCAATAGGCCGCAGTAGTAATAAGTGGAGTGTTCGGGATATAGAAAAATTTTCACGAATGGAATAAAAATTTCTAGGCGAATTCAGTGAGTTCCCAATGGGACATTATTGTATGAGTGAGATTTTCATTATATAGCAACATTTTAGGAACAGAATCTAAGTATCATGGTGAATTCATTAGGTTCCCAATAGGATTCGCATGTAATAAGCTTGTTATTCAAGATAGAGCAACGTTTTAACGAACTGAAACCCTGTTTCTTTGTGAATTCAGTGAGTTCCCAGTAGCAGGCTCTTGTAATATGTGTACTTTTAAAGATTTATCAAAATTTGGTGTGCCGAATCTCAGTAACTTTTTGAATTCGGTTAGTTCCCAATAGGCCACAGAAGTAATAAGTCGTCTGTTCCGGATATAGAAAAATTTTCACGAATTGAGTCAAAATTTCTAGACGATTTCAGATAGTTCCCCATGGGACATGCTTCTATGAGTGTGCATTTCAATATATAGCAACATTTTAAAGAACGAAATCTAGTATCATGGTGAATTCAGTAGGTTCCCAATAGGATTCGCATGTAATAGCATGTTGTTCAAGATAGAGCAACGTTTTAACGAACTTAAACACCGTTTCTTTGTGAATTCAGTGAGTTCCCAGTAGCAGGCTCTTGTAATATGTGTACTTTTAAAGATTTATCAAAATTTGGTCAGCCGAATCTCAGTAAATTGGTGAATTCGGTTAGTTCCCAAAAGTCCGCAGTCGTAGTAAGTGGAGTGTTCGGGATATCGAAAAATTTTCACGATTGGAATCAAAATTTCTAGGCGAATTCAGTGAGTTCCCAATGGGACATGATTGTATGATTGAGCTTTTCAATATATAGCAACATTTTAGGAACAGAATCTAAGTATCATGGTGAATTCAGTAGGTTACCAATAGGATTCGCATGTAATACTCTTGTTATTCAAGATAGAGCAGCGTTTTAACGACCTGAAACCCTGTTTCTTTGTGAATTCAGTGAGTTCCTAGTAGCAGGCTCTTGTAATATATGTACTTTTAAATGTTATCAAAATTTGGTGTGCCGAATCTCAGTAACTTGGTGAATTTGGTTAGTTCCAAATAGGCCGCAGTAGTCATAAGTGGACTGATCGGGATATAGAAAAATTTGCACGAAAGGAGTCAAAATTTCTAGACGTTTTCAGAGAGTTCACAATGGGACATGCTTCTATGAGTGTTCTTTTCCGTATATAGTAACATTTGAAGGAACGGAATCGAAGTAACATGGTGCATTCAGTAGGTTCCCAATAGTATTCGCATGTAATAAGCTTGTTATTCAAGATAGAGCAACGTTTTAACAAATTGAAACCCTGTTTCTTTGTGAATTCAGTGAGTTCCCAGTAGCAGGCTCTTGTAATATGTGTACTTTTAAAGATTTATCAAAATTTGATGAGCGGTATCTCAGTAACTTGGTGAATTCGGTTAGTTCCAAATAGGCTTCAGTAGTTATAAGTGGAGTGTTGGGGGTATAGAAAAATTTTCACGAATGGAATGAAAATTTCTAGGCAAATTCAGTGAGTTCCCATGGGGCATGCTGGTATGAGTGTGCTTTTCAATATATAGCAACATTTTAAGGAACGGAATCAAAGTATCCTTGTGAATATAGTAGGTTCCCAATAGAATTTGCATGTAATAAGCAGGTTTTTCAAGATAGAGCAACGTTCTAATGAACAGAAATACTGTTTCTTTGGAATTCAGTTAGTTCCCAGTAGCAGGCTCTTCTAATATGTGTATTTTAAAAGATTTATCAAAATTTGGTTAGCCGAATCTCACTAACTTGGTAATTTCAGTTAGTTCCCAATAGGCCACAGTATTAATAAGTGGAGTGTTCGGGATATAGAAAAATTTTCATGAATGGAATCAAAATTTCTAGGCGAATTTAGTCAGGTCCCAATTGGACATTCTTGTATGAGCGTGCTTTTCAATATTTAGCAACATTTTAAGGAACAGAATCTAAGTATCATGGTGAATTCAGTATGTTCCCAATAGGATTCGGATGTAATAAGCTTGTTATTCAAGACAGAGCAACGTTTAAATGAATTGAAACACTGTTTCTTTGTGAATTCAGTTAGTTCCCAGTAGCAGGCTATTGTAATTGTGTGCTTTTAAAAATTTATCACATTTGGTGAGCCGATTCTCAGTAACTTGGTGAATTCGTTAGTTCCCAATAGGCCTCAGCAGTAATAAGTGGACTGTTCGGGATATAAAAAAATTTTCAGGAATGGAATCAAAATTTCCAAGCGAATTCAGGGAGTTACCAATGGGACATGCTTGTATGAGTGTGCTTTTAAATATATAGCAACATTTTGAGGAACGGAATCTAACTATCATGGTGAATTCAATAGGTTCCCAATAGGATTCGCATGTAATAAGCTTGTTATTTAAGATAGAGCAAAGTTTTAACGATCTGAAACACTGTTCCTTTGTGAATTCAGTTAGTTCCCAGTAGCAGCCTCTTGTAATATGTGTACTTTTAAAGATTTATCAAAATTTGTTGAGCCGAATCTCAGGAACTTGGAAAATTCACTTAGTTCCAAATAGGCCGCAGTAGTAATAAGTAGACTCTTCGGGATAAAGAAAAATTTTCACGAATGTAATCAAAATTTCTAGGCGAATTCAGTGAATTCCCAATGGGACATGCTTGTATGAGTCTGCTTTTCAAAATATAGCAATGTTTTAGGAACGGAATCTAAGTATAATGGTGAATTCAATAGATCCCAATAGGAATCGCAAGTATTAAGCATGTTATTCAATAGTGCAAAGTTTTAACGAACTGAAACACTGTGTCTTTGTGAATTCAGTTAGTTCCCAGTAGCAGGCTCTTGTAATTGTGTGCTTTTAAAGATTTATCAAAATTTGGTGAGCCGAATCTCTGTAACTTGGTGAATTCGGTTAGTTCCCAGTAGGCCGCAGTAGTAATAAGTGGTCTGTTCGGGATATAGAAAAATTTTCACGAATGGAATCGTAATTTCTTGGCGAATTCAGGGAGTTCCTAATGGGACATGCTTGTATGAGTGTGCTTTTCAATATATAGCAACTTTTTAAGGAACGGAGTCTAAGTATCATGGTGAATTTATAGGTTCCCAATAGGATTCACTTGTAATAAGCTTGTTATGCAAGATAGGGCAACCATTTAACGAACTGAAACACTGTTTCTTCGTGAATTAAGTTAGTTCCAAGGTGCAGGCTCTTGTAATATGTGTACTTTTAAAGATTTATCAAAATTTGGTGAGCCGAATCTCAGAAACTTTGTGAATTCACTTAGTTACCAATAGGCAGCAGTAAAATAAGTGGGCTCTTCGGGAAATAGAAGAATTTTCACGAATGGAATCAAAATTTCTAGGCGAATTCAGTGAGTTCCCAATGGGACATGCTTGTATGAGTGTGCTTTTCAATATATAGCAACATTTTAAGGAACGGAATCTAAGTATCATGGTGAATTCTGTAGGTTCCCATTAGGATTCACATGTATGAGCTTGTTATTCAAGATAGAGCAACGTTTTAATGGACTGAAACACTGTATCTTTGTGAATTCAGTTAGTTCCCAGTAGCAGGCTCTTGTAATATGTGCACTTTTAAAGATTTATCAACATTTCGTGAGCCGAATCTCAGTAACAATGTTAATTCAGTTGGTTCCCAATAGGCCGCAGTAGTAATAAGTGGACTCTTCGGGATATAGAAAAATTTTACGAATGAAATCATAATTTCTAGGAAAATTCAGTGAGTTCCCAATGGGACATGCATGTATGAGTGTGCTTTTCAATACATAGCAACATTTTAAAGAACGGAATCTATGTATCATGGTGAATTCATTAGGTTCCCGATAGGATTCGCATGTATTAAGCTTGTTATTCAATATAAAGCAACGTTTTAACGAACTGACACACTGTTCCTTTGTGAGTTCAGTTAGTTCCCAGGAGCAGGCTCTTGTAATATATGTACTTTTAAAGATTTATCAAAATTTGTTAAGCCGAATCTCAGTAACTTAGTGAATTCAGTTAGTTACCAAAAGGCCGCAGTAGTAATAAGTGGACTGTTAGGGATATAGAAAAATTTTCACGAATGGAATCAAAATTTCTTTGTGAATTCAATCAGTTCCCGATGGGACATCCTTGTGTGAGTGTACTTTTCAATATATAGCAACATTTTACGGAGCGGAATCTAAGTATCATGGTGAATTCAGTAGGTTCCCAGAGGATTCGCAGGTAATAAGCTTGTTATTAAAGGTGAACAACGTATTAACGAACTGAAACACTGTTTCTTTGTGAATTCAGTTAGTTCCCAGTAGCAGGCTCTTGTAATATGTGTACTTTTAAAGATTTATCAAAATTTGGTGAGCCGAATCTCAGTAACTTGGTGAATTCAGTTAGTTCCCAATAGGCCGCAGTAGTAATAAGTGGACTGTTCGGATATAGAAAAATTTTCACGAATGAAATCAAAATTTCTATGCGAATTCAGTGAGTTCCCAATGGGAAATGCTTCTATGAGTGTGCTTTTCAATATATAGCAACATTTTAAGGAACGGATTCTAAGTATCATGGTGAATTCAGTAGGTTCCAAATAGGATTCACATGTAATAAGCTTGTTATTCAAGATAGAGCAACGTTTTAACGAACTGAAACACTGTTTCTTTGTGAATTCAGTTAGATCCCAGTAGCAGGCTCTTGTAATTGTGTGCTTTTAAAGGTTGATCAAAATTGGGTGAGCCGAATGTGAGGAAATTGGTGAATTCACTTAGTTACCAATAGGCCGCAGTAGTAAAAAGTAGACTCTTCGGGATGTAGAAAAATTTTAAGGAATGGAATCAAAATTTCTAGGCTAATTCAGTGAGTTCCCAATGGGACATCCTTGTATGAGGGTGCATTTCAATATATAGCAACATTTTAAGGAACGGATTCTAAGTATCATGGTGAATTCAGTAGGTTCCCAATAGGATTCGCATGTAATAAGCTTGTTATTCAAGATAGAGCAACGTTTTAACGAATTGAAACACTGTTTCGTTGTGAACTCAGTGAGTTCCCAGTAGCAGGCTCTTGTAATTGTGTGCTTTTAAAGATTTATCAAAATTTGCTGAGCCGAATCTCAGGATCTTGGTGATTTCGGTTAGTTCCAAATAGGCCGCAGTATTAATAAGTGGACTGTTCGGGAATAGAAAAATTTTAGGAATGGAATCAAAATTTCTATGCGATTTCAGGGAGTTCCCAATGGGACTTGCTTGTATGAGTGTGCTTTTCAATATATAGCAACATTTTAAGGAACGGATTCTAAGTATCATTGTGAATTCAGTAGGTTCCCAATAGGATTCGCAAGTAATAAGCTTGTTATTCAAGATAGAGCAACGTTTTAACGAACTGAAACACTGTTTCTTTGTGAATTCAGTTAGATCCCAGTAGCAGGCTCTTGTAATTGTGTGCTTTTAAAGATTTATCAAAATTTGGTGAGCCGAATGTCAGGAAATTGGTGAATTCACTTAGTTACCAATAGGCCGCAGTAGTAAAAAGTAGACTCTTCGGGATGTAGTAAAATTTTCAGGAATGGAATCAAAATTTCTTGGCGAATTCAGTGAGTTCTCAATGGGACATGCTTGTATGAGTGTGCTTTTCAATATATAGCAACAGTTTAACGAACGGAATCTAAGTATCATGGTGAATTCAGTAGGTTCCCAATAGGATTCGCATGTAATAAGCTTGTTATTCAAGATAGAGCCACGTTTTAACGAACTGAAACACTGTTTCTTTGTGAAATCAGTTAGTTCCCAGTAGCAGGCTCTTGTAATATGTGTACCATTAAAGAGTAATCAAAATTTGGTGATCCCAATCTGAGTAACTTGGTGAATTCAGTTAATTCCCAATAAGCCGCAGTAATAATAAGTGGACTGTTCGGTAATAGAAAATTTTCCACGAATTGAATCGAAATTTCTAGGCGAATTCAGTGAGTTCCCAATGGGACATGCTTGTATGAGTGTGCTTTTCAATATATAGCAACAGTTTAACAAACGGATTCTAAGTATCATGGTTAATTCAGTAGATCTCCAATAGGATTCGCATATAATAAGCTTGTTATTCAAGATAGAGCAACGTTTTAACGAACTGAAACACTGTTTCTTTGTGAATTCAGTTAGTTCCCAGTAGCAGGCTCTTGTAATACGTATACTTTTAAAGATTTATCAAAATTTGTTGAGCCGAATCTCACTAACTTGGTGAATACAGTTTCTTCCCAATAGGGCTCAGTAGTAATAAGTGGACTGTTGGGGATATAGAAAAATTTGTAAATGTAATCATTATTTCTAGGCGAATTTTGTGACTTCCCAATGGGACATACTTGTATGCGTGTGTTTTTCAATATATAGCAGTTTAACGAACGGAATCTAAGTATCATGGTGAATTCAGTAGGTTCCCAATAGGATTCACATGTAATAAGCTTGTTATTCAAGATAGAGCAACGTTTTAACGAACTGAAACACTGTTTCTTTGTGAATTCAGTTAGTTCCCAGTAGAAGGCTCTTTTTATATGTGTACTTTTAAAGATTTATCAAAATTTGGTGAGCCGAATGTCAGGAAATTGGTGAATTCACTTAGTTACCAATAGGCCGCAGTAGTAAAAAGTAGACTCTTCGGGATGTAGAAAAATTTTAAGGAATGGAATCAAAATTTCTAGGCTAATTCAGTGAGTTCCCAATGGGACATGCTTGTATGAGTGTGCTTTTCAATATATAGCAACATTTTAAGGAACGGATTCTAAGGATCATGTTGAATTCAGTAGGTTCCCAATAGGATTCGCATGTAATAAGCTTGTTATTCAAGATAGAGCAACGTTTTAACGAATTGAAACACTGTTTCGTTGTGAACTCAGTGAGTTCCCAGTAGAAGGCTCTTGTAATTGTGTGCTTTTAAAGATTTATCAAAATTTGTGAGCCGAATCTCAGGATCTTGGTGATTTCGGTTAGTTCCCAATAGGCCGCAGTTGTAATAAGTGGACTGTTCGGGATATAGAAAATTTTCACGAATGGAATCAAAATTTCTAGGCGAATTGAGGGAGTTCCCAATGGGACATGCTTGTATGAGTGTGCTTTTCAATATATAGCAACATTTTAAGGAACGGATTCTAAGTATCATTGTGAATTCAGTAGGTTCCAATAGGATTCGCATGTAATAAGCTTGTTATTTAAGATAGTGCAACGTTTTAACGAACTGAAACACTGTTTCTTTGTGAATTCAGTTAGTTCCCAGTAGCAGGCTCTTGTAATATTTATACTTTTAAAGAATTATCAAAATTGTTGAGCCGAATCTCAGATACTCAGTGAATTCAGTTTCTTCCCAATAGGGCTCAGGAGTAATAAGTGGACTGTTCGGGATATAGAAAAATTTTCACGAATGGAATCAAATTTTCTAGGCTAATTCAGTGAGTTCCCAATGGGACATCCTTGAATGAGTGTGCTTTTCAATATATAGCCACATTTTAAGGAACGGATTCTAAGTATCATGGTGAATTCAGTAGGTTCCCAATAGGATTCGCATGTAATAAGATTGATATTCAAGATAGAGCAACGTTTTAACAAACTGAAACACTGTTTCTTTGTGAACTCAGTTAGTTCCCAGTAGCAGGCTCTTGTAATATGTGTACATTTAAAGATTTACCAAATATGGTGAGCCGAATCTCAGGAACTTTGTGAATTCACTTAGTTACCAATAGGCCACAGTAGTAATAAGTGGACTCTTCGGGATATAGAAAAATATTCACGAATGGAATCAAAATTTCTACGCGAATTCAGTGAGTTCCCAATGGGACATGATTGTATGAGTGTGTTTTTCAATATATAGCAACAGTTTAACGAACGGAATCTAAGTATCATGGTGGAGTCAGTAGGTTCCCAATAGGATTCGCATATAATAAGCTTGTTATTCAAGATAGAGCAACGTTTTAACGAACTGAAGCACTGTTTCTTTCTGAATTCAGTTAGTTCCCAGTAGCAGTCTCTTGTAATATGTATACTTTTAAATATTTATCAAAATTTGTTGAGCCGAATCTCAGATACTTGGTGAATTCAGTTTCTTCACCATAGGGCTCAGTATTAATAAGTGGACTATTCGCGATATAGAAAAATTTTCAGGAATGGAATCAAAATTTCGAGGCGAATTCAGTGAGTTCCCAATGGGACATGCTGGTATGAGTGTGTATTTCAATATATAGCAGTTTAACGAAAGGAATCTAAGTATCATGGTGAATTCAGTAGGTTCCCAATAGGATTCGCATGTAATGAGCTTGTTTTTCAATATAGAGCAACGTTTTAACGAACTGAAACACTGTTTCTTTGTGAATTCAGTTAGTTCCCAGTAGCAGGCTCTTTTAACAAGTGTACTTTTAAAGATTTATCAAAATTTGGTGAGCCGAATCTCAGTAACATGGTGAATTCGGTTAGTTTCCATTAGGCCGCAGTATTAATAAGTGGACTGTTCGGGAATAGAAAAATTTTCAGGAATGGAATCAAAATTTCTATGCGAATTCAGGGAGTTCCCAATGGGACTTGCTTGTCTGAGTGTGCTTTTCAATATATAGCAACATTTTAAGGAACGGATTCTAAGTATCATGGTGAATTCAGTAGGTTCCCAATAGGATTCACATGTATTAAGCCTGTTATTCAAGATAGAGCAACGTTTTAACGAACTGAAACACTGTTTCTTTTTGAATTCAGTTAGTTCCCAGTAGCAGGCTCTAGTAACTGTGTGCTTTTAAAGATTGATCAAAATTTGGTGAGCCAAATCTCAGTAAGTTGGTGAATTCGGTTAGATCCCAATAGCCCGACATAGTAATAAGTGGACTGTTCGGGATATAGAAAAATTTTCAGGAATGCAATCAAAATTTCTAGGCGAATTCAGTGAGTTCTCAATGGGACATGCTTTTATGAGTGTGCTTTTCAATATATAGCAGCAGTTTAACGAACGTAATCTAAGTATCATGGTTAATTCAGTAGGTTCCCAATAGGATTCGCATGTAATAAGCTTGTTATTCAAGATAGAGCAACATTTTAAAGAACTGAAACACTGTTTCTTTGTGAAATCAGTTAGTTCCCAGTAGCAGGCTCTTGTAATTGTGTGCTTTTAAAGATTTATCAAAATTTGGTGAGCCGAATCTCAGTAACATGGTGAATTCGGTTAGTTCCCAATAGGCCGCAGTATTAATAAGTGGACTGTTCGGGAATAGAAAAATTTTAGGAATGGAATCAAAATTTCTATGCGAATTCAGGGAGTTCCCAATGGGACTTGCTTGTATGAGTGTGCTTTTCAATATATAGCAACATTTTAAGGAACGGATTCTAAGTATCATGGTGAATTCAGTAGGTTCCCAATAGGATTCGCATGTAATAAGCTTGTTATTCAAGATAGAGCAACGTTTTAACGAATTGAAACACTGTTTTGTTGTGAACTCAGTGCTTTCCCAGTAGCAGGCTCTTGTAATTGTGTGCTTTTAAAGATTTATCAAAATTTGCTGAGCCGAATCTCAGGATCTTGGTGATTTCGGTTAGTTCCAAATAGGCCGCAGTATTAATAAGTGGACTGTTCGGGAATAGAAAAATTTTAGGAATGGAATCAAAATTTCTATGCGAATTCAGGGAGTTCCCAATGGGACTTGCTTGTATGAGTGTGCTTTTCAATATATAGCAACATTTTAAGGAACGGATTCTAAGTATCATGGTGAATTCAGTAGGTTCCCAATAGGATTCGCAAGTAATAAGCTTGTTATTCAAGATAGAGCAACGTTTTAACGAACTGAAACACTGTTTCTTTGTGAATTCAGTTAGATCCCAGTAGCAGGCTCTTGTAATTGTGTGCTTTTAAAGATTTATCAAAATTTGGTGAGCCGAATGTCAGGAAATTGGTGAATTCACTTAGTTACCAATAGTCCGCAGTAGTAAAAAGTAGACTCTTCGGCATGTAGTAAAATTTTCAGGAATGGAATCAAAATTTCTTGGCGAATTCAGTGAGTTCTCAATGGGACATGCTTGTATGAGTGTGCTTTTCAATATATAGCAACAGTTTAACGAACGAAATCTAAGTATCATGGTGAATTCAGTAGGTTCCCAATAGGATTCGCATGTAATAAGCTTGTTATTCAAGATAGTGCCACGTTTTAACGAACTGAAACACTGTTTCTTTGTGAAATCAGTTAGTTCCCAGTAGAAGGCTCTTGTAATATGTGTACCATTAATGAGTAATCAAAATTTGGTGATCCCAATCTGAGTAACTTGGTGAATTCAGTTAATTCCCAATAAGCCGCAGTAATAATAAGTGGACTGTTCGGTTATAGAAAATTTTCCACGAATGGAATCAAAATTTCTAGGCGAATTCAGTGAGTTCCCAATGGGACATGCTTGTATGAGTGTGCTTTTCAATATATAGCAACAGTTTAACAAACGGAATCTAAGTATCATGGTTAATTCAGTAGATCTCCAATAGGATTCGCATATAATAAGCTTGTTATTCAAGATAGAGCAACGTTTTAACGAACTGAAACACTGTTTCTTTGTGAATTCAGTTAGTTCCCAGTAGCAGGCTCTTGTAATACGTATACTTTAAAAGATTTATCAAAATTTGTTGAGCCGAATCTCACTAACTTGGTGAATACAGTTTCTTCCCAATAGGGCTCAGTAGTAATAAGTGGACTGTTGGGGATATAGAAAAATTTGTAAATGTAATCAATATTTCTAGGCGAATTTTGTGACTTCCCAATGGGACATACTTGTATGCGTGTGTTTTTCAATATATAGCAGTTTAACGAACGGAATCTAAGTATCATGGTGAATTCAGTAGGTTCCCAATAGGATTCACATGTAATAAGCTTGTTATTCAAGATAGAGCAACGTTTTAACGAACTGAAACACTGTTTCTTTGTGAATTCAGTTAGTTCCCAGTAGAAGGCTCTTTTTATATGTGTACTTTTAAAGATTTATCAAAATTTGGTGAGCCGAATGTCAGGACATTGGAAAATTCACTTAGTTACCAATAGGCCGCAGTAGTAAAAAGTAGACTCTTCGGGATGTAGAAAAATTTTAAGGAATGGAATCAAAATTTCTAGGCTAATTCAGTGAGTTCCCAATGGGACATGCTTGTATGAGTGTGCTTTTCAATATATAGCAACATTTTAAGGAACGGATTCTAAGGATCATGTTGAATTCAGTAGGTTCCCAATAGGATTCGCATGTAATAAGCTTGTTATTCAAGATAGAGCAACGTTTTAACGAATTGAAACACTGTTTCATTGTGAACTCAGTGAGTTCCCAGTAGCAGGCTCTTGTAATTGTGTGCTTTTAAAGATTTATCAAAATTTGTGAGCCGAATCTCAGGATCTTGGTGATTTCGGTTAGTTCCCAATAGGCCGCAGTTGTAATACGTGGACTGTTCGGGATATAGAAAATTTTCACGAATGGAATCAAAATTTCTAGGCGAATTGAGGGAGTTCCCAATGGGACATGCTTGTATGAGTGTGCTTTTCAATATATAGCAACATTTTAAGGAACGGATTCTAAGTATCATTGTGAATTCAGTAGGTTCCAATAGGATTCGCATGTAATAAGCTTGTTATTTAAGATAGTGCAACGTTTTAACGAACTGAAACACTGTTTCTTTGTGAATTCAGTTAGTTCCCAGTAGCAGGCTCTAGTAATATTTATACTTTTAAAGAATTATCAAAATTGTTGAGCCGAATCTCAGATACTCAGTGAATTCAGTTTCTTCCCAATAGGGCTCAGGAGTAATAAGTGGACTGTTCGGGATATAGAAAAATTTTCACGAATGGAATCAAATTTTCTAGGCTAATTCAGTGAGTTCCCAATGGGACATCCTTGAATGAGTGTGCTTTTCAATATATAGCCACATTTTAAGGAACGGATTCTAAGTATCATGGTGAATTCAGCTGGTTCCCAATAGGATTCGCATGTAATAAGATTGTTATTCAAGATAGAGCAACGTTTTAACAAACTGAAACACTGTTTCTTTGTGAACTCAGTTAGTTCCCAGTAGCAGGCTCTTGTAATATGTGTACATTTAAAGATTTACCAAATATGGTGAGCCGAATCTCAGGAACTTTGTGAATTCACTTAGTTACCAATAGGCCACAGTAGTAATAAGTGGACTCTTCGGGATATAGAAAAATATTCACGAATGGAATCAAAATTTCTACGCGAATTCAGTGAGTTCCCAATGGGACATGATTGTATGAGTGTGTTTTTCAATATATAGCAACAGTTTAACGAACGGAATCTAAGTATCATGGTGGAGTCAGTAGGTTCCCAATAGGATTCGCATATAATAAGCTTGTTATTCAAGATAGAGCAACGTTTTAACGAACTGAAGCACTGTTTCTTTCTGAATTCAGTTAGTTCCCAGTAGCAGTCTCTTGTAATATGTATACTTTTAAATATTTATCAAAATTTGTTGAGCCGAATCTCAGATACTTGGTGAATTCAGTTTCTTCACCATAGGGCTCAGTATTAATAAGTGGACTATTCGCGATATAGAAAAATTTTCAGGAATGGAATCAAAATTTCGAGGCGAATTCAGTGAGTTCCCAATGGGACATGCTGGTATGAGTGTGTATTTCAATATATAGCAGTTTAACGAAAGGAATCTAGTATCATGGTGAATTCAGTAGGTTCCCAATAGGATTCGCATGTAATGAGCTTGTTATTCAATATAGAGCAACGTTTTAACGAACTGAAACACTGTTTCTTTGTGAATTCAGTTAGTTCCCAGTAGCAGGCTCTTTTAACAAGTGTACTTTTAAAGATTTATCAAAATTTGGTGAGCCGAATCTCAGTAACATGGTGAATTCGGTTAGTTTCCAATATGCCGCAGTATTAATAAGTGGACTGTTCGGGAATAGAAAAATTTTCAGGAATGGAATCAAAATTTCTATGCGAATTCAGGGAGTTCCCAATGGGACTTGCTTGTCTGAGTGTGCTTTTCAATATATAGCAACATTTTAAGGAACGGATTCTAAGTATCATGGTGAATTCAGTAGGTTCCCAATAGGATTCACATGTATTAAGCCTGTTATTCAAGATAGAGCAACGTTTTAACGAACTGAAACACTGTTTCTTTGTGAATTCAGTTAGTTCCCAGTAGCAGGCTCTAGTAACTGTGTGCTTTTAAAGATTGATCAAAATTTGGTGAGCCAAATCTCAGTAAGTTGGTGAATTCGGTTAGATCCCAATAGCCCGCCATAGTAATAAGTGGACTGTTCGGGATATAGAAAAATTTTCAGGAATGCAATCAAAATTTCTAGGCGAATTCAGTGAGTTCTCAATGGGACATGCTTTTATGAGTGTGCTTTTCAATATATAGCAACAGTTTAACGAACGTAATCTAAGTATCATGGTTAATTCAGTAGGTTCCCAATAGGATTCGCATGTAATAAGCTTGTTATTCAAGATAGAGCAACATTTTAAAGAACTGAAACACTGTTTCTTTGTGAAATCAGTTAGTTCCCAGTAGCAGGCTCTTGTAACTGTGTGCTTTTAAAGATTGATCAAAAATGTTGAGCCGAATCTCAGTAAGTTGGTGAATTCGGTTAGATCCCAATAGGCCGCAGTAGTAATAAGTGGACTGTTCGGGATATAGAAAAATTTTCAGGAATAGAATCAAATTTTCTAGGCGAACTCAGTGAGTTCTCAATGGGACATGCTTGTATGAGTGTGCTTTTCAATATATAGCAACAGTTTAACGAACGGAATCTAAGTATCATGGTGAATTCAGTAGGTTCCCAATAGGATTCGCATGTAATAAGCTTGTTATTCAAGATAGAGCAGCGTTTTAACGAACTGAAGCACTGTTTCTTTCTGAATTCAGTTAGTTCCCAGTAGCAGTCTCTTGTAATATGTATACTTTTAAATATTTATCAAAATTTGTTGAGCCGAATCTCAGTAACATGGTGAATTTGGTTAATTCCCAATAGGCCGCAGTATTAATAAGTGGACTGTTCGGGAAAAGAAAAATTTTAGGAATGGAATCAAAATTTCTATGCGAATTCAGGGAGTTCCCAATGGGACTTGCTTGTATGAGTGTGCTTTTCAATATATAGCAACATTTTAAGGAACGGATTCTAAGTATCATGGTGAATTCAGTTGGTTCCCAATAGGATTCACATGTAATATGCTTGTTATTCAAGATAGAGCAAAGTTTTACGAACTGAAACACTGTTTCTTTGTGAATTCAGTTAGTTCCCAGTAGCAGGCTCTTGTAATTGTGTGCTTTTAAAGATTGATCAAAGTTTGGTGAGCCGAATGTCAGGAAATTGGTGAATTCACATAGTTACCATTAGGCCGCAGTAGTAAAAAGTAGACTCTTCGGGATGTAGAACAATTTTAAGGAATGGAATCAAAATTTCTAGGCTTATTCTGTGAGTTTTCAATGGGACATGCTTGTATGAGTGTGCTTTTCAATATATAGCAACATTTTAAGGAACGGTTTCTAAGTATCATGGTGAATTCATTAGGTTCCCAATAGGATTCGCATGTAATAAGCTTGTTATTCAAGATAGAGCAACGTTTTAACGAACTGAAACACTGTTTCTTTGTGAACTCAGTTAGTTCCCAGTAGCAGGCTCTTGTAATTGTGTTCTTTTAAAGATTTATCAAAATTTGGTGAGCCGAATCTCAGTAACATGGTGAATTCGGTTAGTTCCCAATAGGCCGCAGTATTAATAAGTGGACTGTTCGGGAATAGAAAAATTTTAGGAATGGAATCAAAATTTCTAGGCTAATTCAGTGAGTTCCCAATGGGACATCCTTGTATGAGTGTGCTTTTCAATATATAGCAACATTTTAAGGAACGGATTCTAAGTATCATGGTGAATTCAGTTGGTTCCCAATAGGATTCACATGTAATATGCTTGTTATTCAAGATAGAGCAAAGTTTTACGAACTGAAACACTGTTTCTTTGTGAATTCAGTTAGTTCCCAGTAGCAGGCTCTTGTAATTGTGTGCTTTTAAAGATTGATCAAAGTTTGGTGAGCCGAATGTCAGGAAATTGGTGAATTCACATAGTTACCATTAGGCCGCAGTAGTAAAAAGTAGACTCTTCGGGATGTAGAACAATTTTAAGGAATGGAATCAAAATTTCTAGGCTTATTCTGTGAGTTTTCAATGGGACATGCTTGTATGAGTGTGCTTTTCAATATATAGCAACATTTTAAGGAACGGTTTCTAAGTATCATGGTGAATTCATTAGGTTCCCAATAGGATTCGCATGTAATAAGCTTGTTATTCAAGATAGAGCAACGTTTTAACGAACTGAAACACTGTTTCTTTGTGAACTCAGTTAGTTCCCAGTAGCAGGCTCTTGTAATTGTGTTCTTTTAAAGATTTATCAAAATTTGGTGAGCCGAATCTCAGTAACATGGTGAATTCGGTTAGTTCCCAATAGGCCGCAGTATTAATAAGTGGACTGTTCGGGAATAGAAAAATTTTAGGAATGGAATCAAAATTTCTAGGCTAATTCAGTGAGTTCCCAATGGGACATCCTTGTATGAGTGTGCTTTTCAATATATAGCAACATTTTAAGGAACGGATTCTAAGTATCATGGTGTATTCAGTAGGTTCCCAATAGGATTCGCATGTAATAAGCTTGTTATTCAAGATAGAGCAACGTTTTAACGAATTGAAACACTGTTTCGTTGTGAACTCAGTGAGTTCCCAGTAGCAGGCTCTAGTAATTGTGTGCTTTTAAAGATTTATCAAAATTTGCAGAGCCGAATCTCAGGATCTTGGTGATTTTGGTTAGTTCCAAATAGGCCGCAGTATTAATAAGTGGACTGTTCGGGAATAGAAAAATTTTAGGAATGGAATCAAAATTTCTATGCGAATTCAGGGAGTTCCCAATGGGACTTGCTTGTATGAGTGTGCTTTTCAATATATAGCAACATTTTAAGGAACGGATTCTAAGTATCATGGTGAATTCTGTATGTTCCCAATAGGATTCACATGTAATAAGCTTGTTATTCAAGATAGAGCAACGTTTTAAGGAACTGAAACACTGTTTCTTTGTGAATTCAGTTAGATCCCAGTAGCAGGCTCTTGTAATTGTGTGCTTTTAAAGATTGATCAAAATTTGGTGAGCCGAATGTCAGGAAATTGGTGAATTCACTTAGTTACCAATAGGCCGCAGTAGTAAAAAGTAGACTCTTCGGGATGTAGAAAAATTTTCAGGAAGGGAATCAAAATTTCTAGGCGAATACAGTGAGTTCTCAATTGGACATGCTTGTATGAGTGTGCTTTTCAATATATAGCAACAGTTTAACGAACGGAATCTAAGTATCATTGTGAATTCAGTAGGTTCCCAATAGGATTCACATGTAATAAGCTTGTTATTTAAGATAGTGCAACGTTTTCACGAACTGAAACACTGTTTCTTTGTGAATTCAGTTAGTTCCCAGTAGCAGGCTCTTGTAATATTTATACTTTTAAAGTATTATCAAAATTTGTTGAGCTGAATTTCAGATACTTAGTGAATTCAGTTTCTTACCAATAGGGCTCAGGAGTAATAAGTGGACTGTTCGGGATATAGAAAAATTTTCACGAATGGAATCAAATTTTCTAGGCTAATTCAGTGAGTTCCCAATGGGACATCCTTGAATGAGTGTGCTTTTAAATATATAGCAACATTTTAAGGAACGGATTCTAAGTATCATGGTGAATTCAGTAGGTTCCCAATAGGATTCGCATGTAATAAGATTGTTATTCAAGATAGAGCAACGTTTTAACAAACTGAAGCACTGTTTCTTTGTGAACTCAGTTAGTTCCCAGTAGCAGGCTCTTGTAATATGTGTACATTAAAGATTGATCAAAATTTGGTGAGCCGAATGTCAGGAAATTGGTGAATTCACTTAGTTACCATTAGGCCGCAGTAGTAAAAAGTAGACTCTTCGGGATGGAGAAAAAATTTCAGGAATGGAATCAAAATTTCTAGACGAATACAGTGAGTTCTCAATGCGACATGCTTGTATGAGTGTGCTTTTCAATATATAGCAACAGTTTATGGAACGGAATCTAAGTATCATTGTGAATTCAGTAGTTTCCCATTAGGATTCGCATGTAAGAAGCTTGTTATTCAAGATAGAGCAACGTTTTAACGAACTGAAACACTGTTTCTTTGTGAAATCAGTTAGTTCCCAGTAGCAGGCTCTTGTAACTGTGTGCTTTTAAAGATTGATCAAAATTTGGTGAGCCGAATCTCAGTAAGTTGGTGAATTCGGTTAGATCCCAATAGGCCGCAGTAGTAATAAGTGGACTGTTCGGGATATAGAAAAATTTTCAGGAATGGAATCAAAATTTCTAGGCGAATTCAGTGAGTTCTCAATGCGACATGCTTGTATGAGTGTGCTTTTCAATATATAGCAACAGTTTAACGAACGGAATCTAAGTATCATGGTGAATTCAGTAGGTTCCCAATAGGATTCGCATATAATAAGCTTGTTATTCAAGATAGAGCAACGTTTTAACGAACTGAAGCACTGTGTCTTTCTGAATTCAGTAGTTCCCAGTTGCAGTCTCTTGTAATATGTATACATTTAAATATTTATCAAAATTTGTTGACCCGAATCTCAGTAACATGGTGAATTCTGTTAGTTCCCAATAGGCCGCAGTATTAATAAGTGGACTGTTCGGGAATAGAAAAATTTTAGGAATGGAATCAAAATTTCTATGCGAATTCAGGGAGTTCCCAATGGGACTTGCTTGTATGAGTGTCCTTTTCAATATATAGCAACATTTTAAGGAACGGATTCTAAGTATCATGGTGAATTCAGTAGGTTCCCAATAGGATTCACATGTAATAAGCTTGTTATTCAAGATAGAGCAACGTTTTAACGAACTGAAACACTGTTTCTTTGTGAATTCAGTTAGATCCCAGTAGCAGGCTCTTGTAATTGTGTGCTTTTAAAGAATGATCAAAATTTGGTGAGCCGAATGTCAGGAAATTGGTGAATTCACTTAGTTACAAATAGGCCGCAGTAGTAAAAAGTAGACTCTTTGGGATGTAGAAAAATTTTCAGGAATGGAATCAAAATTTCTAGGCGAATTCAGTGAGTTCTCAATGGGACATGCTTGTATGAGTGTGCTTTTCAATATATAGCAACATTTTAAGGAACGGATTCTAAGTATCATGGTGAATTCAGTAGGTTCCCAATAGGATTCGCATGTAATAAGCTTGTTATTCAAGATAGAGCAACGTTTTAACGAACTGAAACACTGTTTCTTTGTGAACTCAGTGAGTTCCCAGTAGCAGGCTCTTGTAATTGTGTGCTTTTAAAGAAATATCAAAATTTGGTGAGCCGAATCTCAGTAACATGGTGAATTCTGTTAGATCCCAATAGGCCGCAGTATTAATAAGTGGAGTGTTCGGGAATAGAAAAATTTTAGGAATGGAATCAAAATTTCTATGCGAATTCAGGGAGTTCCCAATTGGACTTCCTTTTATGAGTGTGCTTTTCAATATATAGCAACATTTTAAGGAACGGATTCTAAGTATCATGGTGTATTCAGTAGGTTCCCAATAGGATTCACATGTAATAAGATTGTTATTCAAGATAGAGCAACGTTTTAACGAACTGAAACACTGTTTCTTTGTGAATTCAGTTAGTTCCCAGTAGCAGGCTCTTGTAATTGTGTGCTTTTAAATATTGATCAAAATTTGGTGAGCCGAATGTCAGGAAATTGGTGAATTCACTTAGTTACCAAGAGGCCGCAGTAGTAAAAAGTAGACTCTTCGGGATGTAGAAAAATTTTAAGGAATGGAATCAAAATTTTTAGGCTAACTCAGTGAGTTCCCAATGGGACATCCTTGAATGAGTGTGCTTTTCAATATATAGCAACATTTTAAGGAACAGATTCTACGTATCATGGTGAATTCAGTAGGCTCCCAATAGGATTCGCATGTAATAAGCTTGTTATTCAAGATAGAGCAACGTTTTAACGAATTGAAACACTGTTTCGTTGTGAACTCATTGAGTTCCCAGTAGCAGGCTCTTGTAATTGTGTGCTTGTAAAGATTTATCAAAATTTGCTGAGCCGAATCTCAGGATCTTCGTGATTTCGGTTAGTTCCCAATAGGCCGCAGTTGTAATAAGTGGACTGTTCGGGATATAGAAAAATTTCACGAATGGAATCAAAATTTCTATACGAATTGAGGGAGTTCCCAATGGGACATGCTTGTATGAGTGTGCTTTTCAATATATAGCAACATTTTAAGGAACGGATTCTAAGTATCATTGTGAATTCAGTAGGTTCCCTATAGGATTCGCATGTAATAAGCTTGTTATTTAAGATAGTGCAACGTTTTAACGAACTGAAACACTGTTTCTTTGTGAATTCAGTTAGTTCCCAGTAGCAGGCTCTTGTAATATTTATACTTTTAAAGTATTATCAAAATTTGTTGAGCTGAATCTCAGATACTTAGTGAATTCAGTTTCTTACCAATAGGGCTCAGTATTAATAAGTGGACTGTTCGGGATATAGAAAAATTTTCACGAATGGAATCAAATTTTCTAGGCTAATTCAGTGAGTTCCCAATGGGACATCCTTGAATGAGTGTGCTTTTCAATATATAGCAACATTTTAACGAACGGAATCTAAGTATCATGGTGAATTCAGTAGGTTCCCAATAGGATTCACATGTAATAAGCTTGTTATTCAAGATAGAGCAACGTTTTAACGAACTGAAACACTGTTTCTTTGTGAATTCAGTTAGTTCCCAGTAGAAGGCTCTTTTTATATGTGTACTTTTAAAGATTTATCAAAATTTGGTGAGCCGAATGTCAGGACATTGGTGAATTCACTTAGTTACCAATAGGCCGCAGTAGTAAAAAGTAGACTCTTCGGGATGTAGAAAAATTTTAAGGAATGGAATCAAAATTTCTAGCTAATTCAGTGAGTTCCCAATGGGACATGCTTGTATGAGTGTGCTTTTCAATATATAGCAACATTTTAAGGAACGGATTCTAAGGATCATGTTGAATTCAGTAGGTTCCCAATAGGATTCGCATGTAATAAGCTTGTTATTCAAGATAGAGCAACGTTTTAACGAATTGAAACACTGTTTCATTGTGAACTCAGTGAGTTCCCAGTAGCAGGCTCTTGTAATTGTGTGCTTTTAAAGATTTATCAAAAATGGTGAGCCGAATCTCAGTAAGTTGGTGAATTCGGTTAGATCCCAATAGGCCGCAGTAGTAATAAGTGGACTGTTCGGGATATAGAAAAATTTTCAGGAATGGAATCAAATTTTCTAGGCGAACTCAGTGAGTTCTCAATGGGACATGCTTGTATGAGTGTGCTTTTCAATATATAGCAACAGTTTAACGAACGGAATCTAAGTATCATGGTGAATTCAGTAGGTTCCCAATAGGATTCGCATGTAATAAGCTTGTTATTCAAGATAGAGCAACGTTTTAACGAACTGAAGCATTGTTTCTTTCTGAATTCAGTTAGTTCCCAGTAGCAGTCTCTTGTAATATGTAAGCATTTAAATATTTATCAAAATTTGTTGACCCGAATCTCAGTAACATGGTGAATTCTGTTAGTTCCCAATAGGCCGCAGTATTAATAAGTGGACTGTTTGGAATAGAAAAATTTTAGGAATGGAATCAAAATTTCTATGCGAATTCAGGGAGTTCCCAATGGGACTTGCTTGTATGAGTGTCCTTTTCAATATATAGCAACATTTTAAGGAACGGATTCTAAGTATCATGGTGAATTCAGTAGGTTCCCAATAGGATTCACATGTAATAAGCTTGTTATTCAAGATAGAGCAACGTTTTAACGAACTGAAACACTGTTTCTTTGTGAATTCAGTTAGATCCCAGTAGCAGGCTCTTGTAATTGTGTGCTTTTAAAGAATGATCAAAATTTGGTGAGCCGAATGTCAGGAAATTGGTGAATTCACTTAGTTACAAATAGGCCGCAGTAGTAAAAAGTAGACACTTTGGGATGTAGGAAAATTTTCAGGAATGGAATCAAAATTTCTAGGCGAATTCAGTGAGTTCTCAATGGGACATGCTTGTATGAGTGTGCTTTTCAATATATAGCAACATTTTAAGAAACGGATTCTAAGTATCATGGTGAATTCAGTAGGTTCCCAATAGGATTCGCATGTAATAAGCTTGTTATTCAAGATAGAGCAACGTTTTAACGAACTGAAACACTGTTTCTTTGTGAACTCAGTTAGTTCCCAGTAGCAGGCTCTTGTAATTGTGTGCTTTTAAAGAAATATCAAAATTTGGTGAGCCGAATCTCAGTAACATGGTGAATTCTGTTAGATCCCAATAGGCCGCAGTATTAATAAGTGGAGTGTTCGGGAATAGAAAAATTTTAGGAATGGAATCAAAATTTCTATGCGAATTCACGGAGTTCCCAATTGGACTTCCTTTTATGAGTGTGCTTTTCAATATATAGCAACATTTTAAGGAACGGATTCTAAGTATCATGGTGTATTCAGTAGGTTCCCAATAGGATTCACATGTAATAAGATTGTTATTCAAGATAGAGCAACGTTTTAACGAACTGAAACACTGTTTCTTTGTGAATTCAGTTAGTTCCCAGTAGCAGGCTCTTGTAATTGTGTGCTTTTAAATATTGATCAAAATTTGGTGAGCCGAATGTCAGGAAATTGGTGAATTCACTTAGTTACCAAGAGGCCGCAGTAGTAAAAAGTAGACTCTTCGGGATGTAGAAAAATTTTAAGGAATGGAATCAAAATTTTTAGGCTAATTCAGTGAGTTCCCAATGGGACATCCTTGAATGAGTGTGCTTTTCAATATATAGCAACATTTTAAGGAACAGATTCTAAGTATCATGGTGAATTCAGTAGGCTCCCAATAGGATTCGCATGTAATAAGCTTGTTATTCAAGATAGAGCAACGTTTTAACGAATTGAAACACTGTTTCGTTGTGAACTCATTGAGTTCCCAGTAGCAGGCTCTTGTAATTGTGTGCTTGTAAAGATTTATCAAAATTTGCTGAGCCGAATCTCAGGATCTTCGTGATTTCGGTTAGTTCCCAATAGGCCGCAGTTGTAATAAGTGGACTGTTCGGGATATAGAAAAATTTCACGAATGGAATCAAAATTTCTATACGAATTGAGGGAGTTCCCAATGGGACATGCTTGTATGAGTGTGCTTTTCAATATATAGCAACATTTTAAGGAACGGATTCTAAGTATCATTGTGAATTCAGTAGGTTCCCAATAGGATTCGCATGTAATAAGCTTGTTATTTAAGATAGTGCAACGTTTTAACGAACTGAAACACTGTTTCTTTGTGAATTCAGTTAGTTCCCAGTAGCAGGCTCTTGTAATATTTATACTTTTAAAGTATTATCAAAATTTGTTGAGCTGAATCTCAGATACTTAGTGAATTCAGTTTCTTACCAATAGGGCTCAGGAGTAATAAGTGGACTGTTCGGGATATAGAAAAATTTTCACGAATGGAATCAAATTTTCTAGGCTAATTCAGTGAGTTCCCAATGGGACATCCTTGAATGAGTGTGCTTTTCAATATATAGCAACATTTTAAGGAACGGATTCTAAGTATCATGGTGAATTCAGTAGGTTCCCAATAGGGTTCGCATGTAATATGATTGTTATTCAAGATAGAGCAACGTTTTAACAAACTGAAACACTGTTTCTTTGTGAACTCAGTTAGTTCCCAGTAGCAGGCTCTTGTAATTGTGTGCTTTTAAAGATTGATCAAAATTTGGTGCGCCGAATCTCAGTAACATGGTGAATTCGGTTAGTTCCCAATAGGCCGCAGTATTAATAAGTGGACTGTTCGGGAATAGAAAAATTTTAGGAATGGAATCAAAATTTCTATGCGAATTCAGGGAGTTCCCAATGGGACTTGCTTGTATGAGTGTGCTTTTCAATATATAGCAACATTTTAAGGAATGGATTCTAAGTATCATGGTGAATTCAGTAGGTTCCCAATAGGATTCGCATGTAATAAGCTTGTTATTCAAGATAGAGCAACGTTTTAACGAATTGAAACACTGTTTCGTTGTGAACTCAGTGAGTTCCCAGTAGCAGGCTCTTGTAATTGTGTGCTTTTAAAGATTTATCAAAATTTGCTAAGCCGAATCTCAGGATCTAGGTGATTTCGGTTAGTTCCAAATAGGCCGCAGTATTAATAAGTGGACTGTTCGGGAATAGAAAAATTTTAGGAATGGAATCAAAATTTCTATGCGAATTCAGGGAGTTCCCAATGGGACTTGCTTGTATGAGTGTGCTTTTCAATATATAGCAACATTTTAAGGAACGGATTCTAAGTATCATGGTGAATTCAGTAGGTTCCCAATAGGATTCGCAAGTAATAAGCTTGTTATTCAAGATAGAGCAACGTTTTAACGAACTGAAACACTGTTTCTTTGTGAATTCAGTTAGATCCCAGTAGCAGGCTCTTGTAATTGTGTGCTTTTAAAGATTTATCAAAATTTGGTGAGCCGAATGTCAGGAAATTGGTGAATTCACTTAGTTAAAAATAGGCCGCAGTAGTAAAAAGTAGACTCTTCGGGATATAGTAAAATTTTCAGGAATGGAATCAAAATTTCTAGGCGAATTCAGTGAGTTCTCAATGGGACATGCTTGTATGAGTGTGCTTTTCAATATATAGCAACAGTTTAACGAACGGAATCTAAGTATCATGGTGAATTCAGTAGGTTCCCAATAGGATTCGCATGTAATAAGCTTGTTATTCAAGATAGAGCAACGTTTTAACGAACTGAAACACTGTTTCTTTGTGAAATCAGTTAGTTCCCAGTAGCAGGCTCTTGTAATATGTGTACCATTAAAGAGTAATCAAAATTTGGTGATCCCAATCTGAGTAACTTGGTGAATTCAGTTAAATCCCAATAAGCCGCAGTAATAATAAGTGGACTGTTCGGTTATAGAAAATTTTTCACGAATGGAATCAAAATTTCTAGGCGAATTCATTGAGTTCCCAATGGGACATGCTTGTATGAGTGTGCTTTTCAATATATAGCAACAGTTTAACAAACGGATTCTAAGTATCATGGTTAATTCAGTAGATCTCCAATAGGATTCGCATATAATAAGCTTGTTATTCAAGATAGAGCAACGTTTTAACGAACTGAAACAGTGTTTCTTTGTGAATTCAGTTAGTTCCCAGTAGCAGGCTCTTGTAATACGTATACTTTTAAAGATTTATCAAAATTTATTGAGCCGAATCCCACTAACTTGGTGAATACAGTTTCTTCCCAATAGGGCTCAGTAGTAATAAGTCGACTGCTGGGGATATAGAAAAATTTGTAAATGTAATCAATATTTCTAGGCGAATTTTGTGACTTCCCAATGGGACATACTTGTATGCGTGTGTTTTTCAATATATAGCAGTTTAACGAACGGAATCTAAGTATCATGGTGAATTCAGTAGGTTCCCAATAGGATTCACATGTAATAAGCTTGTTATTCAAGATAGAGCAAAGTTTTAACGAACTGAAACACTGTTTCATTGTGAACTCAGTGAGTTCCCAGTAGCAGGCTCTTGTAATTGTTTGCTTTTAAAGATTGATCAAAATTTGGTGAGCCGAATCTCAGTAAGTTGGTGAATTCACTTAGTTACCAATAGGCCGCAGTAGTAAAAAGTAGACTCTTCGGGATGTAGAAAAATTTTCAGGAATGGAATCAAAATTTCTAGGCTAATTCAGTGAGTTCCCAATGGGACATCCTTGTATGAGTGTGCTTTTCAATATATAGCAACATTTTAAGGAATGGATTCTAAGTATCATGGTGAATTCAGTAGGTTCCCAGTAGGATTCGCATGTAATAAGATTGTTATTCAAGATAGAGCAACGTTTTAACGAATTGAAACACTGTTTCGTTGTGAACTCAGTGAGTTCCCAGTAGCAGGCTCTTGTAATTGTGTGCTTTTAAAGATTGATCAAAATTTGCCTAGCCGAATCTCAGGATCTTGGTGATTTCGGTTAGTTCCAAATAGGCCGCAGTATTAATAAGTGGACTGTTCGGGAATAGAAAAATTTTAGGAATGGAATCAAAATTTCTATGCGAATTCAGGGAGTTCCCAATGGGACATGCTTCTATGAGTGTGCTTTTCAATATATAGCAACATTTTAAGGAACGGAATCTAAGTATCATGGTGAATTCAGTAGGGTCCCAATAGGATTCGCATGTAATAAGCTTGTTATTCAAGATAGAGCAACGTTTTAACGAACTGAAACACTGTTTCTTTGTGAACTCAGTTAGTTCCCAGTAGCAGGCTCTTGTAATTGTGTGCTTTTAAAGATTTATCAAAATTTGTTAAGAGGAATCTCAGATACTTGGTGAATTCAGTTCTTCCAAATAGGGCTCAGTAGTAATAAGTGGACTGTTCGGGATATAGAAAAATTTTCAGGAATGGAATCAAAATTTCTAGGCGAATTCAGTGAGTTCCCAAAGGGACATGGTTGTATGAGTGTGCTTTTCAATATATAGCAACATTTTAAGGAACGGATTCTAAGTATCATGGTGAATTCAGTAGGTTCCCAATAGGATTCGCATGTAATAAGCTTGTTATTCAAGATAGAGCAACGTTTTAACGAATTGAAACACTGTTTCGTTGTGAACTCAGTGAGTTCCCAGTAGCAGGCTCTTGTAATTGTGTGCTTGTAAAGATTTATCAAAATTTGCTGAGCCGAATCTCAGGATCTTCGTGATTTCGGTTAGTTCCCAATAGGCCGCAGTTGTAATAAGTGGACTGTTCGGGATATAGAAAATTTTCACGAATGGAATCAAAATTTCTAGGCGAATTGAGGGAGTTCCCAATGGGACATGCTTGTATGAGTGTGCTTTTCAATATATAGCAACATTTTAAGGAACGGATTCTAAGTATCATTGTGAATTCAGTAGATTCCCAATAGGATTCACATGTAATAAGATTGTTATTTAAGACAGTGCAACGTTTTAACGAACTGAAACACTGTTTCTTTGTGAATTCAGTTAGTTCCCAGTAGCAGGCTCTTGTAATATTTATACTTTTAAAGTATTATCAAAATTTGTTGAGCTGAATCTCAGATACTTAGTGAATTCAGTTTCTTACCAATAGGGCTCAGGAGTAATAAGTGGACTGTTCGGGATATAGAAAAATTTTCACGAATGGAATCAAATTTTCTAGGCTAATTCAGTGAGTTCCCAATGGGACATCCTTGAATGAGTGTGCTTTTCAATATATAGCAACATTTTAAGGAACTGATTCTAAGTATCATGGTGAATTCAGTAGGTTCCCAATAGGGTTCGCATGTAATAAGATTGTTATTCAAGATAGAGCAACGTTTTAACAAACTGAAACACTGTTTCTTTGTGAACTCAGTTAGTTCCCAATAGCAGGCTCTTGTAATATGTGTACATTAAAGATTTATCAAAATTTGGTGAGCCGAATCTCAGGAATTTTGTGAATTCACTTAGTTACCAATAGGCCACAGTAGTAATAAGTGGACTCTTCGGGATATAGAAAAATATTCACGAATGGAATCAAAATTTCTACGCGAATTCAGTGAGTTCCCAATGGGATATGCTTGAATGAGTGTGTCTTTCAATATATAGCAACAGTTTAACCAACGGAATCTAAGTATCATGGTGAATTCAGTAGGTATCCAATAGGATTCGCATATAATAAGCTTGTTATTCAAGATAGAGCAACGTTTTAACGAACTGAAGCACTGTTTCTTTCTGAATTCAGTTACTTCCCAGTAGCAGTCTCTTGAAATATGTATACTTTTTAATATTTATCAAAATTTGTTTTGCCGAATCTCAGATACTTGGTGAATTCAGTTTCTTCCCCATAGGGCTCAGTAATAATAAGTGGACTGTTCGGGATATAGAAAAATTTTCAGGAATGGAATCAAAATTTCGAGGCGAATTCAGTGCGTTCCCAATGGGACATGCTTTTATGAGTGTGTTTTTCAATATATAGCAGTTTAACGAACGGAATCTAAGTATCATGGTGAATTCCCTAGGTTCCCAATACGATTCGCATGTAATGATCTTGTTATTCAATATAGAGCAACGTTTTAACGAACTGAAACACTGTTTCTTTGTGAACTCAGTTAGTTCCCAGTAGCAGGCTCTTGTAATTGTGTGCTTTTAAAGATTTATCAAAATTTGGTGAGCCGAATCTCAATAACATGGTGAATTCGGTTAGTTCCCAATAGGCCGCAGTAGTAATAAGTGGACTGTTCAGGAATAGAAAAATTTTCAGGAATGGGATCAAAATTTCTATGCGAATTCAGGGAGTTCCAAATGGGACATGCTTGTATGAGTGTGCTTTTCAATATATAGCAACATTTTAAGGAACGGATTCTAAGTATCATGGTGAATTCAGTAGGTTCCCAATAGGATTCGCAAGTAATAAGCTTGTTATTCAAGATAGAGCAACGTTTTAACGAACTGAAACACAGTTTCTTTGTGAATTCAGTTAGATCCCAGTAGCAGGCTCTTGTAATTGTGTGCTTTTAAAGATTTATCAAAATTTGGTGAGCCGAATGTCAGGAAATTGGTGAATTCACTTAGTTACCAATAGGCCGCAGTAGTAAAAAGTAGACTCTTCGGGATGTAGTAAAATTTTCAGGAATGGAATCAAAATTTCTAGGCGAATTCAGTGAGTTCTCAATGGGACATGCTTGTATGAGTGTGCTTTTCAATATATAGCAACAGTTTAACGAACAGAATCTAAGTATCATGGTGAATTCAGTAGGTTCCCAATAGGATTCGCATGTAATAAGCTTGTTATTCAAGATAGAGCAACGTTTTAACGAACTGAAACACTGTTTCTTTGTGAAATCAGTTAGTTCCCAGGAGCAGGCTCTTGTAATATGTGTACCATTAAAGAGTAATCAAAATTTGGTGATCCCAATCTGAGTAACTTGGTGAATTCAGTTAATTCCCAATAAGCCGCAGTAATAATAAGTGGACTCTTCGGTTATAGAAAATTTTTCACGAATGGAATCAAAATTTCTAGGCGAATTCATTGAGTTCCCAATGGGACATGCTTGTATGAGTGTGCTTTTCAATATATAGCAACATTTTAAGGAACGGAATCTAAGTATCATGGTGAATTCAGTAGGTTCCCAATAGGATTCGCATGTAATAAGCTTGTTATTCAAGATAGAGCAACGTTTTAACGAACTGAAACACTGTTTCTTTGTGAACTCAGTTAGTTCCCAGTAGCAGGCTCTTGTAATTGTGTGCTTTTAAAGATTGATCAAAATTTGGTGAGCCGAATCTCAGTAACATGGTGAATTCGGTTAGTTCCCAATAGGCCGCAGTATTAATAAGTGGACTGTTCGGGAATAGAAAAATTTTAGGAATGGAATCAAAATTTCTATGCGAATTCAGGGAGTTCCCAATGGGACTTGCTTGTATGAGTGTGCTTTTCAATATATAGCAACATTTTAAGGAATGGATTCTAAGTATCATGGTGAATTCAGTAGGTTCCCAATAGGATTCGCATGTAATAAGCTTGTTATTCAAGATAGAGCAACGTTTTAACGAATTGAAACACTGTTTCGTTGTGAACTCAGTGAGTTCCCAGTAGCAGGCTCTTGTAATTGTGTGCTTTTAAAGATTTATCAAAATTTGCTGAGCCGAATCTCAGGATCTTGGTGATTTCGGTTAGTTCCAAATAGGCCGCAGTATTAATAAGTGGACTGTTCGGGAATAGAAAAATTTTAGGAATGGAATCAAAATTTCTATGCGAATTCAGGGAGTTCCCAATGGGACTTGCTTGTATGAGTGTGCTTTTCAATATATAGCAACATTTTAAGGAACGGATTCTAAGTATCATGGTGAATTCAGTAGGTTCCCAATAGGATTCGCAAGTAATAAGCTTGTTATTCAAGATAGAGCAACGTTTTAACGAACTGAAACACTGTTTCTTTGTGAATTCAGTTAGATCCCAGTAGCAGGCTCTTGTAATTGTGTGCTTTTAAAGATTTATCAAAATTTGGTGAGCCGAATGTCAGGATATTGGTGAATTCACTTAGTTACCAATAGGCCGCAGTAGTAAAAAGTAGACTCTTCGGGATGTAGTAAAATTTTCAGGAATGGAATCAAAATTTCTAGGCGAATTCAGTGAGTTCTCAATGGGACATGCTTGTATGAGTGTGCTTTTCAATATATAGCAACAGTTTAACGAACGGAATCTAAGTATCATGGTTAATTCAGTAGATCTCCAATAGGATTCGCATATAATAAGCTTGTTATTCAAGATAGAGCAACGTTTTAACGAACTGAAACAGTGTTTCTTTGTGAATTCAGTTAGTTCCCAGTAGCAGGCTCTTGTAATACGTATACTTTTAAAGATTTATCAAAATTTGTTGAGCCGAATCTCACTAACTTGGTGAATACAGTTTCTTCCCAATAGGGCTCAGTAGTAATAAGTGGACTGTTGGGGATATAGAAAAATTTGTAAATGTAATCAATATTTCTAGGCGAATTTTGTGACTTCCCAATGGGACATACTTGTATGCGTGTGTTTTTCAATATATAGCAGTTTAACGAACGGAATCTAAGTATCATGGTGAATTCAGTAGGTTCCCAATAGGATTCACATGTAATAAGCTTGTTATTCAAGATAGAGCAACGTTTTAACGAACTGAAACACTGTTTCTTTGTGAATTCAGTTAGTTCCCAGTAGAAGGCTCTTTTTATATGTGTACTTTTAAAGATTTATCAAAATTTGGTGAGCCGAATGTCAGGAAATTGGTGAATTCACTTAGTTACCAATAGGCCGCAGTAGTAAAAAGTAGACTCTTCGGGATGTAGAAAAATTTTAAGGAATGGAATCAAAATTTCTAGGCTAATTCAGTGAGTTCCCAATGGGACATCCTTGAATGAGTGTGCTTTTCAATATATAGCAACATTTTAAGGAACGGATTCTAAGTATCATGGTGAATTCAGTAGGTTCCCAATAGGATTCGCATGTAATAAGATTGTTATTCAAGACAGAGCAACGTTTTAACAACTGAAACACTGTTTCTTTGTGAACTCAGTTAATTCCCTGTAGCAGGCTCTTGTAGTTGTGTGCTTTTAAAGATTTATCAAAATTTGTTGAGACGAATCTCAGGATCTTGGTGATTTCGGTTAGTTCCCAATAGGCCGCAGTTGTAAGAAGTGGACTGTTCAGGATATAAAAAATTTTCACGAATGGAATCAAAATTTCTAGGCGAATTGAGGGAGTTCCCAATGGGACATGCTTGTATGAGTGTGCATTTCAATATATAGCAGCATTTTAAGGAACGGATTCTAAGTATCATTGTGAATTCAGTAGGTTCCCAATAGGATTCGCATGTAATAAGCATGTTATTTAAGATAGTGCAACGTTTTAACGAACTGAAACACTGTTTCTTTGTGAATTCAGTTAGTTCCCAGTAGCAGGCTCTTGTAATATTTATACTTTTAAAGAATTATCAAAATTTGTGAGCCGAATCTCAGATATAGTGAATTCAGTTTCTTCCCAATAGGGCTCAGGAGTAATAAGTGGACTGTTCGGGATATAGAAAAATTTTCACGAATGGAATCAAAATTTCTAGGCGAATTCAGTGAGTTCTCAATGGGACATGCTTGTATGAGTGTGCTTTTCAATATATAGCAACAGTTTAACGAACGGAATCTAAGTATCATGGTGAATTCAGTAGGTTCCCAATAGGATTCGCATGTAATAAGTTTGTTATTCAAGATAGAGCAACGTTTTAACGAACTGAAACACTGTTTCTTTGTGAAATCAGTTAGTTCCCAGGAGCAGGCTCTTGTAATATGTGTACCATTAAAGAGTAATCAAAATTTGGTGATCCCAATCTGAGTAACTTGGTGAATTCAGTTAATTCACAATAAGCCGCAGTAATAATAAGTGGACTCTTCGGTTATAGAAAATTTTTCACGAATGGAATCAAAATTTCTAGGCGAATTCAGTGAGTTCCCAATGGGACATGCTTGTATGAGTGTGCTTTTCAATATATAGCAACAGTTTAACAAACGGATTCTAAGTATCATGGTTAATTCAGTAGATCTCCAATAGGATTCGCATATAATAAGCTTGTTATTCAAGATAGAGCAACGTTTTAACGAACTGAAACACTGTTTCTTTGTGAATTCAGTTAGTTCCCAGTAGCAGGCTCTTGTAATACGTATACTTTTAAAGATTTATCAAAATTTGTTGAGCCGAATCTCACTAACTTGGTGAATATAGTTTCTTCCCAATAGGGCTCAGTAGTAATAAGTGGACTGTTGGAGATATAGAAAAATTTGTAAATGTAATCAATATATCTAGGCGAATTTTGTGACTTCCCAATGGGACATACTTGTATGCGTGTGTTTTTCAATATATAGCAGTTTAACGAACGGAATCTAAGTATCATGGTGAATTCAGTAGGTTCCCAATAGGATTCACATGTAATAAGCTTGTTATTCAAGATAGAGCAACGTTTTAACGAACTGAAACACTGTTTCTTTGTGAATTCAGTTAGTTCCCAGTAGAAGGCTCTTTTTATATGTGTACTTTTAAAGATTTATCAAAATTTGGTGAGCCGAATGTCAGGAAATTGGTGAATTCACTTAGTTACCAATAGGCCGCAGTAGTAAAAAGTAGACTCTTCGGGATGTAGAAAAATTTTCAGGAATGGAATCAAAATTTCTAGGCTAATGCAGTGAGTTCCCAATGGGACATGCTTGCATTAGTGTGCTTTTCAATATAAAGCAACATTTTAAGGAACGGATTCTTAGTATCAATGTGAATTCTGTAGGTTCCCAATATGATTCGCATGTAATAAGCTTGTTATTCAAGATATAGCAATGTTTTAACGAACTGAAACACTGTTTCTTTGTGAATTCAGTAAGGCCCAGTAGCAGGCTCTTGTAATTGTGTGCTTTTAAAGATTTATCAAAATTTGGTGAGCCGAATCTCAGTAAGGTGGTGATTTCGGTTAGTTCCCAATAGGCCGCAGTAGTAAGAAGAGGCCTGTTCGGGATATAGAAAATTTTTCAGGAATGGAATCAAAATTTCTAGGCGAATTCAGGGAGTTCCCAATGGGACATGCTTGTATGAGTGTGCTTGTCTATATATAGCAACATTTTAAATAACGGAATCTAAGTATCATGGTGAATTCAGTAGATCTCCAATAGGATTCGCATGTAATAAGCTTGTTATTCAAGATAGAGCAACGTTTTAACGAACTGAAACACTGTTTCTTTGTGAATTCAGTTAGTTCCCAGTAGCAGGCTCTTGTAATATGTGTACTTTTAAATATTTATCAAAATTTGGTGAGCCGAATGTCATGAAATTGGTGAATTCACATAGTTACTTATAGGCAGCAGTAGTAATAAGTGGACTATTCGGGATATAGAAAAATTTTCAGGAATGGAATCAAAATTTCTAGGCGAATTCAGGGAGTTCCCAATGGGACATGCTTGTATGAGTGTGCTTTTCAATATATAGCAACAGTTTAAGGAACGAAATCTAAGTATCATGGTGAATTCAGTATGTTCCCAATAGGATTCGCATGTGATAAGCTTGTTATTCAAGATAGAGGCACGTTTTAACGAACTGAAACACTGTTTCTTTGTGAATTCAGTTAGTTCCCAGTAGCAGGCTCTTGTAAGATGTATTCTTTTAAAGATTTATCAAAATTGTTGAGCCGAATCTCAGATACTTGGTGAATTCAGTTTCTTCCCAATAGGGCTCAGTAGTAATAAGTGGACTGTTCGGGATATAGTAAAATTTTCACGAATGGAATCAAAATTTCTAGGCGAATTCAGTGAGTTCCCAATGGGACATGCTTGTATGAGTGTGATTTTCAATATATAGCAACATTTTAAGGAACGGAATTTAAGTATCATGGTGAATTCAATAGGTCCCAATAGGATTCGCAAGTAATAAGCTTGTTTTTCAAGATAAAGCAATGTTTTAACGAACTGAAACACTGTTTCTTTGTGAATTCAGTTAGTTCCCAGTAGCAGGCTCTTGTAATATGTGTACTTTTAAAGATTTATCAAAATTTGGTGAGCCGAATCTCAGTAATTTTGTGAATTCACTTAGTTCCCAATAGGCCACTGCAGTAATAAGTGGACTCTTCGGGATATCGAAAATGTTCACGAATGGAATGAAAATTTCTAGGCGAATTCAGTGACTTCCCAATGGAGCATGCTTGTATGAGTGTGCTTTTCAATATATAGCAACATTTTAAGGAACGGATTCTAAGTATGATGGTTAATTCAGTAGGTTCCCAAAAGGATTCGCAGGTAATAAGCTTGTTATTCAAGATAGAGCTACGTTCTAATGAACTGAAGCACTGTTTCTTTGTGAATTCAGTTAGTTCCCAGTAGCAGACTCTTGTAATATGTATACTTTTAAAGATTTATCAAAATTTGTTGAGCCGAATCTCAGATACTTTGTGAATTCAGTTTCTTCCAAATAGTGCTCAGTAGTAATATGAGGACTGTTAGGGATATAGAAAAATTTTCAGGAATGGAAGCAAATTTTCGAGGCGAATTCAGTGAGTTCCCAATGGGACATGCTTGTATGAGTGTACTTTTCAATATATAGCAACAAATTTAAGGAACGGAATCTCAGTATCATTGGGAACTCAATAGGTTCCAAATAGGATTCGCAAGTAATAAGCTTGTTATTCAAGATAGAGCAACGTTTTAACGAACTGAAACACTGTTTCTTTGTGAATTCAGTTAGTTCCCAGTAGCAGGCTCTTGTAATATGTGTACTTTTAAAGATTTATCAAAATTTGTTGAGCTGAATCAGTAACTTTGTGAATTCACTTAGTTCCCAATAGACCGCAGTAGTAAGAAGTGGACTGTTCGGGATATCGAAAATTTTTCACAGTGGATTGAAAATTTCTATGCGAATTCAGTGAGTTCCCAATGGGACATGCTTGCATTAGTGTGCTTTTCAATATAAAGCAACATTTTAAGGAACGGATTCTTAGTATCAATGTGAATTCTGTAGGTTCCCAATATGATTCGCATGTAATAAGCTTGTTATTCAAGATATAGCAATGTTTTAACGAACTGAAACACTGTTTCTTTGTGAATTCAGTAAGGCCCAGTAGCAGACTCTTGTAATTGTGTGCTTTTAAAGATTTATCAAAATTTGGTGAGCCTAATCTCAGTAAGGTTGTGATTTCGGTTAGTTCCCAATATGCCGCAGTAGTAAGAAGAGGCCTGTTCGGGATATAGAAAATTTTTCAGGAATGGAATCAAAATTTCTAGGCGAATTCAGGGAGTTCCCAATGGGACATGCTTGTATGAGTGTGCTTTTCTATACATAGCAACATTTTAAATAACGGAATCTAAGTATCATGGTGAATTCAGTAGATCTCCAATAGGATTCGCATGTAATAAGCTTGTTATTCAAGATAGAGCAACGTTTTAACGAACTGAAACACTGTTTCTTTGTGAATTCAGTTAGTTCCCAGTATCAGGCTCTTGTAATATGTGTACTTTTAAAGATTTATCAAAATTTGGTGAGACGAATCACAGTAACTTTGTGAATTCACTTAGTTCCCAATAGGCCACAGTAGTAATAAGTGGACTGTTCGGGATTTCGAAAATTTTTCACGAATGGAATGAAAATTTCTAGGCGAATTAAGGGAGTTCCCAATGGGACATGCTTGTATGAGTGTGCTATTCAATATATAGCAACAGTTTAACGAACAGAATCTAAGTATCATGGTGAATTCAGTATCTTCCCAATAGGATTCGCATGTAATAAGCTTGTTATTCAAGATAGAGCAACGTTTTAACGAACTAAAACACTGTTTCTTTGAATTCAGTTAGTTCCCAGTAGCAGGCTCTTGTAATATGTATACTTTTAAAGATTTATCAAAATTTGTTCAGACGAATCTCAGATACTTGGTGAATTCAGTTTCTTCCCAATAGGGCTCAGTAGTAATGAGTGTTCTGTTCGGGATATAGAAAAATTTTCAGGAATGGAATCAAAATTTCTAGGCGAATTCAGTGAGTTCCCAATGGGACATGCTTGTATGAGTGTAATTTTCAATATATAGCAACATTTTATAGAACAGCTTCTAAGTATTATGGTGAATTCGGTAGGTTCCCAATGGTATTCGTAGGTAATAACTTGTTATTCAAGATAGAGCAACGTTTTAAGAACTGAAACACTGTTTCTTTGTGAATTCAGTAAGTTCCCAGTAGCAGGCTCTTGTAATTGTGTCCTTTTCAGATTTATCAAAATTTGGTGAGCCGAATCTCAGGAACTTGATGAATTCACTTAGTTACCAATAGGCCGCAGTAGTAATAAGTGGACTGTTCGGGATATAGAAAAATTTTCCCGAATGGAATCAAAATTTCTAGGCGAATTCAGTGAGGTCCCAATGGGACATGATTGTATGAGTGTGCTTTTCAAGATATAGCAACAGTTTAACGAACGGAATCTAAGTATCATGGTGAATTCAGTATGTTCCCATTAGGATTCGCATGTAATAAGCTTGTTATTCAAGACAGAGCAACGTTTTAACGAACTGAAACACTGTTTCTTTGTGAATTCAGTTAGTTCCCAGTAGCAGGCTCTTGTAATAAGTGTACTTTTAAAGATTTATCAAAATTTGTTGAGACGAATCTCAGATACTTGGTGAATTCACTTAGTTACCAATAGCCCGCAGTAGTAATAAGTGGACTCTTCGGGATATATAAAATTTGGACGAATGGAATCAAAATTTCTAGGCGAATTCAGAGAGTTCCCAATGGGACATGCTTGTATGAGTGCGCTTTTCAATATATAGCAACATTTTAAGGACCGGCTTCTAAGGGTTATGGTGAATTCAGTAGGATCCCAATGGTATTCGTATGTAATAAGTTTGTTATTCAAGATAGAGCAACGTTTTAAGAACTGAAACACTGTTTCTTTGTGAATTCAGTTAGTTCCCAGTAGCAGGCTCTTGTAATTGTGTGCTTTTAAAGATTTATCAAAATTTGGTGAGCCAAATCTCAGTAACTTGATGAATTCGGTTAGTTCCCAATAGGCCGCAGTAGTAATAAGTGGACTGTTCGGGATATCGAAAAATTTTCACGAATGGAATGAAAATTTCTAGGCGAATTCAGTGAGTTTCCAATGGGACATGCTTGTATGAGTGTGGTTTTCAATATAAAGCAACAGTTTAATGAACGGAATCTAAGTATCATGGTGAATTCAGTAGATCTCCAATAGGATTCGCATGAAATAAGCTTGTTATTCAAGATAGAGCAACGTTTTAAGGAACTAAAACACTGTTTCTTTGTGAATTCAGTTAGTTCCCAGTAGCAGGCTCTTGTAATATGTGTACTTTTAAAGATTTATCAAAATTTGGTGAGCCGAATCTCAGCAACATGGTGAAATCACTTAGTTACCAATAGGCCGCAGTAGTAATAAGTGGACTCTTCGGGATATATAAAATTTGGACGAATGGAATCAAAATTTCTAGACGAATTCAGGGATTTCCCAATGGGACATGCTTGTATGAGTGTGCTTTTCAATATATAGCAACATTTTAAGGAACGGCTTCTTAGTATTTTGGTGAATTCAGTAGGATCCCAATGGTATTCGTATGTAACAAGTTTGTTATTAAAGATAGAGCAACGTTTTAAGAACTGAAACACTGTTTCCTTGTGAATTCAGTTAGTTCCCAGTAGCAGGCTCTTGTAATTGAGTGCTTTTAAAGATTTATCAAAATTTGGTGAGCCGAATCTCAGTAATTTGGTGAATTCGGTTAGTTCCCAATAGGCCGCAGTAGTAATAAGTGGACTGTTCGGGATATAGAAAAATTTTCACGAATGGAATCCAAATTTCTAGGCGAATTCAGGGAGTTCCCAATGGGACATGCTTGTATGAGTGTGCTTTTCAATATATAGCAACATTTTAAGGAACGGCTTCTAAGTATTATGGTGAATTCAGTAGGTTCCCAATGGTATTCTTATGTAAAAAGTTTGTCATTCAAGATAGAGCAACGTTTTAAGAACTGAAACACTGTTTCTTTGTGAATTCTGTTAGTTCCCAGTAGCAGGCTCTTGTAATTTTGTGCTTTTAAAGATTTATCAAAATTTGGTGAGCCGAATCTCAGTAACTTGGTGAATTCGGTTAGTTCCCAATAGGCCGCAGTAGTAATAAGTGGACTGTTCGGGATATAGAACAATTTTCAAGAATGGAATCAAAATTTTTAGGCGAATTCAGGGAGTTCCCAATGGGACATGCTTGTATGAGTGTTCTTTTCAATATATAGCAACATTTCAAGGAACGGAATCTAAGTATCATCGTGAATTCAATAGGTTCCCAATAGGATTCGCATGTAATAAACTTGTTATTCAAGATGGAGCAACGTTTTAACGAACTGAAACACTGTTTCTTTGTGAATTCAGTTAGTTCCCAGTAGCAGGCTCTTGTAATATGTGTACTTTTAAATATTTATCAAAATTTGGTGAGCCGAATGTCATGAAATTGGTGAATTCACATAGTTACTTATAGGCAGCAGTAGTAATAAGTGGACTATTCGGGATATAGAAAAATTTTCAGGAATGGAATCAAAATTTCTAGGCGAATTCAGGGAGTTCCCAATGGGACATGCTTGTATGAGTGTGCTTTTCAATATATAGCAACAGTTTAAGGAACGAAATCTAAGTATCATGGTGAATTCAGTATGTTCCCAATAGGATTCGCATGTGATAAGCTTGTTATTCAAGATAGAGGCACGTTTTAACGAACTGAAACACTGTTTCTTTGTGAATTCAGTTAGTTCCCAGTAGCAGGCTCTTGTAAGATGTATTCTTTTAAAGATTTATCAAAATTGTTGAGCCGAATCTCAGATACTTGGTGAATTCAGTTTCTTCCCAATAGGGCTCAGTAGTAATAAGTGGACTGTTCGGGATATAGTAAAATTTTCACGAATGGAATCAAAATTTCTAGGCGAATTCAGTGAGTTCCCAATGGGACATGCTTGTATGAGTGTGATTTTCAATATATAGCAACATTTTAAGGAACGGAATTTAAGTATCATGGTGAATTCAATAGGTCCCAATAGGATTCGCAAGTAATAAGCTTGTTTTTCAAGATAAAGCAATGTTTTAACGAACTGAAACACTGTTTCTTTGTGATTTCAATTAGTTCCCAGTAGCAGGCTCTTGTAATATGTGTACTTTTAAAGATTTATCAAAATTTGGTGAGCCGAATCTCAGTAATTTTGTGAATTCACTTAGTTCCCAATAGGCCACTGCAGTAATAAGTGGACTCTTCGGGATATCGAAAATGTTCACGAATGGAATGAAAATTTCTAGGCGAATTCAGTGACTTCCCAATGGAGCATGCTTGTATGAGTGTGCTTTTCAATATATAGCAACATTTTAAGGAACGGATTCTAAGTATGATGGTTAATTCAGTAGGTTCCCAAAAGGATTCGCAGGTAATAAGCTTGTTATTCAAGATAGAGCTACGTTCTAATGAACTGAAGCACTGTTTCTTTGTGAATTCAGTTAGTTCCCAGTAGCAGACTCTTGTAATATGTATACTTTTAAAGATTTATCAAAATTTGTTGAGCCGAATCTCAGATACTTTGTGAATTCAGTTTCTTCCAAATAGTGCTCAGTAGTAATATGTGGACTGTTAGGGATATAGAAAAATTTTCAGGAATGGAAGCAAATTTTCGAGGCGAATTCAGTGAGTTCCCAATGGGACATGCTTGTATGAGTGTACTTTTCAATATATAGCAACATTTTAAGGAACGGAATCTCAGTATCATTGGGAACTCAATAGGTTCCCAATAGGATTCACAAGTAATAAGCTTGTTATTCAAGATAGAGCAACGTTTTAACGAACTGAAACACTGTTTTTTTGTGAATTCAGTTAGTTCCCAGTAGCAGGCTCTTGTAATATGTGTACTTTTAAAGATTTATCAAAATTTGGTGAGCCGAATCAGTAACTTTGTGAATTCACTTAGTTCCCAATAGACCGCAGTAGTAAGAAGTGGACTGTTCGGGATATCGAAAAATTTTCACAGTGGATTGAAAATTTCTAGTCGAATTCAGTGAGTTCCCAATGGGACATGCTTGCATTAGTGTGCTTTTCAATATAAAGCAACATTTTATGGAACGGATTCTTAGTATCATGGTGAATTCAGTAGGTTCCCAATATGATTCGCATGTAATAAGCTTGTTATTCAAGATATAGCAATGTTTTAACGAACTGAAACACTGTTTCTTTGTGAATTCAGTAAGGCCCAGTAGCAGGCTCTTGTAATTGTGTGCTTTTAAAGATTTATCAAAATTTGGTGAGCCGAATCTCAGTAAGTTGGTGATTTCGGTTAGTTCCCAATAGGCCGCAGTAGTAATAAGAGGCCTGTTCGGGATATAGAAAATTTTTCAGGAATGGAATCAAAATTTCTAGGCGAATTCAGGGAGTTCCCAATGGGACATGCTTGTATGAGTGTGCTTTTCTATATATAGCAACATTTTAAATAACGGAATCTAAGTATCATGGTGAATTCAGTAGATCTCCAATAGGATTCGCATGTAATAAGCTTGTTATTCAAGATAGAGCAACGTTTTAACGAACTGAAACACTGTTTCTTTGTGAATTCAGTTAGTTCCCAGTATCAGGCTCTTGTAATATGTGTACTTTTAAAGATTTATCAAAATTTGGTGAGCCGAATCACAGTAACTTTGTGAATTCACTTAGTTCCCAATAGGCCACAGTAGTAATAAGTGGACTGTTCGGGATTTCGAAAATTTTTCACGAATGGAATGAAAATTTCTAGGCGAATTAAGGGAGTTCCCAATGGGACATGCTTGTATGAGTGTGCTTTTCAATATATAGCAACATTTTAAGGAACGGATTCTAAGTATCATGGTGAATTCAGTTGGTTCCCTATGGTATTCGCATGTAATAAGCTTGTTATTCAAGATAGAGCAACGTTTTACCGAACTGAATCACTTTTTCTTGTGAATTCAGTTAGTTCCCAGTATCAGGCTCTTGTAATATGTATACTTTTAAAGATTTATCAAAATTTGTTGAGCCGAATCTCAGATACTTGGTGAATTCAGGTTCTTCCAAATAGGGCTGAGTAGTAATAAGTGGACTGTTCGGGATATAGAAGAATTTTCAGGAATACAATCAAAATTTCTAGGCGAATTCAGTGAGTTCCCAATGGGACATGCTTGTATGAGTGTGCTTTTCAATATATAGCAACATTTTAAGGAACGGCTTGTAAGTATTATGGTGAATTCAGTAGGTTCCCAATGGTATTCGTATGTAATAAGCTTGTTATTCAAGATAGAGCAACGTTTTACCGAACTGAAGCACTCTTTCTTTGTGAATTCAGTTAGTTCCCAGTATCAGGCTCTTGTAATATGTATACTTTTAAAGATTTATCAAAATTTGTTGAGCCGAATCTCAGATACATGGTGAATTCAGTTTCTTCCAAATAGGGCTGAGTAGTAATAAGTGGACTGTTCGGGATATAGAAAAATTTATACGAATGGAATCAAAATTTCTAGGCGACTTCAGGGAGTTCCCAATGGGACATGCCTGTATGAGTGTGCTTTTCAATATATAGCAACATTTTAAGGAACCGAATCTAAGTATCATCGTGAATTCAGTAGGTTCCCAATAGGATTCGCATGTAATAAACTTGTTATTCAAGATAGAGCAACGTTTTAACGAACTGAAAAACTGTTTCTTGGTGAATTCTGTTAGTTCCCAGTAGCAGGCCCCTGTAGTACGTATACTTTTAAAGATTTATCAAAATTTGTTGAGCCGAATCTCAGATATTTGGTGAATTCAGTTTCTTCACGATAGGGCTCAGTAGTAATAAGTGGACTGTCGGGATACAGTAAAATTTTCAGGAATGGAATCAAAATTTCTAGGCGAATTCAGTGAGTTCCCAATGGGACATGCTTGTATGAGTGTGCTTTTCAATATATAGCAACATTTTAAGGAACGGAATCTAAGTATCATGGTGAATTCAATAGGTCCCAAAAGGATTCGCAAGTAATAAGCTTTTTATTCAAGATAAAGCAATGTTTTAACAAACTGAAACACTGTTTCTTTGTGAATTCAGTTAGTTCCCAGTAGCAGGCTCTTGTAATATGTGTACTTTTAAAGATTTATCAAATTTGGTGAGCCGAATCTCAGTAACTTTGTGAATTCACTTAGTTCCCAATAGTCCACAGTAGTAATAAGTGGACTGTTCGGGATATCGAAAAATTTTCACGAATGGAAAGAAAATTTCTAGACGAATTCAGTGTGTTCCCAGTGGGACATGCTTGTATGAGTGTGCTTTTCAATATAAAGCAACCTTTTAAGGAACGGATTCTAAGTATCATGGTGAATTCAGTAGTTTCCAAATAGGATTCCCATGTATTAAGGTAGTTATTCAAAATAGAGCAACGTATTAACGAACTGAAACACTGTTTCGTTGTGAATTCAGTAAGGCCCTGTAGCAGGCTCTTGTAATTGTGTGCTTTTAAAGATTTATCAAAATGTGGTGAGCCGAATCTCACTAACTTGGTGAATTCGTTTAGTTCCCAATAGGCCGCAGTAGTAAAAAGTGGACTGTTCGGGATATAGAAAAATTTTCAGGAATGGAATCAAAGTTACTAGGCGAATTCAGGGAGTTCCCAATAGGATATGCTTGTATGAGTGTGCTTTTCAATATATAGCAACATTTTAAGGAACGGAATCTAAGTACCCTGGTGAATTCAGTAGATCCCCAATAGGATTCGCATGTAATAAGCTTGTTATTCAAGATAGAGCAACGTTTTAACGAACTGAAACACTGTTTCTTTGTGAATTCAGTTAGTTCCCAGTAGCAGGCTCTTGTAATATGTGTACTTTTAAAGATGTATCAAAATTTGGTGAGCCGAATCTGAGGAACATGGTGAATTCGATTAGTTCCCAATAGGCCGCAGTAGTAATAAGGGGAATGTTAGGAATATAGAAAAATTTTCATGAATGGAATCAAAATTTCAGGGCGAATTCAGTGAGTTCCCAATGGGACATGCTTGTATGAGTGTGCTTTTCAATATATAGCAACATTTTAAGGACCGGCTTCTAAGTATTATGGTGAATTCAGTAGGTTCCCAATGGTATTCGTATGTAAAAATTTTGTTATTCAAGATAGAGCAAAGTTTTAAGAACTGAAACACTGTTTCTTTGTGAATTCAGTTAGTTCCCAGTAGCAGGCTCTTGTAATTGTGTGCTTTTAAAGATTTATCAAAATTTGGTGAGCCGAATCTCAGATACTTGATGAATTCGGTTAGTTCCCAATAGGCCACAGTAGTAATAAGTGGACTGTTCGGGATATAGAAAAATTTTCACTAATGGAATCAAAATTTCTAGGCGAATTAAGGGAGTTCCCAATGGGACATGCTTGTATGAGTGTGCTTTTCAATATATAGCAACATTTTAAGGAACGGAACCTAAGTATCCTGGTGAATTCAGTAGGTTCCCAATAGGATTCGATTGTAATAACTTTGCTATTCAAGATACAGCAACGTTTTAAGAACTGAAACACTGTTTCTTTGTGAATTCAGTTAGTTCCCAGTAGCTGGCTCTTCTAATTGTGTGCTTGTAAAGGTTTATCAAAATTTGTTTAGCCGAATCTCAGTAAGTTGGTGAATTCGGTTAGTTCCCAATAGGCCGCAGTAGTAATAAGTATTCTTTTGGGGATATAGAAAAATTTTCACGAATGGAATCAAAATTTCTAGGCGAATTTAGTGAGTTCCCAATGGGACATGCTTGTATGAGTGTGCTTTTCAATATATAGCAACATTTCAAGGAACGGAATATCAGTATCATGGTGAATTCAGTAGGTTCCCAATAGGATTCGCAAGTAATAAGCTTGTTATTCAAGATAGAGCAACGTTTTAACGAACCGAAACACAGTTTCTTTGTGAATTCAGTTAGTTCCAAGTAGCAGGCTCTTTTAATATGTATACTTTTAAAGATTTATCAAAATTGTTGAGCCGAATCTCAGATACTTGGTGAATTCAGTTTCTTCAAAATAGGCCACAGTAGTAATAAGTGGACTGTTCGGGATATCGAAAAATGTTCACAAATGGAATGAAAAATTTCTAGGCGAATTCAGTGAGTTCCCAATGGGACATGCTTGTATGAGTGTACTTTTCAATATATAGCAACATTTTAAGGAACGGAATCTCAGTATCATTGGGAACTCAATAGGTTCCCAATAGGATTCGCAAGTAATAAGCTTGTTATTCAAGATAGAGCAACGTTTTAACGAACTGAAACACTGTTTCTTTGTGAATTCAGTTAGTTCCCAGTAGCAGGCCCTTGTAATATGTGTACTTTTAAAGATTTATCAAAATTTGGTGAGCCGAATCAGTAACTTTGTGAATTCACTTAGTTCCCAATAGACCGCAGTAGTAAGAAGTGGACTGTTCGGGATATCGAAAAATTTTCACAGTGGATTGAAAATTTCTAGTCGAATTCAGTGAGTTCCCAATGGGACATGCTTGTATTAGTGTGCTTTTCAATATAAAGCAACATTTTAAGGAACGGATTCTTAGAATCATGGTGAATTCAGTAGGTTCCCAATATGATTCGCATGTAATAAGCTTGTTATTCAAGATATAGCAATGTTTTAACGAACTGAAACACTGTTTCTTTGTGAATTCAGTAAGGCCCAGTAGCAGGCTCTTGTAATTGTGTGCTTTTAAAGATTTATCAAAATTTGGTGAGCCGAATCTCAGTAAGTTGGTGATTTCGGTTAGTTCCCAATAGGCCGCAGTAGTAATAAGAGGCCTGTTCGGGATATAGTAAATTTTTCAGGAATGGAATCAAAATTTCTAGGCGAATTCAGGGAGTTCCCAATGGGACATGCTTGTATGAGTGTGCTTTTCTATATATAGCAACATTTTAAATAACGGAATCTAAATATCATGGTGAATTCAGTGGATCTCCAATAGGATTCCCATTTAATAAGCTTGTTATTCAAGATAGAGCAACGTTTTAAAGAACTGAAACACTGTTTCTTTGTGAATTCAGTTAGTTCCCAGTATCAGGCTCTTGTAATATGTGTACTTTTAAAGATTTATCAAAATTTGGTGAGCCGAATCACAGTAACTTTGTGAATTCACTTAGTTCCCAATAGGCCACAGTAGTAATAAGTGGACTGTTCGGGATTTCGAAAATTTTTCACGAATGGAATGAAAATTTCTAGGCGAATTAAGGGAGTTCCCAATGGGACATGCTTGTATGAGTGTGCTTTTCAATATATAGCAACATTTTAAGGAACGGATTCTAAGTATCATGGTGAATTCAGTTGGTTCCCTATGGTATTCGCATGTAATAAGCTTGTTATTCAAGATAGAGCAACGTTTTACCGAACTGAAGCACTGTTTCTTTGTGAATTCAGTTAGTTCCCAGTATCAGGCTCTTGTAATATGTATACTTTTAAAGATTTATCAAAATTTGTTGAGCCGAATCTCAGATACTTGGTGAATTCAGTTTCTTCCAAATAGGGCTGAGTAGTAATAAGTGGACAGTTCGGGATATAGAAGAATTTTCAGGAATAGAATCAAAATTTCTAGGCGACTTCAGGGAGTTCCCAATGGGACATGCCTGTATGAGTGTGCTTTTCAATATATAGCAACATTTTAAGGAACCGAATCTAAGTATCATCGTGAATTCAGTAGGTTCCCAATAGGATTCGCATGTAATAAACTTGTTATTCAAGATAGAGCAACGTTTTAACGAACTGAAAAACTGTTTCTTTGTGAATTCAGTTAGTTCCCAGTAGCAGGCGCCTGTAATACGTATACTTTTAAAGATTTATCAAAATTTGTTGAGCCGAATCTCAGATACTTGGTGAATTCAGTTTCTTCACGATAGTGCTCAGTAGTAATAAGTGGACTGTCGGGATACAGTAAAATTTTCAGGAATGGAATCAAAATTTCTAGGCGAATTCAGTGAGTTCCCAAAGGGACATGCTTGTAAGAGTGTGCTTTTCAATATATAGCAACATTTTAAGGAACGGAATCTAAGTATCATGGTGAATTCAATAGGTCCCAATAGGATTCGCAAGTAATAAGCTTTTTATTCAAGATAAAGCAATGTTTTAACAAACTGAAACACTGTTTCTTTGTGAATTCAGTTAGTTCCCAGTAGCAGGCTCTTGTAATATGTGTACTTTTAAAGATTTATCAAAATTTGGTGAGCCGAATCTCAGTAACTTTGTGAATTCACTTAGTTCCCAATAGTCCACAGTAGTAATAAGTGGACTGTTCGGGATATCGAAAAATTTTCACGAATGGAATGAAAATTTCTAGACGAATTCAGTGAGTTCCCAGTGGGACATGCTTGTATGAGTGTGCTTTTCAATATAAAGCAACCTTTTAAGTAACGGATTCTAAGTATCATGGTGAATTCAGTAGGTTCCCAATAGGATTCCCATGTATTAAGGTAGTTATTCAAAATAGAGCAACGTATTAACGAACTGAAACACTGTTTCGTTGTGAATTCAGTAAGGCCCTGTAGCAGGCTCTTGTAATTGTGTGCTTTTAAAGATTTATCAAAATGTGGTGAGCCGAATCTCACTAACTTGGTGAATTCGTTTAGTTCCCAGTAGGCCGCAGTAGTAATAAGTGGACTGTTCGGGATGTAGAAAAATTTTCAGGAATGGAATCAAAGTTTCTAGGCGAATTCAGGGAGTTCCCAATGGGATATGCTTGTATGAGTGTGCTTTTCAATATATAGCAACATTTTAAGGAACGGAATCTAAGTATCCTGGTGAATTCAGTAGATCCCCAATAGGATTCGCATGTAATAAGCTTGTTATTCAAGATAGAGCAACGTTTTAACGAACTGAAACACTGTTTCTTTGTGAATTCAGTTAGTTCCCAGTAGCAGGCTCTTGTAATATGTGTACTTCTAAAGATGTATCAAAATTTGGTGAGCCGAATCTGAGGAACATGGTGAATTCGATTAGTTCCCAATAGGCCGCAGTAGTAATAAGGGGAATGTTAGGAATATAGAAAAATTTTCACGAATGGAATCAAAATTTCAGGGCGAATTCAGTGAGTTCCCAATGGGACATGCTTGTATGAGTGTGCTTTTCAATATATAGCAACATTTTAAGGACCGGCTTCTAAGTATTATGGTGAATTCAGTAGGTTCCCAATGGTATTCGTATGTAAAAAGTTTGTTATTCAAGATAGAGCAAAGTTTTAAGAACTGAAACACTGTTTCTTTGTGAATTCAGTTAGTTCCCAGTAGCAGGCTCTTGTAATTGTGTGCTTTTAAAGATTTATCAAAATTTGGTGAGCCGAATCTCAGATACTTGATGAATTCGGTTAGTTCCCAATAGGCCACAGTAGTAATAAGTGGACTGTTCGGGAAATAGAAAAATTTTCACTAATGGAATCAAAATTTCTAGGCGAATTCAGGGAGTTCCCAATGGGACATGCTTGTATGAGTGTGCTTTTCAATATATAGCAACATTTTAAGGAACGGAACCTAAGTATCCTGGTGAATTCAGTAGGTTCCCAATAGGATTCGATTGTAATAACTTTGCTATTCAAGATACAGCAACGTTTTAAGAACTGAAACACTGTTTCTTTTTGAATTCAGTTAGTTCCCAGTAGCAGGCTGTTGTAATTATGTGCTTTTAAAGATTTATCAAAATTTGGTGAGCCGAATCTCAGTAACTTGGTGAATTCCGTTAGTTCCCAATAGGCCGTAGTAGTAATGAGTGGACTGTTCGGGATATAGAAAAATTTTCAGGAATGGAATCAAAATTTTTAGGCGAATTTAGGGAGTTCCCAATGGGACATGCTTGTATGAGTGTGTTTTCGATATATAGCAACATTTTAAGGACCGGAATCTAAGTATCATCGTGAATTCAATAATTTCCCAATAGGATTCGCATGTAATAAACTTGTTATTCAAGATAGAGCAACGTTTTAAGAACTGAAACACTGTTTCTTTGTGAATCCAGTTAGTTCCCAGTAGCTGGCTCTTCTAATTGTGTGCTTGTAAAGGTTTATCAAAATTTGTTGAGCCGAATCTCAGTAAGTTGGTGAATTCGGTTAGTTCCCAATAGGCCGCAGTAGTAATAAGTATTCTTTTGGGGATATAGAAAAATTTTCACGAATGGAATCAAAATTTCTAGGCGAATTTAGTGAGTTCCCAATGGGACATGCTTGTATGAGTGTGCTTTTCAATATATAGCAACATTTCAAGGAACGGAATATCAGTATCATGGTGAATTCAGTAGGTTCCCAATAGGATTCGCAAGTAATAAGCTTGTTATTCAATATAGAGCAACGTTTTAACGAACCGAAACACTGTTTCTTTGTGAATTCAGTTAGTTCCCAGTAGCAGGCTCTTTTAATATGTATACTTTTAAAGATTTATCAAAATTGTTGAGCCGAATCTCAGATACTTGGTGAATTCAGTTTCTTCCCAATAGGCCACAGTAGTAATAAGTGGACTGTTCGGGATATCGAAAAATGTTCACAAATGGAATGAAAATTTCTAGGCGAATTCAGTGAGTTCCCAATGGGACATGCTTGTAGGAGTGTGCTTTTCAATATATAGCAACATTTTAAGGAACGGAATCTAAGTATCATGGTGAATTCAATAGGTCCCAATAGGATTCGCAATTAATAAGCTTTTTATTCAAGATAAAGCAATGTTTTAACAAACTGAAACACTGTTTCTTTGTGAATTCAGTTAGTTCCCAGTAGCAGGCTCTTGTAATATGTGTACTTTTAAAGATTTATCAAAATTTGGTGAGCCGAATCTCAGTTACTTTGTGAATTCACTTAGTTCCCAATAGTCCACAGTAGTAATAAGTGGACTGTTCGGGATATCAAAAATTTTCACGAATGGAATTAAAATTTCTAGACGAATTCAGTGAGTTCCCAATGAGACATGCTTGTATGAGTGTGCTTTTCAATATAAAGCAACCTTTTAAGGAACGGATTCTAAGTATCATGGTGAATTCAGTAGGTTCCCAATAGGATTCGCATATATTAAGCTAGTTATTCGAAATAGAGCAACGTATTAACGAACTGAAACACTGTTTCTTTGTGAATTCAGTAAGGCCCTGTAGCAGGCTCTTGTAATTGTGTGCTTTTAAAGATTTATCAAAATGTGGTGAGCCGAAACTCAGTAAGTTGGTGATTTCTGTTAGTTCCCAATAGGCCGCAGTAGTAATAAGAGGCCTGTTCGGGATATAGAAAATTTTTCAGGAATGGAATCAAAATTTCTAGGCGAATTCAGGGAGTTCCCAATGGGACATGCTTGTATGAGTGTGCTTTTCTATATATAGCAACATTTTAAATAACGGAATCTAAGTATCATGGTGAATTCAGTAGATCTCCAATAGGATTCGCATGTAATAAGCTTGTTATTCAAGATAGAGCAACGTTTTACCGAACTGAAGCACTGTTTCTTTGTGAATTCAGTTAGTTCCCAGTATCAGGCTCTTGTAATATGTATACTTTTAAAGATTTATCAAAATTTGTTGAGCCGAATCTCAGATACTTGGTGAATTCAGTTTCTTCCAAATAGGGCAGATTAGTAATAAGTGGACTGTTCGGGATATAGAAGAATTTTCAGGAATAGAATCAAAATTTCTAGGCGAATTCAGTGAGTTCCCAATGGGACATGCTTGTATGAGTGTGCTTTTCAATATATAGCAACATTTTAAGGAACGGCTTCTAAGTATTATGGTGAATTCAGTAGGTTCCCAATGGTATTCGTATGTAATAAGCTTGTTATTCAAGATAGAGCAACGTTTTACCGAACTGAAGCACTGTTTCTTTGTGAATTCAGTTAGTTCCCAGTATCAGGCTCTTGTAATATGTATACTTTTAAAGATTTATCAAAATTTGTTGAGCCGAATCTCAGATACTTGGTGAATTCAGTTTCTTCCAAATAGGGCTGAGTAGTAATAAGTGGACTGTTCGGGATATAGAAAAATTTTCACGAATGGAATCAAAATTTCTAGGCGACTTCAGGGAGTTCCCAATGGGACATGCCTGTATGAGTGTGCTTTTCAATATATAGCAACATTTTAAGGAACCGAATCTAAGTATCATGGTGAATTCAATGGGTCCCAATAGGATTCGCAAGTAATAAGCTTTTTATTCAAGATAAAGCAATGTTTTAACAAACTGAAACACTGTTTCTTTGTGAATTCAGCTAGTTCCCAGTAGCAGGCTCTTGTAATATGTGTACTTTTAAAGATTTATCAAAATTTGGTGAGCCGAATCTCAGTAACTTTGTGAATTCACTTAGTTCCCAATAGTCCACAGTAGTAATAAGTGGACTGTTCGGGATATCGAAAAATTTTCACGAATGGAATGAAAATTTCTAGACGAATTCAGTGAGTTCCCAGTGGGACATGCTTGTATGAGTGTGCTTTTCAATATAAAGCAACCTTTTAAGTAACGGATTCTAAGTATCATGGTGAATTCAGTAGGTTCCCAATAGGATTCCCATGTATTAAGGTAGTTATTCAAAATAGAGCAACGTATTAACGAACTGAAACACTGTTTCGTTGTGAATTCAGTAAGGCCCTGTAGCAGGCTCTTGTAATTGTGTGCTTTTAAAGATTTATCAAAATGTGGTGAGCCGAATCTCACTAACTTGGTGAATTCGTTTAGTTCCCAGTAGGCCGCAGTAGTAATAAGTGGACTGTTCGGGATGTAGAAAAATTTTCAGGAATGGAATCAAAGTTTCTAGGCGAATTCAGGGAGTTCCCAATGGGATATGCTTGTATGAGTGTGCTTTTCAATATATAGCAACATTTTAAGGAACGGAATCTAAGTATCCTGGTGAATTCAGTAGATCCCCAATAGGATTCGCATGTAATAAGCTTGTTATTCAAGATAGAGCAACGTTTTAACGAACTGAAACACTGTTTCTTTGTGAATTCAGTTAGTTCCCAGTAGCAGGCTCTTGTAATATGTGTACTTCTAAAGATGTATCAAAATTTGGTGAGCCGAATCTGAGGAACATGGTGAATTCGATTAGTTCCCAATAGGCCGCAGTAGTAATAAGGGGAATGTTAGGAATATAGAAAAATTTTCACGAATGGAATCAAAATTTCAGGGCGAATTCAGTGAGTTCCCAATGGGACATGCTTGTATGAGTGTGCTTTTCAATATATAGCAACATTTTAAGGACCGGCTTCTAAGTATTATGGTGAATTCAGTAGGTTCCCAATGGTATTCGTATGTAAAAAGTTTGTTATTCAAGATAGAGCAAAGTTTTAAGAACTGAAACACTGTTTCTTTGTGAATTCAGTTAGTTCCCAGTAGCAGGCTCTTGTAATTGTGTGCTTTTAAAGATTTATCAAAATTTGGTGAGCCGAATCTCAGATACTTGATGAATTCGGTTAGTTCCCAATAGGCCACAGTAGTAATAAGTGGACTGTTCGGGAAATAGAAAAATTTTCACTAATGGAATCAAAATTTCTAGGCGAATTCAGGGAGTTCCCAATGGGACATGCTTGTATGAGTGTGCTTTTCAATATATAGCAACATTTTAAGGAACGGAACCTAAGTATCCTGGTGAATTCAGTAGGTTCCCAATAGGATTCGATTGTAATAACTTTGCTATTCAAGATACAGCAACGTTTTAAGAACTGAAACACTGTTTCTTTTTGAATTCAGTTAGTTCCCAGTAGCAGGCTGTTGTAATTATGTGCTTTTAAAGATTTATCAAAATTTGGTGAGCCGAATCTCAGTAACTTGGTGAATTCCGTTAGTTCCCAATAGGCCGTAGTAGTAATGAGTGGACTGTTCGGGATATAGAAAAATTTTCACGAATGGAATCAAAATTTTTAGGCGAATTTAGGGAGTTCCCAATGGGACATGCTTGTATGAGTGTGTTTTCGATATATAGCAACATTTTAAGGACCGGAATCTAAGTATCATCGTGAATTCAATAATTTCCCAATAGGATTCGCATGTAATAAACTTGTTATTCAAGATAGAGCAACGTTTTAAGAACTGAAACACTGTTTCTTTGTGAATCCAGTTAGTTCCCAGTAGCTGGCTCTTCTAATTGTGTGCTTGTAAAGGTTTATCAAAATTTGTTGAGCCGAATCTCAGTAAGTTGGTGAATTCGGTTAGTTCCCAATAGGCCGCAGTAGTAATAAGTATTCTTTTGGGGATATAGAAAAATTTTCACGAATGGAATCAAAATTTCTAGGCGAATTTAGTGAGTTCCCAATGGGACATGCTTGTATGAGTGTGCTTTTCAATATATAGCAACATTTCAAGGAACGGAATATCAGTATCATGGTGAATTCAGTAGGTTCCCAATAGGATTCGCAAGTAATAAGCTTGTTATTCAATATAGAGCAACGTTTTAACGAACCGAAACACTGTTTCTTTGTGAATTCAGTTAGTTCCCAGTAGCAGGCTCTTTTAATATGTATACTTTTAAAGATTTATCAAAATTGTTGAGCCGAATCTCAGATACTTGGTGAATTCAGTTTCTTCCCAATAGGCCACAGTAGTAATAAGTGGACTGTTCGGGATATCGAAAAATGTTCACAAATGGAATGAAAATTTCTAGGCGAATTCAGTGAGTTCCCAATGGGACATGCTTGTAGGAGTGTGCTTTTCAATATATAGCAACATTTTAAGGAACGGAATCTAAGTATCATGGTGAATTCAATAGGTCCCAATAGGATTCGCAATTAATAAGCTTTTTATTCAAGATAAAGCAATGTTTTAACAAACTGAAACACTGTTTCTTTGTGAATTCAGTTAGTTCCCAGTAGCAGGCTCTTGTAATATGTGTACTTTTAAAGAATTATCAAAATTTGGTGAGCCGAATCTCAGTAACTTTGTGAATTCACTTAGTTCCCAATAGTCCACAGTAGTAATAAGTGGACTGTTCGGGATATCAAAAATTTTCACGAATGGAATGAAAATTTCTAGACGAATTCAGTGAGTTCCCAATGAGACATGCTTGTATGAGTGTGCTTTTCAATATAAAGCAACCTTTTAAGGAACGGATTCTAAGTATCATGGTGAATTCAGTAGGTTCCCAATAGGATTCGCATGTATTAAGCTAGTTATTCAAAATAGAGCAACGTATTAACGAACTGAAACACTGTTTCTTTGTGAATTCAGTAAGGCCCTGTAGCAGGCTCTTGTAATTGTGTGCTTTTAAAGATTTATCAAAATGTGGTGAGCCGAATCTCACTAACTTGTTGAATTCGTTTAGTTCCCAGTAGGCCGCAGTAGTAATAAGTGGACTGTTCGGGATGTAGATAAATTTTCAGGAATGGAATCAAAGTTTCTAGGCGAATTCAGGGAGTTCCCAATGGGATATGCTTGTATGAGTGTGCTTTTCAATATATAGCAACATTTTAAGGAACGGAATCTAAGTATCCTGGTGAATTCAGTAGATGCCCAATAGGATTCGCATGTAATAAGCTTGTTATTCAAGATAGAGCAACGTTTTAACGAACTGAAACACTGTTTCTTTGTGAATTCAGTTAGTTCCCAGTAGCAGGCTCTTGTAATATGTGTACTTCTAAAGATGTATCAAAATTTGGTGAGCCGAATCTGAGGAACATGGTGAATTCGATTAGTTCCCAATAGGCCGCAGTAGTAATAAGGGGAATGTTAGGAATATAGAAAAATTTTCACGAATGGAATCAAAATTTCAGGGCGAATTCAGTGAGTTCCCAATGGGACATGCTTGTATGAGTGTGCTTTTCAATATATAGCAACATTTTAAGGACCGGCTTCTAAGTATTATGGTGAATTCAGTAGGTTCCCAATGGTATTCGTATGTAAAAAGTTTGTTATTCAAGATAGAGCAAAGTTTTAAGAACTGAAACACTGTTTCTTTGTGAATTCAGTTAGTTCCCAGTAGCAGGCTCTTGTAATTGTGTGCTTTTAAAGATTTATCAAAATTTGGTGAGCCGAATCTCAGATACTTGATGAATTCGGTTAGTTCCCAATAGGCCACAGTAGTAATAAGTGGACTGTTCGGGAAATAGAAAAATTTTCACTAATGGAATCAAAATTTCTAGGCGAATTCAGGGAGTTCCCAATGGGACATGCTTGTATGAGTGTGCTTTTCAATATATAGCAACATTTTAAGGAACGGAACCTAAGTATCCTGGTGAATTCAGTAGGTTCCCAATAGGATTCGATTGTAATAACTTTGCTATTCAAGATACAGCAACGTTTTAAGAACTGAAACACTGTTTCTTTTTGAATTCAGTTAGTTCCCAGTAGCAGGCTGTTGTAATTATGTGCTTTTAAAGATTTATCAAAATTTGGTGAGCCGAATCTCAGTAACTTGGTGAATTCCGTTAGTTCCCAATAGGCCGTAGTAGTAATGAGTGGACTGTTCGGGATATAGAAAAATTTTCACAAATGGAATCAAAATTTTTAGGCGAATTTAGGGAGTTCCCAATGGGACATGCTTGTATGAGTGTGTTTTCGATATATAGCAACATTTTAAGGACCGGAATCTAAGTATCATCGTGAATTCAATAATTTCCCAATAGGATTCGCATGTAATAAACTTGTTATTCAAGATAGAGCAACGTTTTAAGAACTGAAACACTGTTTCTTTGTGAATCCAGTTAGTTCCCAGTAGCTGGCTCTTCTAATTGTGTGCTTGTAAAGGTTTATCAAAATTTGTTGAGCCGAATCTCAGTAAGTTGGTGAATTCGGTTAGTTCCCAATAGGCCGCAGTAGTAATAAGTATTCTTTTGGGGATATAGAAAAATTTTCACGAATGGAATCAAAATTTCTAGGCGAATTTAGTGAGTTCCCAATGGGACATGCTTGTATGAGTGTGCTTTTCAATATATAGCAACATTTCAAGGAACGGAATATCAGTATCATGGTGAATTCAGTAGGTTCCCAATAGGATTCGCAAGTAATAAGCTTGTTATTCAATATAGAGCAACGTTTTAACGAACCGAAACACTGTTTCTTTGTGAATTCAGTTAGTTCCCAGTAGCAGGCTCTTTTAATATGTATACTTTTAAAGATTTATCAAAATTGTTGAGCCGAATCTCAGATACTTGGTGAATTCAGTTTCTTCCCAATAGGCCACAGTAGTAATAAGTGGACTGTTCGGGATATCGAAAAATGTTCACAAATGGAATGAAAATTTCTAGGCGAATTCAGTGAGTTCCCAATGGGACATGCTTGTAGGAGTGTGCTTTTCAATATATAGCAACATTTTAAGGAACGGAATCTAAGTATCATGGTGAATTCAATAGGTCCCAATAGGATTCGCAAGTAATAAGCTTTTTATTCAAGATAAAGCAATGTTTTAACAAACTGAAACACTGTTTCTTTGTGAATTCAGTTAGTTCCCAGTAGCAGGCTCTTGTAATATGTGTACTTTTAAAGATTTATCAAAATTTGGTGAGCCGAATCTCAGTTACTTTGTGAATTCACTTAGTTCCCAATAGTCCACAGTAGTAATAAGTGGACTGTTCGGGATATCAAAAATTTTCACGAATGGAATTAAAATTTCTAGACGAATTCAGTGAGTTCCCAATGAGACATGCTTGTATGAGTGTGCTTTTCAATATAAAGCAACCTTTTAAGGAACGGATTCTAAGTATCATGGTGAATTCAGTAGGTTCCCAATAGGATTCGCATATATTAAGCTAGTTATTCGAAATAGAGCAACGTATTAACGAACTGAAACACTGTTTCTTTGTGAATTCAGTAAGGCCCTGTAGCAGGCTCTTGTAATTGTGTGCTTTTAAAGATTTATCAAAATGTGGTGAGCCGAAACTCAGTAAGTTGGTGATTTCTGTTAGTTCCCAATAGGCCGCAGTAGTAATAAGAGGCCTGTTCGGGATATAGAAAATTTTTCAGGAATGGAATCAAAATTTCTAGGCGAATTCAGGGAGTTCCCAATGGGACATGCTTGTATGAGTGTGCTTTTCTATATATAGCAACATTTTAAATAACGGAATCTAAGTATCATGGTGAATTCAGTAGATCTCCAATAGGATTCGCATGTAATAAGCTTGTTATTCAAGATAGAGCAACGTTTTACCGAACTGAAGCACTGTTTCTTTGTGAATTCAGTTAGTTCCCAGTATCAGGCTCTTGTAATATGTATACTTTTAAAGATTTATCAAAATTTGTTGAGCCGAATCTCAGATACTTGGTGAATTCAGTTTCTTCCAAATAGGGCAGATTAGTAATAAGTGGACTGTTCGGGATATAGAAGAATTTTCAGGAATAGAATCAAAATTTCTAGGCGAATTCAGTGAGTTCCCAATGGGACATGCTTGTATGAGTGTGCTTTTCAATATATAGCAACATTTTAAGGAACGGCTTCTAAGTATTATGGTGAATTCAGTAGGTTCCCAATGGTATTCGTATGTAATAAGCTTGTTATTCAAGATAGAGCAACGTTTTACCGAACTGAAGCACTGTTTCTTTGTGAATTCAGTTAGTTCCCAGTATCAGGCTCTTGTAATATGTATACTTTTAAAGATTTATCAAAATTTGTTGAGCCGAATCTCAGATACTTGGTGAATTCAGTTTCTTCCAAATAGGGCTGAGTAGTAATAAGTGGACTGTTCGGGATATAGAAAAATTTTCACGAATGGAATCAAAATTTCTAGGCGACTTCAGGGAGTTCCCAATGGGACATGCCTGTATGAGTGTGCTTTTCAATATATAGCAACATTTTAAGGAACCGAATCTAAGTATCATGGTGAATTCAATGGGTCCCAATAGGATTCGCAAGTAATAAGCTTTTTATTCAAGATAAAGCAATGTTTTAACAAACTGAAACACTGTTTCTTTGTGAATTCAGCTAGTTCCCAGTAGCAGGCTCTTGTAATATGTGTACTTTTAAAGATTTATCAAAATTTGGTGAGCCGAATCTCAGTAACTTTGTGAATTCACTTAGTTCCCAATAGTCCACAGTAGTAATAAGTGGACTGTTCGGGATATCGAAAAATTTTCACGAATGGAATGAAAATTTCTAGACGAATTCAGTGAGTTCCCAGTGGGTCATGCTTGTATGAGTGTGCTTTTCAATATAAAGCAACCTTTTAAGTAACGGATTCTAAGTATCATGGTGAATTCAGTAGGTTCCCAATAGGATTCCCATGTATTAAGGTAGTTATTCAAAATAGAGCAACGTATTAACGAACTGAAACACTGTTTCGTTGTGAATTCAGTAAGGCCCTGTAGCAGGCTCTTGTAATTGTGTGCTTTTAAAGATTTATCAAAATGTGGTGAGCCGAATCTCACTAACTTGGTGAATTCGTTTAGTTCCCAGTAGGCCGCAGTAGTAATAAGTGGACTGTTCGGGATGTAGAAAAATTTTCAGGAATGGAATCAAAGTTTCTAGGCGAATTCAGGGAGTTCCCAATGGGATATGCTTGTATGAGTGTGCTTTTCAATATATAGCAACATTTTAAGGAACGGAATCTAAGTATCCTGGTGAATTCAGTAGATCCCCAATAGGATTCGCATGTAATAAGCTTGTTATTCAAGATAGAGCAACGTTTTAACGAACTGAAACACTGTTTCTTTGTGAATTCAGTTAGTTCCCAGTAGCAGGCTCTTGTAATATGTGTACTTCTAAAGATGTATCAAAATTTGGTGAGCCGAATCTGAGGAACATGGTGAATTCGATTAGTTCCCAATAGGCCGCAGTAGTAATAAGGGGAATGTTAGGAATATAGAAAAATTTTCACGAATGGAATCAAAATTTCAGGGCGAATTCAGTGAGTTCCCAATGGGACATGCTTGTATGAGTGTGCTTTTCAATATATAGCAACATTTTAAGGACCGGCTTCTAAGTATTATGGTGAATTCAGTAGGTTCCCAATGGTATTCGTATGTAAAAAGTTTGTTATTCAAGATAGAGCAAAGTTTTAAGAACTGAAACACTGTTTCTTTGTGAATTCAGTTAGTTCCCAGTAGCAGGCTCTTGTAATTGTGTGCTTTTAAAGATTTATCAAAATTTGGTGAGCCGAATCTCAGATACTTGATGAATTCGGTTAGTTCCCAATAGGCCACAGTAGTAATAAGTGGACTGTTCGGGAAATAGAAAAATTTTCACTAATGGAATCAAAATTTCTAGGCGAATTCAGGGAGTTCCCAATGGGACATGCTTGTATGAGTGTGCTTTTCAATATATAGCAACATTTTAAGGAACGGAACCTAAGTATCCTGGTGAATTCAGTAGGTTCCCAATAGGATTCGATTGTAATAACTTTGCTATTCAAGATACAGCAACGTTTTAAGAACTGAAACACTGTTTCTTTTTGAATTCAGTTAGTTCCCAGTAGCAGGCTGTTGTAATTATGTGCTTTTAAAGATTTATCAAAATTTGGTGAGCCGAATCTCAGTAACTTGGTGAATTCCGTTAGTTCCCAATAGGCCGTAGTAGTAATGAGTGGACTGTTCGGGATATAGAAAAATTTTCACAAATGGAATCAAAATTTTTAGGCGAATTTAGGGAGTTCCCAATGGGACATGCTTGTATGAGTGTGTTTTCGATATATAGCAACATTTTAAGGACCGGAATCTAAGTATCATCGTGAATTCAATAATTTCCCAATAGGATTCGCATGTAATAAACTTGTTATTCAAGATAGAGCAACGTTTTAAGAACTGAAACACTGTTTCTTTGTGAATCCAGTTAGTTCCCAGTAGCTGGCTCTTCTAATTGTGTGCTTGTAAAGGTTTATCAAAATTTGTTGAGCCGAATCTCAGTAAGTTGGTGAATTCGGTTAGTTCCCAATAGGCCGCAGTAGTAATAAGTATTCTTTTGGGGATATAGAAAAATTTTCACGAATGGAATCAAAATTTCTAGGCGAATTTAGTGAGTTCCCAATGGGACATGCTTGTATGAGTGTGCTTTTCAATATATAGCAACATTTCAAGGAACGGAATATCAGTATCATGGTGAATTCAGTAGGTTCCCAATAGGATTCGCAAGTAATAAGCTTGTTATTCAATATAGAGCAACGTTTTAACGAACCGAAACACTGTTTCTTTGTGAATTCAGTTAGTTCCCAGTAGCAGGCTCTTTTAATATGTATACTTTTAAAGATTTATCAAAATTGTTGAGCCGAATCTCAGATACTTGGTGAATTCAGTTTCTTCCCAATAGGCCACAGTAGTAATAAGTGGACTGTTCGGGATATCGAAAAATGTTCACAAATGGAATGAAAATTTCTAGGCGAATTCAGTGAGTTCCCAATGGGACATGCTTGTAGGAGTGTGCTTTTCAATATATAGCAACATTTTAAGGAACGGAATCTAAGTATCATGGTGAATTCAATAGGTCCCAATAGGATTCGCAATTAATAAGCTTTTTATTCAAGATAAAGCAATGTTTTAACAAACTGAAACACTGTTTCTTTGTGAATTCAGTTAGTTCCCAGTAGCAGGCTCTTGTAATATGTGTACTTTTAAAGAATTATCAAAATTTGGTGAGCCGAATCTCAGTAACTTTGTGAATTCACTTAGTTCCCAATAGTCCACAGTAGTAATAAGTGGACTGTTCGGGATATCAAAAATTTTCACGAATGGAATGAAAATTTCTAGACGAATTCAGTGAGTTCCCAATGAGACATGCTTGTATGAGTGTGCTTTTCAATATAAAGCAACCTTTTAAGGAACGGATTCTAAGTATCATGGTGAATTCAGTAGGTTCCCAATAGGATTCGCATGTATTAAGCTAGTTATTCAAAATAGAGCAACGTATTAACGAACTGAAACACTGTTTCTTTGTGAATTCAGTAAGGCCCTGTAGCAGGCTCTTGTAATTGTGTGCTTTTAAAGATTTATCAAAAATTGGTGAGCCGAATCTCATAACTTGGTGAATTCGTTTAGTTCCCAATAGGCCGCAGTAGTAATAAGTGGACTGTTCGGGATGTAGAAAAATTTTCAGGAATGGAATCAAAATTTCTAGGCGAATTCAGGGAGGTCCCAATGGGATATGCTTGTGTGAGTGTGCTTTTCAATATATAGCAACACTTTAAGGAACGGAATCTAAGTATCATGGTGAATTCAGTAGATCTCCAATAGGATTCGCATGTAATAAGCTTGTTATTCAAGATAGACCAACGGTTTAACGAACTGAAACACTGTTTCTTTGTGAATTCAGTTAGTTCCCAGTAGCAGGCTCTTGTAATATGTCTACTTTTAAAGATGTATCAAAATTTGGTGAGCCGAATCTGAGGAACATGGTGAATTCGGTTAGTTCCCAATAGGCGGCAGTAGTAATAAGGGGAATGTTAGGAATATAGAAAAATTTTCAAAAATGGAATCAAAATTTCTAGGCGAATTCAGTGAGTTCCCAATGGGACATGCTTGTATGAGTGTGCTTTTCAATATATAGCAACATTTTAAGGACCGGCTTCTAAGTATTATGGTGAATTCAGTAGGTTCCCAATGGTATTCGTATGGAATAAGTGTGTTATTCAAGATAGAGCAAAGTTTTAAGAACTGAAACACTGTTTCTTTGTGAAATCAGTTAGTTCCCAGTGCAGGCTCTTGTAATTGTGTGCTTTTAAAGATTTATCAAAATTTGGTGAGCCAAATCTCAGATACTTTGTGAATTCGGTTAGTTCCCAATAGGCCACAGTAGTAATAAGTGGACTGTTCCGGATATCGAAAAATGTTTACGAATGGAATGAAAATTTCTAGGCGAATTCAGGGAGTTCCCAATGGGACATGCTGTATGAGTGTGCTTTTCAATATATAGCAACATTTTAAGGAACGGATTCTAAGTATCATGGTGAATTCAATAGATTCCCAAAAGGATACGCAGGTAATAAGCCTTTTATTCAAGATAGAGCAACGTTTTAACGAACTGAAGCACTGTTTCTTTGTGAATTCAGTTAGTTCCCAGTAGCAGGCTCTTGTAATATGTATACACTTAAAGATTTATCAAAATTTGGTGAGCCGAATCTCAGTAACTTTGTGAATTCACTTAGTTCCCAATAGGCCGCAGTAGTAAGAAGTGGACTGTTCGGGATATCGAAAAATTTTCACAAATGGAATGAAAATTGCTATTCGAATTCAGTGACTTCCCAATGGGACATGCTTGTATGAGTGTGCTTTTCAATTTAATGCAACATTTTAAGGAACGGATTCTTAATATCATGGTGAATTCAGTAGGTTCCCAATAGGATTCACATGTAATAAGCTTCTTATTCAAGATAGAGCAACGTATTAATAACTGAAACACTGTTTCTTTGTGAATTCAGTAAGGCCCAGTAGCAGGCTCTTGTAATTGTGTGCTTTTAAATATTTATCAAAATGTGGTGAGCCGAATCTCAGTAAGTTGGTGATTTCGGTTAGTTCCAAATAGGCCGCAGTAGTAATAAGTGGCCTGTTCGGGTATAGAAAATATTTTCAGGAATGGATTCAAAATTTCTAGGCGAATTCAGGGAGTTCCCAATGGCACATGCTTGTATGAGTGTGCTTTTCTATATATAGCAACATTTTAAGGAACGGAATCTAAGTATCATTGTGAATTCAGTAGATCTCCAATAGGATTCGCATGTAATAAGCTTGTTATTCAAGATAGAGCAACGTTTTAATGAACTGAAACACTGTTTCGGTGAATTCAGTTCGTTCCCAGTAGCAGGCTCTTGTAATATGTGTACTTTTAAAGATTTATCAAAATTTGGTGAGCCGAATCACAGTAACTAGGTGAATTCACTTAGTTCCCAATAGGCCACAGTAGTACTAAGTGGACTGTTCGGGATTTCGAAAAATTTTCACGAATGGAATGAAAATATCTAGGCGAATTTAGGGAGTTCCCAATGGGACATGCTTGTATGAGTGTGCTTTTCAATATATAGCAACATTTTAAGGAACGGATTCTAAGTATCATGGTGAATTCATTAGGTTCCCAATGGGATTCGCATGTAATAAGCATGCTATTCAGGATAGAGGAACGTTTTAACGAACTGAAGCACTGTTTCTTTGTGAATTCAGTTAGTTCCCAGTAGCAGGCTCTTGTAATATGTATACTTTTAAAGATTTATCAAAATTTGTTGAGCCGAATCTCAGACTTGGTGAATTCAGTTTCTTCAAAATAGGGCTGAGTAGTAATAAGTGGACTGTTCGGGATATAGAAAAATTTTCACTAATGGCATCAAAATTTCTAGGCGAATTCAGTGATTTCCCAATGGGACATGCTTGTATGAGGGTGCTTTTCAATATATAGCAACATTTTAAGGCACGGATTCTAAGTATCATGGTGAATTCAATCGGTCCCAATAGGATTCACATAATAAGCTTGTTATTCAAGATAGACCAACGTTTTCACGTACTCAAACACTGTTTCTTTGTGAATTTAGTTAGTTCCCAGTAGCAGGCTCTTGTAATATGTGTACTTTTAAAGATTTATCAAAATTTGGTGAGCCGAATCTCAGTAACTTTGGGAATTCACTTAGTTCTCAATAGGCAACAGTAGTAATAAGTGGACTGTTCGGGATATCGAAAAATTTTCACGAGTGGAATGAAAATTTCTAGGCGACTTCAGTGAGTTTCCAATGGGACATGCTTGTATGAGTGTGCTTTTCAATTTATAGAAACATTTTAAGGAACGGAATCTAAGTATCATGGTGAATTCAGTAGATCTCCAATGGGATTCGCATGTAATATGCTTGTTATTCAAGATTGAGCAACGTTTTAACGAACTGAAATACAGTTTCTTTGTGAATTCAGTTAGTTCCCAGGAGCAGGCTCTTGTAATATGTGTACTTTTAAAGATTTATCAAAATTTGGTTAGCCGAATCTCAGGAACATGGTGAATTCACTTAGATACCAATAGGCCGCAGTAGTATTAAGTGGACTGTTCTGGATATAGAAAAATTTTCGCGAATAGAATCAAAATTTCTAGGCGACTACAGGGAGTTCCCAATGGGACATGCTTGTATGAGTGTGCTTTTCAATATATAGCAACATTTTAAGGAACGGCTTCTAAGTATTATGGTGAATTCAGTAGGTTCCCAATGGTATTCGTATGTAATAAGTTTGTTATTCAAGATAGAGCAACGTTTTAAGAACTGAAACACTGTTTCTTTGTGAATTCAGTTAGTTCCCAGTAGCAGGCTCTTGTAATTGTGTGCTTTTAAAGATTTATCAAAATTTGTTGAGCCGAATCTCAGATACTTGGTGAATTCAGTTTCTTCCCAATAGGCCACAGTAGTAATAAGTGGACTGTTCGGGATATAGGAAAAATTTCAGGAATGAAATCAAAATTTCTAGGCGAATTCAGGGAGTTCCCAATGGGACATGCTTGTATGAGTGTGCTTTTCAATATGTAGTAACATTTTAAGGAACGGAATCTAAGTATCATGGTGAATTCAGTAGGTTCCCAATAGGATTCGCATGTAATAAGCTTGTTATTCAAGATAGAGCAACGTTTTAACGAACTGAAACACTGTTTCTTTGTGAATTCAGTTAGTTCCCTGAAGCAGGCTCTTGTAATTGTGTGCTTTTAAAGATTTATCAAAATTTGGTGAGCCGAATGTCAGGAAATTGGTGAATTCACTTAGTTACCAATAGGCCGCAGTAGTAAAAAGTAGACTCTTCGGGATGTAGAAAAATTTTCAGGAATGGAATCAAAATTTCTAGGCGAATTCAGTGAGTTCTCAATGGGACATGCTTGTATGAGTGTGCTTTTCAATATATAGCAACAGTTTAACGAACGGAATCTAAGTATCATGGTGAATTCAGTAGGTTCCCAATAGGATTCGCTTGTAATAAGCTTGTTATTCAAGATAGAGCAACGTTTTAACGAACTGAAACACTGTTCCTTTGTGAATTCAGTTAGTTCCATGTACCAGGCTCTTGTAATTTTGTGCTTTTAAAGATTTATCAAATTTGGTGAGCAGAATCTCAGATACTTGGTGAATTCAGTTTCTTCCCAATAGGACTCAGTCTTAATAAGTGGACTATTCAGGATATAGAAAAATTTTCACGAATGAAATCAAAATTTCTAGTCGAATTCTGGGAGTTCCCAGTGGGACATGCTTATATGAGTGTGCTTTTCAATATATAGCAACACTTTAAGGAACGGAATCTAAGTATCATGGTGAATTCAGTAGGTTCCTAATATGATTCGCATGTAATAAGCTTGGTATTCAAGATAGAGCAACGTTTTAACGAACTGAAACACTGTTTCTTTGTGAATTGAGTTAGTTCCCAGTAGCAGGCTCTTGTAACATGTGGACATTGAAAGATTTATCAAAATTGGTTGAGCCGAATCTGAGTAACATGGTGAATTCGGTTAGTTCCCAATAGGCCGTAGTAGTATAAAGTGGACACTTCGGGATATAGAAAAATTTTCACGAATGGAATCAAAATTTCTAGGCGAATTCAGTGAGTTCCCAATGGGACATGCTTGTATGAGTGTGCTTTTCAATATATAGCAACATTTTAAGGAACGGAATCTAAGTATCATGGTGAATTCAATAGGTCCCACTAGGATTCGCAAGTAATAAGCTTGTTATTCAAGATAGAGCAATCTTTTAACGAATTGAAACACTCTTTTTTTGTGAATTCAGTTAGTTCCCAGTAGCAGGCTCTTGTTATGTGTACTTTTAAAGATTTATCAAAATATGGTGAGCCGAATCTCAGTAACTTTGTGAATTCACTTAGTTCCCAATAGGCCGCAGTAGTAATAAGTGGACTGTTCGGGATATCGAAAAATTTTCAAAAATGGAATGAAAATTTCTATGCGAATTCAGTGAGTTCCCAATGGGATATGCTTGTATGAGTGTGCTTTTCAATATATAGCAACATTTAAGGAACGGATTCTAAGTATCATGGTGAATTCAGTAGGTTCCTAATATGATTCGCATGTAATAAGCTTGTTATTCAAGATAGAGCAACGTTTTAACGAACTGAAACACTGTTTCTTTGTGAATTCAGTAAGGCCCAGTAGCAGGCTCTTGTAATTGTGTGCTTTTAAAGATTTATCAAAATTTGTTGAGCCGAATCTCAGTAAGTTGGTGAATTCGGTTAGTTCCCAATAGGCCGCAGTATTAATAAGTAGACTGTTCGGGATATTGAAAAATTTCAGGAATGGAATCAAAATTTCAAGGCGAAATCAGGGAGTTCCCAATGGGACATGCTTGTATGAGTGTGCTTTTCAATATATAGGAACATTTTAAGGAACGGAATCTAAGTATCATTGTGAATTCAGTAGATCTCCAATAGGATTCGCATATAATAAGCTTGTTATTCAAGATACTGCAACGTTTTAACGAACTGAAACACTGTTTCTTTGTGAATTCAGTTAGTTCCCAGTAGCAGGCTCTTGTAATATGTGTACTTTTAAAGATTTATCAAAATTTGGTGAGCCGAATCTGAGTAATATTGTGAATTCGGTTAGTTCCCAATAGGCCGCAGTAGTAATAAGTGGACTGCTCGGGATATAGAAACATTTTCACGAATGGAATGAAAATTTCTATGCGCATTCAGTGAGTTCCCAATGGGACATGCTTGTATGAGTGTGCTTTTCAATATATAGCAACATTATAAGGAACGGATTCTAAGTATCATGGTGAATTCAGTAGGTTCCCAATAGGATTCGCATGTAATAAGCTTGTTATTCAAGATAGAGCAATGTTTTAACGAACTGAAACACTGTTTCTTTGTGAATTCAGTAAGGCCCAGTAGCAGGCTCTTGTAATTGTGTGCTTTTAAAGATTTATCAAAATTTGTTGAGCCGAATCTCAGTAAGTTGGTGAATTCGGTTAGTTCCCAATAGGCCGCAGTAGTAATAAGTGGACTGTTCGGGATATAGAAAAAATTTCAGGAATGGAATCAAAATTTCTAGGCAAATTCAGGGAGTTCCCAATGGGACATGCTTGTATGAGTGTGCTTCTCAATATATAGCAACATTTTAAGTAATGGAATCTAAGTATCATGGTGAATTCAGTATGTTCCCAATAGGATTCGCATATAATAAGCTTGTTTTTCAAGATAGAGCAACGTTTTAACGAACTGAAACTCTATTTCTTTGTGAATTCAGTTAGTTCTCAGTAGCATGCTCTTGTAATATGTATACTTTTAAAGATTTATCAAAATTTGTTGAGGCGAATCTCAAATACTTGGTGAATTCAGTTTCTTCCCAATAGGCCACAGTAGTAATAGATGGACTGTTCAGGATATCAAAAAATGTTCACAAATGGAATGAAAATTTCTAGGCGAATTCAGTGAGTTCCCAATGGGACATGCTTGTATGAGTGTGCTTTTCAATATATAGCAACATTTTAAGGAACGGAATCTAAGTATCATGGTGAATTCAATAGGTCCCAATAGGATTCGCAAGTAATAAGCTTGTTATTCAAGATAGAGCAATGTTTTAACGAATTGAAACACTCTTTCTTTGTGAATTCAGTTAGTTCCCAGTAGCAAGCTCTTGTAATATGTGTACTTTTAAAGATTTATCAAAATTTGGTGAGAGGAATCTCAGTAACTTTGTGAATTCACTTAGTTCCCAATAGGCCGCAGTAGTAATAAGTGGACTGTTCGGGATATCGAAAAATTTTCAAAAATGGAATGAAAATTTCTATGCTAATTCAGTGAGTTCCCAATTGGACATGCTTGTATGAGTGTGCAGTTCAATATATAGCAACATTTTAAGGAACGGATTCTTAGTATCATGGTGAATTCAGTAGGTTCCCAGTACGATTCGCATGTAATAAGCTTGTTATTCAAGATAGAGCAACGTTTTAACATACTCAAACACTGTTTCTTTGTGAATTTAGTTAGTTCCCCGTAGCAGGGTCTTGTAATATGTGTACTTTTAAAGATATATCAAAATTTGGTGAGCCGAATGTCAGGAACTTGGTGAATTCACCTAGTTCCCAATAGGCCGCAGTAGTAATAAGTGGACTCTTCGGGATATAGAAAAATTTTAACGAATGGAATCAAAATTTCTAAGCGTATTCAGTGAGTTCCCAAAGGGACATGCTTGGATGAGTGTGCTTTTCAATATATAGCAACTTTTTAAGAAAAGGAATCTAAGTATCATGGTGAATTCAGTAGGTTCCCAGTAGGATTCGCTTGTAATAAGCTTGTTATTCAAGATAGAGCAACGTTTTAACGAACTGAAACACTGTTTCTTGGTGAATTCAGTTAGTTCCAAGTACCAGGCTCTTGTAATTTGTGCTTTTAAAGATTTATCAAAATTTGGTGAGCAGAATCTCAGATACTTGGTAAATTCAGTTTTTTCCCAATTTAGGCTCAGTAGTAATAAGTGGACTGTTCGGGATATAGAAAAATTTTCAGGAATGGAATCAAAATTTCTAGGCGAATTCAGTGAGTTCCCAATGGGACATGCTTGTATGAGTGTGCTTTTCAATATTAGGAACATTTTAAGGAACGGAATCTAAGTATCATGGTGAATTCAATAGGTCCCAATAAGATTCGCAAGTAATAAGCATGTTATTCAAGATAGAGCAATGTTTTAACGAACTCAAACACTGTTTCTTTGTGAATTTAGTTAGTTCCCAGGAGCAGGCTCTTGTAATATGTGTACTTTAAAGTTTTATCAAAATTTCGTGAGATGAATCTCAGTAACTTAGTGAATTCACTTATTTCCCAATAAGCCGCAGTAGTAATAAGTGGACTGTTGGGGATATAGAAAAATTTTCACGAATGAAATCAAAATTTCTAGGCGATTTCAGTGAGTTCCCAATGGGACATGCTTGTATGAGTGTGCTTTTCAATATATAGCAACAGTTTAACGAACGGAATCTAAGTATAATGGTGAATTCAGTAGGTTCCCTATAGGATTCGAATGTAATAAGCTTGTTATTCAAGATAGAGCAACGTTTTAACGAACTGAAACACTGTTTCTTTGTGAATTCAGTAAGGCCCAGTAGCAGGCTCTTGTAATTGTGTGCTTTTAAAGATTTATCAAAATTTGTTGAGCCGAATCTCAGTAAGTTGGTGAATTCGGTTAGTTCCCAATAGGCCGCAGTAGTAATAAGTGGACTGTTCGTGATATAGAAAAAATTTCAGGAATGGAATCAAAATTTCTAGGCAAATTCAGGGAGTTCCCAATGGGACATGCTTGTATGAGTGTGCTTCTCAATATATAGCAACATTTTAAGTAATGGAATCTAAGTATCATGGTGAATTCAGTAGATCTCCAATAGGATTCGCATGTAATAAGCTTGTTATTCAAGATAGAGCAAAGTTTTAACGAACTGAAACACTGTTTCTTTGTGAACTCAGTTAGTTCTCAGTAGCAGGCTCTTGTAATATGTGTACTTTTAAAGATTCTTCAAAATTTGGTGAGCCGAATCTGAATAATATGGTGAATTGGGTTAGGTCCCAATAGGCCGCAGTAGTAATAAGAGGACTCTTCGGGATATAGAAAAATTTTAACGAAAGGAATCAAAATTTCTAGGCGAATTCAGTGAGTTCCCAATGGGACATGCTTGTATGAGTGTGCTTTTCAGTATATAGCAACAGTTTAACGAAGGGAATCTAAGTATCATCGTGAATTCAGTATGTTCCCAATAGGATTCGCATATAATAAGCTTGTTTTTCAAGATAGAGCAACGTTTTAACGAACTGAAACTCTATTTCTTTGTGAATTCAGTTAGTTCTCAGTAGCATGCTCTTGTAATATGTATACTTTTAAAGATTTATCAAAATTTGTTGAGGCGAATCTCAAATACTTGGTGAATTCAGTTTCTTCCCAATAGGCCACAGTAGTAATAGGTGGACTGTTCGGGATATCAAAAAATGTTCACAAATGGAATGAAAATTTCTAGGCGAATTCAGTGAGTTCCCAATGGGACATGCTTGTATGAGTGTGCTTTTCAATATATAGCAACATTTTAAGGAACGGAATCTAAGTATCATGGTGAATTCAATAGGTCCCAATAGGATTCGCAAGTAATAAGCTTGTTATTCAAGATAGAGCAATGTTTTAACGAATTGAAACACTCTTTCTTTGTGAATTCAGTTAGTTCCCAGTAGCAGGCTCTTGTAATATGTGTACTTTTAAAGATTTATCAAAATTTGGTGAGACGAATCTCAGTAACTTTGTGAATTCACTTAGTTCCCAATAGGCCGCAGTAGTAATAAGTGGACTGTTCGGGATATCGAAAAATTTTCAAAAATGGAATGAAAATTTCTATGCGAATTCAGTGAGTTCCCAATGGACATGCTTGTATGAGTGTGCTGTTCAATATATAGCAACATTTTAAGGAACGGATTCTTAGTATCATGGTGAATTCAGTAGGTTCCCAGTACGATTCGCATGTAATAAGCTTGTTATTCAAGATAGAGCAACGTTTTAACGAACTGAAACACTGTTTCTTTGTGAATTCAGTTAGTTCCCAGTAGCAGGCTCTTGTAATATGTGTGCTTTTAAAGATTTATCAAAATTTGGTGAGCAGAATCTCAGATACTTGGTAAATTCAGTTTTTTCCCAATTTAGGCTCAGTAGTAATAAGTGGACTGTTCGGGATATAGAAAAATTTTCAGGAATGGAATCAAAATTTCTAGGCGAATTCAGTGAGTTCCCAATGGGACATGCTTGTATGAGTGTGCTTTTCAATATTAGGAACATTTTAAGGAACGGAATCTAAGTATCATGGTGAATTCAATAGGTCCCAATAAGATTCGCAAGTAATAAGCATGTTATTCAAGATAGAGCAATGTTTTAACGAACTCAAACACTGTTTCTTTGTGAATTTAGTTAGTTCCCCGTAGCAGGCTCTTGTAATATGTGTACTTTAAAGTTTTATCAAAATTTCGTGAGATGAATCTCAGTAACTTAGTGAATTCACTTAGTTCCCAATAGGCCGCAGTAGTAATAAGTGGACTGTTCGTGATATAGAAAAAATTTCAGGAATGGAATCAAAATTTCTAGGCAAATTCAGGGAGTTCCCAATGGGACATGCTTGTATGAGTGTGCTTCTCAATATATAGCAACATTTTAAGTAATGGAATCTAAGTATCATGGTGAATTCAGTAGATCTCCAATAGGATTCGCATGTAATAAGCTTGTTATTCAAGATAGAGCAAAGTTTTAACGAACTGAAACACTGTTTCTTTGTGAACTCAGTTAGTTCTCAGTAGCAGGCTCTTGTAATATGTGTACTTTTAAAGATTCTTCAAAATTTGGTGAGCCGAATCTGAATAATATGGTGAATTCGGTTAGGTCCCAATAGGCCGCAGTAGTAATAAGAGGACTCTTCGGGATATAGAAAAATTTTAACGAAAGGAATCAAAATTTCTAGGCGAATTCAGTGAGTTCCCAATGGGACATGCTTGTATGAGTGTGCTTTTCAGTATATAGCAACAGTTTAACGAAGGGAATCTAAGTATCATGGTGAATTCAGTATGTTCCCAGTAGGATTCGCATATAATAAGCTTGTTTTTCAAGATAGAGCAACGTTTTAACGAACTGAAACTCTATTTCTTTGTGAATTCAGTTAGTTCTCAGTAGCATGCTCTTGTCATATGTATACTTTTAAAGATTTATCAAAATTTGTTGAGGCGAATCTCAAATACTTGGTGAATTCAGTTTCTTCCCAATAGGCCACAGTAGTAATAGGTGGACTGTTCGGGATATCAAAAAATGTTCACAAATGGAATGAAAATTTCTAGGCGAATTCAGTGAGTTCCCAATGGGACATGCTTGTATGAGTGTGCTTTTCAATATATAGCAACATTTTAAGGAACGGAATCTAAGTATCATGGTGAATTCAATAGGTCCCAATAGGATTCGCAAGTAATAAGCTTGTTATTCAAGATAGAGCAATGTTTTAACGAATTGAAACACTCTTTCTTTGTGAATTCAGTTAGTTCCCAGTAGCAGGCTCTTGTTATATGTGTACTTTTAAAGATTTATCAAAATTTGGTGAGACGAATCTCAGTAACTTTGTGAATTCACTTAGTTCCCAATAGGCCGCAGTAGTAATAAGTGGACTGTTCGGGATATCGAAAAATTTTCAAAAATGGAATGAAAATTTCTATGCGAATTCAGTGAGTTCCCAATGGACATGCTTGTATGAGTGTGCTGTTCAATATATAGCAACATTTTAAGGAACGGATTCTTAGTATCATGGTGAATTCAGTAGGTTCCCAGTACGATTCGCATGTAATAAGCTTGTTATTCAAGATAGAGCAACGTTTTAACGAACTGAAACACTGTTTCTTTGTGAATTCAGTTAGTTCCCAGTAGCAGGCTCTTGTAATATGTGTACTTTTAAAGATTTATCAAAGTTTGTTGACCCGAATCTCAGTAACATGGTGAATTCAGTTAGTTCCCAATAGGCCGCAGTAGTAAAAAGTGGACTCTTCGAGATATAGAAAAATTTTCACGAATGGAATCAAAATTTCTAGGCGAATTCAGTGAGTTCCCAATGGGACATGCTTGTATGAGTGTGCTTTTCAATATATAGCAACATTTTAAGAACGGAATCTAAGTATCATGGTGAATTCAGAAGGTCCCAATAGGATTCACAAGAAATAAGCTTGTTATTCAAGATAGAGCAACGTTTTAACGAACTGAAACACTGTTTCTTGGTGAATTCAGTTAGTTCCAAGTACCAGGCTCTTGTAATTTGTGCTTTTAAAGATTTATCAAAATTTGGTGAGCAGAATCTCAGATACTTGGTAAATTCAGTTTTTTCCCAATTTAGGCTCAGTAGTAATAAGTGGACTGTTCGGGATATAGAAAAATTTTCAGGAATGGAATCAAAATTTCTAGGCGAATTCAGTGAGTTCCCAATGGGACATGCTTGTATGAGTGTGCTTTTCAATATTAGGAACATTTAAGGAACGGAATCTAAGTATCATGGTGAATTCAATAGGTCCCAATAAGATTCGCAAGTAATAAGCATGTTATTCAAGATAGAGCAATGTTTTAAAGAACTCAAACACTGTTTCTTTGTGAATTTAGTTAGTTCCCAGTAGCAGGCTCTTGTAATATGTGTACTTTAAAGTTTTATCAAAATTTCGTGAGATGAATCTCAGTAACTTATTGAATTCACTTAGTTCCCAATAGGCCGCAGTAGTAATAAGTGGACTGTTGGGGATATAGAAAAGTTTTCACGAATGAAATCAACTGAAACACTGTTTCTTTGTGAATTCAGTAAGGCCCAGTAGCAGGCTCTTGTAATTGTGTGCTTTTAAAGATTTATCAAAATTTGTTGAGCCGAATCTCAGTAAGTTGGTGAATTCGGTTAGTTCCCAATAGGCCGCAGTAGTAATAAGTGGACTGTTCGGGATATAGAAAAAATTTCAGGAATGGAATCAAAATTTCTAGGCAAATTCAGGGAGTTCCCAATGGGACATGCTTGTATGAGTGTGCTTCTCAATATATAGCAACATTTTAAGTAATGGAATCTAAGTATCATGGTGAATTCAGTATATCTCCAATAGGATTCGCATGTAATAAGCTTGTTATTCAAGATAGAGCAAAGTTTTAACGAACTGAAACACTGTTTCTTTGTGAACTCAGTTAGTTCTCAGTAGAAGGCTCTTGTAATATGTGTACTTTTAAAGATTCATCAAAATTTGGTGAGCCGAATCTTAATAATATGGTGAATTCGGTTAGGTCCCAATAGGCCCCAGTAGTAATAAGAGGACTCTTCGGGATATAGAAAAATTTTAACGAAAGGAATCAAAATTTCTAGGCGAATTCAGTGAGTTCCCAATGGGACATGCTTGTATGAGTGTGCTTTTCAGTATATAGCAACAGTTTAACGAACGGAATCTAAGTATCATGGTGAATTCAGTATGTTCCCAATAGGATTCGCATATAATAAGCTTGTTTTTCAAGATAGAGCAAAGTTTTAACGAACTGAAACACTATTTCTTTGTGAATTCAGTTAGTTCTCAGTAGCAGGCTCTTGTAATATTTATACTTTTAAAGATTTATCAAAATTTGTTGAGGCGAATCTCAAATACTTGGTGAATTCAGTTTCTTCCCAATAGGGCCCAGTAGTAATAAGTGGACTGTTCGGGATATAGAAAAATTTTCAGGAATGGAATCAAAATCTATGCGAATTCAGTGAGTTCCCAATGGGACATGCATGTATGAGTGTGCTTTTCAATATATAGCAACAATTTAAGGAACGGAATCTAAGTATCATGGTGAATTCAATAGGTCCCAATAGATTCGCAAGTAATAAGCTTGTTATTCAAGATAGAGCAATGTTTTAACGAATTGAAACACTCTTTCTTTGTGAATTCAGTTAGTTCCCAGTAGCAGGCTATTGTAATATGTGTACTTTTAAAGATTTATCAAAATTTGTTGACCCGAATCTCAGTAACATGGTGAATTCAGTTAGTTCCCAATAGGCCGCAGTAGTAAAAAGTGGACTCTTCGAGATATAGAAAAATTTTCACGAATGGAATCAAAATTTCTAGGCGAATTCAGTGTGTTCCCAATGGGACATGCTTGTATGAGTGTGCTTTTCAATATATAGCAACATTTTAAGAACGGAATCTAAGTATCATGGTGAATTCAGCAGGTCCCAATAGGATTCACAAGTAATAAGCTTGTTATTCAAGATAGAGCAACGTTTTAACATACTCAAACACTGTTTCTTTGTGAATTTAGTTAGTTCCCCGTAGCAGGGTCTTGTAATATGTGTACTTTTAAAGATATATCAAAATTTGGTGAGCCGAATGTCAGGAACTTGGTGAATTCACTTAGTTCTCAATAGGCCGCAGTAGTAATAAGTGGACTCTTCGGGATATAGAAAAATTTTAACAAATGGAATCAAAATTTCTAAGCGTATTCAGTGAGTTCCCAATGGGACATGCTTGGATGAGTGTGCTTTTCAATATATAGCAACTTTTTAAGAAAAGGAATCTAAGTATCATGGTGAATTCAGTAGGTTCCCAGTAGGATTCGCTTGTAATAAGCTTGTTATTCAAGATAGAGCAACGTTTTAACGAACTGAAACACTGTTTCTTGGTGAATTCAGTTAGTTCCAAGTACCAGGCTCTTGTAATTTGTGCTTTTAAAGATTTATCAAAATTTGGTGAGCAGAATCTCAGATACTTGGTAAATTCAGTTTTTTCCCAATAAGGCTCTGTAGTAATAAGTGGACTGTTCGGGATATAGAAAAATTTTCAGGAATGGAATCAAAATTTCTAGGCGAATTCAGTGAGTTCCCAATGGGACATGCTTGTATGAGTGTGCTTTTCAATATTAGGAACATTTTAAGGAACGGAATCTAAGTATCATGGTGAATTCAATAGGTCCCAATAAGATTCGCAAGTAATAAGCATGTTATTCAAGATAGAGCAATTTTTTAAAGAACTCAAACACTGTTTCTTTGTGAATTTAGTTAGATCCCAGTAGCAGGCTCTTGTAATATGTGTACTTTAAAGTTTTATCAAAATTTCGTGAGATGAATCTCAGTAACTTAGTGAATTCACTTAGTTCCCAATAGGCCGCAGTAGTAATAAGTGGACTGTTGGGTATTTGAAAAATTTTCACGAATGAAATCAAAATTTCTAGGCGAATTCAGTGAGTTCCCAATGGGACATGCTTGTATGAGTGTGCTTTTCAATATATAGCAACAGTTTAACGAACGGAATCTAAGTATCATGGGGAATTCAGTAGGTTCCCAATAGTATTCGCAAGTAATAAGCTTGTTATTCAAGATAGAGCAACGTTTTAATGAACTGAAACACTGTTTCTTTGTGAATTCAGTAAGGCCCAGTAGCAGGCTCTTGTAATTGTGTGCTTTTAAAGATTTATCCAAATTTGTGGAGCTGAATCTCGGTAAGTTGGTGAATTCGGTTAGTTCCAAATAGGCCGCAGTAGTTATAAGTGGACTGTTCGGGATATAGAAAAATTTTCAGGAATGGAATCAAAATTTCTAGGCAAATTCAGGGAGTTCCCAATGGGACATGCTTGTATGAGTGTGCTTCTCAATATATAGCAACATTTTCAGTAACGGAATCTAAGTATCATGGTGAATTCAGTAGATCTCCAGTAGGATTCGCATGTAATAAGCTTGTTATTCAAGATAGAGCAAAGTTTTAACGAACTGAAACACTGTTTCTTTGTGAACTCAGTTAGTTCTCAGTAGCAGGCTCTTGTAATATGTGTACTTTTTAAGATTCATCAAAATTTGGTGAGCCGAATCTTAATAATATGGTGAATTCGGTTAGGTCCCAATAGGCCGCAGTAGTAATAAGAGGACTCTTCGGGATATAGAAAAATTTTAACGAAAGGAATCAAAATTTCTAGGCGAATTCAGTGAGTTCCCAATGGGACATGCTTGTATGAGTGTGCTTTTCAGTATATAGCAACAGTTTAACGAAGGGAATCTAAGTATCATGGTGAATTCAGTATGTTCCCAATAGGATTCGCATATAATAAGCTTGTTTTTCAAGATAGAGCAACGTTTTAACGAACTGAAACTCTATTTCTTTGTGAATTCAGTTAGTTCTCAGTAGCATGCTCTTGTAATATGTATACTTTTAAAGATTTATCAAAATTTGTTGAGGCGAATCTCAAATACTTGGTGAATTCAGTTTCTTCCCAATAGGCCACAGTAGTAATAGATGGACTGTTCAGGATATCAAAAAATGTTCACAAATGGAATGAAAATTTCTAGGCGAATTCAGTGAGTTCCCAATGGGACATGCTTGTATGAGTGTGCTTTTCAATATATAGCAACATTTTAAGGAACGGAATCTAAGTATCATGGTGAATTCAATAGGTCCCAATAGGATTCGCAAGTAATAAGCTTGTTATTCAAGATAGAGCAATGTTTTAACGAATTGAAACACTCTTTCTTTGTGAATTCAGTTAGTTCCCAGTAGCAAGCTCTTGTAATATGTGTACTTTTAAAGATTTATCAAAATTTGGTGAGAGGAATCTCAGTAACTTTGTGAATTCACTTAGTTCCCAATAGGCCGCAGTAGTAATAAGTGGACTGTTCGGGATATCGAAAAATTTTCAAAAATGGAATGAAAATTTCTATGCTAATTCAGTGAGTTCCCAATTGGACATGCTTGTATGAGTGTGCAGTTCAATATATAGCAACATTTTAAGGAACGGATTCTTAGTATCATGGTGAATTCAGTAGGTTCCCAGTACGATTCGCATGTAATAAGCTTGTTATTCAAGATAGAGCAACGTTTTAACATACTCAAACACTGTTTCTTTGTGAATTTAGTTAGTTCCCCGTAGCAGTGTCTTGTAATATGTGTACTTTTAAAGATATATCAAAATTTGGTGAGCCGAATGTCAGGAACTTGGTGAATTCACCTAGTTCCCAATAGGCCGCAGTAGTAATAAGTGGACTCTTCGGGATATAGAAAAATTTTAACGAATGGAATCAAAATTTCTAAGCGTATTCAGTGAGTTCCCAAAGGGACATGCTTGGATGAGTGTGCTTTTCAATATATAGCAACTTTTTAAGAAAAGGAATCTAAGTATCATGGTGAATTCAGTAGGTTCCCAGTAGGATTCGCTTGTAATAAGCTTGTTATTCAAGATAGAGCAACGTTTTAACGAACTGAAACACTGTTTCTTGGTGAATTCAGTTAGTTCCAAGTACCAGGCTCTTGTAATTTGTGCTTTTAAAGATTTATCAAAATTTGGTGAGCAGAATCTCAGATACTTGGTAAATTCAGTTTTTTCCCAATTTAGGCTCAGTAGTAATAAGTGGACTGTTCGGGATATAGAAAAATTTTCAGGAATGGAATCAAAATTTCTAGGCGAATTCAGTGAGTTCCCAATGGGACATGCTTGTATGAGTGTGCTTTTCAATATTAGGAACATTTTAAGGAACGGAATCTAAGTATCATGGTGAATTCAATAGGTCCCAATAAGATTCGCAAGTAATAAGCATGTTATTCAAGATAGAGCAATGTTTTAACGAACTCAAACACTGTTTCTTTGTGAATTTAGTTAGTTCCCAGGAGCAGGCTCTTGTAATATGTGTACTTTAAAGTTTTATCAAAATTTCGTGAGATGAATCTCAGTAACTTAGTGAATTCACTTATTTCCCAATAAGCCGCAGTAGTAATAAGTGGACTGTTGGGGATATAGAAAAATTTTCACGAATGAAATCAAAATTTCTAGGCGATTTCAGTGAGTTCCCAATGGGACATGCTTGTATGAGTGTGCTTTTCAATATATAGCAACAGTTTAACGAACGGAATCTAAGTATAATGGTGAATTCAGTAGGTTCCCAATAGGATTCGAATGTAATAAGCTTGTTATTCAAGATAGAGCAACGTTTTAACGAACTGAAACACTGTTTCTTTGTGAATTCAGTAAGGCCCAGTAGCAGGCTCTTGTAATTGTGTGCTTTTAAAGATTTATCAAAATTTGTTGAGCCGAATCTCAGTAAGTTGGTGAATTCGGTTAGTTCCCAATAGGCCGCAGTAGTAATAAGTGGACTGTTCGTGATATAGAAAAAATTTCAGGAATGGAATCAAAATTTCTAGGCAAATTCAGGGAGTTCCCAATGGGACATGCTTGTATGAGTGTGCTTCTCAATATATAGCAACATTTTAAGTAATGGAATCTAAGTATCATGGTGAATTCAGTAGATCTCCAATAGGATTCGCATGTAATAAGCTTGTTATTCAAGATAGAGCAAAGTTTTAACGAACTGAAACACTGTTTCTTTGTGAACTCAGTTAGTTCTCAGTAGCAGGCTCTTGTAATATGTGTACTTTTAAAGATTCTTCAAAATTTGGTGAGCCGAATCTGAATAATATGGTGAATTGGGTTAGGTCCCAATAGGCCGCAGTAGTAATAAGAGGACTCTTCGGGATATAGAAAAATTTTAACGAAAGGAATCAAAATTTCTAGGCGAATTCAGTGAGTTCCCAATGGGACATGCTTGTATGAGTGTGCTTTTCAGTATATAGCAACAGTTTAACGAAGGGAATCTAAGTATCATGGTGAATTCAGTATGTTCCCAATAGGATTCGCATATAATAAGCTTGTTTTTCAAGATAGAGCAACGTTTTAACGAACTGAAACTCTATTTCTTTGTGAATTCAGTTAGTTCTCAGTAGCATGCTCTTGTAATATGTATACTTTTAAAGATTTATCAAAATTTGTTGAGGCGAATCTCAAATACTTGGTGAATTCAGTTTCTTCCCAATAGGCCACAGTAGTAATAGGTGGACTGTTCGGGATATCAAAAAATGTTCACAAATGGAATGAAAATTTCTAGGCGAATTCAGTGAGTTCCCAATGGGACATGCTTGTATGAGTGTGCTTTTCAATATATAGCAACATTTTAAGGAACGGAATCTAAGTATCATGGTGAATTCAATAGGTCCCAATAGGATTCGCAAGTAATAAGCTTGTTATTCAAGATAGAGCAATGTTTTAACGAATTGAAACACTCTTTCTTTGTGAATTCAGTTAGTTCCCAGTAGCAGGCTCTTGTAATATGTGTACTTTTAAAGATTTATCAAAATTTGGTGAGACGAATCTCAGTAACTTTGTGAATTCACTTAGTTCCCAATAGGCCGCAGTAGTAATAAGTGGACTGTTCGGGATATCGAAAAATTTTCAAAAATGGAATGAAAATTTCTATGCGAATTCAGTGAGTTCCCAATGGACATGCTTGTATGAGTGTGCTGTTCAATATATAGCAACATTTTAAGGAACGGATTCTTAGTATCATGGTGAATTCAGTAGGTTCCCAGTACGATTCGCATGTAATAAGCTTGTTATTCAAGATAGAGCAACGTTTTAACGAACTGAAACACTGTTTCTTTGTGAATTCAGTTAGTTCCCAGTAGCAGGCTCTTGTAATATGTGTGCTTTTAAAGATTTATCAAAATTTGGTGAGCAGAATCTCAGATACTTGGTAAATTCAGTTTTTTCCCAATTTAGGCTCAGTAGTAATAAGTGGACTGTTCGGGATATAGAAAAATTTTCAGGAATGGAATCAAAATTTCTAGGCGAATTCAGTGAGTTCCCAATGGGACATGCTTGTATGAGTGTGCTTTTCAATATTAGGAACATTTTAAGGAACGGAATCTAAGTATCATGGTGAATTCAATAGGTCCCAATAAGATTCGCAAGTAATAAGCATGTTATTCAAGATAGAGCAATGTTTTAACGAACTCAAACACTGTTTCTCTGTGAATTTAGTTAGTTCCCCGTAGCAGGCTCTTGTAATATGTGTACTTTAAAGTTTTATCAAAATTTCGTGAGATGAATCTCAGTAACTTAGTGAATTCACTTAGTTCCCAATAGGCCGCAGTAGTAATAAGTGGACTGTTCGTGATATAGAAAAAATTTCAGGAATGGAATCAAAATTTCTAGGCAAATTCAGGGAGTTCCCAATGGGACATGCTTGTATGAGTGTGCTTCTCAATATATAGCAACATTTTAAGTAATGGAATCTAAGTATCATGGTGAATTCAGTAGATCTCCAATAGGATTCGCATGTAATAAGCTTGTTATTCAAGATAGAGCAAAGTTTTAACGAACTGAAACACTGTTTCTTTGTGAACTCAGTTAGTTCTCAGTAGCAGGCTCTTGTAATATGTGTACTTTTAAAGATTGTTCAAAATTTGGTGAGCCGAATCTGAATAATATGGTGAATTCGGTTAGGTCCCAATAGGCCGCAGTAGTAATAAGAGGACTCTTCGGGATATAGAAAAATTTTAACGAAAGGAATCAAAATTTCTAGGCGAATTCAGTGAGTTCCCAATGGGACATGCTTGTATGAGTGTGCTTTTCAGTATATAGCAACAGTTTAACGAAGGGAATCTAAGTATCATGGTGAATTCAGTATGTTCCCAATAGGATTCGCATATAATAAGCTTGTTTTTCAAGATAGAGCAACGTTTTAACGAACTGAAACTCTATTTCTTTGTGAATTCAGTTAGTTCTCAGTAGCATGCTCTTGTCATATGTATACTTTTAAAGATTTATCAAAATTTGTTGAGGCGAATCTCAAATACTTGGTGAATTCAGTTTCTTCCCAATAGGCCACAGTAGTAATAGGTGGACTGTTCGGGATATCAAAAAATGTTCACAAATGGAATGAAAATTTCTAGGCGAATTCAGTGAGTTCCCAATGGGACATGCTTGTATGAGTGTGCTTTTCAATATATAGCAACATTTTAAGGAACGGAATCTAAGTATCATGGTGAATTCAATAGGTCCCAATAGGATTCGCAAGTAATAAGCTTGTTATTCAAGATAGAGCAATGTTTTAACGAATTGAAACACTCTTTCTTTGTGAATTCAGTTAGTTCCCAGTAGCAGGCTCTTGTTATATGTGTACTTTTAAAGATTTATCAAAATTTGGTGAGACGAATCTCAGTAACTTTGTGAATTCACTTAGTTCCCAATAGGCCGCAGTAGTAATAAGTGGACTGTTCGGGATATCGAAAAATTTTCAAAAATGGAATGAAAATTTCTATGCGAATTCAGTGAGTTCCCAATGGACATGCTTGTATGAGTGTGCTGTTCAATATATAGCAACATTTTAAGGAACGGATTCTTAGTATCATGGTGAATTCAGTAGGTTCCCAGTACGATTCGCATGTAATAAGCTTGTTATTCAAGATAGAGCAACGTTTTAACGAACTGAAACACTGTTTCTTTGTGAATTCAGTTAGTTCCCAGTAGCAGGCTCTTGTAATATGTGTACTTTTAAAGATTTATCAAAGTTTGTTGACCCGAATCTCAGTAACATGGTGAATTCAGTTAGTTCCCAATAGGCCGCAGTAGTAAAAAGTGGACTCTTCGAGATATAGAAAAATTTTCACGAATGGAATCAAAATTTCTAGGCGAATTCAGTGAGTTCCCAATGGGACATGCTTGTATGAGTGTGCTTTTCAATATATAGCAACATTTTAAGAACGGAATCTAAGTATCATGGTGAATTCAGAAGGTCCCAATAGGATTCACAAGAAATAAGCTTGTTATTCAAGATAGAGCAACGTTTTAACGAACTGAAACACTGTTTCTTGGTGAATTCAGTTAGTTCCAAGTACCAGGCTCTTGTAATTTGTGCTTTTAAAGATTTATCAAAATTTGGTGAGCAGAATCTCAGATACTTGGTAAATTCAGTTTTTTCCCAATTTAGGCTCAGTAGTAATAAGTGGACTGTTCGGGATGTAGAAAAATTTTCAGGAATGGAATCAAAATTTCTAGGCGAATTCAGTGAGTTCCCAATGGGACATGCTTGTATGAGTGTGCTTTTCAATATTAGGAACATTTAAGGAACGGAATCTAAGTATCATGGTGAATTCAATAGGTCCCAATAAGATTCGCAAGTAATAAGCATGTTATTCAAGATAGAGCAATGTTTTAAAGAACTCAAACACTGTTTCTTTGTGAATTTAGTTAGTTCCCAGTAGCAGGCTCTTGTAATATGTGTACTTTAAAGTTTTATCAAAATTTCGTGAGATGAATCTCAGTAACTTATTGAATTCACTTAGTTCCCAATAGGCCGCAGTAGTAATAAGTGGACTGTTGGGGATATAGAAAAGTTTTCACGAATGAAATCAACTGAAACACTGTTTCTTTGTGAATTCAGTAAGGCCCAGTAGCAGGCTCTTGTAATTGTGTGCTTTTAAAGATTTATCAAAATTTGTTGAGCCGAATCTCAGTAAGTTGGTGAATTCGGTTAGTTCCCAATAGGCCGCAGTAGTAATAAGTGGACTGTTCGGGATATAGAAAAAATTTCAGGAATGGAATCAAAATTTCTAGGCAAATTCAGGGAGTTCCCAATGGGACATGCTTGTATGAGTGTGCTTCTCAATATATAGCAACATTTTAAGTAATGGAATCTAAGTATCATGGTGAATTCAGTATATCTCCAATAGGATTCGCATGTAATAAGCTTGTTATTCAAGATAGAGCAAAGTTTTAACGAACTGAAACACTGTTTCTTTGTGAACTCAGTTAGTTCTCAGTAGAAGGCTCTTGTAATATGTGTACTTTTAAAGATTCATCAAAATTTGGTGAGCCGAATCTTAATAATATGGTGAATTCGGTTAGGTCCCAATAGGCCCCAGTAGTAATAAGAGGACTCTTCGGGATATAGAAAAATTTTAACGAAAGGAATCAAAATTTCTAGGCGAATTCAGTGAGTTCCCAATGGGACATGCTTGTATGAGTGTGCTTTTCAGTATATAGCAACAGTTTAACGAACGGAATCTAAGTATCATGGTGAATTCAGTATGTTCCCAATAGGATTCGCATATAATAAGCTTGTTTTTCAAGATAGAGCAAAGTTTTAACGAACTGAAACACTATTTCTTTGTGAATTCAGTTAGTTCTCAGTAGCAGGCTCTTGTAATATTTATACTTTTAAAGATTTATCAAAATTTGTTGAGGCGAATCTCAAATACTTGGTGAATTCAGTTTCTTCCCAATAGGGCCCAGTAGTAATAAGTGGACTGTTCGGGATATAGAAAAATTTTCAGGAATGGAATCAAAATCTATGCGAATTCAGTGAGTTCCCAATGGGACATGCATGTATGAGTGTGCTTTTCAATATATAGCAACAATTTAAGGAACGGAATCTAAGTATCATGGTGAATTCAATAGGTCCCAATAGATTCGCAAGTAATAAGCTTGTTATTCAAGATAGAGCAATGTTTTAACGAATTGAAACACTCTTTCTTTGTGAATTCAGTTAGTTCCCAGTAGCAGGCTATTGTAATATGTGTACTTTTAAAGATTTATCAAAATTTGTTGACCCGAATCTCAGTAACATGGTGAATTCAGTTAGTTCCCAATAGGCCGCAGTAGTAAAAAGTGGACTCTTCGAGATATAGAAAAATTTTCACGAATGGAATCAAAATTTCTAGGCGAATTCAGTGTGTTCCCAATGGGACATGCTTGTATGAGTGTGCTTTTCAATATATAGCAACATTTTAAGAACGGAATCTAAGTATCATGGTGAATTCAGCAGGTCCCAATAGGATTCACAAGTAATAAGCTTGTTATTCAAGATAGAGCAACGTTTTAACATACTCAAACACTGTTTCTTTGTGAATTTAGTTAGTTCCCCGTAGCAGGGTCTTGTAATATGTGTACTTTTAAAGATATATCAAAATTTGGTGAGCCGAATGTCAGGAACTTGGTGAATTCACTTAGTTCTCAATAGGCCGCAGTAGTAATAAGTGGACTCTTCGGGATATAGAAAAATTTTAACAAATGGAATCAAAATTTCTAAGCGTATTCAGTGAGTTCCCAATGGGACATGCTTGGATGAGTGTGCTTTTCAATATATAGCAACTTTTTAAGAAAAGGAATCTAAGTATCATGGTGCATTCAGTAGGTTCCCAGTAGGATTCGCTTGTAATAAGCTTGTTATTCAAGATAGAGCAACGTTTTAACGAACTGAAACACTGTTTCTTGGTGAATTCAGTTAGTTCCAAGTACCAGGCTCTTGTAATTTGTGCTTTTAAAGATTTATCAAAATTTGGTGAGCAGAATCTCAGATACTTGGTAAATTCAGTTTTTTCCCAATAAGGCTCTGTAGTAATAAGTGGACTGTTCGGGATATAGAAAAATTTTCAGGAATGGAATCAAAATTTCTAGGCGAATTCAGTGAGTTCCCAATGGGACATGCTTGTATGAGTGTGCTTTTCAATATTAGGAACATTTTAAGGAACGGAATCTAAGTATCATGGTGAATTCAATAGGTCCCAATAAGATTCGCAAGTAATAAGCATGTTATTCAAGATAGAGCAATTTTTTAAAGAACTCAAACACTGTTTCTTTGTGAATTTAGTTAGATCCCAGTAGCAGGCTCTTGTAATATGTGTACTTTAAAGTTTTATCAAAATTTCGTGAGATGAATCTCAGTAACTTAGTGAATTCACTTAGTTCCCAATAGGCCGCAGTAGTAATAAGTGGACTGTTGGGTATTTGAAAAATTTTCACGAATGAAATCAAAATTTCTAGGCGAATTCAGTGAGTTCCCAATGGGACATGCTTGTATGAGTGTGCTTTTCAATATATAGCAACAGTTTAACGAACGGAATCTAAGTATCATGGGGAATTCAGTAGGTTCCCAATAGTATTCGCAAGTAATAAGCTTGTTATTCAAGATAGAGCAACGTTTTAATGAACTGAAACACTGTTTCTTTGTGAATTCAGTAAGGCCCAGTAGCAGGCTCTTGTAATTGTGTGCTTTTAAAGATTTATCCAAATTTGTTGAGCTGAATCTCGGTAAGTTGGTGAATTCGGTTAGTTCCAAATAGGCCGCAGTAGTTATAAGTGGACTGTTCGGGATATAGAAAAATTTTCAGGAATGGAATCAAAATTTCTAGGCAAATTCAGGGAGTTCCCAATGGGACATGCTTGTATGAGTGTGCTTCTCAATATATAGCAACATTTTCAGTAACGGAATCTAAGTATCATGGTGAATTCAGTAGATCTCCAGTAGGATTCGCATGTAATAAGCTTGTTATTCAAGATAGAGCAAAGTTTTAACGAACTGAAACACTGTTTCTTTGTGAACTCAGTTAGTTCTCAGTAGCAGGCTCTTGTAATATGTGTACTTTTTAAGATTCATCAAAATTTGGTGAGCCGAATCTTAATAATATGGTGAATTCGGTTAGGTCCCAATAGGCCGCAGTAGTAATAAGAGGACTCTTCGGGATATAGAAAAATTTTAACGAAAGGAATCAAAATTTCTAGGTGAATTCAGTGAGTTCCCAATGGGACATGCTTGTATGAGTGTGCTTTTCAGTATATAGCAACAGTTTAACGAACGGAATCTAAGTATCATGGTGAATTCAGTATGTTCCCAATAGGATTCGCATATAATAAGCTTGTTTTTCAAGATAGAGCAACGTTTTAACGAACTGAAACACTATTTTTTTGTGAATTCAGTTAGTTCTCAGTAGCAGGCTCTTGTAATATGTATACTTTTAAAGATTTATCAAAATTTGTTGAGGCGAATCTAAAATACTTGGTGAATTAAGTTTCTTCCCAATAGGGCTCAGTAGTAATAAGTGGACTGTTCGGGATATAGAAAAATTTTCAGGAATGGAATCAAAATCTATGCGAATTCAGTGAGTTCCCAATGGGACATGGTTGTATGAGTTTGCTTTTCAATATATAGCAACATTTTAAGGAACGGAATCTAAGTATCATGGTGAATTCAATAGGTCCCAATAGGATTCGCAAGTAATAAGCTTGTTATTCAAGATAGAGCAATGTTTTAACGAATTGAAACACTCTTTCTTTGTGAATTCAGTTTGTTCCCAGTAGCAGGCTCTTGTAATATGTGTACTTTTAAAGATTTATCAAAATTTGGTGAGACGAATCTCAGTAACTTTGTGAATTCACATAGTTCCCAATAGGCCGCAGTAGTAATAAGTGGACTGTTCGGGATATCGAAAAATTTTCAGGAATGGAATCAAAATTTCTATGCGAATTCAGTGAGTTCCCAATTGGACATGCTTGTATGAGTGTGCTTTTCAATATATAGCAACATTTTAAGGAACGGATTCTTAGTATCATGGTGAATTCAGTAGGTTCCCAGTACGATTCGCATGTAATAAGCTTGTTATTCAAGATAGAGCAACGTTTTAACGAACTGAAACACTGTTTCTTTGTGAATTCAGTTAGTTCCCAGTAGCAGGCTCTTGTAATATGTGTACTTTTAAAGATTTATCAAAATTTGTTGACCCAAATCTCAGTAACATGGTGAATTCGGTTAGTTCCCAATAGGCCGCAGTAGTAAAAAGTGGACTCTTCGAGATATAGAAAAATTTTCACGAATGGAATCAAAATTTCTAGGCGAATTCAATGAGTTCCCAATGGGACATGCTTGTATGAGTGTGCTTTTCAATATATAGCAACATTTTAAGAACGGAATCTAAGTATCATGGTGAATTCAGCAGGTCCCAATAGGATTCACAAGTAATAAGCTTGTTATTCAAGATAGAGCAACGTTTTAAGATACTCAAACACTGTTTCTTTGTGAATTTAGTTAGTTCCCCGTAGCAGGCTCTTGTGATATGTGTACTTTTAAAGATATATCAAAATTTGGTGAGCCAAATGTCAGGAACATGGTGAATTAACTTAGTTCCCAATTGGCCGCAGTAGTAATAAGTGGACTCTTCGGGATATAGAAAAATTTTAACGAATGGAATCAAAATTTCTAAGCGTATTCAGTTAGTTCCCAATGGGACATGCTTGTATGAGTGTGCTTTTCAATATATAGCCACATTTTAAGGAACGGAATCTAAGTAACATGGTGAATTTAGTAGGTTCCCAATAGGATTCGCTTGTAATAAGCTTGTTATTCAAGATAGAGCAACATTTTAACGAACTGAAACACTGTTTCTTGGTGAATTCAGTTAGTTCCAAGTACCAGGCTCTTGTAATTTGTGCTTTTAAAGATTTATCAAAATTTGGTGAGCAGAATCTCAGATACGTGGTAAATTCAGTTTTTTCCCAATAAGGCTCAGTAGTAATAAGTGGACTGTTCGGGATATAGAAAAATTTTCAGGAATGGAATCAAAATTTCTAGGCGAATTCAGTGAGTTCCCAATGGGACATGCTTGTATGAGTGTGCTTTTCAATATTAGGAACATTTTAAGGAACGGAATCTAAGTATCATGGTGAATTCAATAGGTCCCAATAAGATTCGCAAGTAATAAGCTTGTTATTCAAGATAGAGCAATGTTTTAACGAACTCAAACACTGTTTCTTTGTGAATTTAGTTAGTTCCCAGTAGCAGGCTCTTGTAATATGTGTACTTTAAAGTTTTATCAAAATTTCGTGAGATGAATCTCAGTAACTTAGTGAATTCACTTAGTTCCCAATATGCCGCAGTAGTAAGAAGTGGACTGTTGGGGATATAGAAAAATTTTCACGAATGAAATCAAAATTTCTAGGCGAATTCAGTGAGTTCCCAATGGGACATGCTTGTATGAGTGTGCTTTTCAATATATAGCAACAGTTTAACGAACGGAATCTAAGTATCATGGTGAATTCAGTAGGTTCCAAATAGGATTCGCATGTAATAAGCTTGTTATTCAAGATAGAGCAACGTTTTAACGAACTGAAACACTGTTTCTTTGTGAATTCAGGAAGGCCCAGTAGCAGGCTCTTGTAATTGTGTGCTTTTAAAGATTTATCAAAATTTGTTGAGCCGAATCTCAGTAAGTTGGTGAATTCGGTTAGGTCCCAATAGGCCGCAGTAGTAATAAGTGGACTGTTCCTGATATAGAAAAATTTTCAGGAATGGAATCAATATTTCTAGGCAAATTCAGGGAGTTCCCAATGGGACATGCTTGTATGAGTGTGCTTCTCAATATATAGCAACATTTTAAGTAATGGAATCTAAGTATCATGGTGAATTCAGTATATCTCCAATAGGATTCGCATGTAATAAGCTTGTTATTCAATATAGAGCAAAGTTTTAACGAACTGAAACACTGTTTCTTTGTGAACTCAGTTAGTTCTCAGTAGCAGGCTCTTATAATGTGTGTACTTTTAAAGATTCATCAAAATTTGGTGAGCCGAATCTGAATAATATGGTGAATTCGGTTAGGTCCCAATAGGCCGCAGTAGTAATAAGAGGACTCTTCGGGATATAGAAAAATTTTAACGAAAGTAATCAAAATTTCTAGGCGAATTCAGTGAGTTCCCAATGGGACATGCTTGTATGAGTGTGCTTTTCAATATGTAACAACATTTTAAGGAACGGACGCTAAGTATCATGGTGAATTCAGTAGGTTCCCAATAGGATTCGCATGTAATAAGCTTGTTATTCAAGATAGAGCAACGTTTTAACGAACTGAAACACTGTTTCTTTGTGAATTCATTTAGTTCCCAGTAGCAGGCTCTTGTAATATATGTACTTTTAAAAATTTATCAAAATTTGGTGAGCCGAATCTCACAAACTTCGTGAATTCAGTTTCTTCCCAATAATGCTCCGTAGTAATAAGTGGACATTTCGGGATATAGAAAAATTTTCAAGAATGGAATCAAAATTTCTAGGCGAATTCCGTGAGTTCCCTATGGGACCTGCTTGTATGAGTGATTTTCAATATATAGCAACATTTTAAGGAACGGAATCTAAGTATCATGGTGAATTCAGTAGGTTCCCAATAGGATTCGCATGTAATAAGCTTGTTATTCAAGATAGAGCAAAGTTTTAACGAACTGAAACACTGTTTCATTGTGAATTCAGTTAGTTCCAAGTACCAGGCTCTTCTAATTTTGTGCTTTTAAAGATTTATCAAATTTGGTGAGCAGAATCTCAGATACTTGGTGAATTCAGTTTTTTCCCAATAGGGCTCAGTAGGAATAAGTGGACTGTTCGGGATATAGAAAAATTTTCAGGAATGGAATCAAAATTTCTAGGTGAATTCAGTGAGTTCCCAATGGGACATGCTTGTATGAGTGTGCTTTTCAATATATAGGAACATTTTAAGGAACGGAATCTAAGTATCATGGTGAATTCAAATGGTCCCAATAGGATTCACAAGTAATAAGATTGTTATTCAAGATAGAGCAACGTTTTAACGAACTCAAACACTGTTTCTTTGTGAATTCAGTTAGTTCCCAGTAGCAGGCTCTTGTAATATGTGTACTTTTAAAGATCTATCAAAATTTGGTGAGCCGAATCTCACATACTTCGTGAATTCAGTTTCTTCCTAATAGGGCTCAGTAGTAATAAGTGGACTGTTCGGGATACAGAAAAATTTTCAGGAATGGAATCAAAATTTCTAGGCGAATTCAGTGAGTTCCCAATTGGACATGCTTGTATGAGTGTGCTTTTCAATATATAGCAACATTTTAAGGAACGGAATCTAAGTATCATGGTGAATTCAGTAGGTCAAAATAGGATTCACAAGTTATAAGCTTATTATTCAAGATAGAGCAAAGTTTTAAGGAATTGAAACACTGTTTCTTTGTGAATTCAGTTAGTTCCCAGTAGCAGTCTCTTGTAATATGTGTACTTTTAAAGATTTATCAAAATTTGGTGAGCCGAATCTCAGTAACTTTGTGAATTCATTTAGTTCCCTATAAGCCGCAGTAGTTATAAGTGGACTCTTCGGGATATAGAAAAATTTTCACGAATGGAATGAAAATTTCTATGCGAATTCAGTGACTTCCCAATGGTACATGCTTGTATGAGTGTGCTTTTCAATATATAGCAACATTTAAGGAATGGATTCTTAGTATCATGGTGAATTCAGTAGGTTCCTAATAGGATTCGCATGTAATAAGCTTGTTATTCAAAATAGAGCAACGTTTTATCGAACTGAAACACTGTTTCTTTGTGAATTCTGTTTGTTCCCAGTAGCAGGCTCTTGTAATTGTGTGTTTTAAAGATTTATCAAAATTTGTTGAGCCGAATCTCAGTAAGTTGGTGAATTCATTTAGTTCCCAATAGGGCTCAGTAGTAATGGGTGGACTTTTCGGGATATTGAAAAATTTTCAGGAATGGAATAAAATTTCTAGGCGAATTCAGGGATTTCCCAAGGGGACATGCTTGTATGAGTGTGCTTTTCATTCTATAGGAACATTTTAAGGAACGGAATCTAAGTATCATGGTAGATATTCAGTAGATCTCCAATAGGATTCGCATGTAATAAGCTTGTTATTCAAGATAGAGCAACGTTTTAACGAACTGAAACACTGTTTCTTTGTCAATTCAGTTAGTTCCCAGTAGCAGGCTCTTGTAATATGTGTACTTTTAAAGATTTATCAAAATTTGGTGAGCCGAATCTGAGTAATATGGTGAATTCGGTTAGTTCCAAATAGGACGCAGTAGTAATAAGTGGACTCTTCGGGATATAGAAAAACTTTAACGATTGGAATCAAAATTTCTAGGCGAATTCAGTGAGTTCCCGATGGGTCATGCTTGTATGAGTGTGCTTTTCAATATATAGCAACAGTTTAACGAACGGAATCTAAGTATCATGGTGAATTCAGTAGGTTCCAAATAGGATTCGCATGTAATAAGCTTGTTATTCAAGATAGAGCAACGTTTTAACGAACTGAAACACTGTTTCTTTCTGAATTGAGTTAGTTCTCAGTAGCAGGCTCTTGTAATATGTATACTTTTAAAGATTTATCAAAATTTGTTGAGCCGAATCTCAAATACTTGGTGAATTCAGTTTCTTCCCAATAGGGCTCAGTAGTAATAAGTGGACTACTCGGGATATTGAAAAATTTTCAGGAATGGAATCAAAATTTCTAGGCGAATTCAGTGAGTTCCCAATGGGACATGCTTGTATGAGTGTGCTTTTCAATATATAGCAACATTTTAAGGAACGGAATCTAAGTATCGTGGTGAATTCAATAGGTCCCAATAGGATTCGCAAGAAATAAGCTTGTTATTCAAGATAGAGCAATGTTTATCGAACTCAAACACTGTTTCTTTGTGAATTTAGTTAGTTCCCAGTAGCAGGCTCTTGTAATATTTGTACTTTTAAAGATTTATCAAAATTTAGTGAGATGAATCTCAGTAACTTTGTGAATTCACTTAGTTCCCAATAGGGCACAGTAGTAATAAGTGGACTGTTGGGGATATAGAAAAATTATCACAAATGAAAACAAAATTTCACAGCAAATTCAGTGAGTTCCCAATGGGACATGCTTGTATGAGTGTGCTTTTCAATATATAGCAACATTTTAAGGAACGGAATCTAAGTATCATGGTGAATTCAGTAGGTTCCCAATAGGAGTCGCATGTAATAAGCTTGTTATTCAAGATAGAGCAACGTTTTAACGAACTGAAACACTGTTTCTTTGTGAATTCAGTAAGGCCCAGTAGCAGGCTCTTGTAATTGTGTGCTTTTAAATATTTATCAAAATATGGTAAGCCGAATCTCAGTAAGTTGTTGAATTCGGTTAGTTCCCAATAGGCAACAGTAGTAATAAGTGGACTCTTTGGGATATAGATAAATTTTCAGGAATGTAATCAAAAAATCTAGGCGAATTCAGGGAGTTCCCAATGGGACATGCTTGTATGAGTGTGCTTTAGAATATATAGCAAGATTTTAAGTAACGGAATCTCAGTATCATGGTGAATTCCATAGGTCCCAATAGGATTCGCAAGTAATAAGCTTGTAATTCAAGATAGAGCAATGTTTTAACGAGTTGAAACACTGTTTCTTTGTGAATTCAGTTAGTTCCCAGTAGCAGGCTCTTGTAATATGTGTACTTTTAAAGATTTCTCAAAATTTGGTGAACCGAATGTCAGGAACTTGGTGAATTCACTTAGTTCCCAATAAGCCGCAGTAGTAATAAGTGGACTGTTCGGAATATGGAAAAATTTTCATGAAAGGAATCAAAATATCTAGGCGAATTCAGTGAGTTCCCAATTGGACATGCTTGTATGAGTGTGCTTTCCAATATATAGCAACATTTTAAGAAACGGAATCTAAGTATCATGGTGAATTCAGTAGATCTCCAAAAGGATTCGCAAGTAATAAGCTTGTTATTCAAGATAGAGCAACGATTTAATTAACTGCAACACTGTTTCTTTGTGAATTCAGTTAGTTTCCAGTAGCAGGCTCTTGTAATATGTGTACTTTTAAAGATTTATCAAAATTTGTTGAGCCGAATCTGAGTAACATGGTGAATTCGGTTAGTTCCCAATAGGCCGAAGTAGTAAAAAGAGGACTCTTCGTGATATAGAAAAATTTTAACGAATGGAATCAAAATTCCTAGGCGAATTCAGTGAGTTCCCAATGGGACATGCTTGTATGAGTGTGCTTTTCACTATATAGCAACAGTTTAACGAACGGAATCTAAGTATCATGGTGAATTCAGTATGTTCCCAATAGGATTCGCATGTAATAAGCTTGTTATTCAAGATAGAGCAACGTTTTAACGAACTGAAACACTGTTTCTTTGTGAATTCAGTTAGTTCCCAGTAGCAGTCTCTTGTAATATGTGTACTTTTAAAGATTTATCAAAATTTGGTGAGCCGAATCTCAGTAACTTTGTGAATTCACTTAGTTCCCAATAGGCCGCAGTAGTAATAAGTGGACTGTTCGGAATATAGAAAAATTTTCATGAAAGGAATCAAAATATCTAGGCGAATCAGTTTGTTCCCAAAGGGACATGCTTGTATGAGTGTGCTTTTCAATACATAGCAACATTTTAAGGAACGGAATCTAAGTATCATAGTGAATTCAGTAGGTTCCCAATAGGATTCGCACGTAATAAGCATGTTATTCAAGATACAGCAACGTTTTAACGACTGAAACACTGTTTCTTTGTAAATTCAGTTACTTCCCAGTAGCAGGCTCTTGTAATATGTATACTTTTAAAGATTTATCAAAATTTGTTGAGCCGAATCTCAGACACTTGGTGAATTCAGTTTCTTCCCAATAGGGCTCAGTAGTAATAAGTGGACTGTTCGGGATATAGAAAAATCTTCAGGAATGGAATCAAAATTTCTAGGCGAATTCAGTGAGTTCCCAATGGGTCATGCTCGTATGAGTACGCTTTTCAATATATAGCAACATTTTAAGGAACGGAATCTAAGTATCATCGTGAATTCAATAGGTCCCAATAGGATTCGCAATTAATAAGCTGGTTATTCAAGATAGAGCAATGTTTTAACGAATTGAAACACTCTTTCTTCGTGATTTCAGTTAGTTCCCAGTAGCAGGCTGTTGTAATATGTGTACTTTTAAGATTTATCAAAATTTGGTGAGCCGAATCTCAGTAACTCTGTGAATTCACTTAGTTCCCAATAGGCCACAGTATTAATAAGTGGACTGTTCGGGATATCGAAAAATTTTCACGAATGGAATGAAAATTTCTATGCGAATTCAGTGAGTTCCCAATGGGACATGCTTGTATGAGTGTGCTTTTCAATATATAGCAACATTTTAAGGAACGGATTCTAAGTATCATGGTGAGTACAGTAGGTTCCCAATAGGATTCGCATGTAATAAGCTTGTTATTCAAGATAGAGCAACGTTTTAACGAACTGAAAAACTGTTTCTTTGTGAAATCAGTAAGGCGCAGTAGCAGGCTCTTGTAATTGTGTGCTTTTAAAGAATTATCAAAATTTGGTGAGCCGAATCTCAGTAAGTAGGTGAATTCGGTTAGTTCCAAATAGGCCGCAGTAGTAATAAGTGGACTGTTCGGGATATAGAAAAATTTTCAGGAATTGAATCAAAATTTCTAGGCGAATTCAGGGATTTCCCATTGGGACATGCTTGTATGAGTGTGCTTTTCAATATATAGCCATAGTTTAACGAACGGAATCTAAGTATCATGTTGAATTCAATAGGTTCCCAATAGGATTCGCATGTAATAAGCTTGTTATTCAAGATAGAGCAACGTTTTAACGAACTGAAGCACTGTTTCTTTGTGAATTCAGTTAGTTACCAGTAGCAGGCTCTTGTAATATGTATACTTTTAAAGATTTATCAAAATTTGTTGAGCCGAATCTCACATACTTCGTGAAATCAGTTTCTTCGCAATAGGGCTCAGTAGTAATAAGTGGACTGTTCGGGATATAGATAAATTTTCAGGAATGGAATCAAAATTTCTAGGCGAATTCAGGGAGTTCCCAATGGGACATGCTTGTATGAGTGTGCTTTTCAATATATAGCAATATTTTAAGGAACGGAATCTAAGTATCAAGGTGAATTCAATAGGTCCCAATAGGATTCGCAAGTAATAAGCTTGTAATTCAAGATATAGCAATGTTTTAACGAGTTGAAACACTGTTTCTTTGTGAATTCAGTTAGCTCCCAGTAGCCGGCTCTTGTAATATGTGTACTTTTAAAGATTTATCAAAATTTGGTGAGCCGAACCTCAGTAACTTTGTGAATTCACTTAGTTCCCAATATGCCGCAGTAGTAATAAGTGGACTGTTCGGAATATGGAAAAATTTTCATGAAAGGAATCAAAATTTCTAGGCGAATTCAGTGAGTTCCCAATTGGACATGCTTGTATGAGTGTGCTTTCCAATATATAGCAACATTTTAAGAAACGGAATCTAAGTATCATGGTGAATTCAGTAGATCTCCAAAAGGATTCGCAAGTAATAAGCTTGTTATTCAAGATAGAGCAACGATTTAATTAACTGCAACACTGTTTCTTTGTGAATTCAGTTAGTTTCCAGTAGCAGGCTCTTGTAATATGTGTACTTTTAAAGATTTATCAAAATTTGTTGAGCCGAATCTGAGTAACATGGTGAATTCGGTTAGTTCCCAATAGGCCGAAGTAGTAAAAAGAGGACTCTTCGTGATATAGAAAAATTTTAACGAATGGAATCAAAATTCCTTGGCGAATTCAGTGAGTTCCCAATGGGACATGCTTGTATGAGTGTGCTTTTCACTATATAGCAACAGTTTAACGAACGGAATCTAAGTATCATGGTGAATTCAGTATGTTCCCAATAGGATTCGCATGTAATAAGCTTGTTATTCAAGATAGAGCAACGTTTTAACGAACTGAAACACTGTTTCTTTGTGAATTCAGTTAGTTCCCGGTAGCAGTCCCTTGTAATATGTGTACTTTTAAAGATTTACCAAAATTTGGTGAGCCGAATCTCAGTAACTTTGTGAATTCACTTAGTTCCAAATAGGCCGCAGTAGTAATAAGTGGACTGTTCGGAATATAGAAAAATTTTCATGAAAGGAATCAAAATATCTAGGCGAATCAGTTTGTTCCCAAAGGGACATGCTTGTATGAGTGTGCTTTTCAATACATAGCAACATTTTAAGGAACGGAATCTAAGTATCATAGTGAATTCAGTAGGTTCCCAATAGGATTCGCATGTAATAAGCTTGTTATTCAAGATACAGCAACGTTTTAACGACTGAAACACTGTTTCTTTGTAAATTCAGTTACTTCCCAGTAGCAGGCTCTTGTAATATGTATACTTTTAAAGATTTATCAAAATTTGTTGAGCCGAATCTCAGACACTTGGTGAATTCAGTTTCTTCCCAATAGGGCTCAGTAGTAATAAGTGGACTGTTCGGGATATAGAAAAATCTTCAGGAATGGAATCAAAATTTCTAGGCGAATTCAGTGAGTTCCCAATGGGTCATGCTCGTATGAGTACGCTTTTCAATATATAGCAACATTTTAAGGAACGGAATCTAAGTATCATCGTGAATTCAATAGGTCCCAATAGGATTCGCAATTAATAAGCTGGTTATTCAAGATAGAGCAATGTTTTAACGAATGGAAACACTCTTTCTTCGTGATTTCAGTTAGTTCCCAGTAGCAGGCTGTTGTAATATGTGTACTTTTAAGATTTATCAAAATTTGGTGAGCCGAATCTCAGTAACTCTGTGAATTCACTTAGTTCCCAATAGGCCACAGTATTAATAAGTGGACTGTTCGGGATATCGAAAAATTTTCACGAATGGAATGAAAATTTCTATGCGAATTCAGTGAGTTCCCAATGGGACATGCTTGTATGAGTGTGCTTTTCAATATATAGCAACATTTTAAGGAACGGATTCTAAGTATCATGGTGAGTACAGTAGGTTCCCAATAGGATTCGCATGTAATAAGCTTGTTATTCAAGATAGAGCAACGTTTTAACGAACTGAAACACTGTTTCTTTGTGAAATCAGTAAGGCGCAGTAGCAGGCTCTTGTAATTGTGTGCTTTTAAAGAATTATCAAAATTTGGTGAGCCGAATCTCAGTAAGTAGGTGAATTCGGTTAGTTCCCAATAGGCCGCAGTAGTAATAAGTGGACTGTTCGGGATATAGAAAAATTTTCAGGAATGGAATCAAAATTTCTAGGCGAATTCAGGGATTTCCCATTGGGACATGCTTGTATGAGTGTGCTTTTCAATATATAGCCATAGTTTAACGAACGGAATCTAAGTATCATGTTGAATTCCATAGGTTCCCAATAGGATTCGCATGTAATAAGCTTGTTATTCAAGATAGAGCAACGTTTTAACGAACTGAAGCACTGTTTCTTTGTGAATTCAGTTAGTTACCAGTAGCAGGCTCTTGTAATATGTATACTTTTAAAGATTTATCAAAATTTGTTGAGCCTAATCTCACATACTTCGTGAAATCAGTTTCTTCGCAATAGGGCTCAGTAGTAATAAATGGACTGTTCGGGATATAGAAAAATTTTCAGGAATGGAATCAAAATTTCTAGGCGAATTCAGTGAGTTCCCAATGGGACATGCTTGTATGAGTGTGCTTTTCAATATATAGCAATATTTTAAGGAACGGAATCTAAGTATCAAGGTGAATTCAATAGGTCCCAATAGGATTCGCAAGTAATAAGCTTGTTATTCAAGATAGAGCAATGTTTTAAGGAATTGAAACACTGTTTCTTTGTGAATTCAGTTAGTTCCCAGTAGCCGGCTCTTGTAATATGTGTACTTTTAAGATTTATCAAAATTTGGTGAGCCGAACCTCAGTAACTTTGTGAATTCACTTAGTTCCCAATATGCCGCAGTAGTAATAAGTGGACTGTTCGGGATATCGAAAAATTTTCACGAATGGAATGAAAATTTCTATGCGAATTCAGTGAGTTCCTAATGGGACATGCTTGTATGAGTGTGGTTTTCAATATATAGCAACATTTTAAGAAACGGATTCTAAGTATCATGGTGAATGCAGTAGGTTCCCAATAGGATTCGCATGTAATGAGCTTGTTATTCAAGATATAGCAACGTTTTAACGAACTGAAACACTGTTTCTTTGTGAATTCAGTAAGGCCCAGTAGCAGGCTTTTGTAATTGTGTGCTTTTAAATATTTATCAAAATTTGTTGAGCCGAATCTCAGTAAGTTGGTGAATTCGGTTAGTTCCCAAAAGGCCAGAGTAGTAATAAGTGGACTGTTCAGGATATAGAAAAATTTTCACGAATCGAATCAAAATTTCTAGGCGAATTCAGGGAGTTCCCAAAGGGACATGCTTGTATGAGTGTGCTTTTCAATACATAGCAACATTTTACGTAACGAAATCTAAGTACCATGGTCAAATCAGTAGATCTCCATTAGGATTCACAAGTAATAAGCTTGTTATTCAATACAGAGCAACGTTTTAAACAACTGAAACACTGTTTCTTTGTGAATTCAGTTAGTTCCCAGTAGCAGGCTCTTATAATGTGTGTCCTTTAAAGATTTATCAAAATTTGGTGAGCCGAATCTGAGTAACATGGTGAATTCGGTTAGTTCCCATTAGGCCGCAATAGTAATAAGTGGACTCTTCGGGATATAGAAAAATTTTCAGGAATGGAATCAAAATTTCTAGGCGAATTCAGTGAGTTCCTAATCGGACATGCTTGTATGAGTGTGCTTTTCAATATATAGCAACAGTTTAAAGAACGGAATCTAAGTATCATGGTGAACTCAGTAGATTCCCAATAGTATTCGCATTTAATAAGCTTGTTATTCAAGATGGAGCCTCGTTTTAACGGATTGAAGCACTGTTTCTTTGTGAATTCAGTTAGTTCCCAGTAGCAGGCTCTTGTAATATGTATACTTTTAAAGATTTATCAAAATTGGTTGAGCCAAATCTCACATACTTCGTGAATTTAGTTTCTTCCCAATAGGGCTCAGTAGTAATAAGTGGACTGTTCGGGATATAGAAAAATTTTCAGGAATGGAATGAACATTTCTAGGCGAATTCAGTGACTGTCCAATGGTACATGCTTGTATGAGTGTGCTTTTCAATATATAGCAACATTTTAAGGAACGGAATCTAAGTATCATGGTGAATTCAGTAGGTCCCAATAGGATTCACAAGTAATAATCTTGTTATTCAAGATAGAGCAACGTTTTAACGTACTCAAACACTGTTTCTTTGTGAATTTAGTTAGTTCCCAGTAGCAGGCTCTTGTAATATGTGTACTTTTAAAGATTTATCAAAATTTCCTGAGCCGAATCTCAGTAACATCATCAATTCCGGTAGATCCAAATATTCCGCAGAAGTAATAAGTGGACTGATCGGGATACAGAAAAGTTTTCAGGAATGGAATCAAAATTTCTAGGCGAATTCAGTGAGTTCCCAATGGGACATGCTTGTATGAGTGTGCTTTTCAATACATAGCAATATTTTAAGGAACGGACTCTAAGTATCATGGTGAATTCAGTAGGTTCCCAATAGGATTCGCATGAAATAAGCTTGTTATTCAAGATACAGCAACGTTTTAACGATCTGAAACACTGTTTCTTTGTGAATAAAGTTAGTGCCCAGTAGCAGGCTCTTGTAATTTTGTGCTTTTAAAGATTTATCAAAATTTGTTGAGCCGAATATCAGTAACTTTGTGAATTCACTTAGTTCCCAATAGGCCGCAGTAGTAATAAGTGGACTGTTCGGGATATCGAAAAATGTACACGAATGGAATGAAACTTTCTAGGCGAATTCAGTGAGTTACCAATGTGACATGCTTTTATGAGTGTGCTTTACAATATATAGCAAAATTTTAAGAAACGGAATCTAAGTATCATGGTGAATTCAGTAGATCTCCAAAAGGATTCGCAAGTAATAAGCTTGTTATTCAAGATAGAGCAACGATTTAATTAACTGCAACACTGTTTCTTTGTGAATTCAGTTAGTTTCCAGTAGCAGGCTCTTGTAATATGTGTACTTTTAAAGATTTATCAAAATTTGTTGAGCCGAATCTGAGTAACATGGTGAATTCGGTTAGTTCCCAATAGGCCGCAGTAGTAAAAAGAGGACTCTTCGTGATATAGAAAAATTTTAACGAATGGAATCAAAATTTCTAGGCGAATTTAGTGAGTTCCCAATGGGACATGCTTGTATGAGTGTGCTTTTCACTATATAGCAACAGTTTATCGAACGGAATCTAAGTATCATGGTGAATTCAGTATGTTCCCAATAGGATTCGCATGTAATTTGCTTGTTATTCAAGATAGAGCAACGTTTTAACGAACTGAAACACTGTTTCTTTGTGAATTCAGTTAGTTCCCAGTAGCAGTCTCTTGTAATATGTGTACTTTTAAAGATTTACCGAAATTTGGTGAGCCAAATCAGTAACTTTGTGAATTCACTTAGTTCCCAATAGGCCGCAGTAGTAATAAGTGGACTGTTCGGAATATAGAAAAATTTTCATGAAAGGAATCAAAATATCTAGGCGAATCAGTTTGTTCCCAATGGGACATGCTTGTATGAGTGTGCTTTTCAATACATAGCAACATTTTAAGGAACGGAATCTAAGTATCATAGTGAATTCAGTAGGTTCCCAATAGGATTCGCATGTAATAAGCTTGTTATTCAAGATACAGCAACGTTTTAACGACTGAAACACTGTTTCTTTGTAAATTCAGTTACTTCCCAGTAGCAGGCTCTTGTAATATGTATACTTTTAAAGATTTATCAAAATTTGTTGAGCCGAATCTCAGACACTTGGTGAATTCAGTTTCTTCCCAATAGGGCTCAGTAGTAATAAGTGGACTGTTCGGGATATAGAAAAATCTTCAGGAATGGAATCAAAATTTCTAGGCGAATTCAGTGAGTTCCCAATGGGACATGCTTGTATGAGTGTGCTTTTCAATATATAGCAATATTTTAAGGAACGGAATCTAAGTATCAAGGTGAATTCAATAGGTCCCAATAGGATTCGCAAGTAATAAGCTTGTTATTCAAGATAGAGCAATGTTTTAAGGAATTGAAACACTGTTTCTTTGTGAATTCAGTTAGTTCCCAGTAGCCGGCTCTTGTAATATGTGTACTTTTAAGATTTATCAAAATTTGGTGAGCCGAATCTCAGTAACTTTGTGAATTCACTTAGTTAACAATATGCCGCAGTAGTAATAAGTGGACTGTTCGGGATATCGAAAAATTTTCACGAATAGAATGAAAATTTCTATGCGAATTCAGTGAGTTCCTAATGGGACATGCTTGTATGAGTGTGCTTTTCAATATATAGCAACATTTTAAGAAACGGATTCTAAGTATCATGTTGAATGCAGTAGGTTCCCAATAGGATTTGCATGTAATGAGCATGTTATTCAAGATAGAGCAACGTTTTAACGAACTGAAACACTGTTTCTTTGTGAATTCAGTAAGGCCCAGTAGCAGGCTTTTGTAATTGTGTGCTTTTAAATATTTATCAAAATTTGTTGAGCCGAATTTCAGTAAGTTGGTGAATTCGGTTAGTTCCCAAAAGGCCGCAGTACTAATAAGTGGACAGTTCAGGATATAGAAAAATTTTCAGGAATGGAATCAAAATTTCTAGGCGAATTCAGGGAGTTCCCAACGGGACATGCTTGTATGAGTGTGCTTTTCAATACATAGCAACATTTTACGTAACGAAATCTAAGTACCATGGAGAAATCAGTAGATGTCCATTAGGATTCACAAGTAATAAGCTTGTTATTCAATATAGAGCAAGGTTTTAAACAACTGAATCACTGTTTCTTTGTGAATTCAGTTAGTTCCCAGTAGCAGGCTCTTGTAATGTGTGTCCTTTAAAGATTTATCAAAATTTGGTGAGCCGAATCTGAGTAACATTGTGAATTCGGTTAGTTCCCATTAGGCCGCAATAGTAATAAGTGGACTCTTCGGGATATAGAAAAATTTTCAGGAATGGAATCAAAATTTCTAGGCGAATTCAGTGAGTTCCTAATCGGACATGCTTGTATGAGTGTGCTTTTCAATATATAGCAACAGTTTAAAGAACGGAATCTAAGTATCATGGTGAACTCAGTAGATTCCCAATAGTATTCGCATTTAATAAGCTTGTTATTCAAGATAGAGCCTCTTTTTAACGGACTGAAGCACTGTTTCTTTGTGAATTCAGTTAGTTCCCAGTAGCAGGCTCTTGTAATATGTATACTTTTAAAGATTTATCAAATTTGTTGGGCCAAATCTCACATACTTCGTGAATTCAGTTTCTTCCCAATAGGGCTCAGTAGTAATAAGTGGACTGTTCGGGATATAGAAAAATTTTCAGGAATGGAATGAACATTTCTAGGCGAATTCAGTGACTGTCCAATGGTACATGCTTGTATGAGTGTGCCTTTCAATATATAGCAACATTTTAAGGAACGGAATCTAAGTATCATGGTGAATTCAGTAGGTCCCAATAGGATTCGCAAGTAATAAGCATGTTATTCAAGATAGAGCAATGTTTTAACGAATTGAAACACTGTTTCTTTGTGAATTCAGTTAGTTCCCAGTAGCAAGCTCTTGGAATATGTGTACTTTTAAAGATTTATCAAAATTTGTTGAGCCAAATCTCAGTAACTTTGTGAATTCACTTAGTTCCCAATATGCCGCAGTAGTAATAAGTGGACTGTTCGGGATATAGAAAAAATTTCCACGAATGGAATCAAAATTTCTATGCAAATTCAGTGAGGTCCCAATGGAACATGCTTGTATGAGTGTGCTTTTCAATATATAGCAACATTTTAAGGAACGGAAACTAGTATCATGGTGAAATCAATAGGTCCCAAAAGATTCGCAAGTAATAAGCTTGTTATTCAAGGTAGAGCAATGTTTTAACGAACTGAACCACTGTTTCTTTGTGAATTCAGTTAGTTCCCAGTAGCAGGCTCTTGTAGTATGTGTCCTTTAAAATTTATCAAAATTTGGTGAGCCGAATCTGAGTAACATATTGAATTCGGTTAGTTCCCAATAGGCCGCAGTAGTAATAAGTGGACTGTTCGGGATATCGAAACATTTTCACGAATGGAATGAAAATTTCTATGCGAATTCAGTGAGTTCCCAAAGGGACATGCTTGTATGAGTGTGCTTTTCAATATATAGCAACATTTTAAGGAACGGAATCTAAGTATCTTTGTGAATTCAGTAGGTTCCCAATAGGATTCGCATGTAATAAGCTTGTGATTCAAGATAGAGCAACGTTTTAACGACTGAAACACTGTATCCTTGTGAATTCAGTTAGTTCCCAGTAGCAGGATCTTGTAATATGTGTACTTTTAAAGATTTATCAAAATTTGGTGAGCCGAATCTGAATAACGTGGAGAATTCGGTTAGTTCCCAATAGACCGCAGGAGTAATAAATAGACTATTCGGGATATAGAAAAATTTTCACGAATGGAATCAAAATTTCTAGGCGAATTCAGTGATTTCCCAATGGGACATGCTTGTATGAGTGTGCTTTTCAATATATAGCAACATTTTAAGGAACGGAATCTAAGTATCATGGTGAATTCGGTAGGTACCCAATAGGATTCGCATGTAATAAGCTTGTTATTAAGATAGAGCAACGTTTTAACGAACTGAAACAATGTTTCTTTGTGAATTCAAATAGTTCCCAGTAGCAGGCGCTTGTAATTGTGTGCTTTTAAATATTTATCAAAATTTGTTGAGCCGAATTTCAGTAAGTTGGTGAATTCGGTTAGTTCCCAAAAGGCCGCAGTAGTAATAAGGACTGTTCAGGATATAGAAAAATTTTCAGGAATGGAATCAAAATTTCTAGGCGAATTCAGGGAGTTCCCAATTGGACATGCTTGTATGAGTGTGCTTTTCAATACATAGCAACATTTTACGTAACGAAATCTAAATACCATGGTGAAATCAGTAGAACTCCATTAGGATTCACAAGTAATAAGCTTGTTATTCAATATAGTGCAACGTTTTAAACAACTGAAACACTGTTTGTTTGTGAATTCAGTTAGTTCCCAGTAGCAGGCTCGTGTAATGTGTGTCCTTTAAAGATTTATCAAAATTTGGTGAGCCGAATCTGAGTAACATGGTGAATTCGATTAGTTCCCATTAGGCCGCAATAGTAATAAGTGGACTCTTCGGGATATAGAAAAATTTTCAGGAATGGAATCAAAATTAGTAGGCGAATTCAGTGAGTTCCTAATTGGACATGCTTGTATGAGTGTGCTTTTCAATATATAGCAACAGTTTAAAGAACGGAATCTAAGTATCATGGTGAACTCAGTAGATTCCCAATAGTATTCGCATTTAATAAGCTTGTTATTCAAGATAGAGCCTCGTTTTAACGGACTGAAGCACTGTTTCTTTGTGAATTCAGTTAGTTCTCAGTAGCAGGCTCTTGTAATATGTATACTTTTAAAGATTTATCAAAATTTGTTGAGCCACATCTCACATACTTCGTGAATTCAGTTTCTTCCCAATAGGGCTCAGTAGTAATAAGTGGACTGTTCGGGATATAGAAAAATTTACAGGAATGGAATGAACATTTCTAGGCGAGTTCAGTGACTGTCCAATGGTACATGCTTGTATGAGTGTGCTTTTCAATATATAGCAACATTTTAAGGAACGGAATCTAAGTATCATGGGGAATTCAGTAGGTCCCAAAAGGATTCACAAGTAATAATCTTGTTATTCAAGATACAGCAACGTTTTAACGTACTCAAACACTGTTTCTTTGTGAATTTAGTTAGTTCCCAGTAGCAGGCTCTTGTAATATGTGTACTTTTAAAGATTTATCAAAATTTCCTGAGCCAAATCTCAGTAAGTTCGTGAATTTAGGTAGTTCCAAATAGGCCGCAGTAGTAATAAGTGGACTGTTCGAGATATAGAAAAATTTCCACGAATGGAATCAAAATTTCTAGGCGAATTCAGTGAGTTCCCAATTGGACATGCTTGTATGAGTGTGCTTTTCAATATATATCAACATTTTAAGGAACGGAATCTAAGTATCATGGTGAATTCATTAGGTCCCAATAGGATTCACAAGAAATAAGCTTGTTATTCAAGATAGAGCAACGTTTTAACGTACTCAAACACTGTTTCTTTGTGAATTTAGTTAGTTCCCAATAGCAGGCTCTTGTAATATGTGTACTTTTAAAGATTTATCAAAATTTCCTGAGCCGAATCTCAGTAACATCATCAATTCCGGTAGATCCAAATAGGCCGCAGTAGTAATAAGTGGACTGATCGGGATACAGAAAAGTTTTCAGGAATGGAATCAAAATTTCTAGGCGAATTCAGTGAGTTCCCAATGGGACATGCTTGTATGAGTGTGCTTTTCAATATATACCAACATTTTAAGGAACGGATTCTAAGTATCATGTTGAATTCAGTAGGTTCCCAAAAGGACTCGCATGTAATAAGCTTGTCATTGAAGATAGAGCAACGTTTTAACGAACTGAAACACTGTTTCTTGTGAATTCAGTTAGTTCCAAGTAGCAGGCTCTTGTAATTTTGTGCTTTTAAAGATTTATCAAAATTTGGTGATCAGAATCTCAAGTACTTGGTGTATTCAGTTTCTTCCCAATAGGGCTCAGTAGTAATAAGTGGACTGTTCGGGATATAGAAAAATTTTCACGAATGAAATCAAAATTTCTAGGCGAATTCAGGGAATTCCCAATGGGACATGCTTGTATGAGTGTGCTTACAATATATAGCAACATTTTAAGGAAAGGATTCTAAGTATCATGGTGAATTCAATAGGTCCCAATAGGATTCGCAAGCAATAAGCTTGTTATTCAAGATAGAGCAATGTTTTAACAAATTGAAACACTGTTTCTTTGTGAATTCAGTTAGTTCCCAGTATCAGGCTCTTGTAATATGTGTACTTTTAAAGATTTATCAAAATTTGGTTAGCCAAATCTCAGTAACTTTGTGAATTCACTTAGTTCCCAATAGGCCGCAGTAGTAATAAGTGGACTGTTCGGGGTATCGAAAAATTTTCACGAATGAAATGAAAATATCTATGCGAATTCAGTGAGTTCCCAATGGGACATGCTTGTATGAGTGTGCTTTTCAATATATAGCAAAATTTTAAGGAACGGATTCTAAGTATCATGGTGAATTCAGTAGGTTCCCAATAGGATTCTCATGTAATAAGCTTGTTATTCAAGATAGAGCAAAGTCTTAACGAACTGAAACACTGTTTGTTTGTGAATTCAGTAAGGCCCAGTGGCAGACTCTTGTAATTGTGTGCTTTAAAAGATTTATCAAAATTTGGTGAGCCGAATCTCAGTAAGTTGGTGAATTCGGTTAGTTCCCAATAGGCCGCAGTAGTAATAAGTGGACTGTTCGGGATATAGAAAAATTTTCAGGAATGAAATCAAAATTTCTATGCGAATACAGGGAGTTCCCAATGGGACATGCTTGTATGAGTGTGCTTTTCAATACATAGCAACATTTTAAGTAACGGAATCTAAGTACCATGGTGAATTCAGTAGATCTCCAATAGGATTCACAAGTAATAAGCTTGTTATTCAAGATAGAGCAACGTTTTAAGAACTGAAACACTGTTTCTTTGTGAATTCAGTTAGTTCCCAGTAGCAGGCTCTTGTAATATGTGTACTTTTAAATATTTATCAAAATTTTTTGAACTGAATCTGAGTAACATGGTTAATTTGGTTAGGTCCCAATAGGCCGCAGTAGTAATAAGTGGACTCTTCGGGATATAGAAAAATTTTCAGGAATGGAATCAAAATTTGTAGGCGAATTCAGTGAGTTCCGAATGGGACATGCTTGTATGAGTGTGCTTTTCAATATATAGCAACAGTTTAACAAACGTAATCTAAGTATCATGGTGAATTCAGTAGTTTCCAAATAGGATTCGCATTTAATAAGCTTGTTATTCAAATAGAGCAACGTTTTAACGAACTGAAGCACTGTTTCTTTGTGAATTCAGTTAGTTCCCAGTAGCAGGCTCTTGTAATATGTGTACTTTTAAAGATTTATCAAAATTTGTTGAGCCAAATCTCAGTAACTTTGTGAATTCACTTAGTTCCCAATATGCCGCAGTAGTAATAAGTGGACTGTTCGGGATATAGAAAAAATTTCCACGAATGGAATCAAAATTTCTATGCAAATTCAGTGAGGTCCCAATGGAACATGCTTGTATGAGTGTGCTTTTCATTATATAGCAACATTTTAAGGAACGGAATCTAAGTATCAAAGTGAAATCAATAGGTCCCAAAAGATTCGTAAGTAATAAGCTTGTTATTCAAGGTAGAGCAATGTTTTAACGAACTGAAACACTGTTTCTTTGTGAATTCAGTTAGTTCCCAGTAGTAGGCTCTTGTAATATGTGTCCTTTAAAATTTATCAAAATTTGGTGAGCCGAATCTGAGTAACATATTGAATTCGGTTAGTTCCCAATAGGCCGCAGTAGTAATAAGGGGACTCTTCGGGATATAGAAAAATTTTCAGGAATGGAATCAAAATTTCTTGGCTAATTCAGTGAGTTCCGAATTGGACATGCTTGTATGAGTGTGCTTTTCAATATATAGCAACACTTTAACGAACAGAATCTAAGTATCATGGTGAATTCAGTAGGTTCCCAATAGGATTCACATTTAATAAGCTTGTTATTCAAAATAGATCAATGTTTTAATGAACTGAAACACTGTTTCTTTGTGAATTCAGTTAGTTCCCAGTAGCAGCCTCTTGTCATATGTATACATTTAAAGATTTATCAAAATTTGTTGAGCCGAATCTCACATACTTCGTGAATTCAGTTTCTTCCCAATAGGGCTCAGTAGTAATAAGTGGACTGTTCGAGATATAGAAAAATTTTCAGGAATGGAATGAAAATTTCTAGGCGAATTCAGTGAGTTCCATATGGGACATGCTTGTATGAGTGTGCTTTTCAATACATAGCAACATTTTAAGTAACGGAATCTAAGTACCATGGTGAATTCTGTAGATCTCCAATAGGATTCACAAGTAATAAGCTTGTTATTCAAGATAGAGCAACGTTTTAAGAACTGAAACACTGTTTCTTTGTGAATTCAGTTAGTTCCCAGTAGCAGGCTCTTGTAATATGTGTACTTTTAAAGATTTATCAAAATTTGTTGAGCCGAATCTGAGTAACATGGTGAATTTGGTTAGTTCCCAATAGGCCGCAGTAGTAATATGTGGACTCTTCGGGATATAGAAAAATTTTCAGGAATGGAATCAAAATTTGTAGGCGAATTCAGTGAGTTCCGAATGGGACATGCTTGTATGAGTGTGCTTTTCAATATATAGCAACAGTTTAACGAACGTAATCTAAGTATCATGGTGAATTCAGTAGGTTCCCAATAGGATTCGCATTTAATAAGCTTGTTACTCAAATAGAGCAACGTTTTAACGGACTGAAGCACTGTTTCTTTGTGAATTCACTTAGTTCCCAGTAGCAGGCTCTTGTAATATGTATACTTTTAAAGATTTATCAAAATTTGTTGAGCCGAATCTCACATACTTAGTGATTTCAGTTTCTTCCCAATAAGGCTCAGTAGTAATAAGTGGACTGTTCGGGATATAGAAAAATTTTCAGGAATGGAATGAAAATTTCTAGATGAATTCAGTGAGTTCCTAATGGGACATGCTTGTATGAGTGTGCTTTTCAATATATAGCAACATTTTAAGGAACAGAATCTAAGTATCATGGTGAATTCAATAGGTCCCAATAGGATTCGCAAGTAATAAGCTTGTTATTCAAGATAGAGCAATGTTTTAACGAATTGAAACACTGTTTCTTTGTGAATTCAGTTAGTTCCCAGTAGCAAGCTCTTGATATATGTGTACTTTTAAAGATTTATCAAAATTTGTTGAGCCAAATCTCAGTAACTTTGTGAATTCACTTAGTTCCCAATATGCCGCAGTAGTAATAAGTGGACTGTTCGGGATATTGAAAAATTTTACACGAATGGAATCAAAATTTCTATGCAAATTCAGTGAGGTCCCAATGGAACATGCTTGTATGAGTGTGCTTTTCAATATATAGCAACATTTTAAGGAACGGAAACTAGTATCATGGTGAAATCAATAGGTCCCAAAAGATTCGCAAGTAATAAGCTTGTTATTCAAGGTAGAGCAATGTTTTAACGAACTGAAACACTGTTTCTTTGTGAATTCAGTTAGTTCCCAGTAGCAGGCTCTTGTAATATGTGTCCTTTAAAATTTATCAAAATTTGGTGAGCCGAATCTGAGTAACATATTGAATTCGGTTAGTTCCCAATAGGCCGCAGTAGTAATAAGTGGACTGTTCGGGATATCTAAAAATTTTCACGAATGGAATGAAAATTTCTATGCTAATTCAGTGAGTTCCCAAAGGGACATGCTTGTATGAGTGTGCTTTTCAATATATAGCAACATTTTAAGGAACGGATTCTAAGTATCATGGTGAATGCAGTAGGTTCCCAATAGGATTCGCATGTAATGAGCTTGTTATTCAAGATAGAGCAACGTTTTAACGAACTGAAACACTGTTTCTTTGTGAATTCAGTAAGGCCCAGTAGCAGGCTTTTGTAATTGTGTGCTTTTAAATATTTATCAAAATTTGTTGAGCCGAATTTCAGTAAGTTTTTGAATTCGGTTAGTTCCCAAAAGGCCGCAGTAGTAATAAGGACTGTTCAGGATATAGAAAAATTTTCAGGAATGGAATCAAAATTTCTAGGCGAATTCAGGGAGTTCCCAATTGGACATGCTTGTATGAGTGTGCTTTTCAATACATAGCAACATTTTACGTAACGAAATCTAAATACCATGGTGAAATCAGTAGAACTCCATTAGGATTCACAAGTAATAAGCTTGTTATTCAATATAGTGCAACGTTTTAAACAACTGAAACACTGTTTGTTTGTGAATTCAGTTAGTTCCCAGTAGCAGGCTCGTGTAATGTGTGTCCTTTAAAGATTTATCAAAATTTGGTGAGCTGAATCTGAGTAACATGGTGAATTCGGTTAGTTCCCATTAGGCCGCAATAGTAATAAGTGGACTCTTCGGGATATAGAAAAATTTTCAGGAATGGAATCAAAATTAGTAGGCGAATTCAGTGAGTTCCTAATTGGACATGCTTGTATGAGTGTGCTTTTCAATATATAGCAACAGTTTAAAGAACGGAATCTAAGTATCATGGTGAACTCAGTAGATTACCAATAGTATTCACATTTAATAAGCTTGTTAATCAAGATAGAGCCTCGTTTTAACGGACTGAAGCACTGTTTCTTTGTGAATTCAGTTAGTTCTCAGTAGCAGGCTCTTGTAATATGTATACTTTTAAAGATTTATCAAAATTTGTTGAGCCACATCTCACATACTTCGTGAATTCAGTTTCTTCCCAATAGGGCTCAGTAGTAATAAGTGGACTGTTCGGGATATAGAAAAATTTTCAGGAATGGAATGAACATTTCTAGGCGAATTCAGTGACTGTCCAATGGTACATGCTTGTATGAGTGTGCTTTTCAATATATAGCAACATTTTAAGGAACGGAATAAGTATCAAGGTGAATTCAATAGGTCCCAATAGGTTTCGCAAGAAATAAGCTTGTTATTCAAGATAGAGCAATGTTTTAAGGAATTGAAACACTGTTTCTTTGTGAATTCAGTTAGTTCCCAGTAGCCGGCTCTTGTAATATGTGTACTTTTAAAGATTTATCAAAATTTGGTGAGCCGAATCTCAGTAACTTTGTGAATTCACTTAGTTCCCAATATGCCGCAGTAGTAATAAGTGGACTGTTCGGGATATCGAAAAATTTTCACGAATGGAATGAAAATTTCTATGCGAATTCAGTGAGTTCCCAATGGGACATGCTTGTATGAGTGTGCTTTTCAATATATAGCAACATTTTAAGGAACGGATTCTAAGTATCATGATGAATGCAGTAGGTCCCAATAGGATTCACAAGTAATAATCTTGTTATTCAAGATAGAGCAACGTTTTAACGTACTCAAACACTGTTTCTTTGTGAATTAAGTTAGTTCCCAGTAGCAGGCTCTTGTAATATGTGTACTTTTAAAGATTTATCAAAATTTCCTGAGCCGAATCTCAGTAAGTTCGTGAATTCGGGTAGTTCCAAATAGGCCGCAGTAGTAATAAGTGGACTGTTCGGGATATAGAAAAATTTCCACGAATGGAATCAAAATTTCTAGGCGAATTCAGTGAGTTCCCAAGGGGACATGCTTGTATGAGTGTGCTTTTCAATATATATCGACATTTTAAGGAACGGATTCTAAGTATCATGGTGAATGCAGTAGGTTCCCAATAGGATTCGCATGTAATGAGCTTGTTATTCAAGATAGAGCAACGTTTTAACGAACTGAAACACTGTTTCTTTGTGAATTCAGTAAGGCCCAGTAGCAGGCTTTTGTAATTGTGTGCTTTTAAATATTTATCAAAATTTGTTGAGCCGAATTTCAGTAAGTTTTTGAATTCGGTTAGTTCCCAAAAGGCCGCAGTAGTAATAAGGACTGTTCAGGATATAGAAAAATTTTCAGGAATGGAATCAAAATTTCTAGGCGAATTCAGGGAGTTCCCAATTGGACATGCTTGTATGAGTGTGCTTTTCAATACATAGCAACATTTTACGTAACGAAATCTAAATACCATGGTGAAATCAGTAGAACTCCATTAGGATTCACAAGTAATAAGCTTGTTATTCAATATAGTGCAACGTTTTAAACAACTGAAACACTGTTTGTTTGTGAATTCAGTTAGTTCCCAGTAGCAGGCTCGTGTAATGTGTGTCCTTTAAAGATTTATCAAAATTTGGTGAGCTGAATCTGAGTAACATGGTGAATTCGGTTAGTTCCCATTAGGCCGCAATAGTAATAAGTGGACTCTTCGGGATATAGAAAAATTTTCAGGAATGGAATCAAAATTAGTAGGCGAATTCAGTGAGTTCCTAATTGGACATGCTTGTATGAGTGTGCTTTTCAATATATAGCAACAGTTTAAAGAACGGAATCTAAGTATCATGGTGAACTCAGTAGATTACCAATAGTATTCACATTTAATAAGCTTGTTAATCAAGATAGAGCCTCGTTTTAACGGACTGAAGCACTGTTTCTTTGTGAATTCAATTAGTTCTCAGTAGCAGGCTCTTGTAATATGTATACTTTTAAAGATTTATCAAAATTTGTTGAGCCACATCTCACATACTTCGTGAATTCAGTTTCTTCCCAATAGGGCTCAGTAGTAATAAGTGGACTGTTCGGGATATAGAAAAATTTTCAGGAATGGAATGAACATTTCTAGGCGAATTCAGTGACTGTCCAATGGTACATGCTTGTATGAGTGTGCTTTTCAATATATAGCAACATTTTAAGGAACGGAATAAGTATCAAGGTGAATTCAATAGGTCCCAATAGGTTTCGCAAGAAATAAGCTTGTTATTCAAGATAGAGCAATGTTTTAAGGAATTGAAACACTGTTTCTTTGTGAATTCAGTTAGTTCCCAGTAGCCGGCTCTTGTAATATGTGTACTTTTAAAGATTTATCAAAATTTGGTGAGCCGAATCTCAGTAACTTTGTGAATTCACTTAGTTCCCAATATGCCGCAGTAGTAATAAGTGGACTGTTCGGGATATCGAAAAATTTTCACGAATGGAATGAAAATTTCTATGCGAATTCAGTGAGTTCCCAATGGGACATGCTTGTATGAGTGTGCTTTTCAATATATAGCAACATTTTAAGGAACGGATTCTAAGTATCATGATGAATGCAGTAGGTCCCAATAGGATTCACAAGTAATAATCTTGTTATTCAAGATAGAGCAACGTTTTAACGTACTCAAACACTGTTTCTTTGTGAATTAAGTTAGTTCCCAGTAGCAGGCTCTTGTAATATGTGTACTTTTAAAGATTTATCAAAATTTCCTGAGCCGAATCTCAGTAAGTTCGTGAATTCGGGTAGTTCCAAATAGGCCGCAGTAGTAATAAGTGGACTGTTCGGGATATAGAAAAATTTCCACGAATGGAATCAAAATTTCTAGGCGAATTCAGTGAGTTCCCAAGGGGACATGCTTGTATGAGTGTGCTTTTCAATATATATCGACATTTTAAGGAACGGAATCTAAGTATCATGGTGAATTCATTAGGTCCCAATAGGATTCACAAGTAATAAGCTTGTTATTCAAGATAGAGCAACGTTTTAACGTACTCAAACACTGTTTCTTTGTGAATTTAGTTAGTTCCCAGTAGCAGGCTCTTGTAATATGTGTACTTTTAAAGATTTATCAAAATTTCCTGACCGAATCTCAGTAATATCATCAATTCCGGTAGATCCAAATAGGCCGCAGAAGTAATAAGTGGACTGATCGGGATACGGAAAAATTTTCAGGAATGGAATCAAAATTTCTAGGCGAATTCAGTGAGTCCCAATGGACATGCTTGTATGAGTGTGCTTTTCAATATATAGCAACATTTTAAGGAACGGATTATAAGTATCATGTTGAATTCAGTAGGTTCCCAAAAGGACTCGCATGTAATAAGCTTGTCATTGAAGATAGAGCAACGTTTTAACGAACTGAAACACTGTTTCTTTGTGAATTCAGTTAGTTCCAAGTAGCAGGCTCTTGTAATTTTATGCTTTTAAAGATTTATCAAAATTTGGTGATCAGAATCTCAGATACTTGGTGAATTCAGTTTCTTCCCAATAGGGCTCAGTAGTAATAAGTGGACTGTTCGGGATATAGAAAATTTTTCACGAATGAAATCAAAATTTCTAGGCGAATTCAGGGAATTCCCCATGGGACATGCTTGTATGAGTGTGCTTTTCAATATATAGCAACATATAAAGGAACGGAATCTAAGTATCTTGGTAAGTTCAATAGGTTCCCAATAGGATTCGCATGAAATAAGCTTGTTATTGAAGATAGAGCAACGTTTTAACGAACTGAAACACTGTTTCTTTGTGAATTCAGTTAGTTCCCTGTAGCAGGTCTTGTAATATGTATACCTTTAAAGATTTATCAAACTTTGGTGTACCGAATATCAGGAACTTGGTGAATTCACTTAGTTACCAATAGGCCGCAGTAGTAATAAGTGGACTGTTCGCATATAGAAAAATTTTCAGGAATGGAATCAAAATTTCTAGGCGAATTCAGTGAGTTCCCAATGGGACATGCTTGTATGAGTGTGCTTACAATATATAGCAACATTTTAAGGAACGGATTCTATGTATCATGGTGAATTCAATAGGTCCCAATAGGATTCGCAAGTAATAAGCTTGTTATTCAAGATAGAGCAATGTTTTAACGAATTGAAACACTGTTTCTTTGTGAATTCAGTTAGTTCCCAGTAGCAGGCTCTTGTAATATGTGTACTTTTAAAGATTTATCAAAATTTGGTGAGCCGAATCTCAGTAACTTTGTGAATTCACTTAGTTCCCAATAGGCCGCAGTAGTAATAAGTGGACTGTTCGGGGTATCGAAAAATTTTCACGAATGAAATGAAAATATCTATGCGAATTCAGTGAGTTCCCAATGGGACATGCTTGTATGAGTGTGCTTTTCAATATATAGCAAAATTTTAAGGAACGGATTCTAAGTATCATGGTGAATTCAGTAGGTTCCCAATAGGATTCTCATGTAATAAGCTTGTTATTCAAGATAGAGCAAAGTCTTAACGCACTGAAACACTGTTTGTTTGTGAATTCAGTAAGGTCCAGTTGCAGACTCTTGTAATTGTGTGCTTTAAAAGATTTATCAAAATTTGGTGAGCCCAATCTCAGTAAGTTGGTGAATTCGGTTAGTTCCCAATAGGCCGCAGTAGTAATAAGTGGACTGTTCGGGATATAGAAAAATTTTCAGGAATGAAATCAAAATTTCTAGGCGAATACAGGGAGTTCCCAATGGGACATGCTTGTATGAGTGTGCTTTTCAATACATAGCAACATTTTAAGTAACGGAATCTAAGTACCATTGTGAATTCAGTAGTTCTCCAATAGGATTCACAAGTAATAAGCTTGTTATAAAAGATAGAGCAACGTTTTAAGAACTGAAACACTGTTTCTTTGTGAATTCAGTTAGGTCCCAGTAGCAGGCTCTTCTAATATGTGTACTTTTAAATATTTATCAAAATTTGTTGAGCCGAATCTGAGTAACATGGTTAATTTGGTTAGTTCCCAATAGGCCGCAGTAGTAATAAGTGGACTCTTCGGGATATAGAAAAATTTTCAGGAATGGAATCAAAATTTGTAGGCGAATTCAGTGAGTTCCGAATGGGACATGCTTGTATGAGTGTGCTTTTCAATATATAGCAACAGTTTAACAAACGTAATCTAAGTATCATGGTGAATTCAGTAGGTTCCAAATAGGATTCGCATTTAATAAGCTTGTTATTCAAATAGAGCAACGTTTTAACGGACTGAAGCACTGTTTCTTTGGGAATTCAGTTAGTTCCCAGTAGCAGGCTCTTGTAATATGTATACTTTTAAAGATTTATCAAAATTTGTTGAGCCGAATCTCACATACTTAGTGAATTCAGTTTCTTCCCAATAAGGCTCAGTAGTAATAAGTGGACTGTTCGGGATATAGAAAAATTTTCAGGAATGGAATGAAAATTTCTAGACGAATTCAGTGAGTTCCCAATGGGACATGCTTGTATGAGTGTGCTTTTCAATATATAGCAACATTTTAAGGAACAGAATCTAAGTATCATGGTGATTCAATAGGTCCCAATAGGATTCCCAAGTAATAAGCTTGTTATTCAAGATAGAGCAATGTTTTAACGAATTGAAACACTGTTTCTTTGTGAATTCAGTTAGTTCCCAGTAGCAGGCTCTTGTAATATGTGTACTTTTAAAGATTTTTCAAAATTTGGTGAGCCGAATCTCAGTAACTTTGTGAATTCACTTAGTTCCCAATATGCCGCAGTAGTAATAAGTGGACTGTTCGGGATATCGAAAAATTTTCACGAATGGAATGAAAATTTCTATGCGAATTCAGTGAGTTCCCAATGGGACATGCTTGTATGAGTGTGCTTTTCAATATATAGCAACATTTTAAGGAACGGATTCTAAGTATCATGATGAATGCAGTAGGTCCCAATAGGATTCACAAGTAATAAGCTTGTTATTCAAGATAGAGCAACGTTTTAACGTACTCAAACACTGTTTCTTTGTGAATTAAGTTAGTTCCCAGTAGCAGGCTCTTGTAATATGTGTACTTTTAAAGATTATCAAAATTTCCTGAGCCGAATCTCAGTAAGTTCGTGAATTCGGGTAGTTCCAAATAGGCCGCAGTAGTAATAAGTGGACTGTTCGGGATATAGAAAAATTTCCACGAATGGAATCAAAATTTCTAGGCGAATTCAGTGAGTTCCCAATGGGACATGCTTGTATGAGTGTGCTTTTCAATATATATCAACATTTTAAGGAACTGAATCTAAGTATCATGGTGAATTCATTAGGTCCCAATAGGATTCACAAGTAATAAGCTTGTTATTCAAGATAGAGCAACGTTTTAACGTACTCAAACACTGTTTCTTTGTGAATTTAGTTAGTTCCCAGTAGCAGGCTCTTGTATTATGTGTACTTTTAAAGATTTATCAAAATTTCCTGACCGAATCTCAGTAATATCATCAATTCCGGTAGATCCAAATAGGCCGCAGAAGTATTTAGTGGACTGATCGGGATACAGAAAAATTTTCAGGAATGGAATCAAAATTTCTAGGCGAATTCAGTGAGTTCCCAATGGGACATGCTTGTATGAGTGTGCTTTTCAATATATAGCAACATTTTAAGGAACGGATTATAAGTATCATGTTGAATTCAGTAGGTTCCCAAAAGGACTCGCATGTAATAAGCTTGTCATTGAAGATAGAGCAACGTTTTAACGAACTGAAACACTGTTTCTTTGTGAATTCAGTTAGTTCCAAGTAGCAGGCTCTTGTAATTTTGTGCTTTTAAAGATTTATCAAAATTTGGTGATCAGAATCTCAGATACTTGGTGAATTCAGTTTCTTCCCAATAGGGCTCAGTAGTAATAAGTGGACTGTTCGGGATATAGAAAATTTTTCACGAATGAAATCAAAATTTCTAGGCGAATTCAGGGAATTCCCCATGGGACATGCTTGTATGAGTGTGCTTTTCAATATATAGCAACATATAAAGGAACGGAATCTAAGTATCTTGGTAAGTTCAATAGGTTCCCAATAGGATTCGCATGTAATAAGCTTGTTATTGAAGATAGAGCAACATTTTATCGATCTGAAACACTGTTTCTTTGTGAATTCAGTTAGTTCCCTGTAGCAGGTCTTGTAATATGTATACTTTTAAAGATTTATCAAACTTTGGTGAGCCGAATATCAGGAACTTGGTGAATTCACTTAGTTACCAATAGGCCGCAGTAGTAATAAGTGGACTGTTCGCATATAGAAAAATTTTCAGGAATGGAATCAAAATTTCTAGGCGAATTCAGTGAGTTCCCAATGGGACATGCTTGTATGAGTGTGCTTACAATATATAGCAACATTTTAAGGAACGGATTCTAAGTATCATGGTGAATTCAATAGGTCCCAATAGGATTCGCAAGTAATAAGCTTGTTATTCAAGATAGAGCAATGTTTTAACGAATTGAAACCCTTTTCTTTGTGAATTCAGTTAGTTCCCAGTAGCAGGCTCTTGTAATATGTGTACTTTTAAAGATTTATCAAAATTTGGTGAGCCGAATCTCAGTAACTTTGTGAATTCACTTAGTTCCCAATAGGCCGCAGTAGTAATAAGTGGACTGTTCGGGGTATCGAAAAATTTTCACGAATGAAATGAAAATATCTATTCGAATTCAGTGAGTTCCCAAAGGGACATGCTTGTATGAGTGTGCTTTTCAATATATAGCAACATATAAAGGAACGGAATCTAAGTATCTTGGTAAGTTCAATAGGTTCCCAATAGGATTCGCATGTAATAAGCTTGTTATTGAAGATAGAGCAACGTTTTAACGATCTGAAACACTGTTTCTTTGTGAATTCAGTTAGTTCCCTGTAGCAGGTCTTGTAATATGTATACTTTTAAAGATTTATCAAACTTTGGTGAGCCGAATATCAGGAACTTGGTGAATTCACTTAGTTACCAATAGGCCGCAGTAGTAATAAGTGGACTGTTCGGGGTATCGAAAAATTTTCACGAATGAAATGAAAATATCTATGCGAATTCAGTGAGTTCCCAAAGGGACATGCTTGTATGAGTGTGCTTTTCAATATATAGCAAAATTTTAAGGAACGGATTCTAAGTATCATGGTGAATTCAGTAGGTTCCCAATAGGATTCTCATGTAATAAGCTTGTTATTCAAGATAGAGCAAAGTCTTAACGAACTGAAACACTGTTTGTTTGTGAATTCAGTAAGGCCCAGTGGCAGACTCTTGTAATTGTGTGCTTTAAAAGATTTATCAAAATTTGGTGAGCTGAATCTCAGTAAGTTGGTGAATTCGGTTAGTTCCCAATAGGCCGCAGTAGTAATAAGTGGACTGTTCGGGATATAGAAAAATTTTCAGGAATGAAATCAAAATTTCTAGGCGAATACAGGGAGTTCCCAATGGGACATGCTTGTATGAGTGTGCTTTTCAATACATAGCAACATTTTAAGTAACGGAATCTAAGTACCATGGTGAATTCAGTAGATCTCCAATAGGATTCACAAGTAATAAGCTTGTTATTCAAGATAGAGCAACGTTTTAAGAACTGAAACACTGTTTCTTTGTGAATTCAGTTAGTTCCCAGTAGCAGGCTCTTGTAATATGTGTACTTTTAAATATTTATCAAAATTTGTTGAACCGAATCTGAGTAACATGGTTAATTTGGTTAGTTCCCAATAGGCCGCAGTAGTAATAAGTGGACTCTTCGGGATATAGAAAAATTTTCAGGAATGGAATCAAAATTTGTAGGCGAATTCAGTGAGTTCCGAATGGGACATGCTTGTATGAGTGTGCTTTTCAATATATAGCAACAGTTAAACAAATGTAATCTAAGTATCATGGTGAATTCAGTAGGTTCCAAATAGGATTCGCATTTAATAAGCTTTTTATTCAAATAGAGCAACGTTTTAATGGACTGAAGCACTGTTTCTTTATGAATTCAGTTATTTCCCAGTAGCAGGCTCTTGTAATATGTACACTTTTAAAGATTTATCAAAATTTGTTGAGCCGAATCTCACATACTTAGTGAATTCAGTTTCTTCCCAATAAGGCTCAGTAGTAATAAGTGGACTGTTCGGGATATAGAAAAATTTTCAGGAATGGAATGAAAATTTCTATACGAATTCAGTGAGTTCCCAATGGGACATGCTTGTATGAGTGTGCTTTTCAATATATAGCAACATTTTAAGGAACAGAATCTAAGTATCATGGTGATTCAATAGGTCCCAATAGGATTCCCAAGTAATAAGCTTGTTATTCAAGATAGAGCAATGTTTTAACGAATTGAAACACTGTTTCTTTGTGAATTCAGTTAGTTCCCAGTAGCAGGCTCTTGTAATATGTGCACTTTTAAAGATTTATCAAAATTTGGTGAGCCGAATCTCAGTAACTTTGTGAATTCACTTAGTTCCCAATATGCCGCAGTAGTAATAAGTGGACTGTTCGGGATATCGAAAAATTTTCACGAATGGAATGAAAATTTCTATGCGAATTCAGTGAGTTCCCAATGGGACATGCTTGTATGAGTGTGCTTTTCAATATATAGCAACATTTTAAGGAACGGATTCTAAGTATCATGATGAATGCAGTAGGTCCCAATAGGATTCACAAGTAATAAGCTTGTTATTCAAGATAGAGCAACGTTTTAACGTACTCAAACACTGTTTCTTTGTGAATTAAGTTAGTTCCCAGTAGCAGGCTCTTGTAATATGTGTACTTTTAAAGATTATCAAAATTTCCTGAGCCGAATCTCAGTAAGTTCGTGAATTCGGGTAGTTCCAAATAGGCCGCAGTAGTAATAAGTGGACTGTTCGGGATATAGAAAAATTTCCACGAATGGAATCAAAATTTCTAGGCGAATTCAGTGAGTTCCCAATGGGACATGCTTGTATGAGTGTGCTTTTCAATATAAATCAACATTTTAAGGAACGGAATCTAAGTATCATGGTGAATTCATTAGGTCCCAATAGGATTCACAAGTAATAAGCTTGTTATTCAAGATAGAGCAACGTTTTAACGTACTCAAACACTGTTTCTTTGTGAATTTAGTTAGTTCCCAGTAGCAGGCTCTTGTATTATGTGTACTTTTAAAGATTTATCAAAATTTCCTGACCGAATCTCAGTAATATCATCAATTCCGGTAGATCCAAATAGGCCGCAGAAGTATTTAGTGGACTGATCGGGATACAGAAAAATTTTCAGGAATGGAATCAAAATTTCTAGGCGAATTCAGTGAGTTCCCAATGGGACATGCTTGTATGAGTGTGCTTTTCAATATATAGCAACATTTTAAGGAACGGATTATAAGTATCATGTTGAATTCAGTAGGTTCCCAAAAGGACTCGCATGTAATAAGCTTGTCATTGAAGATAGAGCAACGTTTTAACGAACTGAAACACTGTTTCTTTGTGAATTCAGTTAGTTCCAAGTAGCAGGCTCTTGTAATTTTGTGCTTTTAAAGATTTATCAAAATTTGGTGATCAGAATCTCAGATACTTGGTGAATTCAGTTTCTTCCCAATAGGGCTCAGTAGTAATAAGTGGACTGTTCGGGATATAGAAAATTTTTCACGAATGAAATCAAAATTTCTAGGCGAATTCAGGGAATTCCCCATCGGACATGCTTGTATGAGTGTGCTTTTCAATATATAGCAACATATAAATGAATGGAATCTAAGTATCTTGGTAAGTTCAATAGGTTCCCAATAGGATTCGCATGTAATAAGCTTGTTATTGAAGATAGAGCAACGTTTTAACGAACTGAAACACTGTTTCTTTGTGAATTCAGTTAGTTCCCTGTAGCAGGTCTTGTAATATGTATACTTTTAAAGATTTATCAAACTTTGGTGAGCCGAATATCAGGAACTTGGTGAATTCACTTAGTTACCAATAGGCCGCAGTAGTAATAAGTGGACTGTTCGCATATAGAAAAATTTTCAGGAATGGAATCAAAATTTCTAGGCGAATTCAGTGAGTTCCCAATGGGACATGCTTGTATGAGTGTGCTTACAATATATAGCAACATTTTAAGGAACGGATTCTAAGTATCATGGTGAATTCAATAGGTCCCAATAGGATTCGCAAGTAATAAGCTTGTTATTCAAGATAGAGCAATGTTTTAACGAATTGAAACACTCTTTCTTTGTGAATTCAGTTAGTTCCCAGTAGCAGGCTCTTGTAATATGTGTACTTTTAAAGATTTATCAAAATTTGGTGAGCCGAATCTCAGTAACTTTGTGAATTCACTTAGTTCCCAATAGGCCGCAGTAGTAATAAGTGGACTGTTCGGGGTATCGAAAAATTTTCACGAATGAAATGAAAATATCTATGCGAATTCAGTGAGTTCCCAATGGGACATGCTTGTATGAGTGTGCTTTTCAATATATAGCAACATTTTAAGGAACGGATTCTAAGTATCATGGTGAATTCAGTAGGTTCCCAATAGGATTCTCATGTAATAAGCTTGTTATTCAAGATAGAGCAAAGTCTTAACGAACTGAAACACTGTTTGTTTGTGAATTCAGTAAGGCCCAGTGGCAGACTCTTGTAATTGTGTGCTTTAAAAGATTTATCAAAATTTGGTGAGCCGAATCTCAGTAAGTTGGTGAATTCGGTTAGTTCCCAATAGGCCGCAGTAGTAATAAGTGGACTCTTCGGGATATATAAAAATTTTCAGGAATGGAATCAAAATTTGTAGGCGAATTCAGTGAGTTCCGAATGGGACATGCTTGTATGAGTGTGCTTTTCAATATATAGCAACAGTTAAACAAACGTAATCTAAGTATCATGGTGAATTCAGTAGGTTCCAAATAGGATTCGCATTTAATAAGCTTGTTATTCAAATAGAGCAACGTTTTAATGGACTGAAGCACTGTTTCTTTGTGAATTCAGTTATTTCCCAGTAGCAGGCTCTTGTAATATGTATACTTTTAAAGATTTATCAAAATTTGTTGAGCCGAATCTCACATACTTAGTGAATTCAGTTTCTTCCCAATGAGGCTCAGTAGTAATAAGTGGACTCTTCGGGATATAGAAAAATTTTCAGGAATGGAATGAAAATTTCTAGACGAATTCAGTGAGTTCCCAATGGGACATGCTTGTATGAGTGTGCTTTTCAATATATAGCAACATTTTAAGGAACAGAATCTAAGTATCATGGTGATTCAATAGGTCCCAATAGGATTCCCAAGTAATAATCTTGTTATTCAAGATAGAGCAATGTTTTAACGAATTGAAACACTGTTTCTTTGTGAATTCAGTTAGTTCCCAGTAGCAGGCTCTTGTAATATGTGCACTTTTAAAGATTTATCAAAATTTGGTGAGCCGAATCTCAGTAACTTTGTGAATTCACTTAGTTCCCAATATGCCGCAGTAGTAATAAGTGGACTGTTCGGGATATCGAAAAATTTTCACGAATGGAATGAAAATTTCTATGCGAATTCAGTGAGTTCCCAATGGGACATGCTTGTATGAGTGTGCTTTTCAATATATAGCAACATTTTAAGGAACGGATTCTAAGTATCATGATGAATGCAGTAGGTCCCAATAGGATTCACAAGTAATAAGCTTGTTATTCAAGATAGAGCAACGTTTTAACGTACTCAAACACTGTTTCTTTGTGAATTAAGTTAGTTCCCAGTAGCAGGCTCTTGTAATATGTGTACTTTTAAAGATTTATCAAAATTTCCTGAGCCGAATCTCAGTAAGTTCGTGAATTCGGGTAGTTCCAAATAGGCCGCAGTAGTAATAAGTGGACTGTTCGGGATATAGAAAAATTTCCACGAATGGAATCAAAATTTCTAGGCGAATTCAGTGAGTTCCCAATGGGACATGCTTGTATGAGTGTGCTTTTCAATATATATCAACATTTTAAAGAACGGATTATAAGTATCATGTTGAATTCAGTAGGTTCCCAAAAGGACTCGCATGTAATAAGCTTGTCATTGAAGATAGAGCAACGTTTTAACGAACTGAAACACTGTTTCTTTGTGATGTCAGTTAGTTCCAAGTAGCAGGCTCTTGTAATTTTGTGCTTTTAAAGATTTATCAAAATTTGGTGATCAGAATCTCAGATACTTGGTGAATTCAGTTTCTTCCCAATAGGGCTCAGTAGTAATAAGTGGACTGTTCGGGATATAGAAAATTTTTCACGAATGAAATCAAAATTTCTAGGCGAATTCAGGGAATTCCCCATGGGACATGCTTGTATGAGTGTGCTTTTCAATATATAGCAACATATAAAGGAACGGAATCTAAGTATCTTGGTAAGTTCAATAGGTTCCCAATAGGATTCGCATGTAATAAGCTTGTTATTGAAGATAGAGCAACGTTTTAACGAACTGAAACACTGTTTCTTTGTGAATTCAGTTAGTTCCCTGTAGCAGGTCTTGTAATATGTATACTTTTAAAGATTTATCAAACTTTGGTGAGCCGAATATCAGGAACTTGGTGAATTCACTTAGTTACCAATAGGCCGCAGTAGTAATAAGTGGACTATTCGCATATAGAAAAATTTTCAGGAATGGAATCAAAATTTCTAGGCGAATTCAGTGAGTTCCCAATGGGACATGCTTGTATGAGTGTGCTATTCAATATATAGCAACATTTTAAAAAACGGAATCTAAGTATCATGGTGAATTCAGTAGGTCCCAATAGGATTCACAAGTAATAAGCTTGTTATTCAAGATAAAGCAACGTTTTAACGAACTCAAACACTGTTTCTTTGTGAATTTAGTTAGTTCCCAGTAGCAGGCTCTTGTAATATGTGTACTTTTAAAGATTTATCAAAATTTCCTGAGCCGAATCTCAGTAAGTTCGTGAATTCGGGTAGTTCCAAATAGGCCGCAGTAGTAATAAGTGGACGGTTCGGGATATAGAAAAATTTTCACGAATGGAATCAAAATTTCTAGGCGAATTAGTGAGTTCCCAATGGGACACGCTTGTATGAGTGTGCTTTTCAATATAGAGCAACATTTTAAGGAACGGATTCTAAGTATCATGTTGAATTCAGTAGGTTCCCAAAAGGATTCGCATGTAATAAGTTTGTCATACAAGATAGAGCAACGTTTTAACGAACTCAAACACTGTTTCTTTATGAATTCAGTTAGTTCCAAGTAGCAGGCTCTTGTAATTTTGTGCTTTTAAAGATTTATCAAAATTTGGTGATCAGAATCTCAGATACTTGGTGAATTCAGTTTCTTCCCAATTGGGCTCATTAGTAATATGTGGACTGTTCGGGATATAGAAAAATTTTCACGATTGAAATCAAAATTTCTAGGCGAATTCAGGGAGTTCCCAATGGGACATGCTTGTATGAGTGTGCTTCTCAATATATAGCAACATTTTAAGGAACGGAATCTAAGTATCTTGGTAAATTCAATAGGTTCCCAACAGGATTCGCATGTAATAAGCTTGTTATTGAAGATAGAGCAACGTTTTAACGAACTGAAACACTGTTTCTTTGTGAATTCAGTTAGTTCCCAGTAGCAGGTCTTGTAATATGTATACTTTTAAAGATTTATCAAAATTTGGTGATCAGAATCTCAGATACTTGGTGAATTCAGTTTCTTCCCAGTAGGGCTCAGTAGTAATAAGTGGACTGTTCGGGATATAGAAAAATTTCCACGAATGGAATCAAAATTTCTAGGCGAATTCAGTGAGTTCCCAATGGGACATGCTTGTATGAGTGTGCTTTTCAATATATATCAACATTTTAAGGAACGGATTATAAGTATCATGTTGAATTCAGTAGGTTCCCAAAAGGACTCGCATGTAATAAGCTTGTCATTGAAGATAGAGCAAGGTTTTAACGAACTGAAACACTGTTTCTTTGTGAATTCAGTTAGTTCCAAGTAGCAGGCTCTTGTAATTTTGTGCTTTTAAAGATTTATCAAAATTTGGTGATCAGAATCTCAGATACTTGGTGAATTCAGTTTCTTCCCAATAGGGCTCAGTAGTAATAAGTGGACTGTTCGGGATATAGAAAATTTTTCACGAATGAAATCAAAATTTCTAGGCGAATTCAGGGAATTCCCCATGGGACATGCTTGTATGAGTGTGCTTTTCAATATATAGCAACATATAAAGGAACGGAATCTAAGTATCTTGGTAAGTTCAATAGGTTCCCAATAGGATTCGCATGTAATAAGCTTGTTATTGAAGATAGAGCAACGTTTTAACGAACTGAAACACTGTTTCTTTGTGAATTCAGTTAGTTCCCTGTAGCAGGTCTTGTAATATGTATACTTTTAAAGATTTATCAAACTTTGGTGAGCCGAATATCAGGAACTTGGTGAATTCACTTAGTTACCAATAGGCCGCAGTAGTAATAAGTGGACTATTAGCATATAGAAAAATTTTCAGGAATGGAATCAAAATTTCTAGGCGAATTCAGTGAGTTCCCAATGGGACATGCTTGTATGAGTGTGCTTACAATATATAGCAACATTTTAAGGAACGGATTCTAAGTATCATGGTGAATTCAATAGGTCCCAATAGGATTCGCAAGTAATAAGCTTGTTATTCAAGATAGAGCAATGTTTTAACGAATTGAAACACTGTTTCTTGTGAATTCAGTTAGTTCCCAGTAGCAGGCTCTTGTAATATGTGTACTTTTAAAGATTTATCAAAATTTGGGGAGCCGAATCTCAGTAACTTTGTGAATTCACTTAGTTCCCAATAGGCCGCAGTAGTAATAAGTGGACTGTTCGGGGTATCGAAAAATTTTCACGAATGAAATGAAAATATCTATGCGAATTCAGTGAGTTCCCAATGGGACATGCTTGTATGAGTGTGCTTTTCAATATATAGCAAAATTTTAAGGAACGGATTCTAAGTATCATGGTGAATTCAGTAGGTTCCCAGTAGGATTCTCATGTAATAAGCTTGTTATTCAAGATAGAGCAACGTCTTAACGAACTGAAACACTGTTTGTTTGTGAATTCAGTAAGGCCCAGTGGCAGACTCTTATAATTGTGTGCTTTAAAAGATTTAACAAAATTTGGTGAGCCGGATCTCAGTAAGTTGGTGAATTCGGTTAGTTCCCAATAGGCCGCAGTAGTAATAAGTGGACTGTTCGGGATATAGAAAAATTTTCAGGAATGGAATCAAAATTTCTAGGAGAATACAGGGAGTTCCCAATGGGACATGCTTGTATGAGTGTGCTTTTCAATACATAGCAACATTTTAAGTAACGGAATCTAAGTACCATGGTGAATTCAGTAGATCTCCAATAGGATTCACAAGTAATAAGCTTGTTATTCAAGATAGAGCAACGTTTTAAGAACTGAAACACTGTTTCTTTATGAATTCAGTTACATCCCAGTAGCAGGCTCTTGTAATATGTGTACTTTTAAAGATTTATCAAAATTTGTTGAGCCATATCTGAGTAACATGGTGAATTTGGTTAGTTCCCAATAGGCCGCAGTAGTAATAAGTGGACTCTTCGGGATATAGAAAAATTTTCAGGAATGGAATCAAAATTTGTAGGCGAATTCAGTGAGTTCCGAATGGGACATGCTTGTATGAGTGTGCTTTTCAATATATAGCAACAGTTTAACGAACGGAATCTAAGTATCATGGTGAATTCAGTAGGTTCCCAATAGGATTCGCATTTAATAAGCTTGTTATTCAAATAGAGCAACGTTTTAACGGACTGAAGCACGGTTTCTTTGTGAATTCAGTTAGTTCCCAGTAGCAGGCTCTTGTAATATGTATACTTTTAAAGATTTATCAAAATTTGTTGAGCCGAATCTCACATACTTAGTGAATTCAGTTTCTTCCCAATAAGTCTCAGTAGTAATAAGTGGACTGTCGGGATATAGAAAAATTTTCAGGAATGGAATGAAAATTTCTAGACTAATTCAGTGAGTTCCAAATGGGACATGCTTGTATGAGTGTGCTTTTCAATATATAGCAACATTTTAAGGAACAGAATCTAAATATCATGGTGAATTCAATAGGTCCCAATAGGATTCGCAAGTAATAAGCTTGTTATTCAAGATAGAGCAATGTTTTAACGAATTGAAACACTGTTTCTTTGTGAATTCAGTTAGTTCCCAGTAGCAGGCTCTTGTAATATGTGTACTTTTAAAGATTTATCAAAATTTGTTGAGCCAAATCTCAGTAACTTTGTGAATTCACTTAGTTCCCAATATGCCGCAGGAGTAATAAGTGGACTCTTCGGGATATAGAAAAAATTTCCACGAATGGAATCAAAATTTCTATGCAAATTCAGTGAGGTCCCAATGGTACATGCTTGTATGAGTGTGCTTTTCAATATATAGCAACATTTTAAGGAACGGAATCTAAGTATCATGGTGAAATCAATAGGTCCCAAAAGATTCGCAAGTAATAAGCTTTTTATTCAAGGTAGAGCAATGTTTTAACGAACTGAAACACTGTTTCTTTGTGAATTCAGTTAGTTCCCAGTAGCAGGCTCTTGTAATATGTGTCCTTTAAAATTTATCAAAATTTGGTGAGCCGAATCTGAGTAACATATTGAATTCGGTTAGTTCCCAATAGGCCGCAGTAGTAATAAGGGGACTCTTCGGGATATAGAAAAATTTTCATGAATGGAATCAAAATTTCTTGGCTAATTCAGTGAGTTCCGAATTGGACATGCTTGTATGAGTGTGCTTTTCAATATATAGCAACAGTTTAACGAACGGAATCTAAGTATCATGGTGAATTCAGTAGGTTCCCAATAGGATTCGCATTTAATAAGCTTGTTATTCAAGATAGATCAATGTTTTAACGAACTGAAACACTGTTTCTTTGTGAATTCAGTTAGTTCCCAGTAGCAGCCTCTTGTCATCTGTATACATTTAAAGATTTATCAAAATTTGTTGAGCCAAATCTCACGTACTTCGTGAATTCAGTTTCTTCCCAATAGGGCTCACTAGTAATAAGTGGACTGTTCGAGATATAGAAATATTTTCAGGAATGGAATGAAAATTTCTAGGCGAATTCAGTGAGATCCCAATGGGACATGCTTGTATGAGTGTGCTTTTCAATACATAGCAACATTTTAAGTAACGGAATCTAAGTACCATGGTGAATTCAGTAGATCTCCAATAGGATTCACAAGTAATAAGCTTCTTATTCAAGATAGAGCAACGTTTTAAGAACTGAAACACTGTTTCTTTATGAATTCAGTTACTTCCCAGTAGCAGGCTCTTGTAATATGTGTACTTTTAAAGATTTATCAAAATTTGTTGAGCCATATCTGAGTAACATGGTGAATTTGGTTAGTTCCCAATAGGCCGCAGTAGTAATAAGTGGACTCTTCGGGATATAGAAAAATTTTCAGGAATGGAATGAAAATTTCTAGGCGAATTCAGTGAGATCCCAATGGGACATGCTTGTATGAGTGTGCTTTTCAATATATAGCAACATTTTAAGGAACGGAATCTAAGTATCATGGTGAATTCAGTAGGTCCCAATAGGATTCACAAGTAATAATCTTGTTATTCAAGAAAGAGAAACGTTTTAACGTACTCAAATACGGTTTCTTTGTGAATTTAGTTAGTTCCCAGTAGCAGGCTCTTGTAATATGTGTGCTTTTAAAGATTTATCAAAATTTGGTGAGCAGAATCTCAGATACTTGGTAAATTGAGTTTATTCCAAATAGGGCTCAGTAGTAATAAGTGGACATTTCGGGATTTAGAAAAATTTTCACTAATGAAATCAAAATTTCTAGGCGAATTCACTGAGTTCCCAATGGGACATGCTTGTATGAGTGTGCTTTTCAATATATAGCAACATGTTAAGGAACGGATTCTAAGTATCATGGTGAATTCAATAGGTTCCCAATAGGATTCGCATGTCATAAGCTTGTTATTCAAGATAGAGCAACGTTTTAACGAAGTGAATCACTGTTTCTTTGTGAATTCAGTTAGTTTCCAGTAGCAGGCTCTGTTAATATGTGTACTTTTAAAGATTTTCAAAATTTGGTGAGCCGAATCTGAGTAACATGGTGAATTAAGTTAGTTCCCAATAGGCCGCAGTAGTAATAAGAGGCCTGTTCGGGATATAGAAAAATTTTCACAAATGGAATCAAAATTTCTAGGCGAAGTAGTGAGTTCCCAATGGGACACGCTTGTATGAGTGTGCTTTTCAATATATAGCAACATTTTAAGGAACGTATTCTAAGTATCATGTTGAATTCAGTAGGTTCCCAAAAGGATTCGCATGTAATAAGCTTGTCATACAAGATAGAGCAACGTTTTAACGAACTGAAACACTGTTTTTTGTGAATTCAGTTAGTTCCAAGTAGCAGGCTCTTGTAATCTTGTGCATTTAAAGATTTATCAAAATTTGGTGAGCAGAATCTCAGATACTTGGTGAATTCAGTTTCTTCCCAATAGGGCTCAGTAGTAATAAGTGGACTGTTCGGGATATAGAAAAATTTTCACGAATGAAATCAAAATTTCTAGGCGAATTCAGGGAGTTCCCAATGGGACATGCTTCTTTGAGTGTGCTTCTCAATATATAGCAACATATTAAGGAACGGAATCTAAGTAACTTGGTAAATTCAATAGGTTCGCAACAGGATTCGCATGTAATAAGCTTGTTATTGAAGATAGAGCAACGTTTTAACGAACTGAAACACTGTTTCTTTGTGAATTCAGTTAGTTCCCAGTAGCAGGTCTTGTATTATGTATACTTTTAAAGATTTATCAAACTTTGATGAGCCAAATGTCAGGAACTTGGTGAATTCACCTAGTTACCAATATGCCGCAGTAGTAATAGGTGGACTGTTCGCATATAGAAAAATTTTCACGAATGGAATCAAAATTTCTAGGCGAATTCAGTGAGTTCCCAATGGGACATGCTTGTATGAGTCTGCTTTTCAATATATAGCAACATTTTAAGGAACGGATTCTATGTATCATGGTGAATTCAATAGGTCCCAAAAGGATTCGCAAGTAATAAGCTGGTTATTCAAGATAGAGCAATGTTATAACGAATTGAAACACTGTTTCTTTGTGAATTCATTTAGTTCCCAGTAGCAGGCTCTTGTAATATGTGTACTTTTAAAGATTTATCAAAATTTGGTGAGCCGAATCTCAGTAACTTTGTGAATTCACTTAGTTCCCAATAGGCCGCAGTAGTAATAAGTGGACTGTTCGGGGTATCGAAAAATTTTCACGAATGAAATGAAAATATCTATGCGAATTAGGTGAGTTCCCAATGGGACATGCTTGTATGAGTGTGCTTACAATATATAGCAACATTTTAAGGAACGGATTCTAAGTATCATGGTGAAATCAGTAGTTTCCCCATAGGATTAGCAAGTAATAAGCTTGTTATTCAAGATAGAGCAACGTTTTAACGAACTGAAACACTGTTTCTTTGTGAACTCAGTAAGGCCCAGTAGCAGACTCTTGTAATTGTGTGCTTTAAAAGATTTATCAAAATTGGGTGAGCCGAATCTCAGTAAGTTGGTGAATTCGGTTAGTTCCCAATAGGCCGCAGTAGTAATAAGTGGACTGTTCGGGATATAGAAAAATTTTCAGGAATAGAATCAAAATTTCTTGGCGAATTCAGGGAGTTCCCAATGGGACATACTTGTATGAGTGTGCTTTTCAATACATAGCAAAATTTTAAGTAACGGAATCTAAGTACCATGGTGAATTCAGTAGATCTCCAATAGGATTCACAAGTAATAAGCTTGTTATTCAAGATAGAGCAACGTTTTAACGAACTGAAACACTGTTTCTTTGTGAATTCAGTTAGTTCCCATTAGCAGGCTCTTGTAATATGTATACTTTTAAAGATTTATCAAAATTTGTTGAGCCGAATCTCACATACTTCGTGAATTCAGTTTCTTCCAGTAGGGTTCAGTAGTAATAAGTGGACTGTTCGGGATATAGAAAAATTTTCACGAATGGAATCAAAATTTCTAGGCGAATTCAGTGTGTTACCAATGGGACATGCTTGTATGAGTGTGCTTTTCAATATATAGCAACATTTTAAGGAACGGATTCTAAGTATCATGGTGAATTCAGTGGGTCCCAATAGGTTTCACAAGTAATAAGCTTGTTATTCAAGATAGAACAACGTTTGAACGTACTCAAACACTGTTTCTTTGTGAATTTAGTTAGTTTCCAGTAGCAGGGTCTTGTAATATGTGTACTTTTAAAGATTTATCAAAATTTCCTGAACCGAATCTCAGTAACTTCGTGAATTCGGGTAGTTCCAAATAGGCCGCAGTAGTAATAAGTGGACTGTTCAGGATATAGAAAAATTTTCACGAATGAAATCAAAATTTCTAGGCGAATTCAGGGAGTTCCCAATGGGACATGCTTGCATGAGTGTGCTTTTCAATATATAGCAACATATTAAGGAACGGAATCTAAGTATCTTGGTAATTTCAATAGGTCCCCAATAGGATTCGCATGTAATAAGCTTGTTATTGAAGATAGAGCAAAGTTTTAACCAACTGAAACACTGTTTCTTTGTGAATTCAGTTAGTTCCCAATAGCAGGTCTTGTAATATGTATACTTTTAAAGATTTATCAAACTTTGGTGAGCCGAATGTCAGGAACTTTGAGAATTCACTTAGTTACCAATAGGCCGCAGTAGTAATAAGTGGACTGTTCGCATATAGAAAAATTTTCACGAATGGAATCAAACTTTCTAGGTGAATTCAGTGAGTTCCCAATGGGACATGCTTGTATGAGTGTGCTTTTCAATATATAGCAACAGTTTAACGAACGGAATCTAAGTATCATGGTGAATTCAGTAGGTTCCCAAAAGGATTCGCATTTAATAAGCTTGTTATTAAAGATAGAGCAACGTTTTAAGGAACTGAAGCACTGTTTCAGCGTGAATTCAGTTAGTTCCCAGTAGCAGGCTCTTGTAATATGTATACTTTTAAAGATTTCTCAAAATTTGTTGAGCCGAATCTCACATACTTCGTGATTTCAGTTTCTTCCAGTAGGGCTCAGTAGTAATAAGTGGACTGTTCGGGATATAGAAAAATTTTCAGGAATGCAATCAAAATTTCTAGGCGAATTCAGTGAGTTCCCAATGGGACATGCTTGTATGAGTGTGCTTTTCAATATATAGCAACATTTTAAGGAACGGAATCGAAGTATCATGGTGAATTCAGTAGGTCCCAATAGGATTCACAAGTAATAAGCTTGTTATTCAAGATAGAGCAACGTTTTAACGTACTCACACACTGTTTCTTTGTGAATTTAGTTAGTTCCCAGTAGCAGGCTCTTGTAATATGTGTACATTTAAAGATTTATCAAAATTTCCTGAGCCGAATCTCAGTAATTTCGTGAATTCGGGTAGTTCCAAATAGGCCGCAGTAGTAATAAGTGGACTGTTCGGGATATAGAAAAAATTTCAGGAATGGAATCAAAATTTCTAGGCGAATTCAGTGAGTTCCCAATGGGACACGCTTGTATGAGTGTGCATTTCAATATATAGCACATTTTAAGGAACGGATTCTAAGTATCATGTTGAATTCAGTAGGTTCCCAAAAGGATTCGCATGTAATAAGCTTGTCATTCAAGATAGAGCAACGTTGTAACGAACTGAAACACTGTTTCTTTGTTAATTCAGTTAGTTCCAAGTAGCAGGCTCTTGTAATTTGTGCTTTTAAAGATTTATCAAAATTTGGTGATCAGAATCTCAGATACTTGGTGAATTCAGTTTCTTCCCAATAGGGCTCAGTAGTAATAAGTGGACTGTTCGGGATATAGAAAAATTTTCAAGAATGAAATCAAAATTTCTAGGCGAATTCAGGGAGTTCCCAATGGTACATGCTTGTATGAGTGTGCTTTTCAATATATAGCAACATATTAAGGAACGGAATCTAAGTATTTTGGTAAATTCAATTGGTTCCCAATAGGATTCGCATGTAATAAGCTTGTTATTGAAGATAGAGCAAAGTTTTAACGAACTGAAACACTGTTTCTTTGTGAATTCTGTTAGTTCCCAATAGCAGGTCTGGTAATATGTATACTTTTAAAGATTTATCAAACTTTGGTGAGCCGAATGTCAGGAACTTTGAGAATTCACTTAGTTACCAATAGGCCGCTGTAGTAATAAGTGGACTGTTCGCATATAGAAAAATTTTTACGAATGGAATCAAAATTTCTAGCCGAATTCATTGAGTTCCCAATGGGACATGCTTGTATGAGTGATCTTTTCAATATATAGCAACATTTTAAGGAACGGATTCTAAGTATCATGGGGAATTCCATAGGTCCCAATAGGATTCGCAACTAATAAGCTTGTTTTCAAGATAGAGCAATGTTTTAACCAACTCAAACACTGTTTCTTTGTGAATTCAGTTAGTTCCCAGTAGCAGGCTCTTGTAATATGTTTCCTTTAAAATTTATCAAAATTTGGTGAGCCGAATCTGAGTAACATGGTGAATTTGGTTAGTTCCCAATAGGCCGCAGTAGTAATAAGTGGACTCTTCGGAATATAGAAAAATTTTCAAGAATGGAATCAAAATATCTAGGCGAATTCAGGGAGTTCCCAATAGGACATGGTTGTATGAGTGTGCTTTTCAATACATAGCAACAGTTTAATGAACGGAATCTAAGTATCATGGTGAATTCAGTAGGTTCCCAATAGGATTCGCATTTAATAAGCTTGTTATTCAAGATAGATCAATGTTTTAACGAACTGAAACACTGTTTCTTTGTGAATTCAGTTAGTTCCCAGTAGCAGGCTCTTGTAATATGTATACATTTAAAGATTTATCAAAATTTGTTGAGCCGAATCTCACATACTTCGTGAATTCAGTTTCTTCCCAATAGGGCTCAGTAGTAATAAGTGGACTGTTCGAGATATAGAAAAATTTTCAGGAAAGGAATGAAAATTTCTAGGCGAATTCAGTGCGTTCCCAATGGGACATGCTTGTATGAGTGTGCTTTTCAATATATAGCAACATTTTAAGGAACGGAATCTAAGTATCATGGTGAATTCAGTAGGTCCCAATAGGATTCACAAGTAATAATCTTGTTATTCAAGATAGAGCAACGTTTTAACGTACTCAAATACTGTTTCTTTGTGAATTTAGTTAGTTCCCAGTAGCAGGATCTTTTAATATGTGTGCTTTCAAAGATTTATCAAAATTTGGTGAGCAGAATCTCAGATACTTGGTAAATTGAGTTTTTTCCAAATAGGGCTCAGTAGTAATAAGTGGACTTTTCGGGATATAGAAAAATTTTCACTAATGAAATCAAAATTTCTAGGCGAATTCAGTGAGTTCCCAATGGGACATGCTTCTATGAGTGTGCATTTCAATATATAGCAACATGTTAAGGAACGGATTCTAAGTATCATGGTGAATTCAATAGGTTCCCAATAGGATTCGCATGTAATAAGCTTGTTATTCAAGATAGAGCAACGTTTTAACGAAGTGAATCACTGTTTCTTTGTGAATTCAGTTAGTTCCCAGTAGCAGGCTCTTTTAATATGTGTACTTTTAAAGATTTTCAAAATTTGGTGAGCCGAATCTGAGTAACATGGTGAATTAAGTTAGTTCCCAATAGGCCGCAGTAGCAATAAGTGGACTCTTCGGGATATAGAAAAATTTTCAGGAATGGAATCAAAATTTCTAGGCGAATTCAGTGAGTTCCCAATGGGACATGCTTGTATGAGTGTGCTTTTCAATATATAGCAACAGTTTAACGAACGGAATCTAAGTATCATGGGGAATTCAGTAGGTTCCCAATAGGATTCGCATTTAATAAGCATGTTATTCAAGATAGAGCAACGTTTTAACGAACTGAAGCACTGTTTCTTTGTGAATTCAGTTAGTTCCCAGTAGCAGGCTCTTGTAATATGTATACTTTTAAAGATTTATCAAAATTTGTTGAGCCGAATCTCACATACTTCGTGAATTCAGTTTCTTCCAGTAGGGCTCAGTAGTAATAAGTGGACTGTTCGGGATATAGAAAAATTTTCAGGAATGGAATCAAAATTTCTAGGCGGATTCAGTGAGTTCCCAATGGGACATGCTTGTATGAGTGTGCTTTTCAATATATAGCAACATTTTAAGGAACAGAATCTAAGTATCATGGTGAATTCAGTAGGTCCCAATAGGATTCACAAGTAATAAGCTTGTTATTCAAGATAGAGCAACGTTTTAACGAACTCAAACACTGTTTCTTTGTGAATTTAGTTAGTTCCCAGTAGCAGGCTCTTGTAATATGTGTACGTTTAAAGATTTATCAAAATTTCCTGAGCCGAATCTCAGTAAGTTCGTGAATTCGGGTAGTTCCAAATAGGCCGCAGTAGTAATAAATGGACTGTTACGGATATCGAAAAATTTTCACGAATGGAATGAAAATTTCTAGGCGAATTCAGTGAGTTCCCAATGGGACATGCTTGTATGAGTATGCTTTTCAATATATAGCAACATTTTTAGGAACGGAATCTAAGTATCATTGTGAATTCAGTAGATCTCCAATAGGATTCGCATGTAAAAAGCTTGTTATTCAAGATAGAGCAACGTTTTAACGAACTGAAACACTGTTTCTTTGTAAATTCAGTTAGATCCCAGTGCAGGCTCTTGTAATATGTGTACTTTTAAAGATTTATCAAAATTTGGTGAGTCGAATATCAGGAACTTGGTGAATTCACTTAGTTCGCAATAGGCCGCAGTAGTAATAAGTGGTCTGATGGGGATATAGAAAAATTTTCACGAATGGAATCAAAATTTGTAGGCGAATTTAGTGAGTTCCCAATGGGATATGCTTGTATGAGTGTGCTTTTCAATATATAGCAACATTTTAAGGAACAGAATCTAAGTATCATGGTGAATTCAGTATGTTCCCAATAGGATTCGCATGTAATAAGCTTGTTATTCAAGATAGAGCAACGTTTTAACGAAGTGAAACACTGTTTCTTTGTGAATTCAGTTAGTTCCCAGTAGCAGGCTCTTTTCATATGTGTACTTTTAAAGATTTTCAAAATTTGGTGAGCCGAATCTGAGTAACATGGTGAATTTGGTTAGTTCCCAATAGGCCGCAGTAGTAATAAGTGGACTCTTCGGGATATAGAAAAATTTTCACGAATGGAATCAAACTTTCTAGGTGAATTCAGTGAGTTCCCAATGGGACATGCTTGTATGAGTGTGCTTTTCAATATATAGCAACAGTTTAATGAACGGAATCTAAGTATCATGGTGAATTCTGTAGGTTCCCAAAAGAATTCGCATTTAATAAGCTTGTTATTCAAGATAGAGCAACGTTTTAACGAACTGAAACACTGTTTCTTCGTGAATTCAGTTAGTTCCCAGTAGCAGGCTCTTGTTATATGTATACTATTAAAGATTTCTCAAAATTTGTTGAGCCGAATCTCACATACTTCGTGATTTCAGTTTCTTCCAGTAGGGCTCAGTAGTAATAAGTGGACTGTTTGGGATATAGAAAAATTTTCAGGAATGCAATCAAAATTTCTAGGCGAATTCAGGGAGTTCCCAATGGGACATCCTTGTATGAGTGTGCTTTTCAATATATAGCAACGTTTAAAGGAACGGAATCTAAGTATCATGGTGAATTCAGTAGGTCCCAATAGGATTCACAAGTAATAAGCTTGTTATTCAAGATAGAGCAACGTTTTAACGTACTCAAACACTGTTTCTTTGTGAATTTAGTTAGTTCCCATTAGCAGGCTCTTGTAATATGTGTACTTTTAAAGATTTATCAAAATTTCCTGAGCCGAATCTCAGTAAGTTCGTGAAGTGGGTAGTTCCAAATAGGCCGCAGTAGTAATAAGTGGACTCTTCGGGATATAGAAAAATTTTCACGAATGGAATCACAATTTCTAGTCGAATTTAGTGAGTTCCCAATGGGACATGCTTGTATGAGTGTGCTTTTCAATATATAGCAACATTTTAAAGAACGGATTCTAAGTATCATTGTGAATGCATTAGGTTCCCAAAAGGATTCGCATGTAATACGCTTGCTATTCAAGATAGAGCAACGTTTTAACGAACTGAAACACTGTTTCTTTGTGAATTCAGTTAGTTCCAAGTAGCAGGCTCTTGTAATTTTGTGCTTTTAAAGATTTATCAAAATTTGGTGAGCAGAATCTCAGATACTTGGTGAATTCAGTTTCTTCCCAATAGGGCTCAGTAGTAATAAGTGGACTGTTCGAATATAGAAAAATTTTCACTAATGAAATAAAAATTTCTAGGCGAATTAGGTGAGTTCCCAATGGGACATGCTTGTATGAGTGTTTCTTTCAATATATAGCAACATATTAAGGAACGGAATCTAAGTATCATGGTAAATTCAATAGTTCCCAATAGGATTCGCTTGTAATAAGCTTGTTATTCAAGATCGAGCAACGTTTTAACGAACTGAAGCACTGTTTCTTTGTGAATTCAGTTAGTTCCCAGTAGCAGGTCTAGTAATATGTGTACTTTTAAAGATTTATCAAAATTTGGTGAGCCCAATCTCAGTAACTTGGTGAATTCAGTTTCTTCCCAATAGGGCTCAGTAGTAATAAGTGGACTGTTCGGGATATGGAAAAATTTTCACGAATGGATTCAAAATTTCTAGGCGAATTCAGTGAGTTCCTAATGGGACATGCTTGTAAGAGTGTGCTTTTCAATATATAGCAACATTTTAAGGAACAGAATCTACGTATCATGGTGAATTCAATAGGTTCCCGATAGGATTCGCAAGTAACCAGCTTGTTATTCAATATAGAGCAATGGTTTAACAAACTCAAACACTGTTTCTTTGTGAACTCAGTTAGTTCCCAGTAGCAGGCTCTTGTAATATGTGTACTTTTAAGGATTTATCAAAATTTGGTGAGGCGAATCTCAGTAACTTTGTGAATTCACTTAGTTCCCTACAGGCCGCAGTAGTAATAAATGGACTGTTAGGGATATCGAAAAATTTTCACGAATGGAATGAAAATTTCTAGGCGAATTCAGGGAATTCCCAATGGGACATGCATGTATGAGTGTGTTTTTCAATATATAGCAACATTTTAAGGAACAGAATCTAAGTATCATGGTGAATTCAATAGGTTCCCTATAGGATTCGCATGTAATAAGCAGGTTATTCAATATACAGCAACGTTTTAACGAACTGAAACACTGTTTCTTTGTGAATTCAGTTAGTTCCCAGTAGCAGGCTCTTGTAATATGTGTACTTTTAAAGATTTATCAAAATTTGGTGAGCCGAATATCAGGAACTTGGTGAATTCACTTAGTTCCCAATATGCCGCAAGGAATAAGTGGATTGTTGTGGATATAGAAAAATTTTCACGAATGGAATCAAAATTTCTAGGCGAATTCAGTGAGTTTCCAATGGGACATGCGTGTATGAGTGTGCTTTTCAATATATAGCAACATTTTAAGGAACAGAATCTAAGTATCATGGTGAATTCAGTAGGTTCCCAATAGGATTCGCTTGTAATAAGCTTGTTATTCAAGATGGAGCAAAGTTTTAACGAAGTGAAACACTGTTTCTTTGTGAATTTAGTTAGTTCCCAGTAGCAGGCTCTTTTCATATGTGTACTTTTAAAGATTTATCAAAATTTGGTGAGCCGAATCTGAGTAACATGGTGAATTCGGTTAGTTCCCAATAGGCCGCAGTAGTAATAAGTGGACTCTTCGGGATATAGAAAAATTTTCACGAATGGAATCAAACTTTCTAGGTGAATTCAGTGAGTTCCCAATGGGACATGCTTGTATGAGTGTGCTTTTCAATATATAGCAACAGTTTAACGAACGGAATCTAAGTATCATGGTGAATTCAGTAGGTTCCCAAAAGGATTCGCATTTAATAAGCTTGTTATTAAAGATAGAGCAACGTTTTAAGGAACTGAAGCACTGTTTCTTCGTGAATTCAGTTAGTTCCCAGTAGCAGGCTCTTGTAATATGTATACTTTTAAAGATTTCTCAAAATTTGTTGAGCCGAATCTCACATACTTCGTGATTTCAGTTTCTTCCAGTAGGGCTCAGTAGTAATAAGTGGACTGTTCGGGATATAGAAAAATTTTCAGGAATGCAATCAAAATTTCTAGGCGAATTCAGTGAGTTCCCAATGGGACATGCTTGTATGAGTGTGCTTTTCAATATATAGCAACATTTTAAGGAACGGAATCGAAGTATCATGGTGAATTCAGTAGGTCCCAATAGGATTCACAAGTAATAAGCTTGTTATTCAAGATAGAGCAACGTTTTAACGTACTCACACACTGTTTCTTTGTGAATTTAGTTAGTTCCCAGTAGCAGGCTCTTGTAATATGTGTACATTTAAAGATTTATCAAAATTTCCTGAGCCGAATCTCAGTAACTTCGTGAATTCGGGTAGTTCCAAATAGGCCGCAGTAGTAATAAGTGGACTGTTCGGGATATAGAAAAATTTTCAGGAATGGAATCAAAATTTCTAGGCGAATTCAGTGAGTTCCCAATGGGACACGCTTGTATGAGGGTTCATTTCAATATATAGCACATTTTAAGGAACGGATTCTAAGTATCATGTTGAATTCAGTAGGTTCCCAAAAGGATTCGCATGTAATAAGCTTGTCATTCAAGATAGAGCAACGTTGTAACGAACTGAAACACTGTTTCTTTGTTAATTCAGTTAGTTCCAAGTAGCAGGCTCTTGTAATTTTGTGCTTTTAAAGATTTATCAAAATTTGGTGATCAGAATCTCAGATACTTGGTGAATTCAGTTTCTTCCCAATAGGGCTCAGTAGTAATAAGTGGACTGTTCGGGATATAGAAAAATTTTCAAGAATGAAATCAAAATTTCTAGGCGAATTCAGGGAGTTCCCAATGGTACATGCTTGTATGAGTGTGCTTTTCAATATATAGCAACATATTAAGGAACGGAATCTAAGTATTTTGGTAAATTCAATAGGTTCCCAATAGGATTCGCATGTAATAAGCTTGTTATTGAAGATAGAGCAAAGTTTTAACGAACTGAAACACTGTTTCTTTGTGAATTCTGTTAGTTCCCAATAGCAGGTCTGGTAATATGTATACTTTTAAAGATTTATCAAACTTTGGTGAGCCGAATGTCAGGAACTTTGATAATTCACTTAGTTACCAATAGGCCGCAGTAGTAATAAGTGGACTGTTCGCATATAGAAAAATTTTTACGAATGGAATCAAAATTTCTAGCCGAATTCATTGAGTTCCCAATGGGACATGCTTGTATGAGTGATCTTTTCAATATATAGCAACATTTTAAGGAACGGATTCTAAGTATCATGGTGAATTCCATAGGTCCCAATAGGATTCGCAACTAATAAGCTTGTTTTCAAGATAGAGCAATGTTTTAACCAACTCAAACACTGTTTCTTTGTGAATTCAGTTAGTTCCCAGTAGCAGGCTCTTGTAATATGTTTCCTTTAAAATTTATCAAAATTTGGTGAGCCGAATCTGAGTAACATGGTGAATTTGGTTAGTTCCCAATAGGCCGCAGTAGTAATAAGTGGACTCTTCGGAATATAGAAAATATTTCAAGAATGGAATCAAAATATCTAGGCGAATTCAGGGAGTTCCCAATAGGACATGGTTGTATGAGTGTGCTTTTCAATACATAGCAACAGTTTAATGAACGGAATCTAAGTATCATGGTGAATTCAGTAGGTTCCCAATAGGATTCGCATTTAATAAGCTTGTTATTCAAGATAGATCAATGTTTTAACGAACTGAAACACTGTTTCTTTGTGAATTCAGTTAGTTCCCAGTAGCAGGCTCTTGTAATATGTATACATTTAAAGATTTATCAAAATTTGTTGAGCCGAATCTCACATACTTCGTGAATTCAGTTTCTTCCCAATAGGGCTCAGTAGTAATAAGTGGACTGTTCGAGATATAGAAAAATTTTCAGGAAAGGAATGAAAATTTCTAGGCGAATTCAGTGAGTTCCCAATGGGACATGCTTGTATGAGTGTGCTTTTCAATATATAGCAACATTTTAAGGAACGGAATCTAAGTATCATGGTGAATTCAGTAGGTCCCAATAGGATTCACAAGTAATAATCTTGTTATTCAAGATAGAGCAACGTTTTAACGTACTCAAATACTGTTTCTTTGTGAATTTAGTTAGTTCCCAGTAGCAGGATCTTTTAATATGTGTGCTTTCAAAGATTTATCAAAATTTGGTGAGCAGAATCTCAGATACTTGGTAAATTGAGTTTTTTCCAAATAGGGCTCAGTAGTAATAAGTGGACTTTTCGGGATATAGAAAAATTTTCACTAATGAAATCGAAATTTCTAGGCGAATTCAGTGAGTTCCCAATGGGACATGCTTCTATGAGTGTGCATTTCAATATATAGCAACATGTTAAGGAACGGATTCTAAGTATCATGGTGAATTCAATAGGTTCCCAATAGTATTCGCATGTAATAAGCTTGTTATTCAAGATAGAGCAACGTTTTAACGAAGTGAATCACTGTTTCTTTGTGAATTCAGTTAGTTCCCAGTAGCAGGCTCTTTTAATATGTGTACTTTTAAAGATTTTCAAAATTTGGTGAGCCGAATCTGAGTAACATGGTGAATTAAGTTAGTTCCCAATAGGCCGCAGTAGCAATAAGTGGACTCTTCGGGATATAGAAAAATTTTTACAAATGGAATAAAAATTTCTAGGCGAATTCAGTGAGTTCCCAATGGGACATGCTTGTATGAGTCTGCTTTTCAATATATAGCAACAGTTTAACGAACGGAATCTAAGTATCATGGTGAATTCAGTAGGTTCCCAATAGGATTCGCATTTAATAAGCATGTTATTCAAGATAGAGCAACGTTTTAACGAACTGAAGCACTGTTTCTTTGTGAATTCAGTTAGTTCCCAGTAGCAGGCTCTTGTAATATGTATACTTTTAAAGATTTATCAAAATTTGTTGAGCCGAATCTCACATACTTCGTGAATTCAGTTTCTTCCAGTAGGGCTCAGTAGTAATAAGTGGACTGTTCGGGATATAGAAAAATTTTCAGGAATGGAATCAAAATTTCTAGGCGAATTCAGTGAGTTCCCAATGGGACATGCTTGTATGAGTGTGCTTTTCAATATATAGCAACATTTTAAGGAACAGAATCTAAGTATCATGGTGAATTCAGTAGGTCCCAATAGGATTCACAAGTAATAAGCTTGTTATTCAAGATAGAGCAACGTTTTAACGAACTCAAACACTGTTTCTTTGTGAATTTAGTTAGTTCCCAGTAGCAGGCTCTTGTAATATGTGTACGTTTAAAGATTTATCAAAATTTCCTGAGCCGAATCTCAGTAAGTTCGTGAATTCGGGTAGTTCCAAATAGGCCGCAGTAGTAATAAGTGGACTGTTCGGGATATAGAAAATTTTCACGAATGGAATCACAATTTCTAGGCTAATTAGTGAGTTCCCAATGGGACACGCTTGTATGAGTGTGCTTTTCAATATATAGCAACATTTTAAGGAACGGATTCTAAGAATCATGTTGAATTCAGTAGGTTCCCAAAAGGATTAGCATGTAATAAGCTTGTCATACAAGATAGAGCAACGTTTTAACGAACTGAAACAGTGTTTCTTTGTGAATTCAGTTAGTTCCAAGTAGCAGGCTCTTGTAATTTTGTGCTTTTAAAGATTTATCAAACTTTGGTGAGCAGAATCTCAGATACTTGGTGAATTCAGTTTCTTCCCAATAGGGCTCAGTAGTAATAAGTGGACTGTTCGGGATATAGAAAAATTTTCACGAATGAAATCAAAATTTCTAGGCGAATTCAGGGAGTTCCCAATGGTACATGCTTGTATGAGTGTGCTTTTCAATATATAGCAACATATTAAGGAACGGAATCTAAGTATCTTGGTAAATTCAATAGGTTCCCAATAGGATCCGCATGTAATAAGCTTGTTATTGAAGATAGAGCAACGTTTTAACGAACTGAAACACTGTTTCTTTGTGAATTCAGTTAGTTCCCAGTAGCAGGACTTGTAATATGTATACTTTTAAAGATTTATCAAACTTTGGTGAGCCGAATGTCAGGAACTTGGTGAATTCACTTAGTTACCAATAGGCCGCAGTAGTAATAAGAGGACTGTTCGCATATAGAAAAATTTTCACGATTGGAATCAAAATTTCTAGGCGAATTCAGTGAGTTCCCAATGGGACATGCTTGTATGAGTGTGCTTTTCAATATATAGCAACATTTTAAGGAACGGATTCTAAGTACCATGGTGAATTCAGTAGATCTCCCATAGGATTCACAAGTAATAAGCTTGTTATTAAAGATAGAGCAACGTTTTAACGAACTGAAACACTGTTTCTTTGTGAATTCAGTTAGTTCCCAGTAGCAGGCTCTTGTAATATGTTTCTTTAAAATTTATCAAAATTTGTTGAGCCGAATCTGAAAACATGGTGAATTTGGTTAGTTCCCAATAGGCCGCAGTAGTAATAAGTGGACTCTTCGGAATATAGAAAAATTTTCAGGAATGGAATCAAAATTTCTAGGCGAATTCAGTGAGTTCCCAATGGGACATGCTTGTATGAGTGTGCTTTTCAATATATAGTAACATTTTAAGGAACGGAATCTAAGTATCATGGTGAATTCAGTAGGTCCCAATAGGATTCACAAGTAATAAGCTTGTTATTCAAGATAGAGCAACGTTTTAACGTACTCAAACACTGTTTCTTTGTGAATTTAGTTAGTTCCCAGTAGCAGGCTCTTGTAATATGTGTACTTTTAAAGATTTATCAAAATTTCCTGAGCCGAATCTCAGTAACTTCGTGAATTCGGGTAGTTCCATATAGGCCTCAGTAGTAATAAGTGGACTCTTCGGGATATAGAAAAATTTTCACGAATGGAATCAAAATTTCTAGTCGAATTCAGGGAGTTCCCAATGGGACATGCTTGTATGAGTGTGCTTTTCAATATATAGCAACATTTTAAAGAACGGATTCTAAGTATCATTGTGAATGCATTAGGTTCCCAAAAGGATTCGCATGTAATACGCTTGCTATTCAAGACAGAGCAAAGTTTTAACGAACTGAAACACTGTTTCTTTGTGAATTCATTTAGTTCCAAGTAGCAGGCTCTTGTAATCTTGTGCTTTTAAAGATTTATCAAAATTTGGTGAGCAGAATCTCAGATACTTGGTGAATTCAGTTTCTTCCCAATAGGGCTCAGTAGTAATAAGTGGACTGTTCGGGATATAGAAAAATTTTCACGAATGAAATCAAAATTTCTAGGCGAATTAGGTGAGTTCCCAATGGGACATTCTTGTATGAGTGTGCTTTTCAATATATAGCAACATATTAAGGAACGGAATCTAAGTATCATGGTAAATTCAATAGTTCCCAATAGGATTCGCTTGTAATAAGCTTGTTATTCAAGATAGAGCAACGTTTTAACGAACTGAAACACTGTTTCTTTGTGAATTCAGTTAGTTCCCAGGAACAGGTCTTGTAATATGTGTACTTTTAAAGATTTATCAAAATTTGGTGAGCCCAATCTCAGTAACTTGGTGAATTCAGTTTCTTCCCAATAGGGCTCAGTAGTAATAAGTGGACTGTTCGGGTTATGGAAAAATTTTCACGAATGGATTCAAAATTTCTAGGCGAATTCAGTGAGTTCCTAATGGGACATGCTTGTAAGAGTGTGCTTTTCAATATATAGCAACATTTTAAGGAACAGAATCTACGTATCATGGTGAATTCAATAGGTTCCCAATAGGATTCGCAAGTAACCAGCTTGTTATTCAATATAGAGCAATGATTTAACAAACTCAAACACTGTTTCTTTGTGAACTCAGTTAGTTCCCAGTAGCAGGCTCTTGTGATATGTGTACTTTTAAACATTTATCAAAATTTGGTGAGCCGAATCTCAGTAACTTTGTGAATTCACTTAGTTCCCTACAGGCCGCAGTAGTAATAAATGGACTGTTACGGATATCGAAAAATTTTCACGAATGGAATGAAAATTTCTAGGCGAATTCTGTGAGTTCCCAATGGGACATGCTTGTATGAGTATGCTTTTCAATATATAGCAACATTTTTAGGAACGGAATCTAAGTATCATTGTGAATTCAGTAGATCTCCAATAGGATTCGCATGTAAAAAGCTTGTTATTCAAGATAGAGCAACGTTTTAACGAACTGAAACACTGTTTCTTTGTAAATTCAGTTAGATCCCAGTGCAGGCTCTTGTAATATGTGTACTTTTAAAGATTTGTCAAAATTTGGTGAGTCGAATATCAGGAACTTGGTGAATTCACTTAGTTCGCAATAGGCCGCAGTAGCAATAAGTGGTCTGTTGGGGATATAGAAAAATTTTCACGAATGGAATCAAAATTTGTAGGCGAATTTAGTGAGTTCCCAATGGGACATGCTTGTATGAGTGTGCTTTTCAATATATAGCAACATTTTAAGGAACAGAATCTAAGTATCATGGTGAATTCAGTATGTTCCCAATAGGATTCGCATGTAATAAGCTTGTTATTCAAGATAGAGCAACGTTTTAACGAAGTGAAACACTCTTTCTTTGTGAATTCAGTTAGTTCCCAGTAGCAGGCTCTTTTCATATGTGTACTTTTAAAGATTTTCAAAATTTGGTGAGCCGAATCTGAGTAACATGGTGAATTTGGTTAGTTCCCAATAGGCCGCAGTAGTAATAAGTGGACTCTTCGGGATATAGAAAAATTTTCACGAATGGAATCAAACTTTCTAGGTGAATTCAGTGAGTTCCCAATGGGACATGCTTGTATGAGTGTGCTTTTCAATATATAGCAACAGTTTAACGAACGGAATCTAAGTATCATGGTGAATTCTGTAGGTTCCCAAAAGAATTCGCATTTAATAAGCTTGTTATTCAAGATAGAGCAACGTTTTAACGAACTGAAACACTGTTTCTTCGTGAATTCAGTTAGTTCCCAGTAGCAGGCTCTTGTTATATGTATACTATTAAAGATTTCTCAAAATTTGTTGAGCCGAATCTCACATACTTCGTGATTTCAGTTTCTTCCAGTAGGGCTCAGTAGTAATAAGTGGACTGTTTGGGATATAGAAAAATTTTCAGGAATGCAATCAAAATTTCTAGGCGAATTCAGGGAGTTCCCAATGGGACATCCTTGTATGAGTGTGCTTTTCAATATATAGCAACGTTTAAAGGAACGGAATCTAAGTATCATGGTGAATTCAGTAGGTCCCAATAGGATTCACAAGTAATAAGCTTGTTATTCAAGATAGAGCAATGTTTTAACGTACTCAAACACTGTTTCTTTGTGAATTTAGTTAGTTCCCATTAGCAGGCTCTTGTAATATGTGTACTTTTAAAGATTTATCAACATTTCCTGAGCCGAATCTCAGTAACTTCGTGAAGTGGGTAGTTCCAAATAGGCCGCAGTAGTAATAAGTGGACTCTTCGGGATATAGAAAAATTTTCACGAATGGAATCACAATTTCTAGTCGAATTTAGTGAGTTCCCATTGGACATGCTTGTATGAGTGTGCTTTTCAATATATAGCAACATTTTAAAGAACGGATTCTAAGTATCATTGTGAATGCATTAGGTTCCCAAAAGGATTCGCATGTAATACGCTTGCTATTCAAGACAGAGCAAAGTTTTAACGAACTGAAACACTGTTTCTTTGTGAATTCATTTAGTTCCAAGTAGCAGGCTCTTGTAATCTTGTGCTTTTAAAGATTTATCAAAATTTGGTGAGCAGAATCTCAGATACTTGGTGAATTCAGTTTCTTCCCAATAGGGCTCAGTAGTAATAAGTGGACTGTTCGGGATATAGAAAAATTTTCACGAATGAAATCAAAATTTCTAGGCGAATTAGGTGAGTTCCCAATGGGACATTCTTGTATGAGTGTGCTTTTCAATATATAGCAACATATTAAGGAACGGAATCTAAGTATCATGGTAAATTCAATAGTTCCCAATAGGATTCGCTTGTAATAAGCTTGTTATTCAAGATAGAGCAACGTTTTAACGAACTGAAACACTGTTTCTTTGTGAATTCAGTTAGTTCCCAGGAACAGGTCTTGTAATATGTGTACTTTTAAAGATTTATCAAAATTTGGTGAGCCCAATCTCAGTAACTTGGTGAATTCAGTTTCTTCCCAATAGGGCTCAGTAGTAATAAGTGGACTGTTCGGGTTATGGAAAAATTTTCACGAATGGATTCAAAATTTCTAGGCGAATTCAGTGAGTTCCTAATGGGACATGCTTGTAAGAGTGTGCTTTTCAATATATAGCAACATTTTAAGGAACAGAATCTACGTATCATGGTGAATTCAATAGGTTCCCAATAGGATTCGCAAGTAACCAGCTTGTTATTCAATATAGAGCAATGATTTAACAAACTCAAACACTGTTTCTTTGTGAACTCAGTTAGTTCCCAGTAGCAGGCTCTTGTGATATGTGTACTTTTAAACATTTATCAAAATTTGGTGAGCCGAATCTCAGTAACTTTGTGAATTCACTTAGTTCCCTACAGGCCGCAGTAGTAATAAATGGACTGTTACGGATATCGAAAAATTTTCACGAATGGAATGAAAATTTCTAGGCGAATTCTGTGAGTTCCCAATGGGACATGCTTGTATGAGTATGCTTTTCAATATATAGCAACATTTTTAGGAACGGAATCTAAGTATCATTGTGAATTCAGTAGATCTCCAATAGGATTCGCATGTAAAAAGCTTGTTATTCAAGATAGAGCAACGTTTTAACGAACTGAAACACTGTTTCTTTGTAAATTCAGTTAGATCCCAGTGCAGGCTCTTGTAATATGTGTACTTTTAAAGATTTGTCAAAATTTGGTGAGTCGAATATCAGGAACTTGGTGAATTCACTTAGTTCGCAATAGGCCGCAGTAGCAATAAGTGGTCTGTTGGGGATATAGAAAAATTTTCACGAATGGAATCAAAATTTGTAGGCGAATTTAGTGAGTTCCCAATGGGACATGCTTGTATGAGTGTGCTTTTCAATATATAGCAACATTTTAAGGAACAGAATCTAAGTATCATGGTGAATTCAGTATGTTCCCAATAGGATTCGCATGTAATAAGCTTGTTATTCAAGATAGAGCAACGTTTTAACGAAGTGAAACACTCTTTCTTTGTGAATTCAGTTAGTTCCCAGTAGCAGGCTCTTTTCATATGTGTACTTTTAAAGATTTTCAAAATTTGGTGAGCCGAATCTGAGTAACATGGTGAATTTGGTTAGTTCCCAATAGGCCGCAGTAGTAATAAGTGGACTCTTCGGGATATAGAAAAATTTTCACGAATGGAATCAAACTTTCTAGGTGAATTCAGTGAGTTCCCAATGGGACATGCTTGTATGAGTGTGCTTTTCAATATATAGCAACAGTTTAACGAACGGAATCTAAGTATCATGGTGAATTCTGTAGGTTCCCAAAAGAATTCGCATTTAATAAGCTTGTTATTCAAGATAGAGCAACGTTTTAACGAACTGAAACACTGTTTCTTCGTGAATTCAGTTAGTTCCCAGTAGCAGGCTCTTGTTATATGTATACTATTAAAGATTTCTCAAAATTTGTTGAGCCGAATCTCACATACTTCGTGATTTCAGTTTCTTCCAGTAGGGCTCAGTAGTAATAAGTGGACTGTTTGGGATATAGAAAAATTTTCAGGAATGCAATCAAAATTTCTAGGCGAATTCAGGGAGTTCCCAATGGGACATCCTTGTATGAGTGTGCTTTTCAATATATAGCAACGTTTAAAGGAACGGAATCTAAGTATCATGGTGAATTCAGTAGGTCCCAATAGGATTCACAAGTAATAAGCTTGTTATTCAAGATAGAGCAATGTTTTAACGTACTCAAACACTGTTTCTTTGTGAATTTAGTTAGTTCCCATTAGCAGGCTCTTGTAATATGTGTACTTTTAAAGATTTATCAACATTTCCTGAGCCGAATCTCAGTAACTTCGTGAAGTGGGTAGTTCCAAATAGGCCGCAGTAGTAATAAGTGGACTCTTCGGGATATAGAAAAATTTTCACGAATGGAATCACAATTTCTAGTCGAATTTAGTGAGTTCCCATTGGACATGCTTGTATGAGTGTGCTTTTCAATATATAGCAACATTTTAAAGAACGGATTCTAAGTATCATTGTGAATGCATTAGGTTCCCAAAAGGATTCGCATGTAATACGCTTGCTATTCAAGATAGAGCAACGTTTTAACGAACTGAAACACTGTTTCTTTGTGAATTCAGTTAGTTCCAAGTAGCAGGCTCTTGTAATTTTGTGCTTTTAAAGATTTATCAAAATTTGGTGAGCAGAATCTCAGATACTTGGTGAATTCAGTTTCTTCCCAATAGGGCTCAGTAGTAATAAGTGGACTGTTCGAATATAGAAAAATTTTCACGAATGAAATAAAAATTTCTAGGCGAATTAGGTGAGTTCCCAATGGGACATGCTTGTATGAGTGTGCTTTTCAATATATAGCAACATATTAAGGAACGGAATCTAAGTATCATGGTAAATTCAATAGTTCCCAATAGGATTCGCTTGTAATAAGCTTGTTATTCAAGATCGAGCAACGTTTTAACGAACTGAAGCACTGTTTCTTTGTGAATTCAGTTAGTTCCCAGTAGCAGGTCTAGTAATATGTGTACTTTTAAAGATTTATCAAAATTTGGTGAGCCCAATCTCAGTAACTTGGTGAATTCAGTTTCTTCCCAATAGGGCTAAGTAGTAATAAGTGGACTGTTCGGGATATGGAAAAATTTTCACGAATGGATTCAAAATTTCTAGGCGAATTCAGTGAGTTCCTAATGGGACATGCTTGTAAGAGTGTGCTTTTCAATATATAGCAACATTTTAAGGAACAGAATCTACGTATCATGGTGAATTCAATAGGTTCCCGATAGGATTCGCAAGTAACCAGCTTGTTATTCAATATAGAGCAATGGTTTAACAAACTCAAACACTGTTTCTTTGTGAACTCAGTTAGTTCCCAGTAGCAGGCTCTTGTAATATGTGTACTTTTAAGGATTTATCAAAATTTGGTGAGGCGAATCTCAGTAACTTTGTGAATTCACTTAGTTCCCTACAGGCCGCAGTAGTAATAAATGGACTGTTAGGGATATCGAAAAATTTTCACGAATGGAATGAAAATTTCTAGGCGAATTCAGGGAATTCCCAATGGGACATGCATGTATGAGTGTGTTTTTCAATATATAGCAACATTTTAAGGAACGGAATCTAAGTATCATGGTGAATTCAATAGGTTCCCTATAGGATTCGCATGTAATAAGCATGTTATTCAATATACAGCAACGTTTTAACGAACTGAAACACTGTTTCTTTGTGAATTCAGTTAGTTCCCAGTAGCAGGCTCTTGTAATATGTGTACTTTTAAAGATTTATCAAAATTTGGTGAGCCGAATATCAGGAACTTGGTGAGTTCACTTAGTTCCCAATATGCCGCAAGGAATAAGTGGATTGTTGTGGATATAGAAAAATTTTCACGAATGGAATCAAAATTTCTAGGCGAATTCAGTGAGTTTCCAATGGGACATGCGTGTATGAGTGTGCTTTTCAATATATAGCAACATTTTAAGGAACAGAATCTAAGTATCATGGTGAATTCAGTAGGTTCCCAATAGGATTCGCTTGTAATAAGCTTGTTATTCAAGATGGAGCAACGTTTTAACGAAGTGAAACACTGTTTCTTTGTGAATTTAGTTAGTTCCCAGTAGCAGGCTCTTTTCATATGTGTACTTTTAAAGATTTATCAAAATTTGGTGAGCCGAATCTGAGTAACATGGTGAATTCGGTTAGTTCCCAATAGGCCGCAGTAGTAATAAGTGGACTCTTCGGGATATAGAAAAATTTTCACGAATGGAATCAAACTTTCTAGGTGAATTCAGTGAGTTCCCAATGGGACATGCTTGTATGAGTGTGCTTTTCAATATATAGCAACAGTTTAACGAACGGAATCTAAGTATCATGGTGAATTCAGTAGGTTCCCAAAAGGATTCGCATGTAATAAGCTTGTTATTAAAGATAGAGCAACGTTTTAAGGAACTGAAGCACTGTTTCTTCGTGAATTCAGTTAGTTCCCAGTAGCAGGCTCTTGTAATATGTATACTTTTAAAGATTTCTCAAAATTTGTTGAGCCGAATCTCACATACTTCGTGATTTCAGTTTCTTCCAGTAGGGCTCAGTAGTAATAAGTGGACTGTTCAGGATATAGAAAAATTTTCAGGAATGCAATCAAAATTTCTAGGCGAATTCAGTGAGTTCCCAATGGGACATGCTTGTATGAGTGTGCTTTTCAATATATAGCAACATTTTAAGGAACGGAATCGAAGTATCATGGTGAATTCAGTAGGTCCCAATAGGATTCACAAGTAATAAGCTTGTTATTCAAGATAGAGCAACGTTTTAACGTACTCACACACTGTTTCTTTGTGAATTTAGTTAGTTCCCAGTAGCAGGCTCTTGTAATATGTGTACATTTAAAGATTTATCAAAATTTCCTGAGCCGAATCTCAGTAACTTCGTGAATTCGGGTAGTTCCAAATAGGCCGCAGTAGTAATAAGTGGACTGTTCGGGATATAGAAAAATTTTCAGGAATGGAATCAAAATTTCTAGGCGAATTCAGTGAGTTCCCAATGGGACACGCTTGTATGAGTGTGCATTTCAATATATAGCACATTTTAAGGAACGGATTCTAAGTATCATGTTGAATTCAGTAGGTTCCCAAAAGGATTCGCATGTAATAAGCTTGTCATTCAAGATAGAGCAACGTTGTAACGAACTGAAACACTGTTTCTTTGTTAATTCAGTTAGTTCCAAGTAGCAGGCTCTTGTAATTTTGTGCTTTTAAAGATTTATCAAAATTTGGTGATCAGAATCTCAGATACTTGGTGAATTCAGTTTCTTCCCAATAGGGCTCAGTAGTAATAAGTGGACTGTTCGGGATATAGAAAAATTTTCAAGAATGAAATCAAAATTTCTACGCGAATTCAGGGAGTTCCCAATGGTACATGCTTGTATGAGTGTGCTTTTCAATATATAGCAACATATTAAGGAACGGAATCTAAGTATTTTGGTAAATTCAATAGGTTCCCAATAGGATTCGCATGTAATAAGCTTGTTATTGAAGATAGAGCAAAGTTTTAACGAACTGAAACACTGTTTCTTTGTGAATTCTGTTAGTTCCCAATAGCAGGTCTGGTAATATGTATACTTTTAAAGATTTATCAAACTTTGGTGAGCCGAATGTCAGGAACTTTGAGAATTCACTTAGTTACCAATAGGCCGCAGTAGTAATAAGTGGACTGTTCGCATATAGAAAAATTTTTACGAATGGAATCAAAATTTCTAGCCGAATTCATTGAGTTCCCAATGGGACATGCTTGTATGAGTGATCTTTTCAATATATAGCAACATTTTAAGGAACGGATTCTAAGTATCATGGTGAATTCCATAGGTCCCAATAGGATTCGCAACTAATAAGCTTGTTTTCAAGATAGAGCAATGTTTTAACCAACTCAAACACTGTTTCTTTGTGAATTCAGTTAGTTCCCAGTAGCAGGCTCTTGTAATATGTTTCCTTTAAAATTTATCAAAATTTGGTGAGCCGAATCTGAGTAACATGGTGAATTTGGTTAGTTCCCAATAGGCCGCAGTAGTAATAAGTGGACTCTTCGGAATATAGAAAAATTTTCAAGAATGGAATCAAAATTTCTAGGCGAATTCAGTGAGTTCCCAATGGGACATGCTTATATGAGTGTGCTTTTCAATATATAGCCACAGTTTAACGAACGGAATCTAAGTATCATGGTGAATTCAGTAGGTTCCCAGTAGGATTTGAATTTAATAAGCTTGTTATTCAAGATAGAGCAACGTTTTAACGAACTGAAGCACTGTTTCTTTGTGAATTCAGTTAGTTCCCAGTAGCAGGCTCTTGTAATATGTATACTTTTAAAGATTGATCAAAACTTGTTGAGCCGAATTTCACATACTTCATGAATTCAGTTTCTTCCAGTAGGGCTGAGTAGTAATAAGTGGACTGTTCGGGATATAGAAAAATTTTCAGGAATGGAATCAAAATTTCTAGGCGAATTCAGTGAGTTCCCAATGGGACATGCTTGTATGAGTGTGCTTTTTAATATATAGCAACATTTTAAGGAACGGATTCTAAGTATCATGGTGAATTCAGTAGGTCCCAATAGGATTCACAAGTAATAAGCTTGTTATTCAAGATAGAGCAAAGTTTTAACGTACTCAAACACTGTTTCTTTGTGAATTTAGTTAGTTCCCAGTAGCAGGCTCTTGTAATATGTGTACTTTTAAAGATTAACAAAATTTGGTGAGCCGAATCTGAGTAATATGGTGAATTCGGTTAGTTCCAAATAGGACGCAGTAGTAATAAGTGGACTCTTCGGGATATAGAAAAATTTTAACGATTGGAATCAAAATTTCTAGGCGAATTCAGTGAGTTCCCGATGGGTCATGCTTGTATGAGTGTGCTTTTTAATATATAGCAACAGTTTAACGAACGGAATCTAAGTATCATGGGGAATTCAGTATGTTCCCAATAGGATTCGCATGTAATAAGCATCTTATTCAAGATAGAGCAACGTTTTAACGAACTGAAACACTGTTTCTTTCTGAAATCTGGTAGTTCTCAGTAGCAGGCTCTTGTAATATGTATACTATTAAAGATTTATCAAAATTTGTTGAGCCGAATCTCAAATACTTGGTGAATTCAGTTTCTTCCCAATAGGGCTCAGTAGTAATAAGTGGACTACTCAGGATATTGAAAAATTTTCAGGAATGGAATCAAAATTTCTAGGCGAATTCAGTGAGATCCCAATGGGACATGCTTGTATGAGTGTGCTTTTCAATATATAGCAACATTTTAAGGAAAGGAATCTAAGTGTCTTGGTGAATTCAATAGGTCCCAATAGGATTCGCAAGAAATAAGCTTGTTATTCAAGATAGAGCAATGTTTAAACGAACTCAAACACTGTTTCTTTGTGAATTTAGTTAGTTCCCAGTAGCAGGCTCTTGTAATATGTGTACTTTTAAAGATTTATCAAAATTTAATGAGATGAATCTCAGTAACTTTGTGAATTCACTTAGTTCCCAATAGGGCGCAGTAGTATTAAGTGGACTGTTGGGGATATAGAAAAATTATCACGAATGAAATCAAAATTTCACAGCGAATTCAGTGAGTTCCCAATGGGACATGCTTGTATGAGTGTGCTTTTCAATATATAACAACAGTTTAACGAACGGAATCTAAGTATCATGGGGAATTCAGTATGTTCCCAATAGGATTCGCATGTAATAAGCATCTTATTCAAGATAGAGCAACGTTTTAACGAACTGAAACACTGTTTCTTTCTGAAATCTGGTAGTTCTCAGTAGCAGGCTCTTGTAATATGTATACTATTAAAGATTTATCAAAATTTGTTGAGCCGAATCTCAAATACTTGGTGAATTCAGTTTCTTCCCAATAGGGCTCAGTAGTAATAAGTGGACTACTCAGGATATTGAAAAATTTTCAGGAATGGAATCAAAATTTCTAGGCGAATTCAGTGAGATCCCAATGGGACATGCTTGTATGAGTGTGCTTTTCAATATATAGCAACATTTTAAGGAAAGGAATCTAAGTGTCTTGGTGAATTCAATAGGTCCCAATAGGATTCGCAAGAAATAAGCTTGTTATTCAAGATAGAGCAATGTTTAAACGAACTCAAACACTGTTTCTTTGTGAATTTAGTTAGTTCCCAGTAGCAGGCTCTTGTAATATGTGTACTTTTAAAGATTTATCAAAATTTAATGAGATGAATCTCAGTAACTTTGTGAATTCACTTAGTTCCCAATAGGGCGCAGTAGTATTAAGTGGACTGTTGGGGATATAGAAAAATTATCACGAATGAAATCAAAATTTCACAGCGAATTCAGTGAGTTCCCAATGGGACATGCTTGTATGAGTGTGCTTTTCAATATATAACAACGGTTTAACGAACGGAATCTAAGTATCATGGGGAATTCAGTATGTTCCCAATAGGATTCGCATGTAATAAGCTTGTTATTCAAGACAGAGCAACGTTTTAACGAACTGATAAACTGTTTCTTTGTGAATTCAGTCAGTTCCCAGTAGCAGGCTCTTGTAATAAGTATACTTTTAATGATTTATCAAAATTTGTTGAGCCGAATCTCACATACTTCGTGAATTCAGTTTCTTCCCAATAGGGCTCAGTAGTAATAAGTGGACTGTTCGGGATATAGAAAAAATTTCACGAATGGATTCAAAATTTCTAGGCGAATTCAGTGAGTTCCTAATGGGACATGCTTGTAAGAGTGTGCTTTTCAATATATAGCAAAATTTTAAGGAACAGAATCTAAGTATCATGGTGAAATCAATAGGTTCCCAGTAGGATTCGCAAGTAACCAGCTTGTTATTCAAGATAGAGCAATGTTTTAACGAACTCAAACAATGTTTCTTTGTGAATTCAGTTATTTCCCAGTAGCAGGCTCTTGTAATATGTGTACTTTTAAAGATTTATCAAAATTTGCTGAGCCGAATCTCAGTAACTTTGTGAATTCACTTAGTTCCCAATAGACCGCAGTAGTAAAAAGTGGACTGTTCGGGGTATCGAAAAATTTTAACGAATGAAATGAAAATATCTATTCGAATTCAGTGAGTTCCCAATGGGACATGCTTGTATGAGTGGGCTTTTCAATATATAGCAACATTTTAAGGAACGGATTCTAAGTATCATGGTGAATTCAGTAGGTCCCAATAGGATTCTCATGTAATAAGCTTGTTATTCAAGATAGAGCAACGTTTTAACGAACTGAAAAACTGTTTCTTTGTGAATTCAGTAAGGCCCAGTAGCAGGCTCTTGTAATTGTGTGCTTTTAAAGATTTATCAAAATTTGGTGAGCCGAATCACAGTAAGTTGGTGAATTCGGTTAGTTCCAAATAGGCCGCAGTAGTAATAAGTGGACTGTTCGGAATATAGAAAAATTTTCAGGAATAGAATCAAAATTTCTAGGCGAATTCAGGGAGTTCCCAATGGGACATGCTTGTATGAGTGTGCTTTTCAATACATAGCAAAATTTAAGTAACGGAATCTAAGTACAATGGTGAATTCAGTAGATCTCCAATAGGATTCGCAAGTAATAAGCTTGTTATTCAAGATAGAGCAACGTTTTAACGAACTGAAACACTGTTTCTTTGTGAATTCAGTTAGTTCCCAGTAGCAGGCTCTTGTAATATGTTTCCTTTAAAATTTATCAAAATTTGGTGAGCCGAATCTGAGTAACATGTTGAATTTGTTTAGTTCCCAATAGGCCGCATTAGTAATAAGAGGACTCTTCGGGATATCGAAAAATTTTCACGAATGGAATCAAAATTTCTATGCGAATTCAGTGAGTTCCCAATGGGACATGCTTGTATGAGTGTGCTTTTCAATATATAGCAACAGTTTAACGAACGGAATCTAAGTATCATGGTGAATTCAATAGGTTCCCAGTAGGATTTGAATTTAATAAGCTTGTTATTCAAGATAGAGCAACGTTTTAACGATCTGAAGCAATGATTCTTTGTGAATTCAGTTAATTCCCAGTCGCAGGCCCTTGTAATATGTATACTTTTAAAGATTTATCAAAATTTGTTGAGCCGAATTTCACATACTTCATGAATTCAGTTTCTTTCAGTAGGGCTCAGTAGTAATAAGGGGACTGTTCGGGATATAGAAAAATTTTCAGGAATGGAATCAAAATTTCTAGTCGAATTCAGTGAGTTCCCAATGGGACATGCTTGTATGAGTGTGCTTTTCAATATATAGCACCATTTTAAGGAACGGATTCTAAGTATCATGGTGAAGTCATTAGGTTCCCAAGAGGATTCGCATGTAATACGCTTGCTATTCAAGATAGAGCAATGTTTTAACGAACTGAAACACTGTTTCTTTGTGAATTTAGTTAGTTCCCAGTAGCAGGCTCTTGTAATATGTGTACTTTTAAAGATTTATCAAAATTTCCTGAGCCGAATCTCAGTAACTTCGTGAATTCGGGTAGTTCCAAATAGGCCGCAGTAGTAATAAGTGGACTCTTCGGGATATAGAAAAATTTTCAGGAATGGAATCAAAATTTCTAGTCGAATTCAGTGAGTTCCCAATGGGACATGCTTGTATGAGTGTGCTTTTCAACATATAGCACCATTTTAAGGAACGGATTCTAAGTATCATGGTGAAGTCATTAGGTTCCCAAGAGGATTCGCATGTAATACGCTTGCTATTCAAGATAGAGCAATGTTTTAACGAACTGAAACACTGTTTCTTTGTGAATTCAGTTAGTTCCAAGTAGCAGGCTCTTGTAATTGTGTGCTTTTAAAGATTTATCAAAATTTGGTGAGCAGAATCTCAGATACTTTGTGAATTCAGTTTCTTCCCAATATTGCTCAGTATTAATAAGTGGACTGTTCGGGATATAGAAAAATTTTCACGAATGAAATCAAAATTTCTAGGCGGAGTAGGTGAGTTCCCAATGAGACATGCATGTATGAGTGTGCTTTTCAATATATAGCAACATATTAAGGAACGGAATCTAAGTATCATGGTAAATTCAATAGGTTCCCAATAGGATTCTCATGTAATAAGCTTGTTATTCAAGATAGAGCAACGTTTTAATGAACTGAAACACTGTTTCTTTGTGATTTCAGTTAGTTCCCAGTAGCAGGTCTTGTAATATGTGTACTTTTAAAGATTTATCAAACTTTGGTGAGTCGAATGTCAGGAACTTGGTGAATTCACTTAGTTACCAATAGGCCGCAGTAGTAATAAGTGGACTGTTCGCATATAGAAAAATATTCAGGAATGGAATCAAAATTTCTAGGCGAATTCCGTGAGTTCCCAATGGGACATGCTTGTATGAGTTTGCTTTTCAATATATAACAACAGTTTAACGAACGGAATCTAAGTATCATGGTGAATTCAGTATGTTCCCAATAGGATTCGCATGTAATAAGCTTGTTATTCAAGATAGAGCAACGTTTTAACGAACTGAAACACTGTTTCTTTGTGAATTCAGTTAGTTCCCAGTAGCAGGCTCTTGTAATATGTTTCCTTTAAAATTTATCAAAATTTGGTGAGCCGAATCTGAGTAACATGTTGAATTTGTTTAGTTCCCAATAGGCCGCATTAGTAATAAGAGGACTCTTCGGAATATAGAAAAATTTTCACGAATCGAATCAAAATTTCTAGGCGAATTCAGTGAGTTCCCAATGGGACATGCTTGTATGAGTGTGCTTTTCAATATATAGCAACAGTTTAACGAACGGAATCTAAGTATCATGGTGAATTCAATAGGTTCCCAGTAGGATTTGAATTTAATAAGCTTGTTATTCAAGATAGAGCAACGTTTTAACGATCTGAAGCAATGATTCTTTGTGAATTCAGTTAATTCCCAGTCGCAGGCCCTTGTAATATGTATACTTTTAAAGATTTATCAAAATTTGTTGAGCCGAATTTCACATACTTCATGAATTCAGTTTCTTTCAGTAGGGCTCAGTAGTAATAAGGGGACTGTTCGGGATATAGAAAAATTTTCAGGAATGGAATCAAAATTTCTAGTCGAATTCAGTGAGTTCCCAATGGGACATGCTTGTATGAGTGTGCTTTTCAATATATAGCACCATTTTAAGGAACGGATTCTAAGTATCATGGTGAAATCATTAGGTTCCCAAGAGGATTCGCATGTAATACGCTTGCTATTCAAGATAGAGCAATGTTTTAACGAACTGAAACACTGTTTCTTTGTGAATTTAGTTAGTTCCCAGTAGCAGGCTCTTGTAATATGTGTACTTTTAAAGATTTATCAAAATTTCCTGAGCCGAATCTCAGTAACTTCGTGAATTCGGGTAGTTCCAAATAGGCCGCAGTAGTAATAAGTGGACTCTTCGGGATATAGAAAAATTTTCAGGAATGGAATCAAAATTTCTAGTCGAATTCAGTGAGTTCCCAATGGGACATGCTTGTATGAGTGTGCTTTTCAACATATAGCACCATTTTAAGGAACGGATTCTAAGTATCATGGTGAAGTCATTAGGTTCCCAAGAGGATTCGCATGTAATACGCTTGCTATTCAAGATAGAGCAATGTTTTAACGAACTGAAACACTGTTTCTTTGTGAATTCAGTTAGTTCCAAGTAGCAGGCTCTTGTAATTGTGTGCTTTTAAAGATTTATCAAAATTTGGTGAGCAGAATCTCAGATACTTTGTGAATTCAGTTTCTTCCCAATATTGCTCAGTATTAATAAGTGGACTGTTCGGGATATAGAAAAATTTTCACGAATGAAATCAAAATTTCTAGGCGGAGTAGGTGAGTTCCCAATGAGACATGCATGTATGAGTGTGCTTTTCAATATATAGCAACATATTAAGGAACGGAATCTAAGTATCATGGTAAATTCAATAGGTTCCCAATAGGATTCTCATGTAATAAGCTTGTTATTCAAGATAGAGCAACGTTTTAATGAACTGAAACACTGTTTCTTTGTGATTTCAGTTAGTTCCCAGTAGCAGGTCTTGTAATATGTGTACTTTTAAAGATTTATCAAACTTTGGTGAGTCGAATGTCAGGAACTTGGTGAATTCACTTAGTTACCAATAGGCCGCAGTAGTAATAAGTGGACTGTTCGCATATAGAAAAATATTCAGGAATGGAATCAAAATTTCTAGGCGAATTCCGTGAGTTCCCAATGGGACATGCTTGTATGAGTTTGCTTTTCAATATATAACAACAGTTTAACGAACGGAATCTAAGTATCATGGTGAATTCAGTATGTTCCCAATAGGATTCGCATGTAATAAGCTTGTTATTCAAGATAGAGCAACGTTTTAACGAACTGAAACACTGTTTCTTTGTGAATTCAGTAAGTTCCCAGTAGCAGGCTCTTGTAATATGTATACTTTTAAAGATTTATCAAAATTTATTGAGCCGAATCTCACATACTTCGTGAATTCAGTTTCTTCCCAATAGGGCTCAGTAGTAATAAGTGGATTGTTCGGGATACAGAAAAATTTTCACGAATGGATTCAAAATTTCTAGGCGAATTCAGTGAATTCCTAATGGGAGATGCTTGTAAGAGTGAGGTTTTCAATATATAGCAACATTTTAAGGAACAGAATCTAAGTATCATGGTGAATTCAGTAGTTCCCAATAGGATTCGCAAGTACCCAGCTTGTTATTCAAGATAGAAGAATGGTTTAACGAAATCAAACACTGTTTCTTTGTGAATTCAGTTAGTTCCCAGTAGCAGGCTCTTGTAATATGAGAAGTTTTAAAGATTTATCAAAATTTGGTGAGCCAAATCTCAGTAACTTTGTGAATTCACTTAGTTCCTTATAGGCCGCAGTAGTAATAAGTGGAGTGTTAGGGATATCGAAAAATTTTCACTAATGGAATGAAAATTTCTAGGAGAATTCAGTGAGTTCCCAATGGGACATGCTTGTATGAGTATGCTTTTCAATATATAGCAACATTTTAAGGAACGCAATCTAAGTATCTTGGTGAATTCAGTAGATCTCCAATAGAATTCGCATGTAATAAGCTTGTTATTCAAGATAGAGCAACGTTTTAACGAACTGAAACACTGTTTCTTTGTAAATTCAGGTAGTTCCCAGTAGCAGGCTCTTGTAATTGTGTGCTTTTAAAGATTTATCAAAATTTGGTGACCCGAATCTCAGTAACTTCGTGAATTCGGGTAGTTCCAAATAGGCCGCAGTAGTAATAAGTGGACTCTTCGGGATATCGAAAAATTTACACGAATGGAATCAAAATTTCAAGGCGAATTCAGTGAGTTCCCAATGGGACATGCTTGTATGAGTGTGCTTTTCAATATATAGCAACATTTTAAGGAACAGAATCTAAGTATCATGGTGAATTCAGTTGTTTCCCAATATGATTCGCATGTAATAAGCTTGTTATTCAAGATAGAGCAACGTTTTAACGAACTGAAACACTGTTTCTTTGTGAATTCAGTAAGGCCCAGTAGCAGCCTTTAGTAATTGTGTGCTTTTAAAGATTTATCAAAATATGGTGAGCCGAATATCAGTAAGTTTGTGAATTCGGTTAGTTCCCAATAGTCCGCCGTAGTAATAAGTGGACTGTTCGGGATATAGAAAAATTTTCAGGAATGGAATCAAAATTTCTAGGCGAATTCAGGGAATTCCCAAAGGGACATGCTTGTATGAGTGAGCTTTTCAATATATAGCTACATTTTAAGTAAAGGAATCTAAGTATAATGGTGAATTCAGTAGATCTCCAATAGGATTCGCATGTAATAAGAATGTTATTCAAGATAGAGCAACGTTTTAACGAACTGAAACAGTGTTTCTTTGTGAATTCAGTTAGTTCCCAGTAGCAGGCTCTTGTAATATGTGTACTTTTAAAGATTTATCACAATTTGGTGAGCCGAATCTCAGTAACTTCGTGAATTCGTGTAATTCCAAATAGGCCGCAGTAGTAATAAGTGGACTGTTCGAGATATAGAAAAATTTTCACGAATGAAATCAAAATTTCTAGGCGAATTCAGGGAGTTCCCAATGGGACATGCTTGTATGAGTGTGTTTTTCAATATATAGCAACATTTTAAGAAATGGAATCTAAGTATCATGGTGAATTCAGTAGGTTCCCAATAGGATTCGCATGTAATAAGCATGTTATTCAATATAGAGCAACGTTTTAACGAACTGAAACACTGTTTCTTTGTGAATTCAGTTAGTTCCCAGGAGCAGGCTCTTGTAATATGTGTACTTTTAAAGATTTATCAAAATTTGGTGAGCCGAATGTCAGGAACTTGGTGAATTCACTTAGTTCCCAATAAGCCGCAGTAGTAATAAGTGGACTGTTGGGGATATAGAAAAATTTTCACGAATGGAATCAAAATTTCTAGGCGAAATTACTGAGTTCCCAATGGGACATGCTTGTATGAGTGTGCTTTTCAATATTTAGCAACATTTTAAGGAACAGAATCTAAGTATCATGGTAAATTCAGTAGGTTCCCAATAGGATTCGCAGGTAATAAGCTAGTTATTCAAGATAGAGCAACGTTTTAACGAACTGAAACATGATTCTTTGTGAATTCAGTTAGTTCCCAGTAGCAGGCTCTTGTAATTGTGTGCTTTTAAAGATTTATCAAAATTTGGTGAGCCGAATCTGAGTAACATGGTGAATTCGATTAGTTCCCAATAGGCCGCAGTAGTAAAAAGTGGACTCTCGGGATATAGAAAAATTTTCACGAATCGAATCAAAATTTCTAGGCGAATTCAGTGAGTTCCCAATGGGACATGCTTGTATGAGTGTGCTTTTCAATATATAGCACAGTTTAACGAACGGAATCTAAGTATCCTGGTGAATTCAGTAAGTTCCCAATAGGATTCGCAGGTAATAAGCTTGTTATTCAAGATAGAGCAACGTTTTAACGAACTGAAGCACTTTTTCTTTGTGAACTCAGTTAGTTCCCAGTAGCAGGCTCCTGTAATATGTATACTTTTAAAGATTTATCACAATTTGTTGAGCCGAATCTCACATACTACGTGAATTCAGTTTCTTCCCAATAGGGTTCAGTAGTAATACGTGGACTATACGGGATATAGAAAAATTTTCACGAATGGAATGAAAATTTCTAGGCGCATTCAGTGAGTTCCCAATGGTACATGCTTGTATGAGTGTGCTTTTCAATATATAGCAACATTTTAAGGAACTGAATCTGAGTATCATGGTGAATTCAATAGGTCCCAATAGGATTCGCAAGTAATAACCTTGTTATTCAAGATAGAGCAATGTTTTAACGAATTGAAACACTGTTTCTTTGTGAATTCAGTTAGTTCCCAGTAGCAGGCTCTTGTAATATGTGTACTTTTAAAGATTTATCAAAATATGGTGAGACGAATCTCAGTAACTTTGTGAATTGACTTAGTTCCCAATAGGCCGCATTAGTAATAAGTGGACTGTTCGGGATATCGAAAAATTTTCACGAATGGAATGAAATTTCTATGCGAATTCATTGAGTTCCCAATGGGACATGCTTGTATGAGTGTGCTTTTCAATATATAGCAACATTTTAAGGAACGGAATCTAAGTATCATGGTGAATTCAGTAGTTCCCAATAGGATTCGCATGTAATAAGCTTGGTATTCAAGATAGAGCAACGTTATAACGAACTGAAACACTGTTTCTTTGGGAATTCAGTAAGGCCCAGTAGCAGGCTCCTGTAATTGTGTGCTTTTAAAGATTTATCAAAATTTGGTGAGCCGAATCTCACATACTTCGTGAATTCAGTTTCTTCCAGTAGTGCTCAGTAGTAATAAGTGGACTGTTCAGGATTTAGAAAAATTTTCAGGAATGGATTCAAATTTCTAGGCGAATTCAGTGAGTTCCCAATGGGAAATGCTTGTATGAGTGTGCTTTTCAATATATAGCAACATTTTAAGGAACGGAATCTAAGTATCATGGTGAATTCAGTAGTTCCCAATAGGATTCACAAATAATAAGCTTGTTATTCAAGATAGAACAACGTTTTAACGTACTCAAACACTGTTTCTTTGTGAATTTAGTTAGTTCCCAGTAGCAGGCTCTTGTAATATGTGTACTTTTAAAGATTTATCAAAATTTCCTGAGCCGAATCTCAGTAACATGGTGAATTCGGTTAATTCCAAGTAGGCCGCAGTAGTAATAAGTGGACTGTTCGGGATATAGAAAAATTTTCACGAATGGAATCAAAATTTCTAGGCGAATTCAGTGAGTTCCCAATGGGACATGCTTGTATGAGTGTGCTTTTCAATATATAGCAACATTTTAAAGAACAGAATATAAGTATCATGGTGAATTCAGTAGGTTCCCAATAGGATTCGCATGTAATAAACTAGTTATTCAAGATAGAGCAACGTTTTAACGAACTGAAACACTGTTTCTTTGTGAATTCAGTAAGGCCCAGTAGCAGCCTTTAGTAATTGTGTGCTTTTAATGATTTATCAAAATTTGGTGAGCCGAATATCAGTAAGTTGGTGAATTCGGTTAGTTCCCAATAGGCCGCCGTAGTAATATGTGGACTGTTCGGGATATAGAAAAATTTTTAAGAATGGAATCAAAATTTGTAGGCGAATTCAGGGAGTTCCCAAAGGGACATGCTTGTATGAGTGTGCTTTTCAATATATAGCTACATTTTAAGTAACGGAATCTAAGTATCATGGTGAATTCAGTAGATCTCCAAGAGGATTCGCATGTAATAAGCATGTTATTCAAGATAGAGCCACTTTTTAACGAACTGAAACAATGTTTGTTTGTGAATTCAGTTAGTTCCCAGTAGCAGGCTCTTGTAATATATGTACTTTTAAAGATTTATCAAAATTTGGTGAGCCGAATCTGAGTAACATGGTGAATTCGGTTAGTTCCCAATAGGCCGCAGTAGTAAAAAGTGGACTCTTCGGGATATAGAAAAATTTTCACGAATCGAATCAAAATTTCTAGGCGAATTCAGTGAGTTCCCAATGGGTCATGCTTGTATGAGTGTGCTTTTCAATATATAGCAACAGTTTAACGAACGGAATCTAAGTATCATGGTGAACTCATTAGGTTCCCAAAAGGATTCGCATGTAATACTCTTGCTATTCAAGATAGAGCAACGTTTTAACAACTGAAACACTGTTTCTTTGTGAATTCAGTTAGTTCCAAGTAGCAGGCTCTTGTAATATTGTGCTTTTAAAGATTTATCAAAATTTGGTGCGCAGAATCTCAGATACTTGGTGAATTCAGTTTCTTCCCAATAGGGATCAGTAGTAATAAATGGACTGTTCGGGATATAGAAAAATTTTCAGGAATGGAATCAAAATTTCTAGGCGAATTAGGTGAGTTCCCAATGGGACATGCTTGTATGAGTGTGCTTTTCAATATATAGCAACATATTAAGGGCCGGGATCTAAGTATCATGGTAAATTCAATAGGTTCCCAATAGGATTCTCATGTAATAAGCATGTTATTCAAGATAGAGCAACGTTTTATAGAACTGAAACACTGTTTCTTTGTGAATTCAGTTAGTTCCCAGTAGCAGGTCTTGTAATATGTGTACTTTTAAAGATTTATCAAACTTTGGTGAGCCGAATGTCAGGAACTTGGTGAATTCACTTAGTTACCAATAGGCCGCTGTAGTAATAAGTGGACTGTTCGCATATAGAAAAATTTTCAGGTTCGATTCAAAATTTCTAGGCGAATTCAATGAGTTCCCAATGGGACATGCTTGTATGAGTGTGTTTTTCAATATATAGCAACAGTTTAACGAAAGGAATCTAAGTATCATGGTGAATTCAGTATGTTCCCAATAGGATTCGGATGTAATATGCTTGTTATTAAAGACATAGCAACGCTTTAACGAACTGAAACACTGTTTCTTTGTGAATTCAGTCAGTTCCCAGTAGCAGGCTCTAGTAATATGTATACTTTTAAAGATTTATCAAAATTTGTTGAGCCGAATCTCAAATACTTCGTGAATTCAGTTTCTTCCAGTAGGGCTCAGTAGTAATAAGTGGACTGTTCTGGATATAGAAAAATTTTCAGGAATGGAATCAAAATTTCTAGGCGCATTCAGTGAGTTCCCAATGGGACATGCTTGTATGAGTGTGCTTTTCAATATATAGCCACATTTTAAGGAACTGAATCTGAGTATCATGGTGAATTCAATAGGTCCCAATAGGATTCGCAAGTAATAACCTTGTTATTCAAGATAGAGCAATGTTTTAACGAATTGAAACACTGTTTCTTTGTGAATTCAGTTAGTTCCCAGTAGCAGGCTCTTGTAATATGTGTACTTTTAAAGATTTATCAAAATATGGTGAGCCGAATCTCAGTAACTTTGTGAATTGACCTAGTTCCCAATAGGCCGCATTAGTAATAAGTGGACTGTTCGGGATATCGAAAAATTTTCACGAATGGAATGAAAATTTCTATGCGAAATCATTGAGTTCCCAATGGGACATGCTTGTATGAATGTGCTTTTCAATATATAGCAACATTTTAAGGAACGGATTGTAAGTATCATGGTGAATTCAGTAGGTTCCCAATAGGATTCGCATGTAATAAGCTTGGTATTCAAGATAGAGCAACGTTATAACGAACTGAAACACTGTTTCTTTGGGAATTCAGTAAGGCCCAGTAGCAGGTTCCTGTAATTGTGTGCTTTTAAAGATTTATCAAAATTTGGTGAGCCGAATCTCACATACTTCGTGAATTCAGTTTCTTCCAGTAGTGCTCAGTAGTAATAAGTGGACTGTTCAGGATTTAGAAAAATTTTCAGGAATGGAGTCAAATTTCTAGGCGAATTCAGTGAGTTCCCAATGGGAAATGCTTGTATGAGTGTGCTTTTCAATATATAGCAACATTTTAAGGAACGGAATCTAAGTATCATGGTGAATTCAGTAGTTCCCAATAGGATTCACAAATAATAAGCTTGTTATTCAAGATAGAACAACGTTTTAACGTACTCAAACACTGTTTCTTTGTGAATTTAGTTAGTTCCCAGTAGCAGGCTCTTGTAATATGTGTACTTTTAAAGATTTATCAAAATTTCCTGAGCCGAATCTCAGTAACATGGTGCATTCGGTTAATTCCAAGTAGGCCGCAGTAGTAATAAGTGGACTGTTCGGGATATAGAAAAATTTTCACGAATGGAATCAAAATTTCTAGGCGAATTCAGTGAGTTCCCAATGGCACATGCTTGTATGAGTGTGCTTTTCAATATATAGCAACATTTTAAAGAACAGAATCTAAGTATCATGGTGAATTCAGTAGGTTCCATATAGGATTCGCATGTAATAAGCTAGTTATTCAAGATAGAGCAACGTTTTAACGAACTGAAACACTGTTTCTTTGTGAATTCAGTAAGGCCCAGTAGCAGCCTTTAGTAATTGTGTGCTTTTAATGATTTATCAAAATTTGGTGAGCCGAATATCAGTAAGTTGGTGAATTCGGTTAGTTCCCAATAGGCCGCCGTAGTAATAAGTGGACTGTTCGGGATATAGAAAAATTTTTAGGAATGGAATCAAAATTTGTAGGCGAATTCAGGGAGTTCCCAAAGGGACATGCTTGTATGAGTGTGCTTTTCAATATATAGCTACATTTTAAGTAACGGAATCTAAGTATCATGGTGAATTCAGTAGATCTCCAAGAGGATTCGCATGTAATAAGCATGTTATTCAAGATAGAGCCACTTTTTAACGAACTGAAACAATGTTTGTTTGTGAATTCAGTTAGTTCCCAGTAGCAGGCTCTTGTAATATATGTACTTTTAAAGATTTATCAAAATTTGGTGAGCCGAATCTGAGTAACATGGTGAATTCGGTTGGTTCCCAATAGGCCGCAGTAGTAAAAAGTGAACTCTTCGGGATATAGAAAAATTTTCACGAATTGAATCAAAATTTCTAGGCGAATTCAGTGAGTTCCCAATCGGACATGCTTGTATGAGTGTGCTTTTCAATATATAGCAACAGTTTAACGAACGGAATCTAAGTATCATCGTGAACTCATTAGGTTCCCAAAAGGATTCGCATGTAATACTCTTGCTATTCCAGATAGAGCAACGTTTTAACAACTGAAACACTGTTTCTTTGTGAATTCAGTTAGTTCCAAGTAGCAGGCTCTTGTAATATTGTGCTTTTAAAGATTTTTCAAAATTTGGTGAGTAGAATCTCAGATATTTGGTGAATTCAGTTTCTTCCCAATAGGGATCAGTAGTAATAAATGGACTGTTCTGGATATAGAAAAATTTACACGAATGAAATCAAAATTTCTAGGCGAATTAGGTGAGTTCCCAATGGGACATGCTTGTATGAGTGTGCTTTTCAATATATAGCAACATATTAAGGGCCGGGATCTAAGTATCATGGTAAATTCAATAGGTTCCCAATAGGATTCGCATGTAATAAGCATGTTATTCAAGATAGAGCAACGTTTTATAGAACTGAAACACTGTTTCTTTGTGAATTCAGTTAGTTCCCAGTAGCAGGTCTTGTAATATGTGTACTTTTAAAGATTTATCAAACTTTGGTGAGCCGAATGTCAGGAACTTGGTGAATTCACTTAGTTACCAATAGGCCGCTGTAGTAATAAGTGGACTGTTCGCATATAGAAAAATTTTCAGGTTCGATTCAAAATTTCTAGGCGAATTCAATGAGTTACCAATGGGACATGCTTGTATGAGTGTGTTTTTCAATATATAGCAACAGTTTAACGAAAGGAATCTAAGTATCATGGTGAATTCAGTATGTTCCCAATAGGATTCGGATGTAATATGCTTGTTATTCAAGACATAGCAACGCTTTAACGAACTGAAACACTGTTTCTTTGTGAATTCAGTCACTTCCCAGTAGCAGGCTCTAGTAATATGTATACTTTTAAAGATTTATCAAAATTTGTTGAGCCGAATCTCAAATACTTCGTGAATTCAGTTTCTTCCAGTAGGGCTCAGTAGTAATAAGTGGACTGTTCTGGATATAGAAAAATTTTCAGGAATGGAATCAAAATTTCTAGGCGAATTCAGTGAGTTCCCAATGGGACATGCTTGTATGAGTGTGCTTTTCAATATATAGCAACATTTTAAGGAACGGAATCTAAGTATCATGGTGAATTCAGTAGGTCCCAATAGGATTCACAAATAATAAGCTTGTTATTCAAGATAGAGCAACGTTTTAACGTACTTAAACACTGTTTCTTTGTGAATTCAGTTAGTTCCCAGTAGCAGGCTCTTGTAATATGTGTACTTCTAAAGATTTATCAAAATTTCCTGAGCCTAATCTCAGTAACTTCGTGAATTCGGGTAGTTCCAAATAGGCCGCAGTAGTAATAAGTGGACTCTTCGGGATATAGAAAAATTTTCACGATGGAATCAAAATTTCTAGGCGAATTCAGTGAGTTCCCAATGGGACATGCTTGTATGCGTGTGCTTTTCAATATATAGCAACAGCTTAAGGAACGCAATCTAAGTATCTTGTTGAATTCAGTAGGTTCCCAAAAGGATTCGCATGTAATAAGCTTGTTATTCAAGATAGAGCAACGTTTTAACGAACTGAAACACTGTTTCTTTGTGAATTCAGTTAGTTCCAAGTAGCAGGCTCTTGTTATTTTGTTCTTTTAAAGATTTATCAAAATTTGGTGAGCAGAATCTCATATACTTGGTGAATTCAGTTTCTTCCCAATAGGGCTCAGTAGTAATAAGTGGACTGTTCGGGATGTAGAAAAATTTCACGAATGAAATCAAAATTTCTAGGAGAATTCAGGGAGTTCCCAATGGGACATGCTTGTATGAGTGTGCTTTTCAATATATAGCAACATATTAAGGAACGGAATCTATGTATCATGGTGAATTCAGCAGATCTCCTATAGGATTCGCATGTAATAAGCTTGTTATTGAAGATAGAGCAACGTTTTAACGAACTGAAACACTGTTTCTTTGAGAATTCAGTTAGTTCCCAGTAGCAGGTCTTGTAATACGTGTACTTTTAAAGATTTATCAAAATTTGGTGAGTCGAATGTCAGGAACTTGGTGAATTCACTTAGTTACCAATAGGCCGCTGTAGTAATAAGTGGACTGTTCGCATATAGAAAAATTTTCAGGTTCGAATCAAAATTTCTAGGCGAATTCAGTGAGTTCCCAATGGGACATGCTTGTATGAGTGTGCTTTTCAATATATAGCAACATTTTAAGGCACGGATTCTAAGTATCATGGTGAATTCAAAAGGTCCCAATAGGATTCACATTTAATAAGCTTGTTATTCAAGACAGAGCAATGTTTTAACGAATTGAAACACTGTTTCTTTGTGAATTCAGTTAGTTCCCAGTAGCAGGATCGTGTAATATGTGTACTTTTAAAGATTTATCAAATTTGGTTAGCCGAATCTCAGTAACTTTGTGAATTCACTTAGATCCCAATAGGCCGCAGTAGTAATAAGTGGACTGTTCGGGGTATCAAAAAATTTTCACGAATAAAATGAAAAGATCTATGTGAATTCAGGGAGTTCCCAATGGGACATGCTTGTATGAGTCTGCTTTTCAATATAGAGCAACATTTTAAGGAACGGATTCTATGTATCATGGTGAATTCAGTAGGTTCCCAATAGGATTCGCATGTAATAAGCTTGTTATTCAAGATAGAGCAACGTTTTAACAAACTGAAACACTGTTTCTTTGTGAATTCAGTTAGTTCCCAGTAGCAGGCTCTTGTAATATGTATACTTTTAAAGACTTATCAAAATTTGTTGAGCCGAATCTCACATACTTCGTGAATTCAATTTCTTCCCAATAGGGCTCAGTAGTAATAAGTGGACTGTTCGGGATATAGAAAAATTTTCAGTAATGGAATGAAAATTTCTAGGCGAATTCAGTGAGTTCCCAAAGGGACATGCATGTATGAGTGTGCTTTTCAATATATAGCAACAGTTTAACGAACGGAATCTAAGTATCATGGTGAACTCATTAGGTTCCCAAAAGGATTCGCATGTAATACTCTTGCTATTCAAGATAGAGCAACGTTTTAACAACTGAAACACTGTTTCTTTGTGAATTCAGTTAGTTCCAAGTAGCAGGCTCTTGTAATTTTGTGCTTTTAAAGTTTTATCAAAATTTGGTGAGCAGAATCTCAGATACTTGGTGAATTCAGTTTCTTCCCAATAGGGATCAGTAGTAATAAATGGACTGTTCGGGATATAGAAAAATTTTCACGAATGAAATCAAAATTTCTAGGCGAATTAGGTGAGTTCCCAATGGGACATGCTTGTATGAGTGTGCTTTTCAATATATAGCAACATATTAAGGGCCGTGATCTAAGTATCATGGTAAATTCAATAGGTTCCCAATAGGATTCGCATGTAATAAGCATGTTATTCAAGATAGAGCAACGTTTTAAAGAACTGAAACACTGTTTCTTTGTGAATTCAGTTAGTTCCCAGTAGCAGGTCTTGTAATATGTGTACTTTTAAAGATTTATCAAACTTTGGTGAGCCGAATGTCAGGAACTTGGTGAATTCACTTAGTTAGTAATAGGCCGCTGTAGTAATAAGAGGACTGTTCGCATATAGAAAAATTTTCAGGTTCGATTCAAAATTTCTAGGCGAATTCAATGAGTTACCAATGGGACATGCTTGTATGAGTGTGCTTTTCAATATATAGCAACAGTTTAACGAAAGGAATCTAAGTATCATGGTGAATTCAGTATGTTCCCAATAGGGTTCGGATGTAATAAGCTTGTTATTCAAGACATAGCAACGCTTTAACGAACTGAAACACTGTTTCTTTGTGAATTCAGTCAGTTCCCAGTAGCAGGCTCTAGTAATATGTATACTTTTAAAGATTTATCAAATTTGTTGAGCCGAATCTCAAATACTTCGTGAATTCAGTTTCTTCCAGTAGGGCTCAGTAGTAATAAGTGGACTGTTCTGGATATAGAAAAATTTTCAGGAATGGAATCAAAATTTCTAGGCGAATTCAGTGAGTTCCCAAAGGGACATGCTTGTATGAGTGTGCTTTTCAATATATAGCAACATTTTAAGGAACGGAATCTAAGTATCATGATGAATTCAGTAGGTCCCAATAGGATTCACAAATAATAAGCTTGTTATTCAAGATAGAGCAACGTTTTAACGTACTTAAACACTGTTTCTTTGTGAATTTAGTTAGTTCCCAGTAGCAGGCTCTTGTAATATGTGTACTTTTAAAGATTTATCAAAATTTCCTGAGCCGAATCTCAGTAACTTCGTGAATTCGGGTAGTTCCAAATAGGCCGCAGTAGTAATAAGTGGACTGTTCGGTATATAGAAAAATTTTCACGAATGAATCAAAATTTCTAGGCGAATTCAGTGAGTTCCCAATGGGACATGCTTGTATGCGTGTGCTTTTCAATATATAGCAACAGTTTAAGGAACGCATTCTAAGTATCTTGTTGAATTCAGTAGGTTCCCAAAAGGATTCGCATGTAATAAGCATGTTATTCAAGATAGAGCAACGTTTTAACGAACTGAAACACTGTTTCTTTGTGAATTCAGTTAGTTCCAAGTAGCAGGCTCTTGTTATTTTGTTCTTTTAAAGATTTATCAAAATTTGGTGAGCAGAATCTCATATACTTGGTGAATTCAGTTTCTTCCCAATAGGGCTCAGTAGTAATAAGTGGACTGTTCGGGATGTAGAAAAATTTTCACGAATGAAATCAAAATTTCTAGGGAATTCAGGGAGTTCCCAATGGGACATGCTTGTATGAGTGTGCTTTTCAATATATAGCAACATATTAAGGAACGGAATCTAAGTATCATCGTGAATTCAGTAGGTCTCCAATAGGATTCGCATGTAATAAGCTTGTTATTGAAGATAGAGCAACGTTTTAACGAACTGAAACACTGTTTCTTGGAGAATTCAGTTAGTTCCCAGTAGCAGGTCTTGTAATACGTGTACTTTTAAAGATTTATCAAAATTTGGTGAGTCGAATGTCAGGAACTTGGTGAATTCACTTAGTTACCAATAGGCCGCTGTAGTAATAAGTGGACTGTTCGCATTTAGAAAAATTTTCAGGTTCGAATCAAAATTTCTAGGCGAATTCAGTGAGTTCCCAATGGGAAATGCTTGTATGAGTGTGCTTTTCAATATATAGCAACATTTTAAGGAACGGATTCTAAGTATCATGGTGAATTCATAAGGTCCCAATAGGATTCACATTTAATAAGCTTGTTTTTCAAGATAGAGCAATGTTTTAACGAATTGAAACACTGTTTCTTTGTGAATTCAGTTAGTTCCCAGTAGCAGGATCGTGTAATATATGTACTTTTAAAGATTTATCAAATTTGGTTAGCCTAATCTCAGTAACTTTGTGAATTCACTTAGATCCCAATAGGCCGCAGTAGTAATAAGTGGACTGTTCGGGGTATCAAAAAATTTTCACGAATAAAATGAAAAGATCTATGTGAATTCAGTGAGTTCCCAATGGGACATGCTTGTATGAGTGTGTTTTCAATATATAGCAACATTTTAAGGAACGGATTCTAAGTATCATTGTGAATTCAGTAGGTTCCCAATAGGATTCTCATGTTAAGCTTGTTATTCAAGATAGAGCAAAGTTTTAACGAACTGAAACACTGTTTCTTTGTGAATTCAGTAAGGCCCAGTAGCAGTCTCTTGTAATTGTGTGCTTTAAAAGATTTATCAAAATTTGGTGAGCCGAATCTCAGTAAGTTGGTGAATTCGGTTAGTTCCCAATAGGCCGCAGTAGTAATAAGTGGACTGTTCGGGATATAGAAAAATTTTCAGGAATGGAATCAAAATTTCTAGGCGAATTCAGGGAGTTCCCAATGGGACATGCTTGTATGAGTGTGCCATTCAATACATAGCCACATTTTAAGTAACGGAATCTAAGTACCATGGTGAATTCAGTAGATCTCCAATAGGATTCACAAGTAATAAGCTTGTTATTCAAGATAGAGCAACGTTTTAACGAACTGAAACACTGTTTCTTTGTGAATTCAGTTAGTTCCCAGTAACAAGCTCTTGTAATATGTTTCCTTTAAAGATTTATCAAAATTTGGTGAGCCGAATCTTAGTAACATGGTGAATTTTGTTAGTTCCCAATAGGCCGCAGTAGTAATAAGTGGACTCTTCGGGATATAGAAAAATTTTCAGGAATGGAATCAAAATTTCTAGGCGAATTCAGTGAGTTCCCAATGGGACATGCATGTATGAGTGTTCATTTCAATATATAGGAACATTTTAAGGAAAGGAATCTAAGTATCATGGTGAATTCAATAGGTTCCCAATAGGATTCGTAAGTAACAAGCTTGTTATTCAAGATTGAGCAATGTTTTAACGAACTCAAACACTGTTTCTTTGTGAATTCAATTAGTTCCCAGTAGCAGGCTCTTGTAATATGTGTACTTTTAAAGATTTATCAAAATATGGTGAGCCGAATCTCAGTAACTTTGTGAATTCACTTACTTCCCAATAGGCCGCAGCAGTATTAAGTGGACTGCTCGGGATATAGAAAAATTTTCACGAATGCAATCAAAATTTCTAGGCGAATTCAGTGAGTTCCAATGAGACATGCTTTTATGAGTTTGCTTTTCAAAATAGAGCAACATTTTAAGGAACGGAATCTAAGTATCATGGTGAATTCAGTAGGTTCCCAATAGGATTCGCATGTAATAAGCTTGTTATTCAAGATAGAGCAACGTTTTAACGAACTGAAACACTATTTCTTTGTGAATTCAGTTAGTTCCCAGTAGGAGGCTCTTGAAATATGTATACTTTTAAAGATTTATCAAAATGTGTTGAGCCGAATCTCAGACACTTGATGAATTCAGTTTCTTCCCAATCGGGATCAGTAGTAATAAGTGGACTGTTCGGGATATAGAAAAATCTTCAGGAATGGAATCAAAATTTCTAGGCGAATTCAGTGAGTTCCCAATGGGACATGCTCGTATGAGTGTGCTTTTCAATATATAGCAACATTTTAAGGAACAGAATCTAAGTATCATCGTGAATTCATTAGGTCACAATAGGATTCGCATATAATAAGCTTGTTATTCAAGATAGAGCAACGTTTTAACGAACTGAAACACTGTTTCTTTGTGAATTCAGTTAGTTCCACGTTGCAGGCTCTTGTAATTTTGTGCTTTTCAAGATTTATCAAAATTTGGTGAGCAGAATCTCAGATACTTGGTAAATTCAGTTTCTTCCCAATAGGGCTAAGTAGTAATAAGTGGACTGTTTGGGATATATAAAATTTTCACGAATGAAATCAAAATTTCTAGGCGAATTCAGGGAGTTCCCAATGGGACATACTTGTTTGAGTGTGCATTTCAATATATAGCAACATATTAAGGAACGGAATCTAAGTATCATGGTAAATTCAATAGGTTCCCAATAGGATTCGCATGTAATAAGCTTGTTATTGAAGATAGAGCAACGTTTTAACGAACTGAAACACTGTTTCTTTGTGAATTCAGTTAGTTCCCAGTAGCAGGCTCTTGTAATATGTTTCCTTTAAAGATTTATCAAAATTTGGTGAGCCGAATCTGAGTAACATGGTGAATTTGGTTAGTTCCCAATAGGCCGCAGTAGTAATAAGAGGACTCTTCGGGATATAGAAAAATTTTCAGGAATAGAATCAAAATTTCTAGGCGAATTCAGTGAGTTCCCAATGGGACATACATGTATGTGTGTGCTCTTCAATATATAGCAACATTTTAAGGAACGGAATCTAAGTATCATGGTGAATTCAGTAGGTTCCCAATAGGATTCACATTTAATAAGCTTGTTATTCAAGATAGAGCAACGTTTTAACGAACTGAAGCACTGTTTCCTTGTGAATTCAGTTAGTTCCCAGTAGCAGGCTCTTGTAATATGTATACTTTTAAAGACTTATCAAAATTTGTTGAGCCGAATTTCACATACTTCGTGAATTCAGTTTCTTCCCAATAGGGCTCAGTAGTAATAAGTGGACTGTTCGGGATATAGAAAAATTTTATGGAATGGAATGAAAATTTCTAGGCGAATTCAGTGAGTTCCCAAGGGGACATGCTTGTATGAGTGTGCTTTTCAATATTTAGCAACATTTTAAGGAACTGAATCTAAGTATCATGGTGAATTCAGTAGGTCCCAACAGGATTCACAAGTAATAATCTTGTTATTCAAGATAGAGCAACGTTTTAACATACTCAAACACTGTTTCTTTGTGAATTTAGTTAGTTCCCAGTAGCAGGCTCTTGTACTATGTTAACTTTTAAAGAGTTAGCAAAATTTCCTGAGCCGAATCTCAGTAACTTCGTGAATTCGGGTAGTTCCAAATAGGCCGCAGTAGTAATAACTGGACTGTTCGGGATATAGAAAAATTTGCACGAATGGAATCAAAATTTCTAGGCGAATTCAGTGAGTTCCCAATGGGACATGCTTGTATGAGTGTGCTTTTTAATATATAGCAACATTTTAAGGAACGGATTCTAAGTATCATGGTGAAATCAGTAGGTTCCCAATAGGATTGGCATGTAATAAGCTTGTTATTCAAGATAGAGCAACGTTTTAACGAACTGAAACACTGTTTCTTTGTGAATTCAGTTAGTTCCACGTAGCAGGCTCTTGTAATATGTGTGCTTTTCAAGATTTATCAAAATTTGGTGAGCCGAATCTCAGTAAGTTGGTGAAATCGGTTATTTCCCAATAGGCCGCAGTAGTAATAAGTGGACTGTTCGGGATATAGAAAAATTTTCAGGAATGGAATCAAAATTTGTAGGGGAAATCAGGGAGTTCCCAATGGGACATGCTTGTATGAGTGTGCTTTTCAATATATAGCAACATTTTAAGTAACCGAATCTAAGTATCATGGTGAATTCAGTAGATCTTCAATAGGATTCGCAAGTAATAAGCTTGTTATTCAAGATCGAGCAAAGTTTTAACGAACTGAAACACTGTTTCTTTGTGAATTCAGTTAGTTCCCAGTAGCAGGCTCTTGTAATATGTGTCCTTTAAAGATTTATCAAAATTTGGTGAGCCGAATCTCAGTAACATTGTGAATTCACTTAGTTCCCAATAGGCCGCAGTAGTAATAAGTGGACTCTTAGGGATATAGAAAAATTTTCACGAATGGAATCAAAATTTCTAGGCGAATTCAGTGAGTTACCAATGTGACAAGCTTGTATGAGTATGCTTTTCAATATATAGCAACAGTTTAACGAACGGAATCTAAGTATCATGTTGAATTCAGTAGGTTCCCAATAGGATTCACATTTAATAAGCTTGTTATTCAAGATAGAGCAATGTTTTAACGAACTGAAGCACTGTTTCTTGTGAATTCAGTTAGTTCCCAGTAGCAGGCTCTTGTAATATGTATACTTTTAAAGATTTATCAAAATTTGTTGAGCCGAATCTCAGATACTTGGTGAATTCAGTTTTGTCCCAATAGGGCTCAGTAGTAATAAGTGGACTGTTCGGGATATAGAAAAATTTTCAGGAATGGAATCAAAATTTCTAGGCGAATTCAGTGAGTTCCCAATGGGACATACTTTTGTGAGTGTGCTTTTCAATATATAGCAACATTTTCAGGAACGGAATCTAAGTATAATGATGAATTCAGTAGGTCCCAATACGATTCACAAGAAATAAGCTTATTATTCAGGATAGAGCAACGTTTTAACGTACTCAAACACTGTTTCTTTGTGAATTTCGTTAGTTCCCAGTAGCAGGCTCTTGTAATATGTGTACTTTTAGAGATTTATCAAAATTTCCTGAGCCGAATCTCAGTAACTTCGTGAATTCGGGTAGTTCCAAATAGGACGCAGTAGTAATAAGTGGACTGCTCGGGATATAGAAAAATTTTCAGGAATGGAATCAATATTTCTAGGCGAATTCATTGAGTTCCCAATGGGACATGCTTGTATGAGTGTGCTTTTCAATATATAGCAACAGTTTAACGAACGGAATCTAAGTATCATGGTGAATTCACTAGTTTCCCAATAGGATTCGCATGTAATAAGCTTGTTATTCAAGACAGAGCAACGTTTTAACGAACTGTAACATTGTTTCTTTGTGAATTCAGTCAGCTCCCAGTACCAGGCTCTTGTAATATGTATACTTTTAAAGATTTATCAAAATTTGTTGAGCCGAATCTCAGATTCTTGGTGAATTCATTTTCTTCCCAGTAGGGCTCAGTAGTAATAAGTGGACTGTTCGGGATATAGAAAATTTTCACGAATGGAATCAAAATGTCTAGGCGAATTCAGTGAGTTACTAATGGGACATGCTTGTATGAGTGTTCATTTCAATATATAGGAACATTTTAAGGAACGGAATCTAAGTATCATGGTGAATTCAATAGGTTCCCTATAGGATTCGTAAGTAACAAGCTTGTTATTCAAGATAGAGCAACGTTTTAACGACTCAAATACTGTTTCTTTGTGAATTCAGTTAGTTCCCAGTAGCAGGCTCTTGTAATATGTGTACTTTTAAAGATTTATCAAAATTTGGTGAGCCGAATCTCAGTAACATTGTGAATTCACTTACTTCCCAATAGGACGCAGTAGTAATAAATGGACTGCTCGGGATATAGAAAAATTTTCACGAATGCAATCAAAATTTCTAGGCGAATTCAGTGAGTTCCCAATGAGACATGCTTGTATGAGTTTGCTTTTCAAAATAGAGCAACATTTTAAGGAACGGAATCTAAGTATCATGGTGAATTCAGTAGGTTCCCAATAGGATTCGCATGTAATAAGCTTGTTATTCAAGATAGAGCAACGTTTTAACGAACTGAAACACTGTTTCTTTGTGAATTCAGTTAGTTCCCAGTAGCAGGCTCTTGAAATATGTATACTTTTAAAGATTTATCAAAATGTGTTGAGCCGAATCTCAGATACTTGGTGAATTCAGTTTTGTCCCAATAGGGCTCAGTAGTAATAAGTGGACTGTTCGGGATTTAGAAAAATTTTCAAGAATGGAATCAAAATTTCTAGGCGAATTCAGTGAGTTCTTAATGTGACATGCTTGTATGAGTGTGCTTTTCAATATATAGCAACATTTTAAGGAACGGAATCTAAGTATCATGGTGAATTCAGTAGATTCCCAATAGGATTCGCATGTAATAAGCTTGTTATTCAAGATAGAGCAACGTTTTAACGAACTGGAGCACTGTTTCTTTGTGAATTCAGTTAGGTTCCAGTAGCTGGCTATTGTAATATGTATACTTTTAAAGATTTATCAAAATTTGGTGAGCCGAATCTCAGCAAGTTGGTGAATTCGGTTATTTCCCAATAGGCCACAGTAGTAATAAGTGGACTGTTCGGGATATAGAAAAATTTTCAGGAATGGAATCAAAATTTGTAGGGGAAATCAGGGAGTTCCCAATGGGACATGCTTGTATGAGTGTGCTTTTCAATATATAGCAACATTTTAAGTAACCGAATCTAAGTATCATAGTGAATTCAGTAGATCTCCAATAGGATTCGCAAGTAGTAAGCTTGTTATTCAAGATCGAGCAAAGTTTTAACGAACTGAAACACTGTTTCTTTGTGAATTCAGTTAGTTCCCAGTAGCAGGCTCTTGTAATATGTGTCCTTTAAAGATTTATCAAAATTTGGTGAGCCGAATCTCAGTAACTTGTGAATTCACTTAGTTCCCAATAATACGCAGTAGTAATAAGTGGACTCTTAGGGATATAGAAAAATTTTCACGAATGGAATCAAAATTTCTAGGCGAATTCAGTGAGTTCCCAATGTGACATGCTTGTATGAGTATGCTTTCCAATATATAGCAACAGTTTAACGAACGGAATCTTAGTATCATGGTGAATTCAGTAGGTTCCCAATAGGATTCGCATTTAATAAGCTTGTTATTCAAGATAGAGCAACGTTTTAACGAACTGAAGCACTGTTTCTTGTGAATTCAGTTAGTTCCCAGTAGCAGGCTCTTGTAATATGTATACTTTTAAAGATTTATCAAAATTTGTTGAGCCGAATATCAGATACTTGGTGAATTCAGTTTTGTCCCAATAGGGCTCAATAGTAATATGTGGACTGTTCGGGTATAGAAAAATTTTCAGGAATGGAATCAAAATTTCTAGGCGAATTCAGTGAGTTCCCAATGGGACATACTTTTGTGAGTGTGCTTTTCAATATATAGCAACATTTTCAGGCACGGAATCTAAGTAAAATGATGAATTCAGTAGGTCCCAATACGATTCACAAGAAATAAGCTTATTATTCAGGATAGAGCAACGTTTTATCGTACGCAAACACTGTTTCTTTGTGAATTTAGTTAGTTCCCAGTAGCAGGCTCTTGTAATATGTGTACTTTTAAAGATTTATCCAAATTTCCTGAGCCGAATCTCAGTAACTTCGTGATTTCGGGTAGTTCCAAATAGGCCGCAGTAGTAATAAGTGGACTGCTCGGGATATAGAAAAATTTTCAGGAATGGAATCAATATTTCTAGGCGAATTCATTGAGTTCCCAATGGGACATGCTTGTATGAGTGTGCTTTTCAATATATAGCAACAGTTTAACGAACGGAATCTAAGTATCATGGTGAATTCAGTAGGTTCCCAATAGGATTCGCATGTAATAAGCTTGTTATTCAAGACAGAGCAACGTTTTAACGAACTGAAACACTGTTTCTTTGTGATTTCAGTCAGTTCCCAGTAGCAGGCTCTTGTAATATGTATACTTTTAAAGATTTATCAAAATTTGTTGAGCCGAATCTCAGATTCTTGGTGAATTCAGTTTCTTCCCAATAGGGCTCAGTAGTAATAAGTGGACTGTTCGGGATATAGAAAATTTTCACAAATGGAATCAAAATGTCTAGGCGAATTCTGTGAGTTCCTAATGGGACATGCTTGTACGAGTGTTCATTTCAATATATAGGAACATTTTAAGGAACGGAATCTAAGTATCATGGTGAATTCAATAGGTTCCCAATAGGATTCGTAAGTAACAAGCATGTTATTCAAGATAGAGCAATGTTTTAACGAACTCAAACACTGTTTCTTTGTGAATTCATTTAGTTCCCAGTAGCAGGCTCTTGTAATATGTGTACTTTTAAAGATTTATCAAAATTTGGTGAGCCGAATCTCAGTAACTTTGTGAATTCACTTACTTCCCAATAGGCCGCAGTAGTAATAAGTGGACTGCTCGGGATATAGAAAAATTTTCACGAATGCAATCAAAATTTCTAGGCGAATTCAGTGAGTTCCCAATGAGACATGCTTGTATGAGTTTGCTTTTCAAAATATAGCAACATTTTAAGGAACGGAATCTAATTATCATGGTGAATTCAGTAGGTTCCCAATAGGATTCGCATGTAATAAGCTTGTTATTCAAGATAGAGCAACGTTTTAACGAACTGAAACACTGTTTCTTTGTGAATTCAGTTAGTTCCCAGTAGCAGGCTCTTGAAATATGTATACTTTTAAAGATTTATCAAAATGTGTTGAGCCGAATCTCAGACACTTGATGAATTCAGTTTCTTCCCAATCGGGCTCAGTAGTAATAAGTGGACTGTTCGGGATATAGAAAAATCTTCAGGAATGGAATCAAAATTTCTAGGCGAATTCAGTGAGTTCCCAATGGGACATGCTCTTATGAGTGTGCTTTTCAATATATAGCAACATTTTAAGGAACGGAATCTAAGTATCATCATGAATTCAATAGGTCCCAATAGGATTCGCAAGTAATAAGCTTGTTATTCAAGATAGAACAACGTTTTAACGACCTGAAACGCTGTTTCTTTGTGAATTCAGTCAGTTCCCAGTAGCAGGCTCTTATAATACGTATACTTTTAAAGATTTATCAAAATTTGGTGAGCCGAATCTCAGATACTTGGTGAATTCAGTTTTGTCCCAATAGGGCTCAGTAGTAATAAGTGGACTGTTCGGGATTTAGAAAAATTTTCAAGAATGGAATCAAAATTTCTAGGCGATTTCAGTGAGTTCCTAATATGACATGCTTGTATGAATGTGCTTTTCAATATATAGCAACATTTTAAGGAACGGAATCTAAGTATCATGGTGAATTCAGTAGATTCCCAATAGGATTCGCATGTAATAAGCTTGTTATTCAAGATAGAGCAACGTTTTAACGAACTGGAGCACTGTTTCTTTGTGAATTCAGTTAGGTTCCAGTAGCTGGCTATTGTAATATGTATACTTTTAAAGATTTATCAAAATTTGGTGAGCCGAATCTCAGTAAGTTGGTGAATTCGGTTATTTCCCAATAGGCCGCAGTAGTAATAAGTGGACTGTTCGGGATATAGAAAAATTTTCAGGAATGGAATCAAAATTTGTAGGGGAAATCAGGGAGTTCCCAATGGGACATTCTTGTATGAGTGTGCTTTTCAATATATAGCAACATTTTAAGTAACCGAATCTAAGTATCATGGTGAATTCAGTAGATTTCCAATAGGATTCGCAAGTAATAAGCTTGTTATTCAAGATCGAGCAAAGTTTTAACGAACTGAAACACTGTTTCTTTATGAATTCAGTTAGTTCCCAGTAGCAGGCTCTTGTAATATGTGTCCTTTAAAGATTTATCAAAATTTGGTGAGCCGAATCTCAGTAACATTGTGAATTCACTTAGTTCCCAATAGGCCGCAGTAGTAATAAGTGGACTCTTAGGGATATAGAAAAATTTTCAGGAATGGAATCAAAATTTTTAGGCGAATTCAGTGAGTTCCCAATGTGACATGCTTGTATGAGTATGCTTTCCAATATATAGCAACAGTTTAACGAACGGAATCTAAGTATCATGGTGAATTCAGTAGGTTCCCAATAGTATTCGCATTTAATAAGCTTGTTATTCAAGATAGAGCAACGTTTTAACGAACTGAAGCACTGTTTCTTGTGAATTCAGTTAGTTCCCAGTAGCAGGCTCTTGTAATATGTATACTTTTAAAGATTTATCAAAATTTGTTGAGCCGAATCTCAGATACTTGGTGAATTCAGTTTTGTCCCAATAGGGCTCAGTAGTAATAAGTGGACTGTTCGGGATATAGAAAAATTTTCAGGAATGGAATCAAAATTTCTAGGCGAATTCAGTGAGTTCCCAATGGGACATACTTTTGTGAGTGTGCTTTTCCATATATACCAACATTTTCAGGAACGGAATCTAAGAATAATGATGAATTCAGTAGGTCCCAATACGATTCACAAGAAATAAGCTTATTATTCAGGATAGAGCAATGTTTTAACGTATTCAAACACTGTTTCTTTGTGAATTTCGTTAGTTCCCAGTAGCAGGCTCTTGTAATATGTGTACTTTTAAAGATTTATCAAAATTTCCTGAGCCGAATCTCAGTAACTTCGTGATTTCGGGTAGTTCCAAATAGGCCGCAGTAGTAATAAGTGGACTGCTCGGGATATAGAAAAATTTTCAGGAATGGAATCAAAATTTGTAGGGGAAATCAGGGAGTTCCCAATGGGACATTCTTGTATGAATGTGCTTTTCAATATATAGCAACATTTTAAGTTACCGAATCTAAGTATCATGGTGAATTCAGTAGATTTCCAATAGGATTCGCAAGTAATAAGCTTGTTATTCAAGGTCGAGCAAAGTTTTAACGAACTGAAACACTGTTTCTTTATGAATTCAGTTAGTTCCCAGTAGCAGGCTCTTGTAATATGTGTCCTTTAAAGATTTATCAAAAATTGGTGAGCCGAATCTCAGTAACATTGTGAATTCACTTAGTTCCCAATAGTCCGCAGTAGTAATAAGTGGACTCTTAGGGATATAGAAAAATTTTCACGAATGGAATCAAAATTTCTAGGCGAATTCAGTGAGTTCCCAATGGGACATGCTTATGAGTTTGCTTTTCAATATATAGCAACATTTTAAGGAACGGAATCTAAGTATCATGGTGAATTCAATAGGTCCCAATAGTATTCGCAAGTAATAAGCATGTTATTCAAGATAGAGCAACGTTTTAACGAACTCAAACGATGTTTCTTTGTGAATTTAGTTAGTTCCCAGTATTAGGTTCTTGTAATATGTATTCGCTTAAAGATTTATAAAAATTTGTTGAGCCGAATATCAGATACTTGGTGAATTCAGTTTTTTCCCAATAGGGCTCAGTAGTAATAAGTGGACTGTTCGGGATATAGAAAAATTTTCAGGAATGGAATCAAAATTTCTAGGCGAATTCAGGGAGTTCCCAATGGGACATGCTTGTATGAGTGTGCTTTTCCATATATACCAACATTTTAAGGAACGGAATCTAAGTATCATGGTGAATTCAACAGGTTCCACATAGGATTCGCATGTAAAAGGCTTGTTATTCAAGATAGAGCAACGTTTTAACGAACTGAAACACTGTTTCTTTGTGAATTCAGATAGTTCCCAGTAGTAGGCTCTTGTAATATGTGTACTTTTAAAGATTTCTCAAAATTTGGTGAGCAGAATGTCAGGAACTTTGTGAATACATTAGTTCCTAATAGGCCGCAGTAGTAAAAAGTGGACTCTTCGGGATATAGAAAAATTTTCACGAATGGAATCAAAATTTCTAGGCGAATTCCGTGAGTTCCCAATGGGACATGCTTGTATGAGTGTGCTTTTCCGTATATAGCAACACTTTAAGGAACGGATCTAAGTGTCCTTGTGATTTCAGTAGGTTCCCAATAGGATTCGCATGTAATAAGCTTGTTATTCAAGATAGAGCAACGTTTTAACGAACTGAAACACTGTTTCTTTGTGAATTCAGTTAGTTCCCAAAAGCAGGCTCTTGTAATATGTATACTTTTAAAGATTTATCAAAATTTCTTGAGCCGAATCTCAGACACTTTGTGAATTCAGTTTCTTCCCAATGGGGTTCAGTAGTAATAAGTGGACTGTTTGGGATATAGTAAAATCTTCAGGAATGGAATCAAAATTTCTAGGCGAATTCAGTGAGTTCCCAATGGGACATGCTCGTATGAGTGTGCTTTTCAATATATAGCAACATTTTAAGGAACGGAATCTAAGTATCATCGTGAATTCAATAGGTCCCAATAGGATTCGCAAGTAATAAGCTTGTTATTCAAGATAGAGCAACGTTTTAACGAACTGAACCACAGTTTCTTTGTGAATTCAGTCAGTTCCCAGTAGCAGGCTCTTGTAATATGTATACTTTTAAATATTTATCAAAATTTGGTGAGCCGAATCTCAGTAACTTTGTGAATTCACTTAGTTCCCAATAGGCCGCAGTAGTAATAAGTGGACCGTTCGGGATATCGAAAAATTTTCACGAATGGAATGAAAATTTCTATGCGAATTCAGTGAGTTTCCAACGGGACATGCTACTATGAGCATGCTTTTCAATATATAGCAACATTTTAAGGAACGTAATCTAAGTATCATGATGAATTCAGTAGATCTCCAATAGGATTCGCATGTAATAAGCTTGTTATTCAAGATAGAGCAACGTTTTAACGAACTGAAACACTGTTTCTTTGTAAATTCAGTTAGTTCCCAGTAGCAGGCTCTTGTAATATGTGTACTGTTAAAGACTTATCAAAATTTGGTGAGCCGAATCTCAGTAACTTCGTGAATTCGTGTAGTTCCAAATAGGCGGCAGTAGTAATAAGTGGACTGTTCGGGATATCGAAAAATTTTCACGAATGGAATCAAAATTTCTATGCGAATTCAGTGAGTTCCCAGTGGGACATGCTTGTATGAGTGTGCTTTTCAATATATAGCAACATTTTAAGGAACTGAATCTGAGTATCATGGTGAATTCAATAGGTCCCAATAGGATTCGCAAGTAATATGCTTGTTATTCAAGATAGAGCAACGTTTTAACGAACTGAAACACTGTTTCTTTGTGAATTCAGTAAGGCCCAGTAGCAGCCTTTAGTAATTGTGTGCTTTTAAAGATTTATCAAAATTTGGTGAGCTGAATATCAAAAGTTGGTGAATTCGGTTAGTTCCCAATAGGCCGCCGTAGTAATAAGTGGACTGTTCGGGATATAGAAAAATTTTCAGGAATGGAATCAATATTTCTAGGCGAATTCAGGGAGTTCCCAAAGAGACATGCTTGTATGAGTGTGCTTTTCAATATATAGCTACATTTTAAGTAACGGAATCTAAGTATCATGGTGAATTCAGTAGATCTCCAATAGGATTCGCATGTAATAAGAATGTTATTCAAGATAGAGCAACGTTTTAACGAACTGAAACAGTGTTTCTTTGTGAATTCAGTTAGGTCCCAGTAGCAGGCTCTTGTAATATGTGTACTTTTAAAGATTTATCAAAATTTGGTGAGCCGAATCTGAATAACATGGTGAATTCGGTTAGTTCCCAATAGGCCGCAGTAGTAAAAAGTGGACTCTTCGGGATATAGAAAAATTTTCACGAATCGAATCAAAATTTCTAGGCGAATTCAGTGAGTTCCCAATGGGACATGCTTGTTTGAGTGTGCTTTTCAATATATAGCAACATATTAAGGAACGGAATCTAAGTATCATGGTAAATACAATAGGTTCCCAATAGGATTCGCATGTAATAAGCTTGTTATTCAAGATAGAGCAACGTTTTAACTAAGTGAAAACTGTTTCTTTGTGAATTCAGTTAGTTCCCAGTAGCAGATCTTGTAATATGTGATCTTTTAAAGATTTATCAAACTTTGGTGAGCCGAATGTCAGGAACTTGGTGAATTCACTTAGTTACCAATAGGCCGCAGTAGTAATAAGTGGACTGTTCGCATATAGAAAAATATTCAGGAATGGAATCAAAATTTCTAGGCGAATTCAGTGAGTTCCCAATGGGACATGCTTGTATGAGTGTGCTTTTCAATATATAACAACAGTTTAACGAACGGAATCTAAGTATCATGCTGAATTCAGTATGTTCCCAATAGGATTCGCATGTAACAAGCTTGTTATTCAAGACAGACCAACGTTTTAACGAACTGAAACACTGTTTCTTTGTGAATTCAGTCAGTTCCCAGTAGCAGGCTCTTGTAATATGTATACTTTTAAAGATTTATCAAAATTTGTTGAGCCGAATCTCACATACTTCGTGAATTCAGGTTCTTCCCAATAGGGCTTAGTAGTAATAAGTGGACTGTTCGGGATATAGAAAAATTTTCACGAATGGATTCAAAATTTCTAGGCGAATTCAGTGAGTTCCTAATGGGACATGCTTGTAAGAGTGAGCTTTTCAATATATAGCAACATTTTAAGGAACAGAATCTAATTATCATGGTGAATTCAATAGGTTCCCAATAGGATTCGCAAGTAACCAGCTTGTTATTCAAGATAGAGCAATGTTTTAACGAACTCAAACACTGTTTCTTTGTGAATTCAGTTAGTTCCCAGTAGCAGGCTCTTGTAATATGTGTACTTTTAAAGATTTATCAAAATTTGGTGAGCCGAATCTCAGTAAACTTGTTAATTCACTTAGTTCCCTATAGGCCGCAGTAGTAATAAGTGGAGTGTTAGGGATATCGAAAAATTTTCACTAATGGAATGAAAATTTCTAGGCAAATTCAGTGAGTTCCCAATGGGACATGCTTGTATGAGTATGCTTTTCAATATATAGCAACATTTTAAGGAACGGAATCTAAGTATCATGGTGAATTCAGTAGGTTCCCAATAGGATTCTCATGTAATAAGCTTGTTATTCAAGATAGAGCAACGTTTTAACGAACTGAAACACTGTTTCTTTGTGAATTCAGTAAGGCCCAGTAGCAGGCTCTTGTAATTGTGTGCTTTTAAAGATTTATCAAAATTTGGTGAGCCGAATCACAGTAAGTTGTTGAATTCGGTTAGTTCCCAATAGGCCGCAGTAGTAATAAGTGGACTGTTCGGGATATAGAAAAATTTTCAGGAATAGAATCAAAATTTCTAGGCGAATTCAGGGAGTTCCCTAGGGACATGCTTGTATGAGTGTGCTTTTCAATACATAGCAAAATTTAAGTAACGGAATCTAAGTACAATGGTGAATTCAGTAGATCTCCAATAGGATACGCAAGTAATAAGCTTGTTATTCAAGATAGAGCAACGTTTTAACGAACTGAAACACTGTTTCTTTGTGAATTCAGTTAGTTCCCAGTAGCAGGCTCTTGTAATATGTTTCCTTTAAAATTTATCAAAATTTGGTGAGCCGAATCCGAGTAACATGTTGAATTTGGTTAGTTCCCAATAGGCCGCAGTAGTAATAAGAGGACTCTTCGGAATATAGAAAAATTTACACGAATCGAATCAAAATTTCTAGGCGAATTCAGTGAGTTCCCAATGGGACATGCTTGTATGAGTGTGCTTTTCAATATATAGCAACAGTTTAACGAACGGAATCTAAGTATCATGGTGAATTCAATAGGTTCCCAGTAGGATTTGAATTTAATAAGCTTGTTATTCAAGATAGAGCAACGTTTTAACGAACTGAAGCACTGTTTCTTTGTGAATTCAGTTAATTCCCAGTAGCAGGCCCTTGTAATATGTATACTTTTAAAGATTTATCAAAATTTGTTGAGCCGAATTTCACATACTTCATGAATTCAGTTTCTTTCAGTAGGGCTCAGTAGTAATAAGGGGACTGTTCGGGATATAGAAAAATTTTCAGGAATGGAATCAAAATTTCTAGGCGAATTCAGTGAGTTCCCAATGGGACATGCTTGTATGAGTGTGCTTTTCAATATATAGCAACATTTTATGGAACGGATTCTAAGTATCATGGTGAATTCAGTAGGTCCCAATAGGATTCACAAGTAATAAGCTTGTTATTCAAGATAGAGCAACGTTTTAATGTACTCAAACACTGTTTCTTTGTGAATTTAGTTAGTTCCCAGTAGCAGGCTCTTGTAATATGTGTACTTTTAAAGATTTATCAAAATTTCCTGAGCCGAATCTCAGTAACTTCGTGAATTCGGGTAGTTCCAAATAGGCCGCAGTAGTAATAAGTGGACTCTAGGGATATAGAAAAATTTTCAAGAATGGAATCAAAATTTGTAGTCGAATTCAGTGAGTTCCCAATGGGACATGCTTGTATGAGTGTGCTTTTCAATATATAGCACCAGTTCAAGGAACGTATTCTAAGTATCATGGTGAAGTCATTAGGTTCCCAAGAGGATTTGCATGTAATACGCTTGCTATTCAAGATAGAGCAACGTTTTAACGAACTGAAACACTCTTTCTTTGTGAATTCAGTTAGTTCAAGTAGCAGGCCCTTGTAATTGTGTGCTTTTAAAGATTTATCAAAATTTGGTGAGCAGAATCTCAGATACTTGTTGAATTCAGTTTCTTCCCAATAGGGCTCAGTAGTAATAAGTGGACTGTTCGGGATATAGAAAAATTTTCACGAATGAAATCAAAATTTCTAGGCGGATTAGGTGAGTTCTCAATGGGACATGCTTGTATGAGTGTGCTTTTTAATATATAGCAACATTTTAAGGAACGGATTCTAAGTATCATGGTGAATTCAGTAGGTCCCAATAGGATTCACAAGTAATAAGCTTGTTATTCAAGATAGAGCAACGTTTTAACGTACTCAAACACTGTTTCTTTGTGAATTTAGTTAGTTCCCAGTAGCAGGCTCTTGTAATATGTGTACTTTTAAAGATTTATCAAAATTTCCTGAGCCGAATCTCAGTAACTTCGTGAATTCGGGTACTTCCAAAAAGGCCGCAGTAGTAATAAGTGGACTCTTCGGGATATAGAAAAATTTTCAGGAATGGAATCAAAATTTCTAGTCGAATTCAGTGAGTTCCCAATGGGACATGCTTGTATGAGTGTGCTTTTCAATATATAGCACCAGTTTAAGGAACGGATTCTAAGTATCATGGTGAAGTCATTAGGTTCCCAAGAGGATTCGCATGTAATACGCTTGCTATTCAAGATAGAGCAACGTTTTAACGAACTGAAACACTGTTTCTTTGTGAATTCAGTTAGTTCCAAGTAGCAGGCTCTTGTAATTGTGTGCTTTTAAAGATTTATCAAAATTTGGTGAGCAGAATCTCAGATACTTGGTGAATTCAGTTTCTTCCCAATAGTGCTCAGTAGTAATAAGTGGACTGTTCGGGATATAGAAAAATTTTCACGAATGAAATCAAAATTTCTAGGCGGATTAGGTGAGTTCCCAATGAGACATGCCTGTATGAGTGTGCTTTTCAATATATAGCAACATATTAAGGAACGGAATCTAAGTATCATGGTAAATTCAATAGGTTCCCAATAGGATTCTCATGTAATAAGCTTGTTATTCAAGATAGATCAACGTTTTAACGAACTGAAACACTGTTTCTTTGTGAATTCAGTTAGTTCCCAGTAGCAGGTCTTGTAATATGTGTACTTTTAAGGATTTATCAAACTTTGGTGAGTCGAATGTCAGGAACTTGGTGAATTCACTTAGTTACCAATAGGCCGCAGTAGTAATAAGTGGACTGTTCGCATATAGAAAACTATTCAGGAATGGAATCAAAATTTCTAGGCGAATTCAGTGAGTTCCCAATGTGACATGCTTGTATGAGTATGCTTTCCAATATATAGCAACAGTTTAACGAACGGAATCTAAGTATCATGGTGAATTCAGTAGGTTCCCAATAGGATTCGCATTTAATAAGCTTGTTATTCAAGATAGAGCAACGTTTTAACGAACTGAAGCACTGTTTCTTGTGAATACAGTTAGTTCCCAGTAGCAGGCTCTTGTAATATGTATACTTTTAAAGATTTATCAAAATTTGTTGAGCCGAATCTCAGATACTTGGTGAATTCAGTTTTGTCCCAATAGGGCTCAGTAGTAATAAGTGGACTGTTCGGGATATAGAAAAATTTTCAGGAATGGAATCAAAATTTCTAGGCGAATTCAGTGAGTTCCCAATGGGACATACTTTTGTGAGTGTGCTTTTCAATATATAGCAACATTTTCAGGAACGGAATCTAAGTATAATGATGAATTCAGTAGGTCCCAATACGATTCACAAGAAATAAGCTTATTATTCAGGATAGAGCAACGTTTTAACGTACGCAAACACTGTTTCTTTGTGAATTTCGTTAGTTCCCAGTAGCAGGCTCTTGTAATATGTGTACTTTTAAAGATTTATCCAAATTTCCTGAGCCGAATCTCAGTAACTTCGTGATTTCGGGTAGTTCCAAATAGGCCGCAGTAGTAATAAGTGGACTGCTCGGGATATAGAAAAATTTACAGGAATGGAATCAATATTTCTAGGCGAATTCATTGAGTTCCCAATGGGACATGCTTGTATGAGTGTGCTTTTCAATATATAGCAACAGTTTAACGAACGGAATCTAAGTATCATGGTGAATTCAGTAGGTTCCCAATAGGATTCGCATGTAATAAGCTTGTTATTCAAGACAGAGCAACGTTTTAACGAACTGAAACACTGTTTCTTTGTGATTTCAGTCAGTTCCCAGTAGCAGGCTCTTGTAATATGTATACTTTTAAAGATTTATCAAAATTTGTTGAGCCGAATCTCAGATTCTTGGTGAATTCAGTTTCTTCCCAATAGGGCTCAGTAGTAATAAGTGGACTGTTCGGGATATAGAAAATTTTCACAAATGGAATCAAAATGTCTAGGCGAATTCTGTGAGTTCCTAATGGGACATGCTTGTATGAGTGTTCATTTCAATATATAGGAACATTTTAAGTAACCGAATCTAAGTATCATGGTGAATTCAGTAGATTTCCAATAGGATTCGCAAGTAATAAGCTTGTTATTCAAGATCGAGCAAAGTTTTAACGAACTGAAACACTGTTTCTTTATGAATTCAGTTAGTTCCCAGTAGCAGGCTCTTGTAATATGTGTCCTTTAAAGATTTATCAAAATTTGGTGAGCCGAATCTCAGTAAAATTGTGAATTCACTTAGTTCCCAATACGCCGCAGTAGTAATAAGTGGACTCTTAGGGATATAGAAAAATTTTCACGAATGGAATCAAAATTTCTAGGCGAATTCAGTGAGTTCCCAATGGGACATGCTTATGAGTTTGCTTTTCAATATATAGCAACATTTTAAGGAACGGAATCTAAGTATCATGGTGAATTCAATAGGTCCCAATAGTATTCGCAAGTAATAAGCATGTTATTCAAGATAGAGCAACGTTTTAACGAACTCAAACGATGTTTCTTTGTGAATTTAGTTAGTTCCCAGTATTAGGTTCTTGTAATATGTATTCGTTTAAAGATTTATAAAAATTTGTTGAGCCGAATATCAGATACTTGGTGAATTCAGTTTTTTCCCAATAGGGCTCAGTAGTAATAAGTGGACTGTTCGGGATATAGAAAAATCTTCAGGAATGGAATCAAAATTTCTAGGCGAATTCCGTGAGTTCCCAATGGGACATGCTCGTATGAGTGTGCTTTTCAATATATAGCAACATTTTAAGGAACGGAATCTAAGTATCATCGTGAATTCAATAGGTCCCAATAGGATTCGCAAGTAATAAGCTTGTTATTCAAGATAGAGCAACGTTTTAACGAACTGAACCAGAGTTTCTTTGTGAATTCAGTCAGTTCCCAGTAGCAGGCTCTTGTAATATGTATACTTTTAAATATTTATCAAAATTTGGTGAGCCGAATCTCAGTAACTTCGTGAATTCGTGTAGTTCCAAATAGGCGGCAGTAGTAATAAGTGGACTCTTCGGGATATAGAAAAATTTTCAGGAATGTAATCAAAATTTCTAGTCGAATTCAGTGAGTTCCCAATGGGACATGCTTGTATGAGTGTGCTTTTCAATATATAGCACCAGTTTAAGGAACGGATTCTAAGTATCATGGTGAAGTCATTAGGTTCCCAAGAGGATTCGCATGTAATACGCTTGCTATTCAAGATAGAGCAACGTTTTAACGAACTGAAACACTGTTTCTTTGTGAATTCAGTTAGTTCCAAGTAGCAGGCTCTTGTAATTTTGTGCTTTTAAAGATTTATCAAAATTTGGTGAGCAGAATCTCAGATACTTGGTGAATTCAGTTTCTTCCCAATAGTGCTCAGTAGTAATAAGTGGACTGTTCGGGATATAGAAAAATTTTCACGAATGAAATCAAAATTTCTAGGCGGGTTAGGTGAGTTCCCAATGAGACATGCTTGTATGAGTGTGCTTTTCAATATATAGCAACATATTAAGGAACCGAATCTAAGTATCATGGTAAATTCAATAGGTTCCCAATAGGATTCTCATGTAATAAGCTTGTTATTCAAGATAGAGCAACGTTTTAACGAACTGAAACACTGTTTCTTTGTGAATTCAGTTAGTTCCCAGTAGCAGGTCTTGTAATATGTGTACTTTTAAAGTATTATCAAAATTTGGTGAGTCGAATGTCAGGAACTTGGTGAATTCACTTAGTTACCAATAGGCCGCAGTAGTAATAAGTGGACTGTTCGCATATAGAAAAATATTCAGGAATGGAATCAAAATTTCTAGGCGAATTCAGTGAGTTCCCAATGGGACATGCTTGTATGAGTTTGCTTTTCAATATATAACAACAGTTTAACGAACGGAATCTAAGTATCATGGTGAATTCAGGATGTTCCCAATAGGATTCGCATGTAATAAGCTTGTTATTCAAGATAGAGCAACGTTTTAACGAACTGAAACACTGTTTCTTTGTGAATTCAGTCAGTTCCCAGTAGCAGGCTCTTGTAATATGTATACTTTTAAAGATTTATCAAAATTTGTTGAGCCGAATCTCACATACTTCGTGAATTCAGTTTCTTCCCAATAGGGCTCATTAGTAATAAGTGTATTGTTCAGGATACAGAAAAAATTTCACGAATGGAATCAAAATTTCTAGGCGAATTCAGTGAATTCCTAATGGGACATGCTTGTAAGAGTGAGCTTTTCAATATGTAGCAACATTTTAAGGAACAGAATCTCAGTATCATGGTGAATTCAGTAGGTTCCCAATAGGATTCGCAAGTAACCAGCTTGTTATTCAAGATAGAGCAATGTTTTAACGAAATCAAACACTGTTTCTTTGTGAATTCAGTTAGTTCCCAGTAGCAGGCTCTTGTAATATGAGAACTTTTAAAGATTTATCAAAATTTGGTGAGCCAAATCTCAGTAACTTTGTGAATTCACTTAGTTCCTTATAGGCCGCAGTAGTAATAAGTGGAGTGTTAGGGATATCGAAAAATTTTCACTAATGGAATGAAAATTTCTAGGCGAATTCAGTGAGTTCCCAATGGGACATGCTTGTATGAGTATGCTTTTCAATATATAGCAACATTTTAAGGAACGGAATCTAAGTATCTTGGTGAATTCATTAGATCTCCAATAGAATTCGCATGTAATAAGCTTGTTATTCAAGATAGAGCAACGTTTTAACGAACTGAAACACTGTTTCTTTGTAAATTCAGGTAGTTCCCAGTAGCAGGCTCTTGTAATATGTGTACTTTTAAAGATTTATCACAATTTGGTGAGCAGAATCTCAGTAACTTCGTGAATTCGTGTAATTCCAAATAGGCCGCAGTAGTAATAAGTGGACTGTTCGGGATATAGAAAAATTTTCAAGAATGAAATCAAAATTTCTAGGCGAATTCAGGGAGTTCCCAATGGTACATGCTTGTATGAGTGTGCTTTTCAATATATAGCAACATTTTAAGGAACAGAATCTAAGTATCATGGTAAATTCAGTAGGTTCCCAATAGGATTCGCATGTAATAAGCTAGTTATTCAAGATAGAGCAACGTTTTAACGAACTGAAACATGATTCTTTGTGAAATCAGTTAGTTCCCAGTAGCAGGCTCTTGTAATTGTGTGCTTTTAAAGATTTATCAAAATTTGGTGAGCCGAATGTCAGTAACTTCGTGAATTCGGGTAGTTCCAAATAGGCCGCAGTAGTAATAAGTGGACTCTTCGGGATATCGAAAAATTTTCACGAATGGAATCAAAATTTCTAGGCGAATTCAGTGAGTTCCCAATGGGACATGCTTGTATGAGTGTGCTTTTCAATATATAGCAACATTTTAAGGAACAGAATCTAAGTATCATGGTGAATTCAGTAGATTCCCAATAGGATTCGCATGTAATAAGCTTGTTATTCAAGATAGAGCAACGTTTTAACGAACTGAAACACTGTTTCTTTGTGAATTCAGTAAGACCCATTAGCAGCCTTTAGTAATTGTGTGCTTTTAAAGATTTATCAAAATTTGGTGAGCCAAATATCAGTAAGTTGGTGAATTCGGTTAGTTCCCAATAGTCCGCCGTAGTAATAAGTGGACTGTTCGGGATATAGAAAAATTTTCAGGAATGGAATCAAAATTTCTAGGCGAATTCAGGGAGTTCCCAAAGGGACATGCTTGTATGAGTGTGCTTTTCAATATATAGCTACATTTTAAGTAAAGGAATCTAAGTATCATGGTGAATTCAGTAGATCTCCAATAGGATTCGCATGTAATAAGAATGTTATTCAAGATAGAGCAACGTTTTAACGAACTGAAACACTGTTTCTTTGTGAATTCAGTTAGTTCCCAGTAGCAGGCTCTTGTAATATGTGTACTTTTAAAGATTTATCAAAATTTGGTGAGCCGAATCAGAGTAACATGGTGAATTCGGTTAGTTCCCAATAGGCCGCAGTAGTAAAAAGTGGACTCTTCGGGATATAGAAAAATTTTCACCAATCGAATCAAAATTTCTAGGCGAATCAGTGAGTTCCCAATGGGACATGCTTGTATGAGTGTGCTTTTCAATATATAGCAAAAGTTTAACGAACGGAATCTAAGTATCCTGGTGAATTCAGTAGGTTCCCAATAGGATTCGCAGGTAATAAGCTTGTTATTCAAGATAGAGCAACGTATTAACGAACTGAAGCACTGTTTCTTTGTGAACTCAGTTAGTTCCCAGTAGCAGGCTCCTGTAATATGTATACTTTTAAAGATTTATCACAATTTGGTGAGCCGAATCTCAGTAACTTCGTGAATTCGTGTAATTCCAAATAGGCCGCAGTAGTAATAAGTGGACTGTTCGGGATATAGAAAAAGTTTCACGAATGAAATCAAAATTTCTAGGCGAATTCAGGGAGTTCCCAATGGGACATGCTTGTATGAGTGTGTTTTTCAATATATAGCAACATTTTAAGAAATGGAATCTAAGTATCTTGGTGAATTCAATAGGTTCCCAATAGGATTCGCATGTAATAAGCATGTTATTCAATATAGAGCAACGTTTTAACGAACTGAAACACTGTTTCTTTGTGAATTCAGTTAGTTCCCAGTAGCAGGCTCTTGTAATATGTGTACTTTTAAAGATTTATCAAAATTTGGTGAGCCGAATCTCAGTAACTTCGTGAACTCGGGTAGTTCCAAATAGGCCGCAGTAGTAATAAGTGGACTCTTCGGGATATCGAAAAATTTTCACGAATGGAATCAAAATTTCTAGGCGAATTCAGTGAGTTCCCAATGGGACATGCTTGTATGAGTGTGCTTTTCAATATATAGCAACATTTTAAGGAACAGAATCTAAGTATCATGGTGAATTCAGTTGGTTCCCAATAGGATTCGCATGTAATAAGCTTGTTATTCAAGATAGAGCAACGTTTTAACGAACTGAAACACTGTTTCTTTGTGAATTCAGTAAGGCCCAGTAGCAGTCTTTAGTAATTGTGTGCTTTTAAAGATTTATCAAAATTTCGTGAGCCGAATATCAGTAAGTTGGTGAATTCGGTTAGTTCCCAATAGTCCGCCGTAGTAATAAGTGGACTGTTCGGGATATAGAAAAATTTTCAGGAATGGAATCAAAATTTCTAGGCGAATTCAGGGAGTTCCCAAAGGGACATGCTTGTATGAGTGTGCTTTTCAATATACAGCTACATTTTAAGTAAAGGAATCTAAGTATCATGGTGAATTCAGTAGATCTCCAATAGGATTTGCATGTAATAAGAATGTTATTCAAGATAGAGCAACGTTTTAACGAACTGAAACAGTGTTTTTTTGTGAATTCAGTTAGTTCCCAGTAGCAGGCTCTTGTAATATGTGTACTTTTAAAGATTTATCAAAATTTGGTGAGCCGAATCTGAGTAACATGGTGAATTCTGTTAGTTCCCAATAGGCCGCAGTAGTAAAAAGTGGACTCTTCGGGATATAGAAAAATTTTCACGAATCGAATCAAAATTTCTAGGCGAATTCAGTGAGTTCCCAATGGGACATGCTTGTTTGAGTGTGCTTTTCAATATATAGCAACAGTTTAACGAACGGAATCTAAGTATCCTGGTGAATTCAGTAGGTTCCCAATAGGATTCGCAGGTAATAAGCTTGTTATTCAAGATAGAGCAACGTTTTAACGAACTGAAGCACTGTTTCTTTGTGAACTCAGTTAGTTCCCAGTAGCAAGCTCCTGTAATATGTATACTTTTAAAGATTTATCACAATTTGTTGAGCCGAATCTCACATACTACGTGAATTCAGTTTCTTCCCAATAGGGTTCAGTACTAATACGTGGACTATACGGGATTTAGAAAAATTTTCACGAATGGAATGAAAATTTCTAGGCGCATTCAGTGAGTTCCCAATGGGACATGCTTGTATGAGTGTGCTTTTCAATATATAGCAACATTTTAAGGAACTGAATCTGAGTATCATGGTGAATTCAATAGGTCCCAATAGGATTCGCAAGTAATAACCTTGTTATTCAAGATAGAGCAATGTTTTAACGAATTGAAACACTGTTTCTTTGTGAATTCAGTTAGTTCCCAGTAGCAGGCTCTTGTAATATGTGTACTTTTAAAGATTTATCAAAATATGGTGAGCCGAATCTCAGTATCTTTGTGAATTGACTTAGTTCCCAATAGGCCGCATTAGTAATAAGTGGACTGTTCGGGATATCAAAAATTTTCACGAATGGAATGAAAATTTCTATGCGAATTCATTGAGTTCCCAATGGGACATGCTTGTATGAATGTGCTTTTCAATATATATCAACATTTTAAGGAAAGGATTCTAAGTATCATGGTGAATTCAGTAGGTTCCCAATAGGATTCGCATATAATAAGCTTGGTATTCAAGATAGAGCAACGTTATAACGAACTGAAACACTGTTTCTTTGGGAATTCAGTAAGGCCCAGTAGCAGGCTCCTGTAATTGTGTGCTTTTAAAGATTTATCAAAATTTGGTGAGCCGAATCTCACATACTTCGTGAATTCAGTTTCTTCCAGTAGTGCTCAGTAGTAATAAGTGGACTGTTCAGGATTTAGAAAAATTTTCAGGAATGGATTCAAATTTCTAGGCGAATTCAGTGAGTTCCCAATGGGAAATGCTTGTATGAGTGTGCTTTTCAATATATAGCAACATTTTAAGGAACGGAATCTAAGTATCATGGTGAATTCAGTAGTTCCCAATAGGATTCACAAATAATAAGCTTGTTATTCAAGATAGAACAACGTTTTAACGTACTCAAACACTGTTTCTTTGTGAATTTAGTTAGTTCCCAGTAGCAGGCTCTTGTAATATGTGTACTTTTAAAGATTTATCAAAATTTCCTGAGCCGAATCTCAGTAACTTCGTGAATTCGGGTAGTTCCTAATAGGCCGCAGTAGTAATAAATGGACTGTTCGGCATATAGAAAAATTTTCACGAATGGAATCAAAATTTCTAGGCGAATTCAGTGAGTTCCCAATGGGACATGCTTGTATGAGTGTGCTTTTCAATATATAGCAACATTTTAAAGAACAGAATCTAAGTATCATGGTGAATTCAGTAGGTTCCCAATAGGATTCGCATGTAATAAGCTAGTTATTCAAGATAGAGCAACGTTTTAACGAACTGAAACACTGTTTCTTTGTGAATTCAGTAAGGCCCAGTAGCAGCCTTTAGTAATTGTGTGCTTTTAAAGATTTATCAAAATTTGGTGAGCCGAATATCAGTAAGTTGGTGAATTCGGTTAGTTCCCAATAGGCCGCCGTAGTAATAAGTGGACTGTTCGGGATATAGAAAAATTTTTAGGAATGGAATCAAAATTTGTAGGCGAATTCAGGGAGTTCCCAAAGGGACATGCTTGTATGAGTGTGCTTTTCAATATATAGCTACATTTTAAGTAACGGAATCTAAGTATCATGGTGAATTCAGTAGATCTCCAAGAGTATTCGCATGTAATAAGCATGTTATTCAAGATAGAGCCACTTTTTAACGAACTGAAACAATGTTTCTTTGTGAATTCAGTTAGTTCCCAGTAGCAGGCTCTTGTAATATATGTACTTTTAAAGATTTATCAAAATTTGGTGAGCCGAATCTGAGTAACATGGTGAATTGGGTTAGTTCCCAATGGCCGCAGTAGTAAAAAGTGGACTCTTCGGGATATAGAAAAATTTTCACGAATCGAATCAAAATTTCTAGGCGAATTCAGTGAGTTCCCAATGGGACATGCTTGTATGAGTGTGCTTTTCAATATATAGCAACAGTTTAACGAACGGAATCTAAGTATCATGGTGAACTCATTAGGTTCCCAAAAGGATTCGCATGTAATACTCTTGCTATTCAAGATAGAGCAACGTTTTAACAACTGAAACACTGTTTCTTTGTGAATTCAGTTAGTTCCAAGTAGCAGGCTCTTGTAATATTGTGCTTTTAAAGATTTATCAAAATTTGGTGAGCAGAATCTCAGATACTTGGTGAATTCAGTTTCTTCCCAATAGGGATCAGTAGTAATAAATGGACTGTTCGGGATATAGAAAAATTTCACGAATGAAATCAAAATTTCTAGGAGAATTAGGTGAGTTCCCAATGGGACATGCTTGTATGAGTGTGCTTTTCAATATATAGCAACATATTAAGGGCCGGGATCTAAGTATCATGGTAAATTCAATAGGTTCCCAATAGGATTCGCATGTAATAAGCATGTTATTCAAGATAGAGCAACGTTTTAAAGAACTGAAACACTGTTTCTTTGTGAATTCAGTTAGTTCCCAGTAGCAGGTCTTGTAATATGTGTACTTTTAAAGATTTATCAAACTTTGGTGAGCCGAATGTCAGGAACTTGGTGAATTCACTTATTTACCAATAGGCCGCTGTAGTAATAAGTGGACTGTTCGCAGATAGAAAAATTTTCAGGTTCGAGTCAAAATTTCTAGGCGAATTCAATGAGTTACCAATGGGACATGCTTGTATGAGTGTGTTTTTCAATATATAGCAACAGTTTAACGAAAGGAATCTAAGTATCATGGTGAATTCAGTATGTTCCCAATAGGATTCGGATGTAATATGCTTGTTATTCAAGACATAGCAACGCTTTAACGAACTGAAACACTGTTTCTTTGTGAATTCAGTCAGTTCCCAGTAGCAGGCTCTAGTAATATGTATACTTTTAAAGATTTATCAAAATTTGTTGAGCCGAATCTCAAATACTTCGCGAATTGAGTTTCTTCCAGTAGGGCTCAGTAGTAATAAGTGGACTGTTCTGGATATAGAAAAATTTTCAGGAATGGAATCAAAATTTCTAGGCGAATTCAGTGAGTTCCCAATGGGACATGCTTGTATGAGTGTGCTTTTCAATATATAGCAACATTTTAATGAACGGAATCTAAGTATCATGGTGAATTCAGTAGGTCCCAATAGGATTCACAAATAATAAGCTTGTTATTCAAGATAGAGCAACGTTTTAACGTACTTAAACACTGTTTCTTTGTGAATTCAGTTAGTTCCCAGTAGCAGGCTCTTGTAATATGTGTACTTTTAAGATTTATCAAAATTTCCTGAGCCGAATCTCAGTAACTTCGTGAATTCGGGTAGTTCCAAATAGGCCGCAGTAGTAATAAGTGGACTGTTCGGGATATAGAAAAATTTTCACGAATGGAATCAAAATTTCTAGGCGAATTCAGTGAGTTCCCAATGGGACATGCTTGTATGTGTGTGCTTTTCAATATATAGCAACAGTTTAAGGAACGCATTCTAAGTATCTTGTTGAATTCAGTAGGTTCCCAAAAGGATTCGCATGTAATAAGCATGTTATTCAAGATAGAGCAACGTTTTAACGAACTGAAACACTGTTTCTTTGTGAATTCAGTTAGTTCCAAGTAGTAGGCTCTTGTTATTTTGTTCTTTTAAAGATTTATCAAAATTTGGTGAGCAGAATCTCATATACTTGGTGAATTCAGTTTCTTCCCAATAGGGCTCAGTAGTAATAAGTGGACTGTTCGGGATGTAGAAAAATTTTCACGAATGAAATCAAAATTTCTAGGGGAATTCAGGGAGTTCCCAATGGGACATGCTTGTATGAGTGTGCTTTTCAATATATAGCAACATATTAAGGAACGGAATCTAAGTATCATGGTGAATTCAGTAGGTCTCCAATAGGATTCGCATGTAATAAGCTTGTTATTGAAGATAGAGCAACGTTCTAACGAACTGAAACACTGTTTCTTTGAGAATTCAGTTAGTTCCCAGTAGCAGGTCTTGTAATACGTGTACTTTTAAAGATTTATCAAACTTTGGTGAGTCGAATGTCAGGAACTTGGTGAATTCACTTAGTTACGAATAGGCCGCTGTAGTAATAAGTGGACTGTTCGCATATAGAAAAATTTTCGGGTTCGAATCAAAATTTCTAGGCGAATTCAGTGCGTTCCAAATGGGACATGCTTGTATGAGTGTGCTTTTCAATATATAGCAACATTTTAAGGAACGGATTCTAAGTATCATGGTGAATTCATAAGGTCCCAATAGGATTCACATTTAATAAGCTTGTTATTCAAGATAGAGCAATGTTTTAACGAATTGAAACACTGTTTCTTTGTGAATTCAGTTAGTTCCCAGTAGCAGGATCGTGTAATATGTGTACTTTTAAAGATTTATCAAATTTGGTTAGCCGAATCTCAGTAACTTTGTGAATTCACTTAGATCACAATAGGCCGCAGTAGTAATAAGTGGACTGTTCGGGGTATCAAAAAATTTTCACGAATAAAATGAAATGATCTATGTGAATTCAGTGAGTTCCCAATGGGACATGCTTGTATGAGTGTGTTTTCAATATATAGCAACATTTTAAGGAACTGATTCTAAGTATCATGGTGAATTCAGTAGGTTCCCAATAGATTTCTCATGTTAAGCTTGTTATTCAAGATAGAGCAACGTTTTAACGAACTGAAACACTGGTTCTTTGTGAATTCAGTAAGGCCCAGTAGCAGTCTCTTGTAATTGTGTGCTTTAAAAGATTTATCAAAATTTGGTGAGCCGAATATCAGTAAGTTGGTGAATTCGGCTAGTACCCAATAGGCCGCAGTAGTAATAAGTGGACTGTTCGGGATATAGAAAAATTTTCAGGAATGGAATCAAAATTTCTAGGCGAATTCAGGGAGTTCCCAATGGGACATGCATGTATGAGTGTGCTTTTCAATATATAGGAACAGTTTAACGAACGGAATCTAATTATCATGGTGAATTCATTAGGTTCCCAATAGGATTCGCATTTAATAAGCTTGTTATTCAAGAGAGAGCAACGTTTTAACGAACTGAGGCACTTTTTCCTTGTGAATTCAGTTAGTTCCCTTTAGCAGGCTCTTGTAATATGTATACTTTTAAAGACTTATCAAAATTTGTTGAGCCGAATCTCACATACTTCGTGAATTCAGTTTCTTCCCAATAGGGCTCAGTAGTAATAAGTGGACTGTTCGGGATATAGAAAAATTTTCAGGAATGGAATGAAAATTTCTAGGCTTATTCAGTGAGTTCCCAATGGGACATGCTTGTATGAGTGTGCTTTTAAATATATAGCAACAGTTTCACGAACGGAATCTAAGTATGATGGTGAATTCAGTAAGTTCCCAAAAGGATTCGCATATAATAAGCTTGTTATTCAAGATAGAGCAACGTTTTAACGAACTGAAACACTGTTTCTATGTGAATTCAGTTAGTTACACGTTGCCGGCTCTTGTAATTTTGTGCTTTTCAAGATTTATCAAAATTTGGTGAGCAGAATCTCAGATACTTGGTAAATTCAGTTTCTTCCCAATAGGGCTAAGTAGTAATAAGTGGACTGTTTGGGATATATAAAATTTTCACGAATGAAATCAAAATTTCTAGGCGAATTCAGGGAGTTCCCAATGGGACATACTTGTTTGAGTGTGCATTTCAATATATAGCAACATATTAAGGAACGGAATCTAAGTATCATGGTAAATTCAATAGGTTCCCAATAGGATTCGCATGTAATAAGCTTGTTATTCAAGATAGAGCAACGTTTTAACGAACTGAAACACTGTTTCTTTGTGAATTCAGTTAGTTCCCAGTAGCAGGCTCTTGTAATATGTTTCCTTTAAAGATTTATCAAAATTTGGTGAGCCGAATCTGAGTAACATGGTGAAATTGGTTCGTTCCCAATAGGCCGCAGTAGTAATAAGTGGACTCTTCGGGATATAGAAAAATTTTCAGGAATGGAATCAAAATTTCTAGGCGAATTCAGTGAGTTCCCAATGGGACATACATGTATGTGTGTGCTCTTCAATATATAGCAACATTTTTAGGAACGGAATCTAAGTATCATGGTGAATTCAGTAGGTTCCCAATAGGATTCACATTTAATAAGCTTGTTATTCAAGATAGAGCAACGTTTTAACGAACTGAAGCACTGTTTCCTTGTGAATTCAGCTAGTTCCCAGTAGCAGGCTCTTGTAATATGTATACTTTTAAAGACTTATCAAAATTTGTTGAGCCGAATTTCACATACTTCGTCAATTCATTTTCTTCCCAATAGGGCTCAGTAGTAATAAGTGGACTGTTCGGGATATAGAAAAATTTTCAGGAATGAAATGAAAATTTCTAGGCGAATTCAGTGAGTTCCCAATGGGACATGCTTGTATGAGTGTGCTTTTCAATATTTAGCAACATTTTAAGGAACGGAATCTAAGTATCATGGTGAATTCAGTAGGTCCCAACAGGATTCACAAGTAATAATCTTGTTATTCAAGATAGAGCAACGTTTTAACATACTCAAACACTGTTTCTTTGTGAATTTAGTTAGTTCCCAGTAGCAGGCTCTTGTACTATTTTAACTTTTAAAGATTTAGCAAAATTTCCTGAGCCGAATCTAAGAAACTTCGTGAATTCGGGTAGTTCCAAATAGGCCGCAGTAGTAATAACTGGACTGTTCGGGATATAGAAAAATTTGCACGAATGGAATCAAAATTTCTAGGCGAATTCAGTGAGTTCCCAATGGGACATGCTTGTATGAGTGTGCTTTTTAATATATAGCAACATTTTAAGGAACGGATTCTAAGTATCATGGTGAAATCAGTAAGTTCCCAATAGGATTGGCATGTAATAAGCTTGTTATTCAAGATAGAGCAACGTTTTAACGAACTGAAACACTGTTTCTTTGTGAATTCAGTTAGTTCCCAGTAGCAGGCTCTTGTAATATGTATACTTTTAAAGATTTATCAAAATTTGTTGAGCCGAATCTCAGATACTTGGTGAATTCAGTTTTGTCCCAATAGGGCTCAGTAGTAATAAGTGGACTGTTCGGGATATAGAAAAATTTTCTGGAATGGAATCAAAATTTCTAGGCGAAATCAGTGAGTTCCCAATGGGACATACTTTTGTGAGTGTGCTTTTCAATATATAGCAACATTTTCAGGAACGGAATCTAAGTATAATGATGAATTCAGTAGGTCCCAATACTATTCACAAGAAATAAGCTTATTATTCAGGATAGAGCAACGTTTTAACGTACTCAAACACTGTTTCTTTGTGAATTTCGTTAGTTCCCAGTAGCAGGCTCTTGTAATATGTGTACTTTTAGAGATTTATCAAAATTTCCTGAGCCGAATCTCAGTAACTTCGTGAATTCGGGTAGTTCCAAATAGGCCGCAGTAGTAATAAGTGGACTGCTCGGGATATAGAAAAATTTTCAGGAATGGAATCAATATTTCTAGGCGAATTCATTGAGTTCCCAATGGGACATGCTTGTATGAGTGTGCTTTTCAATATATAGCAACAGTTTAACGAACGGAATCTAAGTATCATGGTGAATTCAGTAGTTTCCCAATAGGATTCGCATGTAATAAGCTTGTTATTCAAGACAGAGCAACGTTTTAACGAACTGAAACACTGTTTCTTTGTGAATTCAGTCAGCTCCGAGTACCAGGCTCTTGTAATATGTATACTTTTAAAGATTTATCAAAATTTGTTGAGCCGAATCTCAGATTCTTGGTGAATTCAGTTTCTTCCCAATAGGGCTCAGTAGTAATAAGTGGACTGTTTGGGATATAGAAAATTTTCACGAATGGAATCAAAATGTCTAGGCGAATTCAGTGAGTTCCTAATGGGACATGCTTGTATGAGTGTGCTTTTCAATACATAGCAACATTTTAAGGAACGGAATCTAAGTATCATGGTGAATTCAATAGGTTCCCAATAGGATTCGTAAGTAACAAGCTTGTTATTCAAGATAGAGCAACGTTTTAACGAACTCAAACACTGTTTCTTTGTGAATTCAGTTAGTTCCCAGTAGCAGGCTCTTGTAATATGTGTACTTTTAAAGATTTATCAAAATTTGGTGAGCCGAATCTCAGTAACTTTGTGAATTCACTTACTTCCCAATAGGCCGCAGTAGTAATAAGTGGACTGCTAGGGATATAGAAAAATTTTCACGAATGCAATCAAAATTTCTAGGCGAATTCAGTGAGTTCCCAATGGGACATGCTTGTATGAGTGTGCTTTTCAATATATAGCAACATTTTAAGGAACGGAATCTAAGTATCATGGTGAATTCAGTAGGTTCCCAATAGGATTCGCATGTAATAAGCTTGTTATTCAAGATAGAGCAACGTTTTAACGAACTGAAACACTGTTTCTTTGTGAATTCAGTTAGTTCCCAGTAGCAGGCTCTTGAAATATGTATACTTTTAAAGATTTATCAAAATGTGTTGAGCCGAATCTCAGACACTTGATGAATCCAGTTTCTTCCCAATCGGGCTCAGTAGTAATAAGTGGACTGTTCGGGATATAGAAAAATCTTCAGGGATGGAATCAAAATTTCTAGGCAAATTCAGTGAGTTCACAATGGGACATGCTCGTATGAGAGTGCTTTTCAATATATAGCAACATTTTAAGGAACGGAATCTAAGTATCATCGTGAATTCAATAGGTCCCAATAGGATTCGCAAGTAATAAGCTTGTTATTCAAGATAGAACAACGTTTTAACGAACTGAAACGCTGTTTCTTTGTGAATTCAGTCAGTTCCCAGTAGCAGGCTCTTGTAATATGTATACTTTTAAAGATTTATCAAAATTTGGTGAGCCGAATCTCAGATACTTGGTGAATTCAGTTTTGTCCCAATAGGGATCAGTAGTAATAAGTGGACTGTTCGGGATTTAGAAAAATTTTCAAGAATGGAATCAAAATTTCTAGGCGAATTCAGTGAGTTCTTAATGTGACATGCTTGTATGAGTGTGCTTTTCAATATATAGCAACATTTTAAGGAACGGAATCTAAGTATCATGGTGAATTCAGTAGATTCCCAATAGGATTCGCATGTAATAAGCTTGTTATTCAAGATAGAGCAACGTTTTAACGAACTGAAACACTGTTTCTTTGTGAATTCAGTTAGTTCCCAGTAGCAGGCTCTTGTAATATGTGTACTTTTAAAGATTTATCAAAATTTGGTGAGCCGAATCTCAGTAACTTTGTGAATTCACTTACTTCCCAATAGGCCGCAGTAGTAATAAGTGGACTGCTAGGGATATAGAAAAATTTTCACGAATGCAATCAAAATTTCTAGGCGAATTCAGTGAGTTCCCAATGGGACATGCTTGTATGAGTGTGCTTTTCAATATATAGCAACATTTTAAGGAACGGAATCTAAGTATCATGGTGAATTCAGTAGGTTCCCAATAGGATTCGCATGTAATAAGCTTGTTATTCAAGATAGAGCAACGTTTTAACGAACTGAAACACTGTTTCTTTGTGAATTCAGTTAGTTCCCAGTAGCAGGCTCTTGAAATATGTATACTTTTAAAGATTTATCAAAATGTGTTGAGCCGAATCTCAGACACTTGATGAATCCAGTTTCTTCCCAATCGGGCTCAGTAGTAATAAGTGGACTGTTCGGGATATAGAAAAATCTTCAGGGATGGAATCAAAATTTCTAGGCAAATTCAGTGAGTTCACAATGGGACATGCTCGTATGAGAGTGCTTTTCAATATATAGCAACATTTTAAGGAACGGAATCTAAGTATCATCGTGAATTCAATAGGTCCCAATAGGATTCGCAAGTAATAAGCTTGTTATTCAAGATAGAACAACGTTTTAACGAACTGAAACGCTGTTTCTTTGTGAATTCAGTCAGTTCCCAGTAGCAGGCTCTTGTAATATGTATACTTTTAAAGATTTATCAAAATTTGGTGAGCCGAATCTCAGATACTTGGTGAATTCAGTTTTGTCCCAATAGGGATCAGTAGTAATAAGTGGACTGTTCGGGATTTAGAAAAATTTTCAAGAATGGAATCAAAATTTCTAGGCGAATTCAGTGAGTTCTTAATGTGACATGCTTGTATGAGTGTGCTTTTCAATATATAGCAACATTTTAAGGAACGGAATCTAAGTATCATGGTGAATTCAGTAGATTCCCAATAGGATTCGCATGTAATAAGCTTGTTATTCAAGATAGAGCAACGTTTTAACGAACTGGAGCACTGTTTCTTTGTGAATTCAGTTAGGTTCCAGTAGCTGGCTATTGTAATATGTATACTTTTAAAGATTTATCAAAATTTGGTGAGCCGAATCTCAGTAAGTTGGTGAATTCGGTTATTTCCCAATAGGCCACAGTAGTAATAAGTGGACTGTTCGGGATATAGAAAAATTTTCAGGAATGGAATCAAAATTTGTAGGGGAAATCAGGGAGTTCCCAATGGGACATGCTTGTATGAGTGTGCTTTTCAATATATAGCAACATTTTAAGTAACCGAATCTAAGTATCATGGTGAATTTAGTAGATCTCCAATAGGATTCGCAAGTAATAAGCTTGTTATTCAAGATCGAGCAAAGTTTTAACGAACTGAAACACTGTTTCTTTGTGAATTCAGTTAGTTCCCAGTAGCAGGCTCTTGTAATATGTGTCCTTTAAAGATTTATCAAAATTTGGTGAGCCGAATCTCAGTAACATTGTGAATTCACTTAGTTCCCAATAATCTGCAGTAGTAATAAGTGGACTCTTAGGGATATAGAAAAATTTTCATGAATGGAATCAAAATTTCTAGGCGAATTCAGTGAGTTCCCAATGTGACATGCTTGTATGAGTATGCTTTCCAATATATAGCAACAGTTTAACGAACGGAATCTAAGTATCATGGTGAATTCAGTAGGTTCCCAATAGGATTCGCATTTAATAAGCTTGTTATTCAAGATAGAGCAACGTTTTAACGAACTGAAGCACTGTTTCTTGTGAATTCAGTTAGTTCCCAGTAGCAGGCTCTTGTAATATGTATACTTTTAAAGATTTATCAAAATTTGTTGAGCCGAATCTCAGATACTTGGTGAATTCAGTTTTGTCCCAATAGGGCTCAGTAGTAATAAGTGGACTCTTCGGGATATAGAAAAATTTTCAGGAATGGAATCAAAATTTCTAGGCGAAATCAGTGAGTTCCCAATGGGACATACTTTTGTGAGTGTGCTTTTCAATATATAGCAACATTTTCAGGAACGGAATCTAAGTATAATGATGAATTCAGTAGGTCCCAATGCGATTCACAAGAAATAAGCTTATTATTCAGGATAGAGCAACGTTTTAACGTACGCAAACACTGTTTCTTTGTGAATTTCGTTAGTTCCCAGTAGCAGGCTCTTGTAATATGTGTACTTTTAAAGATTTATCAAAATTTCCTGAGCCGAATCTCAGTAACTTCGTGATTTCGGGTAGTTCCAAATAGGCCGCAGTAGTAATAAGTGGACTGCTCGGGATATAGAAAAATTTTCAGGAATGGAATCAATATTTCTAGGCGAATTCATTGAGTTCCCAATGGGACATGCTTGTATGAGTGTGCTTTTCAATATATAGCAACAGTTTAAGGAACGGAATCTAAGTATCATGGTGAATTCAGTAGGTTCCCAATAGGATTCGCATGTAATAAGCTTGTTATTCAAGACAGAGCAACGTTTTAACGAACTGAAACACTGTTTCTTTGTGATTTCAGTCAGTTCCCAGTAGCAGGCTCTTGTAATATGTATACTTTTAAAGATTTATCAAAATTTGTTGAGCCGAATCTCAGATTCTTGGTGAATTCAGTTTCTTCCCAATAGGGCTCAGTAGTAATAAGTGGACTGTTCGGGATATAGAAAATTTTCACAAATGGAATCAAAATGTCTAGGCGAATTCTGTGAGTTCCTAATGGGACATGCTTGTATGAGTGTTCATTTCAATATATAGGAACATTTTAAGGAACGGAATCTAAGTATCATGGTGAATTCAATAGGTTCCCGATAGGATTCGTAAGTAACAAGCTTGTTATTCAAGATAGAGCAATGTTTTAACGAACTCAACACTGTTTCTTTGTGAATTCAGTTAGTTCCCAGTAGCAGGCTCTTGTAATATGTGTATTTTAAAGATTTATCAAAATTTGGTGAGCCGAATCTCAGTAACTTTGTGAATTCACTTACTTCCCAATAGGCCGCAGTAGTAATAAGTGGACTGCTCGGGATATAGAAAAATTTTCACGAATGCAATCAAAATTTCTAGGCGAATTCAGTGAGTTCCCAATGAGACATGCTTGTATGAGTTTGCTTTTCAAAATATAGCAACATTTTAAGGAACGGAATCTAAGTATCATGGTGAATTCAGTAGGTTCCCAATAGGATTCGCATGTAATAAGCTTGTTATTCAAGATAGAGCAACGTTTTAACGAACTGAAACACTGTTTCTTTGTGAATTTAGTTAGTTCCCAGTAGCAGGCTCTTGTACTATTTTAACTTTTAAAGATTTAGCAAAATTTCCTGAGCCGAATCTCAGTAACTTCGTGAATTCGGGTAGTTCCAAATAGGCCGCAGTAGTAATAAGTGGACTGCTCGGGATATAGAAAAATTTTCAGGAATGGAATCAATATTTCTAGGCGAATTCATTGAGTTCCCAATGGGACATGCTTGTATGAGTGTGCTTTTCAATATATAGCAACAGTTTAACGAACGGAATCTAAGTATCATGGTGAATTCAGTAGTTTCCCAATAGGATTCGCATGTAATAAGCTTGTTATTCAAGACAGAGCAACGTTTTAACGAACTGAAACACTGTTTCTTTGTGAATTCAGTCAGCTCCGAGTACCAGGCTCTTGTAATATGTATACTTTTAAAGATTTATCAAAATTTGTTGGGCCGAATCTCAGATTCTTGGTGAATTCAGTTTCTTCCCAATAGGGCTCAGTAGTAATAAGTGGACTGTTTGGGATATAGAAAATTTTCACGAATGGAATCAAAATGTCTAGGCGAATTCAGTGAGTTCCTAATGGGACATGCTTGTATGAGTGTTCATTTCAATATATAGGAACATTTTAAGGAACGGAATCTAAGTATCATGGTGAATTCAATAGATTCCCAATAGGATTCGTAAGTAACAAGCTTGTTATTCAAGATAGAGCAACGTTTTAACGAACTCAAACACTGTTTCTTTGTGAATTCAGTTAGTTCCCAGTAGCAGGCTCTTGTAATATGTGTACTTTTAAAGATTTATCAAAATTTGTTGAGCCGAATCTCAGATTCTTGGTGAACTCAGTTTCTTCCCAATAGGGCTCAGTAGTAATAAGTGGACTGTTTGGGATATAGAAAATTTTCACGAATGGAATCAAAATGTCTAGGCGAATTCAGTGAGTTCCTAATGGGACATGCTTGTATGAGTGTTCATTTCAATATATAGGAACATTTTAAGGAACGGAATCTAAGTATCATGGTGAATTCAATAGGTTCCCGATAGGATTCGTAAGTAACAAGCTTGTTATTCAAGATAGAGCAATGTTTTAACGAACTCAACACTGTTTCTTTGTGAATTCAGTTAGTTCCCAGTAGCAGGCTCTTGTAATATGTGTATTTTAAAGATTTATCAAAATTTGGTGAGCCGAATCTCAGTAACTTTGTGAATTCACTTACTTCCCAATAGGCCGCAGTAGTAATAAGTGGACTGCTCGGGATATAGAAAAATTTTCACGAATGCAATCAAAATTTCTAGGCGAATTCAGTGAGTTCCCAATGAGACATGCTTGTATGAGTTTGCTTTTCAAAATATAGCAACATTTTAAGGAACGGAATCTAAGTATCATGGTGAATTCAGTAGGTTCCCAATAGGATTCGCATGTAATAAGCTTGTTATTCAAGATAGAGCAACGTTTTAACGAACTGAAACACTGTGTCTTTGTGAATTTAGTTAGTTCCCAGTAGCAGGCTCTTGTACTATTTTAACTTTTAAAGATTTAGCAAAATTTCCTGAGCCGAATCTCAGTAACTTCGTGAATTCGGGTAGTTCCAAATAGGCCGCAGTAGTAATAAGTGGACTGCTCGGGATATAGAAAAATTTTCAGGAATGGAATCAATATTTCTAGGCGAATTCATTGAGTTCCCAATGGGACATGCTTGTATGAGTGTGCTTTTCAATATATAGCAACAGTTTAACGAACGGAATCTAAGTATCATGGTGAATTCAGTAGTTTCCCAATAGGATTCGCATGTAATAAGCTTGTTATTCAAGACAGAGCAACGTTTTAACGAACTGAAACACTGTTTCTTTGTGAATTCAGTCAGCTCCGAGTACCAGGCTCTTGTAATATGTATACTTTTAAAGATTTATCAAAATTTGTTGGGCCGAATCTCAGATTCTTGGTGAATTCAGTTTCTTCCCAATAGGGCTCAGTAGTAATAAGTTGACTGTTTGGGATATAGAAAATTTTCACGAATGGAATCAAAATGTCTAGGCGAATTCAGTGAGTTCCTAATGGGACATGCTTGTATGAGTGTTCATTTCAATATATAGGAACATTTTAAGGAACGGAATCTAAGTATCATGGTGAATTCAATAGATTCCCAATAGGATTCGTAAGTAACAAGCTTGTTATTCAAGATAGAGCAACGTTTTAACGAACTCAAACACTGTTTCTTTGTGAATTCAGTTAGTTCCCAGTAGCAGGCTCTTGTAATATGTGTACTTTTAAAGATTTATCAAAATTTGTTGAGCCGAATCTCAGATTCTTGGTGAACTCAGTTTCTTCCCAATAGGGCTCAGTAGTAATAAGTGGACTGTTTGGGATATAGAAAATTTTCACGAATGGAATCAAAATGTCTAGGCGAATTCAGTGAGTTCCTAATGGGACATGCTTGTATGAGTGTTCATTTCAATATATAGGAACATTTTAAGGAACGGAATCTAAGTATCATGGTGAATTCAATAGGTTCCCAATAGGATTCGTAAGTAACAAGCTTGTTATTCAAGATAGAGCAACGTTTTAACGAACTCAAACACTGTTTCTTTGTGAATTCAGTTAGTTCCCAGTAGCAGGCTCTTGTAATATGTGTACTTTTAAAGATTTATCAAAATTTGGTGTGCCGAATCTCAGTAACTTTGTGAATTCACTTACTTCCCAATAGGCCGCAGTAGTAATAAGTGGACTGCTAGGGATATAGAAAAATTTTCACGAATGCAATCAAAATTTCTAGGCGAATTCAGTGAGTTCCCAATGAGACATGCTTGTATGAGTTTGCTTTTCAAAAGAGAGCAACATTTTAAGGAACAGAATCTAAGTATCATGGTGAATTCAGTAGGTTCCCAATAGGATTCGCATGTAATAAGCTTGTTATTCAAGATAGAGCAACGTTTTAACGAACTGAAACACTGTTTCTTTGTGAATTCAGTTAGTTCCCAGTAGCAGGCTCTTGAAATATGTATACTTTTAAAGATTTATCAAAATGTGTTGAGCCGAATCTCAGACACTTGATGAATCCAGTTTCTTCCCAATCGGGCTCAGTAGTAATAAGTGGACTGTTCGGGATATAGAAAAATCTTCAGGGATGGAATCAAAATTTCTAGGCGAATTCAGTGAGTTCCCAATGGGAGATGCTCGTATGAGTGTGCTTTTCAATATATAGCAACATTTTAAGGAACGGAATCTAAGTATCATCATGAATTCAATAGGTCCCAATAGGATTCGCAAGTAATAAGCTTGTTATTCAAGATAGAACAACGTTTTAACGAACTGAAACGCTGTTTCTTTGTGAATTCAGTCAGTTCCCAGTAGCAGGCTCTTGTAATATGTATACTTTTAAAGATTTATCAAAATTTGGTGAGCCGAATCTCAGATACTTGGTGAATTCAGTTTTGTCCCAATAGGGCTCAGTAGTAATAAGTGGACTGTTCGGGATTTAGAAAAATTTTCAAGAATGGAATCAAAATTTCTAGGCGAATTCAGTGAGTTCTTAATGTGACATGCTTATATGAGTGTGCTTTTCAATATATAGCAACATTTTAAGGAACGGAATCTAAGTATCATGGTGAATTCAGTAGATTCCCAATAGGATTCGCATGTAATAAGCTTGTTATTCAAGATAGAGCAACGTTTTAACGAACTGGAGCACTGTTTCTTTGTGAATTCAGTTAGGTTCCAGTAGCTGGCTATTGTAATATGTATACTTTTAAAGATTTATCAAAATTTGGTGAGCCGAATCTCAGTAAGTTGGTGAATTCGGTTATTTCCCAATAGGCCACAGTAGTAATAAGTGGACTGTTCGGGATATAGAAAAATTTTCAGGAATGGAATCAAAATTTGTAGGGGAAATCAGGGAGTTCCCAATGGGACATGCTTGTATGAGTGTGCTTTTCAATATATACCAACATTTTAAGGAACGGAATCTAAGTATCATGGTGAATTCAGTAGATCTCCAATAGGATTCGCAAGTAATAAGCTTGTTATTCAAGATCGAGCAAAGTTTTAACGAACTGAAACACTGTTTCTTTGTGAATTCAGTTAGTTCCCAGTAGCAGGCTCTTGTAATATGTGTCCTTTAAAGATTTATCAAAATTTGGTGAGCCGAATCTCAGTAACATTGTGAATTCACTTAGTTCCCAATAATCTGCAGTAGTAATAAGTGGAATCTTAGGGATATAGAAAAATTTTCATGAATGGAAACAAAATTTCTAGGCGAATTCAGTGACTTCCCAATGTGACATGCTTGTATGAGTATGCTTTCCAATATATAGCAACAGTTTAACGAACGGAATCTAAGTATCATGGTGAATTCAGTAGGTTCCCAATAGGATTCGCATTTAATAAGCTTGTTATTCAAGACAGAGCAACGTTTTAACGAACTGAAGCACTGTTTCTTGTGAATTCAGTTAGTTCCCAGTAGCAGGCTCTTGTAATATGTATACTTTTAAAGATTTATCAAAATTTGTTGAGCTGAATCTCAGATACTTGGTGAATTCAGTTTTGTCCCAATAGGGCTCAGTAGTAATAAGTGGACTGTTCGGGATATAGAAAAATTTTCAGGAATGGAATCAAAATTTCTAGGCGAAATCAGTGAGTTCCCAATGGGACATACTTTTGTGAGTGTGCTTTTCAATATATAGCAACATTTTCAGGAACGGAATCTAAGTATAATGATGAATTCAGTAGGTCCCAATACGATTCACAAGAAATAAGCTTATTATTCAGGATAGAGCAACGTTTTAACGTACGCAAACACTGTTTCTTTGTGAATTTCGTTAGTTCCCAGTAGCAGGCTCTTGTAATATGTGTACTTTTAAAGATTTATCAAAATTTCCTGAGCCGAATCTCAGTAACTTTGTGAATTCACTTACTTCCCAATAGGCCGCAGTAGTAATAAGTGGACTGCTCGGGATATAGAAAAATTTTCACGAATGCAATCAAAATTTCTAGGCGAATTCACTGAGTTCCCAATGAGACATGCTTGTATGAGTTTGCTTTTCAAAATATAGCAACATTTTAAGGAACGGAATCTAAGTATCATGGTGAATTCAGTAGGTTCCCAATAGGATTCGCATGTAATAAGCTTGTTATTCAAGATAGAGCAACGTTTTAACGAACTGAAACACTGTTTCTTTGTGAATTCAGTTAGTTCCCAGTAGCAGGCTCTTGAAATATGTATACTTTTAAAGATTTATCAAAATGTGTTGAGCCGAATCTCAGACACTTGATGAATTCAGTTTCTTCCCAATCGGGCTCAGTAGTAATAAGTGGACTGCTCGGGATATAGAAAAATCTTCAGGAATGGAATCAAAATTTCTAGGCGAATTCAGTGAGTTCCCAATGGGACATGCTCGTATGAGTGTGCTTTTCAATATATAGCAACATTTTAAGGAACGGAATCTAAGTATCATCGTGAATTCAATAGGTCCCAATAGGATTCGCAAGTAATAAGCTTGTTATTCAAGATAGAACAACGTTTTAACGAACTGAAACGCTGTTTCTTTGTGAATTCAGTCAGTTCCCAGTAGCAGGCTCTTGTAATATGTATCCTTTTAAAGATTTATCAAAATTTGGTGAGCCGAATCTCAGATACTTGGTGAATTCAGTTTTGTCCCAATAGGGCTCAGTAGTAATAAGTGGACTGTTCGGGATTTAGAAAAATTTTCAAGAATGGAATCAAAATTTCTAGGCGATTTCAGTGAGTTCCTAATGTGACATGCTTGTATGAATGTGCTTTTCAATATATAGCAACATTTTAAGGAACGGAATCTAAGTATCCTGGTGAATTCAGTAGATTCCCAATAGGATTCGCATGTAATAAGCTTGTTATTCAAGATAGAGCAACGTTTTAACGAACTGAAACACTGTTTCTTTGTGAATTCAGTTAGTTCCCAGTAGCAGGCTCTTGTAATATGTGTACTTTTAAAGATTTCTCAAAATTTGGTGAGCCGAATGTCAGGAACTTTGTGAATTCACTTAGTTCCCAATAGGCCGCAGTAGTAATAAGTGGACTGTTGGGGATATAGAAAAATTTTCACGAATGGAATCAAAATTTCTAGGCGAATTCCGTGAGTTCCCAATGGGACATGCTTGTATGAGTGTGCTTTTCCGTATATAGCAACATTTTAAGGAACGGATCTAAGTGTCCTTGTGAATTCAGTAGGTTCCCAATAGGATTCGCATGTAATAAGCTTGTTATTCAAGATAGAGCAACGTTTTAACGAACTGAAACACTGTTTCTTTGTGAATTCAGTTAGTTCCCAAAAGCAGGCTCTTGTACTATGTAACTTTTAAAGTTTTATCAAAATTTCTTGAGCCGAATCTCAGACACTTTGTGAATTCAGTTTCTTCCCAATAGGGTTCAGTAGTAATAAGTGGACTGTTTGGGATATAGAAAAATCTTCAGGAATGGAATCAAAATTTCTAGGCGAATTCAGTGAGTTCCCAATGGGACATGCTCGTATGAGTGTGCTTTTCAATATATAGCAACATTTTAAGGAACGGAATCTAAGTATCATCGTGAATTCAATAGGTCCCAATAGGATTCGCAAGTAATAAGCTTGTTATTCAAGATAGAGCAACGTTTTAACGAACTGAACCACAGTTTCTTTGTGAATTCAGTCAGTTCCCAGTAGCAGGCTCTTGTAATATGTATACTTTTAAATATTTATCAAAATTTGGTGAGCCGAATCTCAGTAACTTTGTGAATTCACTTAGTTCCCAATAGGCCGCAGTAGTAATAAGTGGACCGTTCGGGATATCGAAAAATTTTCACGAATGGAATGAAAATTTCTATGCGAATTCAGTGAGTTTCCAACGGGACATGCTACTATGAGCATGCTTTTCAATATATAGCAACATTTTAAGGAACGTAATCTAAGTATCATGATGAATTCAGTAGATCTCCAATAGGATTCGCATGTAATAAGCTTGTTATTCAAGATAGAGCAACGTTTTAACGAACTGAAACACTGTTTCTTTGTAAATTCAGTTAGTTCCCAGTAGCAGGCTCTTGTAATATGTGTACTGTTAAAGACTTATCAAAATTTGGTGAGCCGAATCTCAGTAACTTCGTGAATTCGTGTAGTTCCAAATAGGCGGCAGTAGTAATAAGTGGACTGTTCGGGATATCGAAAAATTTTCACGAATGGAATCAAAATTTCTATGCGAATTCAGTGAGTTCCCAATGGGACATGCTTGTATGAGTTTGCTTTTCACTATATAGCAACATTTTAAGGAACAGAATCTAAGTATCATGGTGAATTCAATAGGTCCCAATAGGATTCGCATGTAAAAAGCTTGTTATTCAAGATAGAGCAACGCTTTAACGAACTCAAACAATGTTTCTTTGTGAATTAGTTAGTTCCCAGTATTAGGCTCTTGTAATATGTATACGTTTAAAGATTTATCAAAATTTGTTGAGCCGAATCTCAGACACTTGATGAATTCAGTTTCTTCCCAATCGGGCTCAGTAGTAATAAGTGGACTGTTCGGGATATAGAAAAATCTTCAGGAATGGAATCAAAATTTCTAGGCGAATTCAGTGAGTTCCCAATGGTACATGCTCTAATGAGTGTGCTTTTCAATATATAGCAACATTTTAAGGAACGGAATCTAAATATCATCGTGAATTCAATAGGTCCCAATAGGATTCGCAAGTAATAAGCTTGTTATTCAAGATAGAACAACGTTTTAACGAACTGAAATGCTGTTTCTTTGTGAATTCAGTCAGTTCCCAGTAGCAGGCTCTTGTAATATGTATACTTTTAAAGATTTATCAAAATTTGGTGAGTCGAATCTCAGATACTTGGTGAATTCAGTTTTGTCCCAATAGGGCTCAGTAGTAATAAGTGGACTGTTCGGGATTTAGAAAAATTTTCAAGAATGGAATCAAAATTTCTAGGCGATTTCAGTGAGTTCCTAATGTGACATGCTTGTATGAATGTGCTTTTCAATATATAGCAACATTTTAAGGAACGGAATCTAAGTATCATGGTGAATTCAGTAGATTCCCAATAGGATTCGCATGTAATAAGCTTGTTATTCAACATAGAGCAACGTTTTAACGAACTGGAGCACTGTTTCTTTGTGAATTCAGTTAGGTTCCAGTAGCTGGCTATTGTAATATGTATACTTTTAAAGATTTATCAAAATTTGGTGAGCCGAATCTCAGTAAGTTGGTGAATTCGGTTATTTCCCAATAGGCCGCAGTAGTAATAAGTGGACTGTTCGGGATATAGAAAAATTTTCAGGAATGGAATCAAAATTTGTAGGGGAAATCAGGGAGTTCCCAATGGGACATTCTTGTATGAGTGTGCTTTTCAATATATAGCAACATTTTAAGTAACCGAATCTAAGTATCATGGTGAATTCAGTAGATTTCCAATAGGATTCGCAAGTAATAAGCTTGTTATTCAAGATCGAGCAAAGTTTTAACGAACTGAAACACTGTTTCTTTATGAATTCAGTTAGTTCCCAGTAGCAGGCTCTTGTAATATGTGTCCTTTAAAGATTTATCAAAATTTGGTGAGCCGAATCTCAGTAACATTGTGAATTCACTTAGTTCCCAATAGACCGCAGTAGTAATAAGTGGACTCTTAGGGATATAGAAAAATTTTCACGAATGGAATCAAAATTTCTAGGCGAATTCAGTGAGTTCCCAATGGGACATGCTTGTATGAGTTTGCTTTTCAATATATAGCAACATTTTAAGGAACGGAATCTAAGTATCATGGTGAATTCAATAGGTCCCAATAGTATTCGCAAGTAATAAGCATGTTATTCAAGAAAGAGCAACGTTTTAACGAACTCAAACGATGTTTCTTTGTGAATTTAGTTAGTTCCCAGTATTAGGTTCTTGTAATATGTATTCGTTTAAAGATTTATAAAAATTTGTTGAGCCGAATATCAGATACTTGGTGAATTCAGTTTTTTCCCAATAGGGCACAGTAGTAATAAGTGGACTGTTCGGGATATAGACAAATTTTCAGGAATGGAATCAAAATTTCTAGGCGAATTCAGGGAGTTCCCAATGGGACATGCTTGTATGAGTGTGCTTTTCCATATATACCAACATTTTAAGGAACGGAATCTAAGTATCATGGTGAATTCAACAGGTTCCACATAGGATTCGCATGTAATAAGCTTGTTATTCAAGATAGAGCAACGTTTTAACGAACTGAAACACTGTTTCTTTGTGAATTCAGATAGTTCCCAGTAGCAGGCTCTTGTAATATGTGTACTTTTAAAGATTTCTCAAAATTTGGTGAGCCGAATGTCAGGAACTTTGTGAATTCACTTAGTTCCCAATAGGCCGCAGTAGTAATAAGTGGACTGTTGGGGATATAGAAAAATTTTCACGAATGGAATCAAAATTTCTAGGCGAATTCCGTGAGTTCCCAATGGGACATGCTTGTATGAGTGTGCTTTTCCATATATAGCAACATTTAAGGAACGGATCTAAGTGTCCTTGTGAATTCAGTATGTTCCCAATAGGATTCGCATGTAATAAGCTTGTTATTCAAGATAGAGCAACGTTTTAACGAACTGAAACACTGTTTCTTTGGGAATTCAGTTAGTTCCCAAAAGCAGGCTCTTGTAATATGTATACTTTTAAAGATTTATCAAAATTTCTTGAGCCGAAACTCAGACACTTTGTGAATTCAGTTTCTTCCCAATAGGGTTCAGTAGTAATAAGTGGACTCTTTGGGATATAGAAAAATCTTCAGGAATGGAATCAAAATTTCTAGGCGAATTCAGTGAGTTCCCAATGGGACATGCTTGTATGAGTATGCTTTTCAATATATAGCAACAGTTTAACGAACGGAATCTAAGTATCATGGTGAATTCAGTAGGTTCCCAATAGGATTCGCATTTAATAAGCTTGTTATTCAAGATAGAGCAACGTTTTAACGAACTGAAACGCTGTTTCTTTGTGAATTCAGTCAGTTTCCAGTAGCAGGCTCTTGTAATATGTATACTTTTAAAGATTTATCAAAATTTGGTGAGCCGAATCTCAGATACTTGGTGAATTCAGTTTTGTCCCAATAGGGCTCAGTAGTAATAAGGGGACAGTTCGGGATATAGAAAATTTCACAAATGGAATCAAAATGTCTAGGCGAATTCTGTGAGTTCCTAATGGGACATGCTTGTATGAGTGTTCATTTCAATATATAGGAACATTTTAAGGAACGGAATCTAAGTATCATGGTGAATTCAATAGGTTCCCAATAGGATTCGTAAGTAACAAGCTTGTTATTCAAGATAGAGCAATGTTTTAACGAACTCAAACACTGTTTCTTTGTGAATTCATTTAGTTCCCAGTAGCAGGCTCTTGTAATATGTGTACTTTTAAAGATTTATCAAAATTTGGTGAGCCGAATCTCAGTAACTTTGTGAATTCACTTACTTACCAATAGGCCGCAGTAGTAATAAGTGGACTGCTCGGGATATAGAAAAATTTTCACGAATGCAATCAAAATTTCTAGGCGAATTCACTGAGTTCCCAATGAGACATGCTTGTATGAGTTTGCTTTTCAAAATATAGCAACATTTTAAGGAACGGAATCTAAGTATCATGGTGAATTCAGTAGGTTCCCAATAGGATTCGCATGTAATAAGCTTGTTATTCAAGATAGAGCAACGTTTTAACGAACTGAAACACTGTTTCTTTGTGAATTCAGTTAGTTCCCAGTAGCAGGCTCTTGAAATATGTATACTTTTAAAGATTTATCAAAATGTGTTGAGCCGAATCTCAGACACTTGATGAATTCAGTTTCTTCCCAATCGGGCTCAGTAGTAATAAGTGGACTGCTCGGGATATAGAAAAATCTTCAGGAATGGAATCAAAATTTCTAGGCGAATTCAGTGAGTTCCCAATGGGACATGCTCGTATGAGTGTGCTTTTCAATATATAGCAACATTTTAAGGAACGGAATCTAAGTATCATCGTGAATTCAATAGGTCCCAATAGGATTCGCAAGTAATAAGCTTGTTATTCAAGATAGAACAACGTTTTAACGAACTGAAACGCTGTTTCTTTGTGAATTCAGTCAGTTCCCAGTAGCAGGCTCTTGTAATATGTATCCTTTTAAAGATTTATCATAATTTGGTGAGCCGAATCTCAGATACTTGGTGAATTCAGTTTTGTCCCAATAGGGCTCAGTAGTAATAAGTGGACTGTTCGGGATTTAGAAAAATTTTCAAGAATGGAATCAAAATTTCTAGGCGATTTCAGTGAGTTCCTAATGTGACATGCTTGTATGAATGTGCTTTTCAATATATAGCAACATTTTAAGGAACGGAATCTAAGTATCCTGGTGAATTCAGTAGATTCCCAATAGGATTCGCATGTAATAAGCTTGTTATTCAAGATAGAGCAACGTTTTAACGAACTGAAACACTGTTTCTTTGTGAATTCAGTTAGTTCCCAGTAGCAGGCTCTTGTAATATGTGTACTTTTAAAGATTTCTCAAAATTTGGTGAGCCGAATGTCAGGAACTTTGTGAATTCACTTAGTTCCCAATAGGCCGCAGTAGTAATAAGTGGACTGTTGGGGATATAGAAAAATTTTCACGAATGGAATCAAAATTTCTAGGCGAATTCCGTGAGTTCCCAATGGGACATGCTTGTATGAGTGTGCTTTTCCGTATATAGCAACATTTTAAGGAACGGATCTAAGTGTCCTTGTGAATTCAGTAGGTTCCCAATAGGATTCGCATGTAATAAGCTTGTTATTCAAGATAGAGCAACGTTTTAACGAACTGAAACACTGTTTCTTTGTGAATTCAGTTAGTTCCCAAAAGCAGGCTCTTGTACTATGTAACTTTTAAAGTTTTATCAAAATTTCTTGAGCCGAATCTCAGACACTTTGTGAATTCAGTTTCTTCCCAATAGGGTTCAGTAGTAATAAGTGGACTGTTTGGGATATAGAAAAATCTTCAGGAATGGAATCAAAATTTCTAGGCGAATTCAGTGAGTTCCCAATGGGACATGCTCGTATGAGTGTGCTTTTCAATATATAGCAACATTTTAAGGAACGGAATCTAAGTATCATCGTGAATTCAATAGGTCCCAATAGGATTCGCAAGTAATAAGCTTGTTATTCAAGATAGAGCAACGTTTTAACGAACTGAACCACAGTTTCTTTGTGAATTCAGTCAGTTCCCAGTAGCAGGCTCTTGTAATATGTATACTTTTAAATATTTATCAAAATTTGGTGAGCCGAATCTCAGTAACTTTGTGAATTCACTTAGTTCCCAATAGGCCGCAGTAGTAATAAGTGGACCGTTCGGGATATCGAAAAATTTTCACGAATGGAATGAAAATTTCTATGCGAATTCAGTGAGTTTCCAACGGGACATGCTACTATGAGCATGCTTTTCAATATATAGCAACATTTTAAGGAACGTAATCTAAGTATCATGATGAATTCAGTAGATCTCCAATAGGATTCGCATGTAATAAGCTTGTTATTCAAGATAGAGCAACGTTTTAACGAACTGAAACACTGTTTCTTTGTAAATTCAGTTAGTTCCCAGTAGCAGGCTCTTGTAATATGTGTACTGTTAAAGACTTATCAAAATTTGGTGAGCCGAATCTCAGTAACTTCGTGAATTCGTGTAGTTCCAAATAGGCGGCAGTAGTAATAAGTGGACTGTTCGGGATATCGAAAAATTTTCACGAATGGAATCAAAATTTCTATGCGAATTCAGTGAGTTCCCAATGGGACATGCTTGTATGAGTTTGCTTTTCACTATATAGCAACATTTTAAGGAACAGAATCTAAGTATCATGGTGAATTCAATAGGTCCCAATAGGATTCGCATGTAAAAAGCTTGTTATTCAAGATAGAGCAACGCTTTAACGAACTCAAACAATGTTTCTTTGTGAATTAGTTAGTTCCCAGTATTAGGCTCTTGTAATATGTATACGTTTAAAGATTTATCAAAATTTGTTGAGCCGAATCTCAGACACTTGATGAATTCAGTTTCTTCCCAATCGGGCTCAGTAGTAATAAGTGGACTGTTCGGGATATAGAAAAATCTTCAGGAATGGAATCAAAATTTCTAGGCGAATTCAGTGAGTTCCCAATGGTACATGCTCTAATGAGTGTGCTTTTCAATATATAGCAACATTTTAAGGAACGGAATCTAAATATCATCGTGAATTCAATAGGTCCCAATAGGATTCGCAAGTAATAAGCTTGTTATTCAAGATAGAACAACGTTTTAACGAACTGAAATGCTGTTTCTTTGTGAATTCAGTCAGTTCCCAGTAGCAGGCTCTTGTAATATGTATACTTTTAAAGATTTATCAAAATTTGGTGAGTCGAATCTCAGATACTTGGTGAATTCAGTTTTGTCCCAATAGGGCTCAGTAGTAATAAGTGGACTGTTCGGGATTTAGAAAAATTTTCAAGAATGGAATCAAAATTTCTAGGCGATTTCAGTGAGTTCCTAATGTGACATGCTTGTATGAATGTGCTTTTCAATATATAGCAACATTTTAAGGAACGGAATCTAAGTATCATGGTGAATTCAGTAGATTCCCAATAGGATTCGCATGTAATAAGCTTGTTATTCAAGATAGAGCAACGTTTTAACGAACTGGAGCACTGTTTCTTTGTGAATTCAGTTAGGTTCCAGTAGCTGGCTATTGTAATATGTATACTTTTAAAGATTTATCAAAATTTGGTGAGCCGAATCTCAGTAAGTTGGTGAATTCGGTTATTTCCCAATAGGCCGCAGTAGTAATAAGTGGACTGTTCGGGATATAGAAAAATTTTCAGGAATGGAATCAAAATTTGTAGGGGAAATCAGGGAGTTCCCAATGGGACATTCTTGTATGAGTGTGCTTTTCAATATATAGCAACATTTTAAGTAACCGAATCTAAGTATCATGGTGAATTCAGTAGATTTCCAATAGGATTCGCAAGTAATAAGCTTGTTATTCAAGATCGAGCAAAGTTTTAACGAACTGAAACACTGTTTCTTTATGAATTCAGTTAGTTCCCAGTAGCAGGCTCTTGTAATATGTGTCCTTTAAAGATTTATCAAAATTTGGTGAGCCGAATCTCAGTAACATTGTGAATTCACTTAGTTCCCAATAGACCGCAGTAGTAATAAGTGGACTCTTAGGGATATAGAAAAATTTTCACGAATGGAATCAAAATTTCTAGGCGAATTCAGTGAGTTCCCAATGGGACATGCTTGTATGAGTTTGCTTTTCAATATATAGCAACATTTTAAGGAACGGAATCTAAGTATCATGGTGAATTCAATAGGTCCCAATAGTATTCGCAAGTAATAAGCATGTTATTCAAGAAAGAGCAACGTTTTAACGAACTCAAACGATGTTTCTTTGTGAATTTAGTTAGTTCCCAGTATTAGGTTCTTGTAATATGTATTCGTTTAAAGATTTATAAAAATTTGTTGAGCCGAATATCAGATACTTGGTGAATTCAGTTTTTTCCCAATAGGGCACAGTAGTAATAAGTGGACTGTTCGGGATATAGACAAATTTTCAGGAATGGAATCAAAATTTCTAGGCGAATTCAGGGAGTTCCCAATGGGACATGCTTGTATGAGTGTGCTTTTCCATATATACCAACATTTTAAGGAACGGAATCTAAGTATCATGGTGAATTCAACAGGTTCCACATAGGATTCGCATGTAATAAGCTTGTTATTCAAGATAGAGCAAAGTTTTAACGAACTGAAACACTGTTTCTTTGTGAATTCAGATAGTTCCCAGTAGCAGGCTCTTGTAATATGTGTACTTTTAAAGATTTCTCAAAATTTGGTGAGCCGAATGTCAGGAACTTTGTGAATTCACTTAGTTCCCAATAGGCCGCAGTAGTAATAAGTGGACTGTTGGGGATATAGAAAAATTTTCACGAATGGAATCAAAATTTCTAGGCGAATTCCGTGAGTTCCCAATGGGACATGCTTGTATGAGTGTGCTTTTCCATATATAGCAACATTTAAGGAACGGATCTAAGTGTCCTTGTGAATTCAGTATGTTCCCAATAGGATTCGCATGTAATAAGCTTGTTATTCAAGATAGAGCAACGTTTTAACGAACTGAAACACTGTTTCTTTGGGAATTCAGTTAGTTCCCAAAAGCAGGCTCTTGTAATATGTATACTTTTAAAGATTTATCAAAATTTCTTGAGCCGAAACTCAGACACTTTGTGAATTCAGTTTCTTCCCAATAGGGTTCAGTAGTAATAAGTGGACTCTTTGGGATATAGAAAAATCTTCAGGAATGGAATCAAAATTTCTAGGCGAATTCAGTGAGTTCCAAATGGGACATGCTTGTATGAGTATGCTTTTCAATATATAGCAACAGTTTAACGAACGGAATCTAAGTATCATGGTGAATTCAGTAGGTTCCCAATAGGATTCGCATTTAATAAGCTTGTTATTCAAGATAGAGCAACGTTTTAACGAACTGAAACGCTGTTTCTTTGTGAATTCAGTCAGTTCCCAGTAGCAGGCTCTTGTAATATGTATACTTTTAAAGATTTATCAAAATTTGGTGAGCCGAATCTCAGATACTTGGTGAATTCAGTTTTGTCCCAATAGGGCTCAGTAGTAATAAGGGGACAGTTCGGGATATAGAAAATTTCACAAATGGAATCAAAATGTCTAGGCGAATTCTGTGAGTTCCTAATGGGACATGCTTGTATGAGTGTTCATTTCAATATATAGGAACATTTTAAGGAACGGAATCTAAGTATCATGGTGAATTCAATAGGTTCCCAATAGGATTCGTAAGTAACAAGCTTGTTATTCAAGATAGAGCAATGTTTTAACGAACTCAAACACTGTTTCTTTGTGAATTCATTTAGTTCCCAGTAGCAGGCTCTTGTAATATGTGTACTTTTAAAGATTTATCAAAATTTGGTGAGCCGAATCTCAGTAACTTTGTGAATTCACTTACTTCCCAATAGGCCGCAGTAGTAATAAGTGGACTGCTCGGGATATAGAAAAATTTTCACGAATGCAATCAAAATTTCTAGGCGAATTCACTGAGTTCCCAATGAGACATGCTTGTATGAGTTTGCTTTTCAAAATATAGCAACATTTTAAGGAACGGAATCTAAGTATCATGGTGAATTCAGTAGGTTCCCAATAGGATTCGCATGTAATAAGCTTGTTATTCAAGATAGAGCAACGTTTTAACGAACTGAAACACTGTTTCTTTGTGAATTCAGTTAGTTCCCAGTAGCAGGCTCTTGAAATATGTATACTTTTAAAGATTTATCAAAATGTGTTGAGCCGAATCTCAGACACTTGATGAATTCAGTTTCTTCCCAATCGGGCTCAGTAGTAATAAGTGGACTGCTCGGGATATAGAAAAATCTTCAGGAATGGAATCAAAATTTCTAGGCGAATTCAGTGAGTTCCCAATGGGACATGCTCGTATGAGTGTGCTTTTCAATATATAGCAACATTTTAAGGAACGGAATCTAAGTATCATCGTGAATTCAATAGGTCCCAATAGGATTCGCAAGTAATAAGCTTGTTATTCAAGATAGAACAACGTTTTAACGAACTGAAACGCTGTTTCTTTGTGAATTCAGTCAGTTCCCAGTAGCAGGCTCTTGTAATATGTATCCTTTTAAAGATTTATCATAATTTGGTGAGCCGAATCTCAGATACTTGGTGAATTCAGTTTTGTCCCAATAGGGCTCAGTAGTAATAAGTGGACTGTTCGGGATTTAGAAAAATTTTCAAGAATGGAATCAAAATTTCTAGGCGATTTCAGTGAGTTCCTAATGTGACATGCTTGTATGAATGTGCTTTTCAATATATAGCAACATTTTAAGGAACGGAATCTAAGTATCCTGGTGAATTCAGTAGATTCCCAATAGGATTCGCATGTAATAAGCTTGTTATTCAAGATAGAGCAACGTTTTAACGAACTGAAACACTGTTTCTTTGTGAATTCAGTTAGTTCCCAGTAGCAGGCTCTTGTAATATGTGTACTTTTAAAGATTTCTCAAAATTTGGTGAGCCGAATGTCAGGAACTTTGTGAATTCACTTAGTTCCCAATAGGCCGCAGTAGTAATAAGTGGACTGTTGGGGATATAGAAAAATTTTCACGAATGGAATCAAAATTTCTAGGCGAATTCCGTGAGTTCCCAATGGGACATGCTTGTATGAGTGTGCTTTTCCGTATATAGCAACATTTTAAGGAACGGATCTAAGTGTCCTTGTGAATTCAGTAGGTTCCCAATAGGATTCGCATGTAATAAGCTTGTTATTCAAGATAGAGCAACGTTTTAACGAACTGAAACACTGTTTCTTTGTGAATTCAGTTAGTTCCCAAAAGCAGGCTCTTGTACTATGTAACTTTTAAAGTTTTATCAAAATTTCTTGAGCCGAATCTCAGACACTTTGTGAATTCAGTTTCTTCCCAATAGGGTTCAGTAGTAATAAGTGGACTGTTTGGGATATAGAAAAATCTTCAGGAATGGAATCAAAATTTCTAGGCGAATTCAGTGAGTTCCCAATGGGACATGCTCGTATGAGTGTGCTTTTCAATATATAGCAACATTTTAAGGAACGGAATCTAAGTATCATCGTGAATTCAATAGGTCCCAATAGGATTCGCAAGTAATAAGCTTGTTATTCAAGATAGAGCAACGTTTTAACGAACTGAACCACAGTTTCTTTGTGAATTCAGTCAGTTCCCAGTAGCAGGCTCTTGTAATATGTATACTTTTAAATATTTATCAAAATTTGGTGAGCCGAATCTCAGTAACTTTGTGAATTCACTTAGTTCCCAATAGGCCGCAGTAGTAATAAGTGGACCGTTCGGGATATCGAAAAATTTTCACGAATGGAATGAAAATTTCTATGCGAATTCAGTGAGTTTCCAACGGGACATGCTACTATGAGCATGCTTTTCAATATATAGCAACATTTTAAGGAACGTAATCTAAGTATCATGATGAATTCAGTAGATCTCCAATAGGATTCGCATGTAATAAGCTTGTTATTCAAGATAGAGCAACGTTTTAACGAACTGAAACACTGTTTCTTTGTAAATTCAGTTAGTTCCCAGTAGCAGGCTCTTGTAATATGTGTACTGTTAAAGACTTATCAAAATTTGGTGAGCCGAATCTCAGTAACTTCGTGAATTCGTGTAGTTCCAAATAGGCGGCAGTAGTAATAAGTGGACTGTTCGGGATATCGAAAAATTTTCACGAATGGAATCAAAATTTCTATGCGAATTCAGTGAGTTCCCAATGGGACATGCTTGTATGAGTTTGCTTTTCACTATATAGCAACATTTTAAGGAACAGAATCTAAGTATCATGGTGAATTCAATAGGTCCCAATAGGATTCGCATGTAAAAAGCTTGTTATTCAAGATAGAGCAACGCTTTAACGAACTCAAACAATGTTTCTTTGTGAATTAGTTAGTTCCCAGTATTAGGCTCTTGTAATATGTATACGTTTAAAGATTTATCAAAATTTGTTGAGCCGAATCTCAGACACTTGATGAATTCAGTTTCTTCCCAATCGGGCTCAGTAGTAATAAGTGGACTGTTCGGGATATAGAAAAATCTTCAGGAATGGAATCAAAATTTCTAGGCGAATTCAGTGAGTTCCCAATGGTACATGCTCTAATGAGTGTGCTTTTCAATATATAGCAACATTTTAAGGAACGGAATCTAAATATCATCGTGAATTCAATAGGTCCCAATAGGATTCGCAAGTAATAAGCTTGTTATTCAAGATAGAACAACGTTTTAACGAACTGAAATGCTGTTTCTTTGTGAATTCAGTCAGTTCCCAGTAGCAGGCTCTTGTAATATGTATACTTTTAAAGATTTATCAAAATTTGGTGAGTCGAATCTCAGATACTTGGTGAATTCAGTTTTGTCCCAATAGGGCTCAGTAGTAATAAGTGGACTGTTCGGGATTTAGAAAAATTTTCAAGAATGGAATCAAAATTCCTAGGCGATTTCAGTGAGTTCCTAATGTGACATGCTTGTATGAATGTGCTTTTCAATATATAGCAACATTTTAAGGAACGGAATCTAAGTATCATGGTGAATTCAGTAGATTCCCAATAGGATTCGCATGTAATAAGCTTGTTATTCAAGATAGAGCAACGTTTTAACGAACTGGAGCACTGTTTCTTTGTGAATTCAGTTAGGTTCCAGTAGCTGGCTATTGTAATATGTATACTTTTAAAGATTTATCAAAATTTGGTGAGCCGAATCTCAGTAAGTTGGTGAATTCGGTTATTTCCCAATAGGCCGCAGTAGTAATAAGTGGACTGTTCGGGATATAGAAAAATTTTCAGGAATGGAATCAAAATTTGTAGGGGAAATCAGGGAGTTCCCAATGGGACATTCTTGTATGAGTGTGCTTTTCAATATATAGCAACATTTTAAGTAACCGAATCTAAGTATCATGGTGAATTCAGTAGATTTCCAATAGGATTCGCAAGTAATAAGCTTGTTATTCAAGATCGAGCAAAGTTTTAACGAACTGAAACACTGTTTCTTTATGAATTCAGTTAGTTCCCAGTAGCAGGCTCTTGTAATATGTGTCCTTTAAAGATTTATCAAAATTTGGTGAGCCGAATCTCAGTAACATTGTGAATTCACTTAGTTCCCAATAGACCGCAGTAGTAATAAGTGGACTCTTAGGGATATAGAAAAATTTTCACGAATGGAATCAAAATTTCTAGGCGAATTCAGTGAGTTCCCAATGGGACATGCTTGTATGAGTTTGCTTTTCAATATATAGCAACATTTTAAGGAACGGAATCTAAGTATCATGGTGAATTCAATAGGTCCCAATAGTATTCGCAAGTAATAAGCATGTTATTCAAGAAAGAGCAACGTTTTAACGAACTCAAACGATGTTTCTTTGTGAATTTAGTTAGTTCCCAGTATTAGGTTCTTGTAATATGTATTCGTTTAAAGATTTATAAAAATTTGTTGAGCCGAATATCAGATACTTGGTGAATTCAGTTTTTTCCCAATAGGGCACAGTAGTAATAAGTGGACTGTTCGGGATATAGACAAATTTTCAGGAATGGAATCAAAATTTCTAGGCGAATTCAGGGAGTTCCCAATGGGACATGCTTGTATGAGTGTGCTTTTCCATATATACCAACATTTTAAGGAACGGAATCTAAGTATCATGGTGAATTCAACAGGTTCCACATAGGATTCGCATGTAATAAGCTTGTTATTCAAGATAGAGCAACGTTTTAACGAACTGAAACACTGTTTCTTTGTGAATTCAGATAGTTCCCAGTAGCAGGCTCTTGTAATATGTGTACTTTTAAAGATTTCTCAAAATTTGGTGAGCCGAATGTCAGGAACTTTGTGAATTCACTTAGTTCCCAATAGGCCGCAGTAGTAATAAGTGGACTGATGGGGATATAGAAAAATTTTCACGAATGGAATCAAAATTTCTAGGCGAATTCCGTGAGTTCCCAATGGGACATGCTTGTATGAGTGTGCTTTTCCATATATAGCAACATTTAAGGAACGGATCTAAGTGTCCTTGTGAATTCAGTATGTTCCCAATAGGATTCGCATGTAATAAGCTTGTTATTCAAGATAGAGCAACGTTTTAACGAACTGAAACACTGTTTCTTTGGGAATTCAGTTAGTTCCCAAAAGCAGGCTCTTGTAATATGTATACTTTTAAAGATTTATCAAAATTTCTTGAGCCGAAACTCAGACACTTTGTGAATTCAGTTTCTTCCCAATAGGGTTCAGTAGTAATAAGTGGACTCTTTGGGATATAGAAAAATCTTCAGGAATGGAATCAAAATTTCTAGGCGAATTCAGTGAGTTCCCAATGGGACATGCTTGTATGAGTATGCTTTTCAATATATAGCAACAGTTTAACGAACGGAATCTAAGTATCATGGTGAATTCAGTAGGTTCCCAATAGGATTCGCATTTAATAAGCTTGTTATTCAAGATAGAGCAACGTTTTAACGAACTGAAACGCTGTTTCTTTGTGAATTCAGTCAGTTCCCAGTAGCAGGCTCTTGTAATATGTATACTTTTAAAGATTTATCAAAATTTGGTGAGCCGAATCTCAGATACTTGGTGAATTCAGTTTTGTCCCAATAGGGCTCAGTAGTAATAAGGGGACAGTTCGGGATATAGAAAATTTCACAAATGGAATCAAAATGTCTAGGCGAATTCTGTGAGTTCCTAATGGGACATGCTTGTATGAGTGTTCATTTCAATATATAGGAACATTTTAAGGAACGGAATCTAAGTATCATGGTGAATTCAATAGGTTCCCAATAGGATTCGTAAGTAACAAGCTTGTTATTCAAGATAGAGCAATGTTTTAACGAACTCAAACACTGTTTCTTTGTGAATTCATTTAGTTCCCAGTAGCAGGCTCTTGTAATATGTGTACTTTTAAAGATTTATCAAAATTTGGTGAGCCGAATCTCAGTAACTTTGTGAATTCACTTACTTCCCAATAGGCCGCAGTAGTAATAAGTGGACTGCTCGGGATATAGAAAAATTTTCACGAATGCAATCAAAATTTCTAGGCGAATTCACTGAGTTCCCAATGAGACATGCTTGTATGAGTTTGCTTTTCAAAATATAGCAACATTTTAAGGAACGGAATCTAAGTATCATGGTGAATTCAGTAGGTTCCCAATAGGATTCGCATGTAATAAGCTTGTTATTCAAGATAGAGCAACGTTTTAACGAACTGAAACACTGTTTCTTTGTGAATTCAGTTAGTTCCCAGTAGCAGGCTCTTGAAATATGTATACTTTTAAAGATTTATCAAAATGTGTTGAGCCGAATCTCAGACACTTGATGAATTCAGTTTCTTCCCAATCGGGCTCAGTAGTAATAAGTGGACTGCTCGGGATATAGAAAAATCTTCAGGAATGGAATCAAAATTTCTAGGCGAATTCAGTGAGTTCCCAATGGGACATGCTCGTATGAGTGTGCTTTTCAATATATAGCAACATTTTAAGGAACGGAATCTAAGTATCATCGTGAATTCAATAGGTCCCAATAGGATTCGCAAGTAATAAGCTTGTTATTCAAGATAGAACAACGTTTTAACGAACTGAAACGCTGTTTCTTTGTGAATTCAGTCAGTTCCCAGTAGCAGGCTCTTGTAATATGTATCCTTTTAAAGATTTATCAAAATTTGGTGAGCCGAATCTCAGATACTTGGTGAATTCAGTTTTGTCCCAATAGGGCTCAGTAGTAATAAGTGGACTGTTCGGGATTTAGAAAAATTTTCAAGAATGGAATCAAAATTTCTAGGCGATTTCAGTGAGTTCCTAATGTGACATGCTTGTATGAATGTGCTTTTCAATATATAGCAACATTTTAAGGAACGGAATCTAAGTATCCTGGTGAATTCAGTAGATTCCCAATAGGATTCGCATGTAATAAGCTTGTTATTCAAGATAGAGCAACGTTTTAACGAACTGAAACACTGTTTCTTTGTGAATTCAGTTAGTTCCCAGTAGCAGGCTCTTGTAATATGTGTACTTTTAAAGATTTCTCAAAATTTGGTGAGCCGAATGTCAGGAACTTTGTGAATTCACTTAGTTCCCAATAGGCCGCAGTAGTAATAAGTGGACTGTTGGGGATATAGAAAAATTTTCACGAATGGAATCAAAATTTCTAGGCGAATTCCGTGAGTTCCCAATGGGACATGCTTGTATGAGTGTGCTTTTCCGTATATAGCAACATTTTAAGGAACGGATCTAAGTGTCCTTGTGAATTCAGTAGGTTCCCAATAGGATTCGCATGTAATAAGCTTGTTATTCAAGATAGAGCAACGTTTTAACGAACTGAAACACTGTTTCTTTGTGAATTCAGTTAGTTCCCAAAAGCAGGCTCTTGTACTATGTAACTTTTAAAGTTTTATCAAAATTTCTTGAGCCGAATCTCAGACACTTTGTGAATTCAGTTTCTTCCCAATAGGGTTCAGTAGTAATAAGTGGACTGTTTGGGATATAGAAAAATCTTCAGGAATGGAATCAAAATTTCTAGGCGAATTCAGTGAGTTCCCAATGGGACATGCTCGTATGAGTGTGCTTTTCAATATATAGCAACATTTTAAGGAACGGAATCTAAGTATCATCGTGAATTCAATAGGTCCCAATAGGATTCGCAAGTAATAAGCTTGTTATTCAAGATAGAGCAACGTTTTAACGAACTGAACCACAGTTTCTTTGTGAATTCAGTCAGTTCCCAGTAGCAGGCTCTTGTAATATGTATACTTTTAAATATTTATCAAAATTTGGTGAGCCGAATCTCAGTAACTTTGTGAATTCACTTAGTTCCCAATAGGCCGCAGTAGTAATAAGTGGACCGTTCGGGATATCGAAAAATTTTCACGAATGGAATGAAAATTTCTATGCGAATTCAGTGAGTTTCCAACGGGACATGCTACTATGAGCATGCTTTTCAATATATAGCAACATTTTAAGGAACGTAATCTAAGTATCATGATGAATTCAGTAGATCTCCAATAGGATTCGCATGTAATAAGCTTGTTATTCAAGATAGAGCAACGTTTTAACGAACTGAAACACTGTTTCTTTGTAAATTCAGTTAGTTCCCAGTAGCAGGCTCTTGTAATATGTGTACTGTTAAAGACTTATCAAAATTTGGTGAGCCGAATCTCAGTAACTTCGTGAATTCGTGTAGTTCCAAATAGGCGGCAGTAGTAATAAGTGGACTGTTCGGGATATCGAAAAATTTTCACGAATGGAATCAAAATTTCTATGCGAATTCAGTGAGTTCCCAATGGGACATGCTTGTATGAGTTTGCTTTTCACTATATAGCAACATTTTAAGGAACAGAATCTAAGTATCATGGTGAATTCAATAGGTCCCAATAGGATTCGCATGTAAAAAGCTTGTTATTCAAGATAGAGCAACGCTTTAACGAACTCAAACAATGTTTCTTTGTGAATTAGTTAGTTCCCAGTATTAGGCTCTTGTAATATGTATACGTTTAAAGATTTATCAAAATTTGTTGAGCCGAATCTCAGACACTTGATGAATTCAGTTTCTTCCCAATCGGGCTCAGTAGTAATAAGTGGACTGTTCGGGATATAGAAAAATCTTCAGGAATGGAATCAAAATTTCTAGGCGAATTCAGTGAGTTCCCAATGGTACATGCTCTAATGAGTGTGCTTTTCAATATATAGCAACATTTTAAGGAACGGAATCTAAATATCATCGTGAATTCAATAGGTCCCAATAGGATTCGCAAGTAATAAGCTTGTTATTCAAGATAGAACAACGTTTTAACGAACTGAAATGCTGTTTCTTTGTGAATTCAGTCAGTTCCCAGTAGCAGGCTCTTGTAATATGTATACTTTTAAAGATTTATCAAAATTTGGTGAGTCGAATCTCAGATACTTGGTGAATTCAGTTTTGTCCCAATAGGGCTCAGTAGTAATAAGTGGACTGTTCGGGATTTAGAAAAATTTTCAAGAATGGAATCAAAATTTCTAGGCGATTTCAGTGAGTTCCTAATGTGACATGCTTGTATGAATGTGCTTTTCAATATATAGCAACATTTTAAGGAACGGAATCTAAGTATCATGGTGAATTCAGTAGATTCCCAATAGGATTCGCATGTAATAAGCTTGTTATTCAAGATAGAGCAACGTTTTAACGAACTGGAGCACTGTTTCTTTGTGAATTCAGTTAGGTTCCAGTAGCTGGCTATTGTAATATGTATACTTTTAAAGATTTATCAAAATTTGGTGAGCCGAATCTCAGTAAGTTGGTGAATTCGGTTATTTCCCAATAGGCCGCAGTAGTAATAAGTGGACTGTTCGGGATATAGAAAAATTTTCAGGAATGGAATCAAAATTTGTAGGGGAAATCAGGGAGTTCCCAATGGGACATTCTTGTATGAGTGTGCTTTTCAATATATAGCAACATTTTAAGTAACCGAATCTAAGTATCATGGTGAATTCAGTAGATTTCCAATAGGATTCGCAAGTAATAAGCTTGTTATTCAAGATCGAGCAAAGTTTTAACGAACTGAAACACTGTTTCTTTATGAATTCAGTTAGTTCCCAGTAGCAGGCTCTTGTAATATGTGTCCTTTAAAGATTTATCAAAATTTGGTGAGCCGAATCTCAGTAACATTGTGAATTCACTTAGTTCCCAATAGACCGCAGTAGTAATAAGTGGACTCTTAGGGATATAGAAAAATTTTCACGAATGGAATCAAAATTTCTAGGCGAATTCAGTGAGTTCCCAATGGGACATGCTTGTATGAGTTTGCTTTTCAATATATAGCAACATTTTAAGGAACGGAATCTAAGTATCATGGTGAATTCAATAGGTCCCAATAGTATTCGCAAGTAATAAGCATGTTATTCAAGAAAGAGCAACGTTTTAACGAACTCAAACGATGTTTCTTTGTGAATTTAGTTAGTTCCCAGTATTAGGTTCTTGTAATATGTATTCGTTTAAAGATTTATAAAAATTTGTTGAGCCGAATATCAGATACTTGGTGAATTCAGTTTTTTCCCAATAGGGCACAGTAGTAATAAGTGGACTGTTCGGGATATAGACAAATTTTCAGGAATGGAATCAAAATTTCTAGGCGAATTCAGGGAGTTCCCAATGGGACATGCTTGTATGAGTGTGCTTTTCCATATATACCAACATTTTAAGGAACGGAATCTAAGTATCATGGTGAATTCAACAGGTTCCACATAGGATTCGCATGTAATAAGCATGTTATTCAAGATAGAGCAACGTTTTAACGAACTGAAACACTGTTTCTTTGTGAATTCAGATAGTTCCCAGTAGCAGGCTCTTGTAATATGTGTACTTTTAAAGATTTCTCAAAATTTGGTGAGCCGAATGTCAGGAACTTTGTGAATTCACTTAGTTCCCAATAGGCCGCAGTAGTAATAAGTGGACTGTTGGGGATATAGAAAAATTTTCACGAATGGAATCAAAATTTCTAGGCGAATTCCGTGAGTTCCCAATGGGACATGCTTGTATGAGTGTGCTTTTCCATATATAGCAACATTTAAGGAACGGATCTAAGTGTCCTTGTGAATTCAGTATGTTCCCAATAGGATTCGCATGTAATAAGCTTGTTATTCAAGATAGAGCAACGTTTTAACGAACTGAAACACTGTTTCTTTGTGAATTCAGTTAGTTCCCAAAAGCAGGCTCTTGTAATATGTATACTTTTAAAGATTTATCAAAATTTCTTGAGCCGAAACTCAGACACTTTGTGAATTCAGTTTCTTCCCAATAGGGTTCAGTAGTAATAAGTGGACTCTTTGGGATATAGAAAAATCTTCAGGAATGGAATCAAAATTTCTAGGCGAATTCAGTGAGTTCCCAATGGGACATGCTTGTATGAGTATGCTTTTCAATATATAGCAACAGTTTAACGAACGGAATCTAAGTATCATGGTGAATTCAGTAGGTTCCCAATAGGATTCGCATTTAATAAGCTTGTTATTCAAGATAGAGCAACGTTTTAACGAACTGAAACGCTGTTTCTTTGTGAATTCAGTCAGTTCCCAGTAGCAGGCTCTTGTAATATGTATACTTTTAAAGATTTATCAAAATTTGGTGAGCCGAATCTCAGATACTTGGTGAATTCAGTTTTGTCCCAATAGGGCTCAGTAGTAATAAGGGGACAGTTCGGGATATAGAAAATTTCACAAATGGAATCAAAATGTCTAGGCGAATTCTGTGAGTTCCTAAAGGGACATGCTTGTATGAGTGTTCATTTCAATATATAGGAACATTTTAAGGAACGGAATCTAAGTATCATGGTGAATTCAATAGGTTCCCAATAGGATTCGTAAGTAACAAGCTTGTTATTCAAGATAGAGCAATGTTTTAACGAACTCAAACACTGTTTCTTTGTGAATTCATTTAGTTCCCAGTAGCAGGCTCTTGTAATATGTGTACTTTTAAAGATTTATCAAAATTTGGTGAGCCGAATCTCAGTAACTTTGTGAATTCACTTACTTCCCAATAGGCCGCAGTAGTAATAAGTGGACAGCTCGGGATATAGAAAATTTTTCACGAATGCAATCAAAATTTCTAGGCGAATTCAGTGAGTTCCCAATGAGACATGCTTGTATGAGTTTGCTTTTCAAAATATAGCAACATTTTAAGGAACGGAATCTAAGTATCATGGTGAATTCAGTAGGTTCCCAATAGGATTCGCATGTAATAAGCTTGTTATTCAAGATAGAGCAACGTTTTAACGAACTGAAACACTGTTTCTTTGGGAATTCAGTTAGTTCCCAGTAGCAGGCTCTTGAAATATGTATACTTTTAAAGATTTATCAAAATGTGTTGAGCCGAATCTCAGACACTTGATGAATTCAGTTTCTTCCCAATCGGGCTCAGTAGTAATAAGTGGACTGTTCGGGATATAGAAAAATCTTCAGGAATGGAATCAAAATTTCTAGGCGAATTCAGTGAGTTCCCAATGGGACATGCTCTAATGAGTGTGCTTTTCAATATATAGCAACATTTTAAGGAACGGAATCTAAGTATCATCGTGAATTCAATAGGTCCCAATAGGATTCGCAAGTAATAAGCTTGTTATTCAAGATAGAACAACGTTTTAACGAACTGAAATGCTGTTTCTTTGTGAATTCAGTCAGTTCCCAGTAGCAGGCTCTTGTAATATGTATACTTTTAAAGATTTATCAAAATTTGGTGAGCCGAATCTCAGATACTTGGTGAATTCAGTTTTGTCCCAATAGGGCTCAGTAGTAATAAGTGGACTGTTCGGGATTTAGAAAAATTTTCAAGAATGGAATCAAAATTTCTAGGCGATTTCAGTGAGTTCCTAATGTGACATGCTTGTATGAGTGTGCTTTTCAATATATAGCAACATTTTAAGGAACGGAATCTAAGTATCATGGTGAATTCAGTAGATTCCCAATAGGATTCGCATGTAATAAGCTTTTTATTCAAGATAGAGCAACGTTTTAACGAACTGGAGCACTGTTTCTTTGTGAATTCAGTTAGGTTCCAGTAGCTGGCTATTGTAATATGTATACTTTTAAAGATTTATCAAAATTTGGTGAGCCGAATCTCAGTAAGTTGGTGAATTCGGTTATTTCCCAATAGGCCGCAGTAGTAATAAGTGGACTGTTCGGGATATAGAAAAATTTTCAGGAATGGAATCAAAATTTGTAGGGGAAATCAGGGAGTTCCCAATGGGACATTCTTGTATGAGTGTGCTTTTCAATATATAGCAACATTTTAAGTAACCGAATCTAAGTATCATGGTGAATTCAGTAGATTTCCAATAGGATTCGCAAGTAATAAGCTTGTTATTCAAGATCGAGCAAAGTTTTAACGAACTGAAACACTGTTTCTTTATGAATTCAGTTAGTTCCCAGTAGCAGGCTCTTGTAATATGTGTCCTTTAAAGATTTATCAAAATTTGGTGAGCCGAATCTCAGTAACATTGTGAATTCACTTAGTTCCTAATAGGCCGCAGTAGTAATAAGTGGACTCTTAGGGATATAGAAAAATTTTCACGAATGGAATCAAAATTTCTAGGCGAATTCAGTGAGTTCCCAATGGGACATGCTTGTATGAGTTTGCTTTTCAATATATAGCAACATTTTAAGGAACGGAATCTAAGTATCATGGTGAATTCAATAGGTCCCAATAGTATTCGCAAGTAATAAGCATGTTATTCAAGATAGAGCAACGTTTTAACGAACTCAAACGATGTTTCTTTGTGAATTTAGTTAGTTCCCAGTATTAGGTTCTTGTAATATGTATTCGTTTAAAGATTTATAAAAATTTGTTGAGCCGAATATCAGATACTTGGTGAATTCAGTTTTTTCCCAATAGGGCTCAGTAGTAATAAGTGGACTGTTCGGGATATAGACAAATTTTCAGGAATGGAATCAAAATTTCTAGGCGAATTCAGGGAGTTCCCAATGGGACATGCTTGTATGAGTGTGCTTTTCCATATATACCAACATTTTAAGGAACGGAATCTAAGTATCATGGTGAATTCAACAGGTTCCACATAGGATTCGCATGTAATAAGCTTGTTATTCAAGATAGAGCAACGTTTTAACGAACTGAAACACTGTTTCTTTGTGAATTCAGTTAGTTCCCAGTAGCAGGCTCTTGTAATATGTGTACTTTTAAAGATTTCTCAAAATTTGGTGAGCCGAATGTCAGGAACTTTGTGAATTCACTTAGTTCCCAATAGGCCGCAGTAGTAATAAGTGGACTGTTGGGGATATAGAAAAATTTTCACGAATGGAATCAAAATTTCTAGGCGAATTCCGTGAGTTCCCAATGGGACATGCTTGTATGAGTGTGCTTTTCCATATATAGCAACATTTTAAGGAACGGATCTAAGTGTCCTTGTGAATTCAGTATGTTCCCAATAGGATTCGCATGTAATAAGCTTGTTATTCAAGATAGAACAACGTTTTAACGAACTGAAACACTGTTTCTTTGTGAATTCAGTTAGTTCCCAAAAGCAGGCTCTTGTAATATGTATACTTTTAAAGATTTATCAAAATTTCTTGAGCCGAAACTCAGACACTTTGTGAATTCAGTTTCTTCCCAATAGGGTTCAGTAGTAATAAGTGGACTGTTTGGGATATAGAAAAATCTTCAGGAATGGAATCAAAATTTCTAGGCGAATTCAGTGAGTTCCCAATGGGACATGCTCGTATGAGTGTGCTTTTCAATATATAGCAACATTTTAAGGAACGGAATCTAAGTATCATCATGAATTCAATAGGTCCCAATAGGATTCGCAAGTAATAAGCTTGTTATTCAAGATAGAGCAACGTTTTAACGAACTGAACCACAGTTTCTTTGTGAATTCAGTCAGTTCCCAGTAGCAGGCTCTTGTAATATGTATACTTTTAAATATTTATCAAAATTTGGTGAGCCGAATCTCAGTAACTTTGTGAATTCACTTAGTTCCCAATAGGCCGCAGTATTAATAAGTGGACCGTTCGGGATATCGAAAAATTTTCACGAATGGAATGAAAATTTCTATGCGAATTCAGTGAGTTTCCAACGGGACATGCTACTATGAGCATGCTTATCAATATATAGCAACATTTTAAGGAACGTAATCTAAGTATCATGATGAATTCTGTAGATCTCCAATAGGATTCGCATGTAATAAGCTTGTTATTCAAGATAGAGCAACGTTTTAACGAACTGAAACACTGTTTCTTTGTAAATTCAGTTAGTTCCCAGTAGCAGGCTCTTGTAATATGTGTACTGTTAAAGACTTATCAAAATTTGGTGAGCCGAATCTCAGTAACTTTGTGAATTCACTTAGTTCCCAATAGGCCGCAGTAGTAATAAGTGGACTGTTCGGGATATCGAAAAATTTTCACGAATGGAATCAAAATTTCTATGCGAATTCAGTGAGTTCCCAATGGGACATGCTTGTATGAGTTTGCTTTTCACTATATAGCAACATTTTAAGGAACAGAATCTAAGTATCATGGTGAATTCAGTAGGTTCCCAATAGGATTCGCATGTAATAAGCTGTTATTCAAGATAGAGCAACGTTTTAACGAACTGGAGCACTGTTTCTTTTTGAATTCAGTTAGGTTCCAGTAGCTGGCTATTGTAATATGTATAATTTTAAAGATTTATCAAAATTTGGTGAGCCGAATCTCAGTAAGTTGGTGAATTCGGTTATTTCCCAATAGGCCGCAGTAGTAATAAGTGGACTGTTCTGGATATAGAAAAATTTTCAGGAATGGAATCAAAATTTGTAGGGGAAATCAGGGAGTTCCCAATGGGACATGCTTGTATGAGTATGCTTTCCAATATATAGCAACAGTTTAACGAACGGAATCTAAGTATCATGGTGAATTCAGTAGGTTCCCAATAGGATTCGCATTTAATAAGCTTGTTATTCAAGATAGAGCAACGTTTTAACGAACTGAAGCACTGTTTCTTGTGAATTCAGTTAGTTCCCAGTAGCAGGCTCTTGTAATATGTATACTTTTAAAGATTTATCAAAATTTGTTGAGCCGAATCTCAGATACTTGGTGAATTCAGTTTTGTCCCAATAGGGCTCAGTAGTAATAAGTGGACTGTTCGGGATATAGAAAAATTTTCAGGAATGGAATCAAAATTTCTAGGCGAATTCAGTGAGTTCCCAATGGGACATACTTTTGTGAGTGTGCTTTTCAATATATAGCAACATTTTCAGGAACGGAATCTAAGTATAATGATGAATTCAGTAGGTCCCAATACGACACACAAGAAATAAGCTTATTATTCAGGATAGAGTAACGTTTTAACGTACTCAAACACTGTTTCTTTGTGAATTTCGTTAGTTCCCAGTAGCAGGCTCCTGTAATATGTGTACTTTTAAAGATTTATCAAAATTTCCTGAGCCGAATCACAGTAACTTCGTGAATTCGGGTAGTTCCAAATAGGCCGCAGTAGTAATAAGTGGACTGCTCGGGATATAGAAAAATTTTCAGGAATGGAATCAATAATTCTAGGCGAATTCATTGAGTTCCCAATGGGACATGCTTGTATGAGTGTGCTTTTCAATATATAGCAACAGTTTAACGAACGGAATCTAAGTATCATGGTGAATTCAGTAGGTTCCCAATAGGATTCGCATGTAATAAGCTTGTTATTCAAGACAGAGCAACATTTTAACGAACTGAAACACTGTTTCTTTGTGAATTCAGTCAGTTCCCAGTAGCAGGCTCTTGTAATATGTATACTTTTAAAGATTTATCAAAATTTGTTGAGCCGAATCTCAGATTCTTGGTGAATTCAGTTTCTTCCCAATAGGGCTCAGTAGTAATAAGTGGACTGTTCGGGATATAGAAAATTTCACAAATGGAGTGAAAATGTCTAGGCGAATTCTGTGAGTTCCTAATGGGACATGCTTGTATGAGTGTTCATTTCAATATATAGGAACATTTTAAGGAACGTAATCTAAGTATCATGGTGAATTCAATAGTTCCCAATAGGATTCGTAAGTAACAAGCATGTTATTCAAGATAGAGCAATGTTTTAACGAACTCAAACACTGTTTCTTTGTGAACTCAGTTAGTTCCCAGTAGCAGGCTCTTGTAATATGTGTACTTTTAAAGATTTATCAAAATTTGGTGAGCCGAATCTCAGTAACTTTGTGAATTCACTTACTTCCCAATAGGCCGCAGTAGTAACAAGTGGACTGCTCGGGATATAGAAATATTTTCATGAATGCAATCAAAATTTCAAGGCGAATTCAGTGAGTTCCCAATGGGACATGCTTGTATGAGTGTGCTTTTCAATATATAGGAACATTTTAAGAACTGAATCTAAGGATCATGGTGAATTCAATAGGTCCCAATAGGATTCGCAAGTAATGAGCTTGTTATTCAAGATAGAGCAACGTTTTAATCAACTGAAACACTGTTTCTTTGTGAATTCAGTTAGTTCCCAGTAGCAGGTCTTGTAATATTGTACTTTTAAAGATTTATCAAACTTTGGTGAGCCGAATGTGAAGCACTTGTTGAATTCACTTAGTTAAAAATAGGCCGCAGTATTAATAAGTGGACTGTTCGGGATATAGAAAAATTTTCACGAATGAAATCAAAATTTCTAGGCGAATTTAGTGAGTTCCCAATGGGACATGCTTGTATGAGTGTGCTTTTCAATATATAGCAACATATTAAGTAACGGATTCTAAGTATCATGGTGAATTCATTAGGTTCCCAATAGGATTCGCATGTAATAAGCTTGTTATTCAAGATAGAGCAACGTTTTAACGAACTGAAACACTGTTTCTTTGGGAATTCAGTTAGTTCCCAGTAGCAGGCTCTTGAAATATGTATACTTTTAAAGATTTATCAAAATGTGTTGAGCCGAATCTCAGACACTTGATGAATTCAGTTTCTTCCCAATCGGGCTCAGTAGTAATAAGTGGACTGTTCGGGATATAGAAAAATCTTCAGGAATGGAATCAAAATTTCTAGGCGAATTCAGTGAGTTCCCAATGGGACATGCTCTAATGAGTGTGCTTTTCAATATATAGCAACATTTTAAGGAACGGAATCTAAGTATCATCGTGAATTCAATAGGTCCCAATAGGATTCGCAAGTAATAAGCTTGTTATTCAAGATAGAACAACGTTTTAACGAACTGAAACGCTGTTTCTTTGTGAATTCAGTCAGTTCCCAGTAGCAGGCTCTTGTAATATGTATACTTTTAAAGATTTATCAAAATTTGGTGAGCCGAATCTCAGATACTTGGTGAATTCAGTTTTGTCCCAATAGGGCTCAGTAGTAATAAGTGGACTGTTCGGGATTTAGAAAAATTTTCACGAATGGAATCAAAATTTCTAGGCGATTTCAGTGAGTTCCCAATGGGACATGCTTGTATGAGTTTGCTTTTCAATATATAGCAACATTTTAAGGAACGGAATCTAAGTATCATGGTGAATTCAATAGGTCCCAATAGTATTCGCAAGTAATAAGCATGTTATTCAAGATAGAGCAAAGTTTTAACGAACTGAAACACTGTTTCTTTATGAATTCAGTTAGTTCCCAGTAGCAGGCTCTTGTAATATGTGTCCTTTAAAGATTTATAAAAATTTGTTGAGCCGAATATCAGATACTTGGTGAATTCAGTTTTTTCCCAATAGGGCTCAGTAGTAATAAGTGGACTGTTCGGAATATAGACAAATTTTCAGGAATGGAATCAAAATTTCTAGGCGAATTCAGGGAGTTCCCAATGGGACATGCTTGTATGAGTGTGCTTTTCCATATATACCTACATTTTAAGGAACGGAATCTAAGTATCATGGTGAATTCAACAGGTTCCACATAGGATTCGCATGTAATAAGCTTGTTATTCAAGATAGAGCAACGTTTTAACGAACTGAAACACTGTGTCTTTGTGAATTCAGATAGTTCCCAGTAGCAGGCTCTTGTAATATGTGTACTTTTAAAGATTTCTCAAAATTTGGTGAGCCGAATGTCAGGAACTTTGTGAATTCACTTAGTTCCCAATAGGCCGCAGTAGTAATAAGTGGACTGTTGGGGATATAGAAAAATTTTCACGAATGGAATCAAAATTTCTAGGCGAATTCCGTGAGTTCCCAATGGGACATGCTTGTATGAGTGTGCTTTTCCATATATAGCAACATTTTAAGGAACGGATCTAAGTGTCCTTGTGAATTCAGTATGTTCCCAATAGGATTCGCATGTAATAAGCTTGTTATTCAAGATAGAGCAACGTTTTAACGTACTGAAACACTGTTTCTTTGTGAATTCAGTTAGTTCCCAAAAGCAGGCTCTTGTAATATTTATACTTTTAAAGATTTATCAAAATTTCTTGAGCCGAAACTCAGACACTTTGTGAATTCAGTTTCTTCCCAATAGGGTTCAGTAGTAATAAGTGGACTGTTTGGGATATAGAAAAGTCTTCAGGAATGGAATCCAAATTTCTAAGCGAATTCAGTGAGTTCCCAATGGGACATGCTCGTATGAGTGTGCTTTTCAATATATAGCAACATTTTAAGGAACGGAATCTAAGTATCATCGTGAATTCAATAGGTCCCAATAGGATTCGCAAGTAATAAGCTTGTTATTCAAGATAGAGCAACGTTTTAACGAACTGAACCACAGTTTCTTTGTGAATTCAGTCAGTTCCCAGTAGCAGGCTCTTGTAATATGTATACTTTTAAATATTTATCAAAATTTGGTGAGCCGAATCTCAGTAACTTTGTGAATTCACTAGTTCCCAATAGGCCGCAGTAGTAATAAGTGGACCGTTCGGGATATCGAAAAATTTTCACGAATGGAATGAAAATTTCTATGCGAATTCAGTGAGTTTCCAACGGGACATGCTACTATGAGCATGCTTATCAATATATAGCAACATTTTAAGGAACGTAATCTAAGTATCATGATGAATTCAGTAGATCTCCAATAGGATTCGCATGTAATAAGCTTGTTATTCAAGATAGAGCAACGTTTTAACGAACTGAAACACTGTTTCTTTGTAAATTCAGTTAGTTCCCAGTAGCAGGCTCTTGTAATATGTGTACTGTTAAAGAGTTATCAAAATTTGGTGAGCCGAATCTCAGTAAATTCGTGAATTCGTGTAGTTCCAAATAGGCGGCAGTAGTAATAAGTGGACTGTTCGGGATATCGAAAAATTTTCACGAATGGAATCAAAATTTCTATGCGAATTCAGTGAGTTCCCAATGGGACATGCTTGTATGAGTTTGCTTTTCACTATATAGCAACATTTTAAGGAACAGAATCTAAGTATCATGGTGAATTCAGTAGGTTCCCAATAGGATTCGCATGTAATAAGCTGTTATTCAAGATAGAGCAACGTTTTAACGAACTGGAGCACTGTTTCTTTTTGAATTCAGTTAGGTTCCAGTAGCTGGCTATTGTAATATGTATAATTTTAAAGATTTATCAAAATTTGGTGAGCCGAATCTCAGTAAGTTGGTGAATTCGGTTATTTCCCAATAGGCCGCAGTAGTAATAAGTGGACTGTTCTGGATATAGAAAAATTTTCAGGAATGGAATGAAAATTTGTAGGGGAAATCAGGGAGTTCCCAATGGGACATGCTTGTATGAGTATGCTTTCCAATATATAGCAACAGTTTAACGAACGGAATCTAAGTATCATGGTGAATTCAGTAGGTTCCCAATAGGATTCGCATTTAATAAGCTTGTTATTCAAGATAGAGCAACGTTTTAACGAACTGAAGCACTGTTTCTTGTGAATTCAGTTAGTTCCCAGTAGCAGGCTCTTGTAATATGTATACTTTTAAAGATTTATCAAAATTTGTTGAGCCGAATCTCAGATACTTGGTGAATTCAGTTTTGTCCCAATAGGGCTCAGTAGTAATAAGTGGACTGTTCGGGATATAGAAAAATTTTCAGGAATGGAATCAAAATTTCTAGGCGAATTCAGTGAGTTCCCAATGGGACATACTTTTGTGAGTGTGCTTTTCAATATATAGCAACATTTTCAGGAACGGAATCTAAGTATAATGATGAATTCAGTAGGTCCCAATACGACACACAAGAAATAAGCTTATTATTCAGGATAGAGTAACGTTTTAACGTACTCAAACACTGTTTCTTTGTGAATTTCGTTAGTTCCCAGTAGCAGGCTCCTGTAATATGTGTACTTTTAAAGATTTATCAAAATTTCCTGAGCCGAATCACAGTAACTTCGTGAATTCGGGTAGTTCCAAATAGGCCGCAGTAGTAATAAGTGGACTGCTCGGGATATAGAAAAATTTTCAGGAATGGAATCAATAATTCTAGGCGAATTCATTGAGTTCCCAATGGGACATGCTTGTATGAGTGTGCTTTTCAATATATAGCAACAGTTTAACGAACGGAATCTAAGTATCATGGTGAATTCAGTAGGTTCCCAATAGGATTCGCATGTAATAAGCTTGTTATTCAAGACAGAGCAACATTTTAACGAACTGAAACACTGTTTCTTTGTGAATTCAGTCAGTTCCCAGTAGCAGGCTCTTGTAATATGTATACTTTTAAAGATTTATCAAAATTTGTTGAGCCGAATCTCAGATTCTTGGTGAATTCAGTTTCTTCCCAATAGGGCTCAGTAGTAATAAGTGGACTGTTCGGGATATAGAAAATTTCACAAATGGAGTGAAAATGTCTAGGCGAATTCTGTGAGTTCCTAATGGGACATGCTTGTATGAGTGTTCATTTCAATATATAGGAACATTTTAAGGAACGTAATCTAAGTATCATGGTGAATTCAATAGTTCCCAATAGGATTCGTAAGTAACAAGCATGTTATTCAAGATAGAGCAATGTTTTAACGAACTCAAACACTGTTTCTTTGTGAACTCAGTTAGTTCCCAGTAGCAGGCTCTTGTAATATGTGTACTTTTAAAGATTTATCAAAATTTGGTGAGCCGAATCTCAGTAACTTTGTGAATTCACTTACTTCCCAATAGGCCGCAGTAGTAACAAGTGGACTGCTCGGGATATAGAAATATTTTCATGAATGCAATCAAAATTTCAAGGCGAATTCAGTGAGTTCCCAAAGAGACATGCTTTTATGAGTTTGCTTTTCAAAATAGAGCAACATTTTAAGGAACGGAATCTAAGTATCATGGTGAATTCAGTAGGTTACCAATAGGATTCGCATGTAATAAGCTTGTTATTCAAGATAGAGCAACGTTTTAACGAACTGAAACACTGTTTCTTTGTGAATTCAGTTAGTTCCCAGTAGCATGCTCTTGAAATATGTATACTTTTAAAAATTTATCAAAATTTGTTGAGCCGAATCTCAGACACTATGTGAATTCAGTTTCTTCCCAATCGGGCTCAGTAGTAATAAGTGGACTGTTCGGGATATAGAAAAATCTTCAGGGATGGAATCAAAATTTCTAGGCGAATTCAGTGAGTTCCCAATGGGACATGCTCGTATGAGTGTGCTTTTCAATATATAGCAACATTTTAAGGAACGGAATCTAAGTATCATCGTGAATTCAATAGGTCCCAAAAGGATTCGCAAGTAATAAGCTTGTTTTTCAAGATAGAACAACGTTTTAACGAACTGAAACGCTGTTTCTTTGTGAATTCAGTCAGTTCCCAGTAGCAGGCTCTTGTAATATGTATACTTTTAAAGATTTATCAAAATTTGGTGAGCCGAATCTCAGATACTTGGTGAATTCAGTATTGTCCCAATAGGGCTCAGTAGTAATAAGTGGACTGTTCGGGATATAGAAAAATTTTCAAGAATGGAATCAAAATTTCTAGGCGAATTCAGTAAGTTCCTAATGTGACATGCTTGTATGAGTGTGCTTTTCAATATATAGCAACATTTTAAGGAACGGAATCTAAGTTTCATGGTGAATTCAGTAGGTTCCCAATAGGATTCGCATATAATAAGCTTGTTATTCAAGATAGAGCAACCTTTTAACGAACTGGAGCACTGTTTCTTTGTGAATTCAGTTAGGTTCCAGGAGCTGGCTATTGTAATATGTATACTTTTAAAGATTTATCAAAATTTGTTGAGCCGAATCTCAGACACTTGGTGAATTAAGTTTTGTCCCAATAGGGCTCAGTAGTATTAAGTGGACTGTTCGGGTTATAGAAAAATTTTCACGAATAAAATCAAAATTTCTAGGCGAATTCAGTGAGTTCCCAATGGGACATGCTTGTATGAGTGTGCTTTTCAATATATAGGAACATTTTAAGGAACTGAATCTAAGGATCATGGTGAATTCAATAGGTCCCAATAGGATTCGCAAGTAATGAGCTTGTTATTCAAGATAGAGCAACGTTTTAATCAACTCAAACACTGTTTCTTTGTGAATTCAGTTAGTTCCCAGTAGCAGGTCTTGTAATATGTGTACTTTTAAAGATTTATCAACCTTTGGTGAGCCGAATGTGAAGCACTTGTTGAATTCACTTAGTTAAAAATAGGCCGCAGTATTAATAAGTGGACTGTTCGGGATATAGAAAAATTTTCACGAATGAAATCAAAATTTCTAGGCGAATTTAGTGAGTTCCCAATGGGACATGCTTGTATGAGTGTGCTTTTCAATATATAGCAACATATTAAGTAACGGATTCTAAGTATCATGGTGAATTCATTAGGTTCCCAATAGGATTCGCATGTAATAAGCTTGTTATTCAAGATAGAGCAACGTTTTAACGAACTGAAACACTGTTTCTTTGGGAATTCAGTTAGTTCCCAGTAGCAGGCTCTTGAAATATGTACACTTTTAAAGATTTATCAAAATGTGTTGAGCCGAATCTCAGACACTTGATGAATTCAGTTTCTTCCCAATCGGGCTCAGTAGTAATAAGTGGACTGTTCGGGATATAGAAAAATCTTCAGGAATGGAATCAAAATTTCTAGGCGAATTCAGTGAGTTCCCAATGGGACATGCTCTAATGAGTGTGCTTTTCAATATATAGCAACATTTTAAGGAACGGAATCTAAGTATCATCGTGAATTCAATAGGTCCCAATAGGATTCGCAAGTAATAAGCTTGTTATTCAAGATAGAACAACGTTTTAACGAACTGAAACGCTGTTTCTTTGTGAATTCAGTCAGTTCCCAGTAGCAGGCTCTTGTAATATGTATACTTTTAAAGATTTATCAAAATTTGGTGAGCCGAATCTCAGATACTTGGTGAATTCAGTTTTGTCCCAATAGGGCTCAGTAGTAATAAGTGGACTGTTCGGGATTTAGAAAAATTTTCAAGAATGGAATCAAAATTTCTAGGCGATTTCAGTGAGTTCCTAATGTGACATGCTTGTATGAATGTGCTTTTCAATATATAGCAACATTTTAAGGAACGGAATCTAAGTATCATGGTGAATTCAGTAGATTCCCAATAGGATTCGCATGTAATAAGCTTTTTATTCAAGATAGAGCAACGTTTTAACGAACTGGAGCACTGTTTCTTTGTGAATTCAGTTAGGTTCCAGTAGCTGGCTATTGTAATATGTATACTTTTAAAGAATTATCAAAATTTGGTGAGCCGAATCTCAGTAAGTTGGTGAATTCGGTTATTTCCCAATAGGCCGCAGTAGTAATAAGTGGACTGTTCGGGATATAGAAAAATATTCAGGAATGGAATCAAAATTTGTAGGGGAAATCAGGGAGTTCCCAATGGGACATTCTTGTATGAGTGTGCTTTTCAATATATAGCAACATTTTAAGTAACCGAATCTAAGTATCATGGTGAATTCAGTAGATTTCCAATAGGATTCGCAAGTAATAAGCTTGTTATTCAAGATCGAGCAAAGTTTTAACGAACTGAAACACTGTTTCTTTATGAATTCAGTTAGTTCCCAGTAGCAGGCTCTTGTAATATGTGTCCTTTAAAGATTTATCAAAATTTGGTGAGCCGAATCTCAGTAACATTGTGAATTCACTTAGTTCCTAATAGGCCGCAGTAGTAATAAGTGGACTCTTAGGGATATAGAAAAATTTTCACGAATGGAATCAAAATTTCTAGGGGAATTCAGTGAGTTCCCAATGGGACATGCTTGTATGAGTTTGCTTTTCAATATATAGCAACATTTTAAGGAACGGAATCTAAGTATCATGGTGAATTCAATAGGTCCCAATAGTATTCGCAAGTAATAAGCATGTTATTCAAGATAGAGCAACGTTTTAACGAACTCAAACGATGTTTCTTTGTGAATTTAGTTAGGTCCCAGTATTAGGTTCTTGTAATATGTATTCGTTTAAAGATTTATAAAAATTTGTTGAGCCGAATATCAGATACTTGGTGAATTCAGTTTTTTCCCTATAGGGCTCAGTAGTAATAAGTGGACTGTTCGGGATATAGACAAATTTTCAGGAATGGAATCAAAATTTCTAGGCGAATTCAGGGAGTTCCCAATGGGACATGCTTGTATGAGTGTGCTTTTCCATATATACCAACATTTTAAGGAACGGAATCTAAGTATCATGGTGAATTCAACAGGTTCCACATAGGATTCGCATGTAATAAGCTTGTTATTCAAGATAGAGCAACGTTTTAACGAACTGAAACACTGTTTCCTTGTGAATTCAGATAGTTCCCAGTAGCAGGCTCTTGTAATATGTGTACTTTTAAAGATTTCTCAAAATTTGGTGAGCCGAATGTCAGGAACTTTGTGAATTCACTTAGTTCCCAATAGGCCGCAGTAGTAATAAGTGGACTGTTGGGGATATAGAAAAATTTTCACGAATGGAATCAAAATTTCTAGGCGAATTCCGTGAGTTCCCAATGGGACATGCTTGTATGAGTGTGCTTTTCCATATATAGCAACATTTTAAGGAACGGATCTAAGTGTCCTTGTGAATTCAGTATGTTCCCAATAGGATTCGCATGTAATAAGCTTGTTATTCAAGATAGAGCAACATTTTAACGAACTGAAACACTGTTTCTTTGTGAATTCAGTTAGTTCCCAAAAGCAGGCTCTTGTAATATGTATACTTTTAAAGATTTATCAAAATTTCTTGAGCCGAAACTCAGACACTTTGTGAATTCAGTTTCTTCCCAATAGGGTTCAGTAGTAATAAGTGGACTGTTTGGGATATAGAAAAGTCTTCAGGAATGGAATCCAAATTTCTAGGCGAATTCAGTGAGTTCCCAATGGGACATGCTCGTATGAGTGTGCTTTTCAATATATAGCAACATTTTAAGGAACGGAATCTAAGTATCATCGTGAATTCAATAGGTCCCAATAGGATTCGCAAGTAATAAGCTTGTTATTCAAGATAGAGCAACGTTTTAACGAACTGAACCACAGTTTCTTTGTGAATTCAGTCAGTTCCCAGTAGCAGGCTCTTGTAATATGTATACTTTTAAATATTTATCAAAATTTGGTGAGCCGAATCTCAGTAACTTTGTGAATTCACTTAGTTCCCAATAGGCCGCAGTAGTAATAAGTGGACCGTTCGGGATATCGAAAAATTTTCACGAATGGAATGAAAATTTCTATGCGAATTCAGTGAGTTTCCAACGGGACATGCTACTATGAGCATGCTTATCAATATATAGCAACATTTTAAGGAACGTAATCTAAGTATCATGATGAATTCAGTAGATCTCCAATAGGATTTGCATGTAATAAGCTTGTTATTCAAGATAGAGCAACGTTTTAACGAACTGAAACACTGTTTCTTTGTAAATTCAGTTAGTTCCCAGTAGCAGGCTCTTGTAATATGTGTACTGTTAAAGACTTATCAAAATTTGGTGAGCCGAATCTCAGTAACTTCGTGAATTCGTGTAGTTCCAAATAGGCGGCAGTAGTAATAAGTGGACTGTTCGGGATATCGAAAAATTTTCACGAATGGAATCAAAATTTCTATGCGAATTCAGTGAGTTCCCAATGGGACATGCTTGTATGAGTTTGCTTTTCACTATATAGCAACATTTTAAGGAACAGAATCTAAGTATCATGGTGAATTCAGTAGGTTCCCAATAGGATTCGCATGTAATAAGCTGTTATTCAAGATAGAGCAACGTTTTAACGAACTGGAGCACTGTTTCTTTTTGAATTCAGTTAGGTTCCAGTAGCTGGCTATTGTAATATGTATAATTTTAAAGATTTATCAAAATTTGGTGAGCCGAATCTCAGTAAGTTGGTGAATTCGGTTATTTCCCAATAGGCCGCAGTAGTAATAAGTGGACTGTTCTGGATATAGAAAAATTTTCAGGAATGGAATCAAAATTTGTAGGGGAAATCAGGGAGTTCCCAATGGGACATGCTTGTATGAGTATGCTTTCCAATATATAGCAACAGTTTAACGAACGGAATCTAAGTATCATGGTGAATTCAGTAGGTTCCCAATAGGATTCGCATTTAATAAGCTTGTTATTCAAGATAGAGCAACGTTTTAACGAACTGAAGCACTGTTTCTTGTGAATTCAGTTAGTTCCCAGTAGCAGGCTCTTGTAATATGTATACTTTTAAAGATTTATCAAAATTTGTTGAGCCGAATCTCAAATACTTGGTGAATTCAGTTTTGTCCCAATAGGGCTCAGTAGTAATAAGTGGACTGTTCGGGATATAGAAAAATTTTCAGGAATGGAATCAAAATTTCTAGGCGAATTCAGTGAGTTCCCAATGGGACATACTTTTGTGAGTGTGCTTTTCAATATATAGCAACATTTTCAGGAACGGAATCTAAGTATAATGATGAATTCAGTAGGTCCCAATACGACACACAAGAAATAAGCTTATTATTCAGGATAGAGTAACGTTTTAACGTACTCAAACACTGTTTCTTTGTGAATTTCGTTAGTTCCCAGTAGCAGGCTCCTGTAATATGTGTACTTTTAAAGATTTATCAAAATTTCCTGAGCCGAATCACAGTAACTTCGTGAATTCGGGTAGTTCCAAATAGGCCGCAGTAGTAATAAGTGGACTGCTCGGGATATAGAAAAATTTTCAGGAATGGAATCAATAATTCTAGGCGAATTCATTGAGTTCCCAATGGGACATGCTTGTATGAGTGTGCTTTTCAATATTTAGCAACAGTTTAACGAACGGAATCTAAGTATCATGGTGAATTCAGTAGGTTCCCAATAGGATTCGCATGTAATAAGCTTGTTATTCAAGACAGAGCAACATTTTAACGAACTGAAACACTGTTTCTTTGTGAATTCAGTCAGTTCCCAGTAGCAGGCTCTTGTAATATGTATACTTTTAAAGATTTATCAAAATTTGTTGAGCCGAATCTCAGATTCTTGGTGAATTCAGTTTCTTCCCAATAGGGCTCAGTAGTAATAAGTGGACTGTTCGGGATATAGAAAATTTCACAAATGGAGTGAAAATGTCTAGGCGAATTCTGTGAGTTCCTAATGGGACATGCTTGTATGAGTGTTCATTTCAATATATAGGAACATTTTAAGGAACGGAATCTAAGTATCATGGTGAATTCAATAGGTTCCCAATAGGATTCGTAAGTAACAAGCATGTTATTCAAGATAGAGCAATGTTTTAACGAACTCAAACACTGTTTCTTTGTGAACTCAGTTAGTTCCCAGTAGCAGGCTCTTGTAATATGTGTACTTTTAAAGATTTATCAAAATTTGGTGAGCCGAATCTCAGTAACTTTGTTAATTCACTTACTTCCCAATAGGCCGCAGTAGTAACAAGTGGACTGCTCGGGATATAGAAAAATTTTCACGAATGCAATCAAAATTTCAAGGCGAATTCAGTGAGTTCCCAATGAGACATGCTTTTATGAGTTTGCTTTTCAAAATAGAGCAACATTTTAAGGAACGGAATCTAAGTATCATGGTGAATTCAGTAGGTTACCAATAGGATTCGCATGTAATAAGCTTTATTCAAGATAGAGCAACGTTTTAACGAACTGAAACACTGTTTCTTTGTGAATTCAGTTAGTTCCCAGTAGCATGCTCTTGAAATATGTATACTTTTAAAAATTTATCAAAATTTGTTGAGCCGAATCTCAGACACTATGTGAATTCAGTTTCTTCCCAATCGGGCTCAGTAGTAATAAGTGGACTGTTCGGGATATAGAAAAATCTTCAGGGATGGAATCAAAATTTCTAGGCGAATTCAGTGAGTTCCCAATGGGACATGCTCGTATGAGTGTGCTTTTCAATATATAGCAACATTTTAAGGAACGGAATCTAAGTATCATCGTGAATTCAATAGGTCCCAATAGGATTCGCAAGTAATAAGCTTGTTTTTCAAGATAGAACAACGTTTTAACGAACTGAAACGCTGTTTCTTTGTGAATTCAGTCAGTTCCCAGTAGCAGGCTCTTGTAATATGTATACTTTTAAAGATTTATCAAAATTTGGTGAGCCGAATCTCAGATACTTGGTGAATTCAGTATTGTCCCAATAGGGCTCAGTAGTAATAAGTGGACTGTTCGGGATATAGAAAAATTTTCAAGAATGGAATCAAAATTTCTAGGCGAATTCAGTAAGTTCCTAATGTGACATGCTTGTATGAGTGTGCTTTTCAATATATAGCAACAGTTTAACGAACGGAATCTAAGTATCATGGTGAATTCAGTAGGTTCCCAATAGGATTCGCATGTAATAAGCTTGTTATTCAAGATAGAGCAACCTTTTAACGAACTGGAGCACTGTTTCTTTGTGAATTCAGTTAGGTTCCAGGAGCTGGCTATTGTAATATGTATACTTTTAAAGATTTATCAAAATTTGTTGAGCCGAATCTCAGACACTCGGTGAATTAAGTTTTGTCCCAATAGGGCTCAGTAGTATTAAGTGGACTGTTCGGGTTATAGAAAAATTTTCACGAATAAAATCAAAATTTCTAGGCGAATTCAGTGAGTTCCCAATGGGACATGCTCGTATGAGTGTGCTTTTCAATATATAGGAACATTTTAAGGAACTGAATCTAAGGATCATGGTGAATTCAATAGGTCCCAATAGGATTCGCAAGTAATGAGCTTGTTATTCAAGATAGAGCAACGTTTTAATCAACTCAAACACTGTTTCTTTGTGAATTCAGTTAGTTCCCAGTAGCAGGTCTTGTAATATGTGTACTTTTAAAGATTTATCAAAATTTGGTGAGCCGAATGTGAAGCACTTGTTGAATTCACTTAGTTAAAAATAGGCCGCAGTATTAATAAGTGGACTGTTCGGGATATCGAAAAATTTTCACGAATGGAATCAAAATTTCTATGCGAATTCAGTGAGTTCCCAATGGGACATGCTTGTATGAGTTTGCTTTTCACTATATAGCAACATTTTAAGGAACAGAATCTAAGTATCATGGTGAATTCAGTAGGTTCCCAATAGGATTCGCATGTAATAAGCTGTTATTCAAGATAGAGCAACGTTTTAACGAACTGGAGCACTGTTTCTTTTTGAATTCAGTTAGGTTCCAGTAGCTGGCTATTGTAATATGTATAATTTTAAAGATTTATCAAAATTTGGTGAGCCGAATCTCAGTAAGTTGGTGAATTCGGTTATTTCCCAATAGGCCGCAGTAGTAATAAGTGGACTGTTCTGGATATAGAAAAATTTTCAGGAATGGAATCAAAATTTGTAGGGGAAATCAGGGAGTTCCCAATGGGACATGCTTGTATGAGTATGCTTTCCAATATATAGCAACAGTTTAACGAACGGAATCTAAGTATCATGGTGAATTCAGTAGGTTCCCAATAGGATTCGCATTTAATAAGCTTGTTATTCAAGATAGAGCAACGTTTTAACGAACTGAAGCACTGTTTCTTGTGAATTCAGTTAGTTCCCAGTAGCAGGCTCTTGTAATATGTATACTTTTAAAGATTTATCAAAATTTGTTGAGCCGAATCTCAGATACTTGGTGAATTCAGTTTTGTCCCAATAGGGCTCAGTAGTAATAAGTGGACTGTTCGGGATATAGAAAAATTTTCAGGAATGGAATCAAAATTTCTAGGCGAATTCAGTGAGTTCCCAATGGGACATACTTTTGTGAGTGTGCTTTTCAATATATAGCAACATTTTCAGGAACGGAATCTAAGTATAATGATGAATTCAGTAGGTCCCAATACGACACACAAGAAATAAGCTTATTATTCAGGATAGAGTAACGTTTTAACGTACTCAAACACTGTTTCTTTGTGAATTTCGTTAGTTCCCAGTAGCAGGCTCCTGTAATATGTGTACTTTTAAAGATTTATCAAAATTTCCTGAGCCGAATCACAGTAACTTCGTGAATTCGGGTAGTTCCAAATAGGCCGCAGTAGTAATAAGTGGACTGCTCGGGATATAGAAAAATTTTCAGGAATGGAATCAATAATTCTAGGCGAATTCATTGAGTTCCCAATGGGACATGCTTGTATGAGTGTGCTTTTCAATATATAGCAACAGTTTAACGAACGGAATCTAAGTATCATGGTGAATTCAGTAGGTTCCCAATAGGATTCGCATGTAATAAGCTTGTTATTCAAGACAGAGCAACATTTTAACGAACTGAAACACTGTTTCTTTGTGAATTCAGTCAGTTCCCAGTAGCAGGCTCTTGTAATATGTATACTTTTAAAGATTTATCAAAATTTGTTGAGCCGAATCTCAGATTCTTGGTGAATTCAGTTTCTTCCCAATAGGGCTCAGTAGTAATAAGTTGACTGTTCGGGATATAGAAAATTTCACAAATGGAGTGAAAATGTCTAGGCGAATTCTGTGAGTTCCTAATGGGACATGCTTGTATGAGTGTTCATTTCAATATATAGGAACATTTTAAGGAACGGAATCTAAGTATCATGGTGAATTCAATAGGTTCCCAATAGGATTCGTAAGTAACAGGCATGTTATTCAAGATAGAGCAATGTTTTAACGAACTCAAACACTGTTTCTTTGTGAACTCAGTTAGTTCCCAGTAGCAGGCTCTTGTAATATGTGTACTTTTAAAGATTTATCAAAATTTGGTGAGCCGAATCTCAGTAACTTTGTGAATTCACTTACTTCCCAATAGGCCGCAGTAGTAACAAGTGGACTGCTCGGGATATAGAAAATTTTTCACGAATGCAATCAAAATTTCAAGGCGAATTCAGTGAGTTCCCAATGAGACATGCTTTTATGAGTTTGCTTTTCAAAATAGAGCAACATTTTAAGGAACGGAATCTAAGTATCATGGTGAATTCAGTAGGTTACCAATAGGATTCGCATGTAATAAGCTTGTTATTCAAGATAGAGCAACGTTTTAACGAACTGAAACACTGTTTCTTTGTGAATTCAGTTAGTTCCCAGTAGCATGCTCTTGAAATATGTATACTTTTAAAAATTTATCAAAATTTGTTGAGCCGAATCTCAGACACTATGTGAATTCAGTTTCTTCCCAATCGGGCTCAGTAGTAATAAGTGGACTGTTCGGGATATAGAAAAATCTTCAGGGATGGAATCAAAATTTCTAGGCGAATTCAGTGAGTTCCCAATGGGACATGCTCGTATGAGTGTGCTTTTCAATATATAGCAACATTTTAAGGAACGGAATCTAAGTATCATCGTGAATTCAATAGGTCCCAAAAGGATTCGCAAGTAAGAAGCTTGTTTTTCAAGATAGAACAACGTTTTAACGAACTGAAACGCTGTTTCTTTGTGAATTCAGTCAGTTCCCAGTAGCAGGCTCTTGTAATATGTATACTTTTAAAGATTTATCAAAATTTGGTGAGCCGAATCTCAGATACTTGGTGAATTCAGTATTGTCCCAATAGGGCTCAGTAGTAATAAGTGGACTGTTCGGGATATAGAAAAATTTTCAAGAATGGAATCAAAATTTCTAGGCGAATTCAGTAAGTTCCTAATGTGACATGCTTGTATGAGTGTGCTTTTCAATATATAGCAACATTTTAAGGAACGGAATCTAAGTTTCATGGTGAATTCAGTAGGTTCCCAATAGGATTCGCATATAATAAGCTTGTTATTCAAGATAGAGCAACCTTTTAACGAACTGGAGCACTGTTTCTTTGTGAATTCAGTTAGGTTCCAGGAGCTGGCTATTGTAATATGTATACTTTTAAAGATTTATCAAAATTTGTTGAGCCGAATCTCAGACACTTGGTGAATTAAGTTTTGTCCCAATAGGGCTCAGTAGTATTAAGTGGACTGTTCGGGTTATAGAAAAATTTTCACGAATAAAATCAAAATTTCTAGGCGAATTCAGTGAGTTCCCAATGGGACATGCTTGTATGAGTGTGCTTTTCAATATATAGGAACATTTTAAGGAACTGAATCTAAGGATCATGGTGAATTCAATAGGTCCCAATAGGATTCGCAAGTAATGAGCTTGTTATTCAAGATAGAGCAACGTTTTAATCAACTCAAACACTGTTTCTTTGTGAATTCAGTTAGTTCCCAGTAGCAGGTCTTGTAATATGTGTACTTTTAAAGATTTATCAACCTTTGGTGAGCCGAATGTGAAGCACTTGTTGAATTCACTTAGTTAAAAATAGGCCGCAGTATTAATAAGTGGACTGTTCGGGATATAGAAAAATTTTCACGAATGAAATCAAAATTTCTAGGCGAATTTAGTGAGTTCCCAATGGGACATGCTTGTATGAGTGTGCTTTTCAATATATAGCAACATATTAAGTAACGGATTCTAAGTATCATGGTGAATTCATTAGGTTCCCAATAGGATTCGCATGTAATAAGCTTGTTATTCAAGATAGAGCAACGTTTTAACGAACTGAAACACTGTTTCTTTGGGAATTCAGTTAGTTCCCAGTAGCAGGCTCTTGAAATATGTACACTTTTAAAGATTTATCAAAATGTGTTGAGCCGAATCTCAGACACTTGATGAATTCAGTTTCTTCCCAATCGGGCTCAGTAGTAATAAGTGGACTGTTCGGGATATAGAAAAATCTTCAGGAATGGAATCAAAATTTCTAGGCGAATTCAGTGAGTTCCCAATGGGACATGCTCTAATGAGTGTGCTTTTCAATATATAGCAACATTTTAAGGAACGGAATCTAAGTATCATCGTGAATTCAATAGGTCCCAATAGGATTCGCAAGTAATAAGCTTGTTATTCAAGATAGAACAACGTTTTAACGAACTGAAACGCTGTTTCTTTGTGAATTCAGTCAGTTCCCAGTAGCAGGCTCTTGTAATATGTATACTTTTAAAGATTTATCAAAATTTGGTGAGCCGAATCTCAGATACTTGGTGAATTCAGTTTTGTCCCAATAGGGCTCAGTAGTAATAAGTGGACTGTTCGGGATTTAGAAAAATTTTCAAGAATGGAATCAAAATTTCAAGGCGATTTCAGTGAGTTCCTAATGTGACATGCTTGTATGAATGTGCTTTTCAATATATAGCAACATTTTAAGGAACGGAATCTAAGTATCATGGTGAATTCAGTAGATTCCCAATAGGATTCGCATGTAATAAGCTTTTTATTCAAGATAGAGCAACGTTTTAACGAACTGGAGCACTGTTTCTTTGTGAATTCAGTTAGGTTCCAGTAGCTGGCTATTGTAATATGTATACTTTTAAAGATTTATCAAAATTTGGTGAGCCGAATCTCAGTAAGTTGGTGAATTCGGTTATTTCCCAATAGGCCGCAGTAGTAATAAGTGGACTGTTCGGGATATAGAAAAATTTTCAGGAATGGAATCAAAATTTGTAGGGGAAATCAGGGAGTTCCCAATGGGACATTCTTGTATGAGTGTGCTTTTCAATATATAGCAACATTTTAAATAACCGAATCTAAGTATCATGGTGAATTCAGTAGATTTCCAATAGGATTCGCAAGTAATAAGCTTGTTATTCAAGATCGAGCAAAGTTTTAACGAACTGAAACACTGTTTCTTCATGAATTCAGTTAGTTCCCAGTAGCAGGCTCTTGTAATATGTGTCCTTTAAAGATTTATCAAAATTTGGTGAGCCGAATCTCAGTAACATTGTGAATTCACTTAGTTCCTAATAGGCCGCAGTAGTAATAAGTGGACTCTTAGGGATATAGAAAAATTTTCACGAATGGAATCAAAATTTCTAGGCGAATTCAGTGAGTTCCCAATGGGACATGCTTGTATGAGTTTGCTTTTCAATATATAGCAACATTTTAAGGAACGGAATCTAAGTATCATGGTGAATTCAATATGTCCCAATAGTTTTCGCAAGTAATAAGCATGTTATTCAAGATAGAGCAACGTTTTAACGAACTCAAACGATGTTTCTTTGTGAATTTAGTTAGTTCCCAGTATTAGGTTCTTGTAATATGTATTCGTTTAAAGATTTATAAAAATTTGTTGAGCCGAATATCAGATACTTGGTGAATTCAGTTTTTTCCCAATAGGGCTCAGTAGTAATAAGTGGACTGTTCGGGATATAGACAAATTTTCAGGAATGGAATCAAAATTTCTAGGCGAATTCAGGGAGTTCCCAATGGGACATGCTTGTATGAGTGTGCTTTTCCATATATACCAACATTTTAAGGAACGGAATCTAAGTATCATGGTGAATTCAACAGGTTCCACATAGGATTCGCATGTAATAAGCTTGTTATTCAAGATAGAGCAACGTTTTAACGAACTGAAACACTGTTTCTGTGTGAATTCAGATAGTTCCCAGTAGCAGGCTCTTGTAATATGTGTACTTTTAACGATTTCTCAAAATTTGGTGAGCCGAATGTCAGGAACTTTGTGAATTCACTTAGTTCCCAATAGGCCGCAGTAGTAATAAGTGGACTGTTGGGGATATAGAAAAATTTTCACGAATGGAATCAAAATTTCTAGGCGAATTCCGTGAGTTCCCAATGGGACATGCTTGTATGAGTGTGCTTTTCCATATATAGCAACATTTTAAGGAACGGATCTAAGTGTCCTTGTGAATTCAGTATGTTCCCAATAGGATTCGCATGTAATAAGCTTGTTATTCAAGATAGAGCAACGTTTTAACGAACTGAAACACTGTTTCTTTGTGAATTCAGTTAGTTCCCAAAAGCAGGCTCTTGTAATATGTATACTTTTAAAGATTTATCAAAATTTCTTGAGCCGAAACTCAGACACTTTGTGAATTCAGTTTCTTCCCAATAGGGTTCAGTAGTAATAAGTGGACTGTTTGGGATATAGAAAAGTCTTCAGGAATGGAATCCAAATTTCTAGGCGAATTCAGTGAGTTCCCAATGGGACATGCTCGTATGAGTGTGCTTTTCAATATATAGCAACATTTTAAGGAACGGAATCTAAGTATCATCGTGAATTCAATAGGTCCCAATAGGATTCGCAAGTAATAAGCTTGTTATTCAAGATAGAGCAACGTTTTAACGAACTGAACCACAGTTTCTTTGTGAATTCAGTCAGTTCCCAGTAGCAGGCTCTTGTAATATGTATACTTTTAAATATTTATCAAAATTTGGTGAGCCGAATCTCAGTAACTTTGTGAATTCACTTAGTTCCCAATAGGCCGCAGTAGTAATAAGTGGACCGTTCGGGATATCGAAAAATTTTCACGAATGGAATGAAAATTTCTATGCGAATTCAGTGAGTTTCCAACGGGACATGCTACTATGAGCATGCTTATCAATATATAGCAACATTTTAAGGAACGTAATCTAAGTATCATGATGAATTCAGTAGATCTCCAATAGGATTCGCATGTAATAAGCTTGTTATTCAAGATAGAGCAACGTTTTAACGAACTGAAACACTGTTTCTTTGTAAATTCAGTTAGTTCCCAGTAGCAGGCTCTTGTAATATGTGTACTGTTAAAGACTTATCAAAATTTGGTGAGCCGAATCTCAGTAACTTCGTGAATTCGTGTAGTTCCAAATAGGCGGCAGTAGTAATAAGTGGACTGTTCGGGATATCGAAAAATTTTCACGAATGGAATCAAAATTTCTATGCGAATTCAGTGAGTTCCCAATGGGACATGCTTGTATGAGTTTGCTTTTCACTATATAGCAACATTTTAAGGAACAGAATCTAAGTATCATGGTGAATTCAGTAGGTTCCCAATAGGATTCGCATGTAATAAGCTGTTATTCAAGATAGAGCAACGTTTTAACGAACTGGAGCACTGTTTCTTTTTGAATTCAGTTAGGTTCCAGTAGCTGGCTATTGTAATATGTATAATTTTAAAGATTTATCAAAATTTGGTGAGCCGAATCTCAGTAAGTTGGTGAATTCGGTTATTTCCCAATAGGCCGCAGTAGTAATAAGTGGACTGTTCTGGATATAGAAAAATTTTCAGGAATGGAATCAAAATTTGTAGGGGAAATCAGGGAGTTCCCAATGGGACATGCTTGTATGAGTATGCTTTCCAATATATAGCAACAGTTTAACGAACGGAATCTAAGTATCATGGTGAATTCAGTAGGTTCCCAATAGGATTCGCATTTAATAAGCTTGTTATTCAAGATAGAGCAACGTTTTAACGAACTGAAGCACTGTTTCTTGTGAATTCAGTTAGTTCCCAGTAGCAGGCTCTTGTAATATGTATACTTTTAAAGATTTATCAAAATTTGTTGAGCCGAATCTCAAATACTTGGTGAATTCAGTTTTGTCCCAATAGGGCTCAGTAGTAATAAGTGGACTGTTCGGGATATAGAAAAATTTTCAGGAATGGAATCAAAATTTCTAGGCGAATTCAGTGAGTTCCCAATGGGACATACTTTTGTGAGTGTGCTTTTCAATATATAGCAACATTTTCAGGAACGGAATCTAAGTATAATGATGAATTCAGTAGGTCCCAATACGACACACAAGAAATAAGCTTATTATTCAGGATAGAGTAACGTTTTAACGTACTCAAACACTGTTTCTTTGTGAATTTCGTTAGTTCCCAGTAGCAGGCTCCTGTAATATGTGTACTTTTAAAGATTTATCAAAATTTCCTGAGCCGAATCACAGTAACTTCGTGAATTCGGGTAGTTCCAAATAGGCCGCAGTAGTAATAAGTGGACTGCTCGGGATATAGAAAAATTTTCAGGAATGGAATCAATAATTCTAGGCGAATTCATTGAGTTCCCAATGGGACATGCTTGTATGAGTGTGCTTTTCAATATATAGCAACAGTTTAACGAACGGAATCTAAGTATCATGGTGAATTCAGTAGGTTCCCAATAGGATTCGCATGTAATAAGCTTGTTATTCAAGACAGAGCAACATTTTAACGAACTGAAACACTGTTTCTTTGTGAATTCAGTCAGTTCCCAGTAGCAGGCTCTTGTAATATGTATACTTTTAAAGATTTATCAAAATTTGTTGAGCCGAATCTCAGATTCTTGGTGAATTCAGTTTCTTCCCAATAGGGCTCAGTAGTAATAAGTGGACTGTTCGGGATATAGAAAATTTCACAAATGGAGTGAAAATGTCTAGGCGAATTCTGTGAGTTCCTAATGGGACATGCTTGTATGAGTGTTCATTTCAATATATAGGAACATTTTAAGGAACGGAATCTAAGTATCATGGTGAATTCAATAGGTTCCCAATAGGATTCGTAAGTAACAAGCATGTTATTCAAGATAGAGCAATGTTTTAACGAACTCAAACACTGTTTCTTTGTGAACTCAGTTAGTTCCCAGTAGCAGGCTCTTGTAATATGTGTACTTTTAAAGATTTATCAAAATTTGGTGAGCCGAATCTCAGTAACTTTGTGAATTCACTTACTTCCCAATAGGCCGCAGTAGTAACAAGTGGACTGCTCGGGATATAGAAAAATTTTCACGAATGCAATCAAAATTTCAAGGCGAATTCAGTGAGTTCCCAATGAGACATGCTTTTATGAGTTTGCTTTTCAAAATAGAGCAACATTTTAAGGAACGGAATCTAAGTATCATGGTGAATTCAGTAGGTTACCAATAGGATTCGCATGTAATAAGCTTGTTATTCAAGATAGAGCAACGTTTTAACGAACTGAAACACTGTTTCTTTGTGAATTCAGTTAGTTCCCAGTAGCATGCTCTTGAAATATGTATACTTTTAAAAATTTATCAAAATTTGTTGAGCCGAATCTCAGACACTATGTGAATTCAGTTTCTTCCCAATCGGGCTCAGTAGTAATAAGTGGACTGTTCGGGATATAGAAAAATCTTCAGGGATGGAATCAAAATTTCTAGGCGAATTCAGTGAGTTCCCAATGGGACATGCTCGTATGAGTGTGCTTTTCAATATATAGCAACATTTTAAGGAACGGAATCTAAGTATCATCGTGAATTCAATAGGTCCCAATAGGATTCGCAAGTAATAAGCTTGTTTTTCAAGATAGAACAACGTTTTAACGAACTGAAACGCTGTTTCTTTGTGAATTCAGTCAGTTCCCAGTAGCGGGCTCTTGTAATATGTATACTTTTAAAGATTTATCAAAATTTGGTGAGCCGAATCTCAGATACTTGGTGAATTCAGTATTGTCCCAGTAGGGCTCAGTAGTAATAAGTGGACTGTTCGGGATATAGAAAAATTTTCAAGAATGGAATCAAAATTTCTAGGCAAATTCAGTAAGTTCCTAATGTGACATGCTTGTATGAGTGTGCTTTTCAATATATAGCAACATTTTAAGGAACGGAATCTAAGTATCATGGTGAATTCAGTAGGTTCCCAATAGGATTGGCATGTAATAAGCTTGTTATTCAAGATAGAGCAACCTTTTAACGAACTGGAGCACTGTTTCTTTGTGAATTCAGTTAGGTTCCAGGAGCTGGCTATTGTAATATGTATACTTTTAAAGATTTATCAAAATTTGTTGAGCCGAATCTCAGACACTTGGTGAATTAAGTTTTGTCCCAATAGGGCTCAGTAGTATTAAGTGGACTGTTCGGGTTATAGAAAAATTTTCACGAATAAAATCAAAATTTCTAGGCGAATTCAGTGAGTTCCCAATGGGACATGCTCGTATGAGTGTGCTTTTCAATATATAGGAACATTTTAAGGAACTGAATCTAAGGATCATGGTGAATTCAATAGGTCCCAATAGGATTCGCAAGTAATGAGCTTGTTATTCAAGATAGAGCAACGTTTTAATCAACTCAAACACTGTTTCTTTGTGAATTCAGTTAGTTCCCAGTAGCAGGTCTTGTAATATGTGTACTTTTAAAGATTTATCAACCTTTGGTGAGCCGAATGTGAAGCACTTGTTGAATTCACTTAGTTAAAAATAGGCCGCAGTATTAATAAGTGGACTGTTCGGGATATAGAAAAATTTTCACGAATGAAATCAAAATTTCTAGGCGAATTTAGTGAGTTCCCAATGGGACATGCTTGTATGAGTGTGCTTTTCAATATATAGCAACATATTAAGTAACGGATTTTAAGTATCATGGTGAATTCATTAGGTTCCCAATAGGATTCGCATGTAATAAGCTTGTTATTCAAGATAGAGCAACGTTTTAACGAACTGAAACACTGTTTCTTTGGGAATTCAGTTAGTTCCCAGTAGCAGGCTCTTGAAATATGTATACTTTTAAAGATTTATCAAAATGTGTTGAGCCGAATCTCAGACACTTGATGAATTCAGTTTCTTCCCAATCGGGCTCAGTAGTAATAAGTGGACTGTTCGGGATATAGAAAAATCTTCAGGAATGGAATCAAAATTTCTAGGCGAATTCAGTGAGTTCCCAATGGGACATGCTCTAATGAGTGTGCTTTTCAATATATAGCAACATTTTAAGGAACGGAATCTAAGTATCATCGTGAATTCAATAGGTCCCAATAGGATTCGCAAGTAATAAGCTTGTTATTCAAGATAGAACAACGTTTTAACGAACTGAAACGCTGTTTCTTTGTGAATTCAGTCAGTTCCCAGTAGCAGGCTCTTGTAATATGTATACTTTTAAAGATTTATCAAAATTTGGTGAGCCGAATCTCAGATACTTGGTGAATTCAGTTTTGTCCCAATAGGGCTCAGTAGTAATAAGTGGACTATTCGGGATTTAGAAAAATTTTCAAGAATGGAATCAAAATTTCTAGGCGATTTCAGTGAGTTCCTAATGTGACATGCTTGTATGAATGTGCTTTTCAATATATAGCAACATTTTAAGGAACGGAATCTAAGTATCATGGTGAATTCAGTAGATTCCCAATAGGATTCGCATGTAATAAGCTTTTTATTCAAGATAGAGCAACGTTTTAACGAACTGGAGCACTGTTTCTTTGTGAATTCAGTTAGGTTCCAGTAGCTGGCTATTGTAATATGTATACTTTTAAAGATTTATCAAAATTTGGTGAGCCGAATCTCAGTAAGTTGGTGAATTCGGTTATTTCCCAATAGGCCGCAGTAGTAATAAGTGGACTGTTCGGGATATAGAAAAATTTTCAGGAATGGAATCAAAATTTGTAGGGGAAATCAGGGAGTTCCCAATGGGACATTCTTGTATGAGTGTGCTTTTCAATATATAGCAACATTTTAAGTAACCGAATCTAAGTATCATGGTGAATTCAGTAGATTTCCAATAGGATTCGCAAGTAATAAGCTTGTTATTCAAGATCGAGCAAAGTTTTAACGAACTGAAACACTGTTTCTTTATGAATTCAGTTAGTTCCCAGTAGCAGGCTCTTGTAATATGTGTCCTTTAAAGATTTATCAAAATTTGGTGAGCCGAATCTCAGTAACATTGTGAATTCACTTAGTTCCTAATAGGCCGCAGTAGTAATAAGTGGACTCTTAGGGATATAGAAAAATTTTCACGAATGGAATCAAAATTTCTAGGCGAATTCAGTGAGTTCCCAATGGGACATGCTTGTATGAGTTTGCTTTTCAATATATAGCAACATTTTAAGGAACGGAATCTAAGTATCATGGTGAATTCAATAGGTCCCAATAGTATTCGCAAGTAATAAGCATGTTATTCAAGATAGAGCAACGTTTTAACGAACTCAAACGATGTTTCTTTGTGAATTTAGTTAGTTCCCAGTATTAGGTTCTTGTAATATGTATTCGTTTAAAGATTTATAAAAATTTGTTGAGCCGAATATCAGATACTTGGTGAATTCAGTTTTTTCCCAATAGGGCTCAGTAGTAATAAGTGGACTGTTCGGGATATAGACAAATTTTCAGGAATGGAATCAAAATTTCTAGGCGAATTCAGGGAGTTCCCAATGGGACATGCTTGTATGAGTGTGCTTTTCCATATATACCAACATTTTAAGGAACGGAATCTAAGTATCATGGTGAATTCAACAGGTTCCACATAGGATTCGCATGTAATAAGCTTGTTATTCAAGATAGAGCAACGTTTTAACGAACTGAAACACTGTTTCTTTGTGAATTCAGATAGTTCCCAGTAGCAGGCTCTTGTAATATGTGTACTTTTAAAGATTTCTCAAAATTTGGTGAGCCGAATGTCAGGAACTTTGTGAATTCACTTAGTTCCCAATAGGCCGCAGTAGTAATAAGTGGACTGTTCGGGATATAGAAAAATTTTCACGAATGGAATCAAAATTTCTAGGCGAATTCCGTGAGTTCCCAATGGGACATGCTTGTATGAGTGTGCTTTTCCATATATAGCAACATTTTAAGGAACGGATCTAAGTGTCCTTGTGAATTCAGTATGTTCCCAATAGGATTCGCATGTAATAAGCTTGTTATTCAAGATAGAGCAACGTTTTAACGAACTGAAACACTGTTTCTTTGTGAATTCAGTTAGTTCCCAAAAGCAGGCTCTTGTAATATGTATACTTTTAAAGATTTATCAAAATTTCTTGAGCCGAAACTCAGACACTTTGTGAATTCAGTTTCTTCCCAATAGGGTTCAGTAGTAATAAGTGGACTGTTTGGGATATAGAAAAATCTTCAGGAATGGAATCAAAATTTCTAGGCGAATTCAGTGAGTTCCCAATGGGACATGCTCGTATGAGTGTGCTTTTCAATATATAGCAACATTTTAAGGAACGGAATCTAAGTATCATCGTGAATTCAATAGGTCCCAATAGGATTCGCAAGTAATAAGTTGTTATTCAAGATAGAGCAACGTTTTAACGAACTGAACCATAGTTTCTTTGTGAATTCAGTCAGTTCCCAGTAGCAGGCTCTTGTAATATGTATACTTTTAAATATTTATCAAAATTTGGTGAGCCGAATCTCAGTAACTTTGTGAATTCACTTAGTTCCCAATAGGCCGCAGTAGTAATAAGTGGACCGTTCGGGATATCGAAAAATTTTCACGAATGGAATGAAAATTTCTATGCGAATTCAGTGAGTTTCCAACGGGACATGCTACTATGAGCATGCTTATCAATATATAGCAACATTTTAAGGAACGTAATCTAAGTTTCATGATGAATTCAGTAGATCTCCAATAGGATTCGCATGTAATAAGCTTGTTATTCAAGATAGAGCAACGTTTTAACGAACTGAAACACTGTTTCTTTGTAAATTCAGTTAGTTCCCAGTAGCAGGCTCTTGTAATATGTGTACTGTTAAAGACTTATCAAAATTTGGTGAGCCGAATCTCAGTAACTTCGTGAATTCGTGTAGTTCCAAATAGGCGGCAGTAGTAATAAGTGGACTGTTCGGGATATCGAAAAATTTCACGAATGGAATCAAAATTTCTATGCGAATTCAGTGAGTTCCCAATGGGACATGCTTGTATGAGTTTGCTTTTCACTATATAGCAACATTTTAAGGAACAGAATCTAAGTATCATTGTGAATTCAGTAGGTTCCCAATAGGATTCGCATGTAATAAGCTGTTATTCAAGATAGAGCAACGTTTTAACGAACTGGAGCACTGTTTCTTTTTGAATTCAGTTAGGTTCCAGTAGCTGGCTATTGTAATATGTATAATTTTAAAGATTTATCAAAATTTGGTGAGCCGAATCTCAGTAAGTTGGTGAATTCGGTTATTTCCCAATAGGCCGCAGTAGTAATAAGTGGACTGTTCTGGATATAGAAAAATTTTCAGGAATGGAATCAAAATTTGTAGGGGAAATCAGGGAGTTCCCAATGGGACATGCTTGTATGAGTATGCTTTCCAATATATAGCAACAGTTTAACGAACGGAATCTAAGTATCATGGTGAATTCAGTAGGTTCCCAATAGGATTCGCATTTAATAAGCTTGTTATTCAAGATAGAGCAACGTTTTAACGAACTGAAGCACTGTTTCTTGTGAATTCAGTTAGTTCCCAGTAGCAGGCTCTTGTAATATGTATACTTTTAAAGATTTATCAAAATTTGTTGAGCCGAATCTCAGATACTTGGTGAATTCAGTTTTGTCCCAATAGGGCTCAGTAGTAATAAGTGGACTGTTCGGGATATAGAAAAATTTTCAGGAATGGAATCAAAATTTCTAGGCGAATTCAGTGAGTTCCCAATGGGACATACTTTTGTGAGTGTGCTTTTCAATATATAGCAACATTTTCAGGAACGGAATCTAAGTATAATGATGAATTCAGTAGGTCCCAATACGACACACAAGAAATAAGCTTATTATTCAGGATAGAGTAACGTTTTAACGTACTCAAACACTGTTTCTTTGTGAATTTCGTTAGTTCCCAGTAGCAGGCTCCTGTAATATGTGTACTTTTAAAGATTTATCAAAATTTCCTGAGCCGAATCACAGTAACTTCGTGAATTCGGGTAGTTCCAAATAGGCCGCAGTAGTAATAAGTAGACTGCTCGGGATATAGAAAAATTTTCAGGAATGGAATCAATAATTCTAGGCGAATTCATTGAGTTCCCAATGGGACATGCTTGTATGAGTGTGCTTTTCAATATATAGCAACAGTTTAACGAACGGAATCTAAGTATCATGGTGAATTCAGTAGGTTCCCAATAGGATTCGCATGTAATAAGCTTGTTATTCAAGACAGAGCAACATTTTAACGAACTGAAACACTGTTTCTTTGTGAATTCAGTCAGTTCCCAGTAGCAGGCTCTTGTAATATGTATACTTTTAAAGATTTATCAAAATTTGTTGAGCCGAATCTCAGATTCTTGGTGAATTCAGTTTCTTCCCAATAGGGCTCAGTAGTAATAAGTGGACTGTTCGGGATATAGAAAATTTCACAAATGGAGTGAAAATGTCTAGGCGAATTCTGTGAGTTCCTAATGGGACATGCTTGTATGAGTGTTCATTTCAATATATAGGAACATTTTAAGGAACGGAATCTAAGTATCATGGTGAATTCAATAGGTTCCCAATAGGATTCGTAAGTAACAAGCATGTTATTCAAGATAGAGCAATGTTTTAACGAACTCAAACACTGTTTCTTTGTGAACTCAGTTAGTTCCCAGTAGCAGGCTCTTGTAATATGTGTACTTTTAAAGATTTATCAAAATTTGGTGAGCCGAATCTCAGTAACTTTGTGAATTCACTTACTTCCCAATAGGCCGCAGTAGTAACAAGTGGACTGCTCGGGATATAGAAAAATTTTCACGAATGCAATCAAAATTTCAAGGCGAATTCAGTGAGTTCCCAATGAGACATGCTTTTATGAGTTTGCTTTTCAAAATAGAGCAACATTTTAAGGAACGGAATCTAAGTATCATGGTGAATTCAGTAGGTTACCAATAGGATTCGCATGTAATAAGCTTGTTATTCAAGATAGAGCAACGTTTTAACGAACTGAAACACTGTTTCTTTGTGAATTCAGTTAGTTCCCAGTAGCATGCTCTTGAAATATGTATACTTTTAAAAATTTATCAAAATTTGTTGAGCCGAATCTCAGACACTATGTGAATTCAGTTTCTTCCCAATCGGGCTCAGTAGTAATAAGTGGACTGTTCGGGATATAGAAAAATCTTCAGGGATGGAATCAAAATTTCTAGGCGAATTCAGTGAGTTCCCAATGGGACATGCTCGTATGAGTGTGCTTTTCAATATATAGCAACATTTTAAGGAACGGAATCTAAGTATCATCGTGAATTCAATAGGTCCCAATAGGATTCGCAAGTAATAAGCTTGTTTTTCAAGATAGAACAACGTTTTAACGAACTGAAACGCTGTTTCTTTGTGAATTCAGTCAGTTCCCAGTAGCAGGCTCTTGTAATATGTATACTTTTAAAGATTTATCAAAATTTGGTGAGCCGAATCTCAGATACTTGGTGAATTCAGTATTGTCCCAATAGGGCTCAGTAGTAATAAGTGGACTGTTCGGGATATAGAAAAATTTTCAAGAATGGAATCAAAATTTCTAGGCGAATTCAGTAAGTTCCTAATGTGACATGCTTGTATGAGTGTGCTTTTCAATATATAGCAACATTTTAAGGAACGGAATCTAAGTATCATGGTGAATTCAGTAGGTTCCCAATAGGATTCGCATGTAATAAGCTTGTTATTCAAGATAGAGCAACCTTTTAACGAACTGGAGCACTGTTTCTTTGTGAATTCAGTTAGGTTCCAGGAGCTGGCTATTGTAATATGTATACGTTTAAAGATTTATCAAAATTTGTTGAGCCGAATCTCAGACACTTGGTGAATTAAGTTTTGTCCCAATAGGGCTCAGTAGTATTAAGTGGACTGTTCGGGTTATAGAAAAATTTTCACGAATAAAATCAAAATTTCTAGGCGAATTCAGTGAGTTCCCAATGGGACATGCTTGTATGAGTGTGCTTTTCAATATATAGGAACATTTTAAGGAACTGAATCTAAGGATCATGGTGAATTCAATAGGTTCCCAATAGGATTCGCAAGTAATGAGCTTGTTATTCAAGATAGAGCAACGTTTTAATCAACTCAAACACTGTTTCTTTGTGAATTCAGTTAGTTCCCAGTAGCAGGTCTTGTAATATGTGTACTTTTAAAGATTTATCAAACTTTGGTGAGCCGAATGTGAAGCACTTGTTGAATTCACTTAGTTAAAAATAGGCCGCAGTATTAATAAGTGGACTGTTCGGGATATAGAAAAATTTTCACGAATGAAATCAAAATTTCTAGGCGAATTTAGTGAGTTCCCAATGGGACATGCTTGTATGAGTGTGCTTTTCAATATATAGCAACATATTAAGTAACGGATTCTAAGTATCATGGTGAATTCATTAGGTTCCCAATAGGATTCGCATGTAATAAGCTTGTTATTCAAGATAGAGCAACGTTTTAACGAACTGAAACACTGTTTCTTTGGGAATTCAGTTAGTTCCCAGTAGCAGGCTCTTGAAATATGTATACTTTTAAAGATTTATCAAAATGTGTTGAGCCGAATCTCAGACACTTGATGAATTCAGTTTCTTCCCAATCGGGCTCAGTAGTAATAAGTGGACTGTTCGGGATATAGAAAAATCTTCAGGAATGGAATCAAAATTTCTAGGCGAATTCAGTGAGTTCCCAATGGGACATGCTCTAATGAGTGTGCTTTTCAATATATAGCAACATTTTAAGGAACGGAATCTAAGTATCATCGTGAATTCAATAGGTCCCAATAGGATTCGCAAGTAATAAGCTTGTTATTCAAGATAGAACAACGTTTTAACGAACTGAAACGCTGTTTCTTTGTGAATTCAGTCAGTTCCCAGTAGCAGGCTCTTGTAATATGTATACTTTTAAAGATTTATCAAAATTTGGTGAGCCGAATCTCAGATACTTGGTGAATTCAGTTTTGTCCCAATAGGGCTCAGTAGTAATAAGTGGACTGTTCGGGATTTAGAAAAATTTTCAAGAATGGAATCAAAATTTCTAGGCGATTTCAGTGAGTTCCTAATGTGACATGCTTGTATGAATGTGCTTTTCAATATATAGCAACATTTTAAGGAACGGAATCTAAGTATCATGGTGAATTCAGTAGATTCCCAATAGGATTCGCATGTAATAAGCTTTTTATTCAAGATAGAGCAACCTTTTAACGAACTGGAGCACTGTTTCTTTGTGAATTCAGTTAGGTTCCAGTAGCTGGCTATTGTAATATGTATACTTTTAAAGATTTATCAAAATTTGGTGAGCCGAATCTCAGTAAGTTGGTGAATTCGGTTATTTCCCAATAGGCCGCAGTAGTAATAAGTGGACTGTTCGGGATATAGAAAAATTTTCAGGAATGGAATCAAAATTTGTAGGGGAAATCAGGGAGTTCCCAATGGGACATTCTTGTATGAGTGTGCTTTTCAATATATAGCAACATTTTAAGTAACCGAATCTAAGTATCATGGTGAATTCAGTAGATTTCCAATAGGATTCGCAAGTAATAAGCTTGTTATTCAAGATCGAGCAAAGTTTTAACGAACTGAAACACTGTTTCTTTATGAATTCAGTTAGTTCCCAGTAGCAGGCTCTTGTAATATGTGTCCTTTAAAGATTTATCAAAATTTGGTGAGCCGAATCTCAGTAACATTGTGAATTCACTTAGTTCCTAATAGGCCGCAGTAGTAATAAGTGGACACTTAGGGATATAGAAAAATTTTCACGAATGGAATCAAAATTTCTAGGCGAATTCAGTGAGTTCCCAATGGGACATGCTTGTATGAGTTTGCTTTTCAATATATAGCAACATTTTAAGGAACGGAATCTAAGTATCATGGTGAATTCAATAGGTCCCAATAGTATTCGCAAGTAATAAGCATGTTATTCAAGATAGAGCAACGTTTTAACGAACTCAAACGATGTTTCTTTGTGAATTTAGTTAGTTCCCAGTATTAGGTTCTTGTAATATGTATTCGTTTAAAGATTTATAAAAATTTGTTGAGCCGAATATCAGATACTTGGTGAATTCAGTTTTTTCCCAATAGGGCTCAGTAGTAATAAGTGGACTGTTCGGGATATAGACAAATTTTCAGGAATGGAATCAAAATTTCTAGGCGAATTCAGGGAGTTCCCAATGGGACATGCTTGTATGAGTGTGCTTTTCCATATATACCAACATTTTAAGGAACGGAATCTAAGTATCATGGTGAATTCAACAGGTTCCACATAGGATTCGCATGTAATAAGCTTGTTATTCAAGATAGAGCAACGTTTTAACGAACTGAAACACTGTTTCTTTGTGAATTCAGATAGTTCCCAGTAGCAGGCTCTTGTAATATGTGTACTTTTAAAGATTTCTCAAAATTTGGTGAGCCGAATGTCAGGAACTTTGTGAATTCACTTAGTTCCCAATAGGCCGCAGTAGTAATAAGTGGACTGTTGGGGATATAGAAAAATTTTCACGAATGGAATCAAAATTTCTAGGCGAATTCCGTGAGTTCCCAATGGGACATGCTTGTATGAGTGTGCTTTTCCATATATAGCAACATTTTAAGGAACGGATCTAAGTGTCCTTGTGAATTCAGTATGTTCCCAATAGGATTCGCATGTAATAAGCTTGTTATTCAAGATAGAGCAACGTTTTAACGAACTGAAACACTGTTTCTTTGTGAATTCAGTTAGTTCCCAAAAGCAGGCTCTTGTAATATGTATACTTTTAAAGATTTATCAAAATTTCTTGAGCCGAAACTCAGACACTTTGTGAATTCAGTTTCTTCCCAATAGGGTTCAGTAGTAATAAGTGGACTGTTTGGGATATAGAAAAATCTTCAGGAATGGAATCAAAATTTCTAGGCGAATTCAGTGAGTTCCCAATGGGACATGCTCGTATGAGTGTGCTTTTCAATATATAGCAACATTTTAAGCAACGGAATCTAAGTATCATCGTGAATTCAATAGGTCCCAATAGGATTCGCAAGTAATAATCTTGTTATTCAAGATAGAGCAACGTTTTAACGAACTGAACCACAGTTTCTTTGTGAATTCAGTCAGTTCCCAGTAGCAGGCTCTTGTAATATGTATACTTTTAAATATTTATCAAAATTTGGTGAGCCGAATCTCAGTAACTTTGTGAATTCACTTAGTTCCCAATAGGCCGCAGTAGTAATAAGTGGACCGTTCGGGATATCGAAAAATTTTCACGAATGGAATGAAAATTTCTATGCGAATTCAGTGAGTTTCCAACGGGACATGCTACTATGAGCATGCTTATCAATATATAGCAACATTTTAAGGAACGTAATCTAAGTATCATGATGAATTCAGTAGATCTCCAATAGGATTCGCATGTAATAAGCTTGTTATTCAAGATAGAGCAACGTTTTAACGAACTGAAACACTGTTTCTTTGTAAATTCAGTTAGTTCCCAGTAGCAGGCTCTTGTAATATGTGTACTGTTAAAGACTTATCAAAATTTGGTGAGCCGAATCTCAGTAACTTCGTGAATTCGTGTAGTTCCAAATAGGCGGCAGTAGTAATAAGTGGACTGTTCGGGATATCGAAAAATTTTCACGAATGGAATCAAAATTTCTATGCGAATTCAGTGAGTTCCCAATGGGACATGCTTGTATGAGTTTGCTTTTCACTATATAGCAACATTTTAAGGAACAGAATCTAAGTATCATGGTGAATTCAGTAGGTTCCCAATAGGATTCGCATGTAATAAGCTGTTATTCAAGATAGAGCAACGTTTTAACGAACTGGAGCACTGTTTCTTTTTGAATTCAGTTAGGTTCCAGTAGCTGGCTATTGTAATATGTATAATTTTAAAGATTTATCAAAATTTGGTGAGCCGAATCTCAGTAAGTTGGTGAATTCGGTTATTTCCCAATAGGCCGCAGTAGTAATAAGTGGACTGTTCTGGATATAGAAAAATTTTCAGGAATGGAATCAAAATTTGTAGGGGAAATCAGGGAGTTCCCAATGGGACATGCTTGTATGAGTATGCTTTCCAATATATAGCAACAGTTTAACGAACGGAATCTAAGTATCATGGTGAATTCAGTAGGTTCCCAATAGGATTCGCAATTAATAAGCTTGTTATTCAAGATAGAGCAACGTTTTAACGAACTGAAGCACTGTTTCTTGTGAATTCAGTTAGTTCCCAGTAGCAGGCTCTTGTAATATGTATACTTTTAAAGATTTATCAAAATTTGTTGAGCCGAATCTCAGATACTTGGTGAATTCAGTTTTGTCCCAATAGGGCTCAGTAGTAATAAGTGGACTGTTCGGGATATAGAAAAATTTTCAGGAATGGAATCAAAATTTCTAGGCGAATTCAGTGAGTTCCCAATGGGACATACTTTTGTGAGTGTGCTTTTCAATATATAGCAACATTTTCAGGAACGGAATCTAAGTATAATGATGAATTCAGTAGGTCCCAATACGACACACAAGAAATAAGCTTATTATTCAGGATAGAGTAACGTTTTAACGTACTCAAACACTGTTTCTTTGTGAATTTCGTTAGTTCCCAGTAGCAGGCTCCTGTAATATGTGTACTTTTAAAGATTTATCAAAATTTCCTGAGCCGAATCACAGTAACTTCGTGAATTCGGGTAGTTCCAAATAGGCCGCAGTAGTAATAAGTGGACTGCTCGGGATATAGAAAAATTTTCAGGAATGGAATCAATAATTCTAGGCGAATTCATTGAGTTCCCAATGGGACATGCTTGTATGAGTGTGCCTTTCAATATATAGCAACAGTTTAACGAACGGAATCTAAGTATCATGGTGAATTCAGTAGGTTCCCAATAGGATTCGCATGTAATAAGCTTGTTATTCAAGACAGAGCAACATTTTAACAAACTGAAACACTGTTTCTTTGTGAATTCAGTCAGTTCCCAGTAGCAGGCTCTTGTAATATGTATACTTTTAAAGATTTATCAAAATTTGTTGAGCCGAATCTCAGATTCTTGGTGAATTCAGTTTCTTCCCAATAGGGCTCAGTAGTAATAAGTGGACTGTTCGGGATATAGAAAATTTCACAAATGGAGTGAAAATGTCTCGGCGAATTCTGTGAGTTCCTAATGGGACATGCTTGTATGAGTGTTCATTTCAATATATAGGAACATTTTAAGGAACGGAATCTAAGTATCATGGTGAATTCAATAGGTTCCCAATAGGATTCGTAAGTAACAAGCATGTTATTCAAGATAGAGCAATGTTTTAACGAACTCAAACACTGTTTCTTTGTGAACTCAGTTAGTTCCCAGTAGCAGGCTCTTGTAATATGTGTACTTTTAAAGATTTATCAAAATATGGTGAGCCGAATCTCAGTAACTTTGTGAATTCACTTACTTCCCAATAGGCCGCAGTAGTAACAAGTGGACTGCTCGGGATTTAGAAAAATTTTCACGAATGCAATCAAAATTTCAAGGCGAATTCAGTGAGTTCCCAATGAGACATGCTTTTATGAGTTTGCTTTTCAAAATAGAGCAACATTTTAAGGAACGGAATCTAAGTATCATGGTGAATTCAGTAGGTTACCAATAGGATTCGCATGTAATAAGCTTGTTATTCAAGATAGAGCAACGTTTTAACGAACTGAAACACTGTTTCTTTGTGAATTCAGTTAGTTCCCAGTAGCATGCTCTTGAAATATGTATACTTTTAAAAATTTATCAAAATTTGTTGAGCCGAATCTCAGACACTATGTGAATTCAGTTTCTTCCCAATCGGGCTCAGTAGTAATAAGTGGACTGTTCGGGATATAGAAAAATCTTCAGGGATGGAATCAAAATTTCTAGGCGAATTCAGTAGTTCCCAATGGGACATGCTCGTATGAGTGTGCTTTTCAATATATAGCAACATTTTAAGGAACGGAATCTAAGTATCATCGTGAATTCAATAGGTCCCAATAGGATTCGCAAGTAATAAGCTTGTTTTGCAAGATAGAACAACGTTTTAACGAACTGAAACGCTGTTTCTTTGTGAATTCAGTCAGTTCCCAGTAGCAGGCTCTTGTAATATGTATACTTTTAAAGATTTATCAAAATTTGGTGAGCCGAATCTCAGATACTTGGTGAATTCAGTATTGTCCCAATAGGGCTCAGTAGTAATAAGTGGACTGTTCGGGATATAGAAAAATTTTCAAGAATGGAATCAAAATTTCTAGGCGAATTCAGTAAGTTCCTAATGTGACATGCTTGTATGAGTGTGCTTTTCAATATATAGCAACATTTTAAGGAACGGAATCTAAGTATCATGGTGAATTCAGTAGGTTCCCAATAGGATTCGCATGTAATAAGCTTGTTATTCAAGATAGAGCAACCTTTTAACGAACTGGAGCACTGTTTCTTTGTGAATTCAGTTAGGTTCCAGGAGCTGGCTATTGTAATATGTATACTTTTAAAGATTTATCAAAATTTGTTGAGCCGAATCTCAGACACTTGGTGAATTAAGTTTTGTCCCAATAGGGCTCAGTAGTATTAAGTGGACTGTTCGGGTTATAGAAAAATTTTCACGAATAAAATCAAAATTTCTAGGCGAATTCAGTGAGTTCCCAATGGGACATGCTTGTATGAGTGTGCTTTTCAATATATAGGAACATTTTAAGGAACTGAATCTAAGGATCATGGTGAATTCAATAGGTCCCAATAGGATTCGCAAGTAATGAGCTTGTTATTCAAGATAGAGCAACGTTTTAATCAACTCAAACACTGTTTCTTTGTGAATTCAGTTAGTTCCCAGTAGCAGGTCTTGTAATATGTGTACTTTTAAAGATTTATCAAACTTTGGTGAGCCGAATGTGAAGCACTTGTGGAATTCACTTAGTTAAAAATAGGCCGCAGTATTAATAAGTGGACTGTTCGGGATATAGAAAAATTTTCACGAATGAAATCAAAATTTCTAGGCGAATTTAGTGAGTTCCCAATGGGACATGCTTGTATGAGTGTGCTTTTCAATATATAGCAACATATTAAGTAACGGATTCTAAGTATCATGGTGAATTCATTAGGTTCCCAATAGGATTCGCATGTAATAAGCTTGTTATTCAAGATAGAGCAACGTTTTAACGAACTGAAACACTGTTTCTTTGGGAATTCAGTTAGTTCCCAGTAGCAGGCTCTTGAAATATGTATACTTTTAAAGATTTATCAAAATGTGTTGAGCCGAATCTCAGACACTTGATGAATTCAGTTTCTTCCCAATCGGGCTTAGTAGTAATAAGTGGACTGTTCGGGATATAGAAAAATCTTCAGGAATGGAATCAAAATTTCTAGGCGAATTCAGTGAGTTCCCAATGGGACATGCTCTAATGAGTGTGCTTTTCAATATATAGCAACATTTTAAGGAACGGAATCTAAGTATCATCGTGAATTCAATAGGTCCCAATAGGATTCGCAAGTAATAAGCTTGTTATTCAAGATAGAACAACGTTTTAACGAACTGAAACGCTGTTTCTTTGTGAATTCAGTCAGTTCCCAGTAGCAGGCTCTTGTAATATGTATACTTTTAAAGATTTATCAAAATTTGGTGAGCCGAATCTCAGATACTTGGTGAATTCAGTTTTGTCCCAATAGGGCTCAGTAGTAATAAGTGGACTGTTCGGGATTTAGAAAAATTTTCAAGAATGGAATCAAAATTTCTAGGCGATTTCAGTGAGTTCCTAATGTGACATGCTTGTATGAATGTGCTTTTCAATATATAGCAACATTATAAGGAACGGAATCTAAGTATCATGGTGAATTCAGTAGATTCCCAATAGGATTCGCATGTAATAAGCTTTTTATTCAAGATAGAGCAACCTTTTAACGAACTGGAGCACTGTTTCTTTGTGAATTCAGTTAGGTTCCAGTAGCTGGCTGTTGTAATATGTATACTTTTAAAGATTTATCAAAATTTGGTGAGCCGAATCTCAGTAAGTTGGTGAATTCGGTTATTTCCCAATAGGCCGCAGTAGTAATAAGTGGACTGTTCGGGATATAGAAAAATTTTCAGGAATGGAATCAAAATTTGTAGGGGAAATCAGGGAGTTCCCAATGGGACATTCTTGTATGAGTGTGCTTTTCAATATATACCAACATTTTAAGTAACCGAATCTAAGTATCATGGTGAATTCAGTAGATTTCCAATAGGATTCGCAAGTAATAAGCTTGTTATTCAAGATCGAGCAAAGTTTTAACGAACTGAAACACTGTTTCTTTATGAATTCAGTTAGTTCCCAGTAGCAGGCTCTTGTAATATGTGTCCTTTAAAGATTTATCAAAATTTGGTGAGCCGAATCTCAGTAACATTGTGAATTCACTTAGTTCCTAATAGGCCGCAGTAGTAATAAGTGGACTCTTAGGGATATAGAAAAATTTTCACGAATGGAATCAAAATTTCTAGGCGAATTCAGTGAGTTCCCAATGGGACATGCTTGTATGAGTTTGCTTTTCAATATATAGCAACATTTTAAGGAACGGAATCTAAGTATCATGGTGAATTCAATAGGTCCCAATAGTATTCGCAAGTAATAAGCATGTTATTCAAGATAGAGCAACGTTTTAACGAACTCAAACGATGTTTCTTTGTGAATTTAGTTAGTTCCCAGTATTAGGTTCTTGTAATATGTATTCGTTTAAAGATTTATAAAAATTTGTTGAGCCGAATATCAGATACTTGGTGAATTCAGTTTTTTCCCAATAGGGCTCAGTAGTAATAAGTGGACTGTTCGGGATATAGACAAATTTTCAGGAATGGAATCAAAATTTCTAGGCGAATTCAGGGAGTTCCCAATGGGACATGCTTGTATGAGTGTGCTTTTCCATATATACCAACATTTTAAGGAACGGAATCTAAGTATCATGGTGAATTCAACAGGTTCCACATAGGATTCGCATGTAATAAGCTTGTTATTCAAGATAGAGCAACGTTTTAACGAACTGAAACACTGTTTCTTTGTGAATTCAGATAGTTCCCAGTAGCAGGCTCTTGTAATATGTGTACTTTTAAAGATTTCTCAAAATTTGGTGAGCCGAATGTCAGGAACTTTGTGAATTCACTTAGTTCCCAATAGGCCGCAGTAGTAATAAGTGGACTGTTGGGGATATAGAAAAATTTTCACGAATGGAATCAAAATTTCTAGGCGAATTCCGTGAGTTCCCAATGGGACATGCTTGTATGAGTGTGCTTTTCCATATATAGCAACATTTTAAGGAACGGATCTAAGTGTCCTTGTGAATTCAGTATGTTCCCAATAGGATTCGCATGTAATAAGCTTGTTATTCAAGATAGAGCAACGTTTTAACGAACTGAAACACTGTTTCTTTGTGAATTCAGTTAGTTCCCAAAAGCAGGCTCTTGTAATATGTATACTTTTAAAGATTTATCAAAATTTCTTGAGCCGAAACTCAGACACTTTGTGAATTCAGTTTCTTCCCAATAGGGTTCAGTAGTAATAAGTGGACTGTTTGGGATATAGAAAAATCTTCAGGAATGGAATCAAAATTTCTAGGCGAATTCAGTGAGTTCCCAATGGGACATGCTCGTATGAGTGTGCTTTTCAATATATAGCAACATTTTAAGCAACGGAATCTAAGTATCATCGTGAATTCAATAGGTCCCAATAGGATTCGCAAGTAATAATCTTGTTATTCAAGATAGAGCAACGTTTTAACGAACTGAACCACAGTTTCTTTGTGAATTCAGTCAGTTCCCAGTAGCAGGCTCTTGTAATATGTATACTTTTAAATATTTATCAAAATTTGGTGAGCCGAATCTCAGTAACTTTGTGAATTCACTTAGTTCCCAATAGGCCGCAGTAGTAATAAGTGGACCGTTCGGGATATCGAAAAATTTTCACGAATGGAATGAAAATTTCTATGCGAATTCAGTGAGTTTCCAACGGGACATGCTACTATGAGCATGCTTATCAATATATAGCAACATTTTAAGGAACGTAATCTAAGTATCATGATGAATTCAGTAGATCTCCAATAGGATTCGCATGTAATAAGCTTGTTATTCAAGATAGAGCAACGTTTTAACGAACTGAAACACTGTTTCTTTGTAAATTCAGTTAGTTCCCAGTAGCAGGCTCTTGTAATATGTGTACTGTTAAAGACTTATCAAAATTTGGTGAGCCGAATCTCAGTAACTTCTTGAATTCGTGTAGTTCCAAATAGGCGGCAGTAGTAATAAGTGGACTGTTCGGGATATCGAAAAATTTTCACGAATGGAATCAAAATTTCTATGCGAATTCAGTGAGTTCCCAATGGGACATGCTTGTATGAGTTTGCTTTTCACTATATAGCAACATTTTAAGGAACAGAATCTAAGTATCATGGTGAATTCAGTAGGTTCCCAATAGGATTCGCATGTAATAAGCTGTTATTCAAGATAGAGCAACGTTTTAACGAACTGGAGCACTGTTTCTTTTTGAATTCAGTTAGGTTCCAGTAGCTGGCGATTGTAATATGTATAATTTTAAAGATTTATCAAAATTTGGTGAGCCGAATCTCAGTAAGTTGGTGAATTCGGTTATTTCCCAATAGGCCGCAGTAGTAATAAGTGGACTGTTCTGGATATAGAAAAATTTTCAGGAATGGAATCAAAATTTGTAGGGGAAATCAGGGAGTTCCCAATGGGACATGCTTGTATGAGTATGCTTTCCAATATATAGCAACAGTTTAACGAACGGAATCTAAGTATCATGGTGAATTCAGTAGGTTCCCAATAGGATTCGCAATTAATAAGCTTGTTATTCAAGATAGAGCAACGTTTTAACGAACTGAAGCACTGTTTCTTGTGAATTCAGTTAGTTCCCAGTAGCAGGCTCTTGTAATATGTATACTTTTAAAGATTTATCAAAATTTGTTGAGCCGAATCTCAGATACTTGGTGAATTCAGTTTTGTCCCAATAGGGCTCAGTAGTAATAAGTGGACTGTTCGGGATATAGAAAAATTTTCAGGAATGGAATCAAAATTTCTAGGCGAATTCAGTGAGTTCCCAATGGGACATACTTTTGTGAGTGTGCTTTTCAATATATAGCAACATTTTCAGGAACGGAATCTAAGTATAATGATGAATTCAGTAGGTCCCAATACGACACACAAGAAATAAGCTTATTATTCAGGATAGAGTAACGTTTTAACGTACTCAAACACTGTTTCTTTGTGAATTTCGTTAGTTCCCAGTAGCAGGCTCCTGTAATATGTGTACTTTTAAAGATTTATCAAAATTTCCTGAGCCGAATCACAGTAACTTCGTGAATTCGGGTAGTTCCAAATAGGCCGCAGTAGTAATAAGTGGACTGCTCGGGATATAGAAAAATTTTCAGGAATGGAATCAATAATTCTAGGCGAATTCATTGAGTTCCCAATGGGACATGCTTGTATGAGTGTGCCTTTCAATATATAGCAACAGTTTAACGAACGGAATCTAAGTATCATGGTGAATTCAGTAGGTTCCCAATAGGATTCGCATGTAATAAGCTTGTTATTCAAGACAGAGCAACATTTTAACAAACTGAAACACTGTTTCTTTGTGAATTCAGTCAGTTCCCAGTAGCAGGCTCTTGTAATATGTATACTTTTAAAGATTTATCAAAATTTGTTGAGCCGAATCTCAGATTCTTGGTGAATTCAGTTTCTTCCCAATAGGGCTCAGTAGTAATAAGTGGACTGTTCGGGATATAGAAAATTTCACAAATGGAGTGAAAATGTCTCGGCGAATTCTGTGAGTTCCTAATGGGACATGCTTGTATGAGTGTTCATTTCAATATATAGGAACATTTTAAGGAACGGAATCTAAGTATCATGGTGAATTCAATAGGTTCCCAATAGGATTCGTAAGTAACAAGCATGTTATTCAAGATAGAGCAATGTTTTAACGAACTCAAACACTGTTTCTTTGTGAACTCAGTTAGTTCCCAGTAGCAGGCTCTTGTAATATGTGTACTTTTAAAGATTTATCAAAATATGGTGAGCCGAATCTCAGTAACTTTGTGAATTCACTTACTTCCCAATAGGCCGCAGTAGTAACAAGTGGACTGCTCGGGATTTAGAAAAATTTTCACGAATGCAATCAAAATTTCAAGGCGAATTCAGTGAGTTCCCAATGAGACATGCTTTTATGAGTTTGCTTTTCAAAATAGAGCAACATTTTAAGGAACGGAATCTAAGTATCATGGTGAATTCAGTAGGTTACCAATAGGATTCGCATGTAATAAGCTTGTTATTCAAGATAGAGCAACGTTTTAACGAACTGAAACACTGTTTCTTTGTGAATTCAGTTAGTTCCCAGTAGCATGCTCTTGAAATATGTATACTTTTAAAAATTTATCAAAATTTGTTGAGCCGAATCTCAGACACTATGTGAATTCAGTTTCTTCCCAATCGGGCTCAGTAGTAATAAGTGGACTGTTCGGGATATAGAAAAATCTTCAGGGATGGAATCAAAATTTCTAGGCGAATTCAGTAGTTCCCAATGGGACATGCTCGTATGAGTGTGCTTTTCAATATATAGCAACATTTTAAGGAACGGAATCTAAGTATCATCGTGAATTCAATAGGTCCCAATAGGATTCGCAAGTAATAAGCTTGTTTTGCAAGATAGAACAACGTTTTAACGAACTGAAACGCTGTTTCTTTGTGAATTCAGTCAGTTCCCAGTAGCAGGCTCTTGTAATATGTATACTTTTAAAGATTTATCAAAATTTGGTGAGCCGAATCTCAGATACTTGGTGAATTCAGTATTGTCCCAATAGGGCTCAGTAGTAATAAGTGGACTCTTCGGGATATAGAAAAATTTTCAAGAATGGAATCAAAATTTCTAGGCGAATTCAGTAAGTTCCTAATGTGACATGCTTGTATGAGTGTGCTCTTCAATATATAGCAACATTTTAAGGAACGGAATCTAAGTATCATGGTGAATTCAGTAGGTTCCCAATAGGATTCGCATGTAATAAGCTTGTTATTCAAGATAGAGCAACCTTTTAACGAACTGGAGCACTGTTTCTTTGTGAATTCAGTTAGGTTCCAGGAGCTGGCTATTGTAATATGTATACTTTTAAAGATTTATCAAAATTTGTTGAGCCGAATCTCAGACACTTGGTGAATTAAGTTTTGTCCCAATAGGGCTCAGTAGTATTAAGTGGACTGTTCGGGTTATAGAAAAATTTTCACGAATAAAATCAAAATTTCTAGGCGAATTCAGTGAGTTCCCAATGGGACATGCTTGTATGAGTGTGCTTTTCAATATATAGGAACATTTTAAGGAACTGAATCTAAGGATCATGGTGAATTCAATAGGTCCCAATAGGATTCGCAAGTAATGAGCTTGTTATTCAAGATAGAGCAACGTTTTAATCAACTCAAACACTGTTTCTTTGTGAATTCAGTTAGTTCCCAGTAGCAGGTCTTGTAATATGTGTACTTTTAAAGATTTATCAAACTTTGGTGAGCCGAATGTGAAGCACTTGTGGAATTCACTTAGTTAAAAATAGGCCGCAGTATTAATAAGTGGACTGTTCGGGATATAGAAAAATTTTCACGAATGAAATCAAAATTTCTAGGCGAATTTAGTGAGTTCCCAATGGGACATGCTTGTATGAGTGTGCTTTTCAATATATAGCAACATATTAAGTAACGGATTCTAAGTATCATGGTGAATTCATTAGGTTCCCAATAGGATTCGCATGTAATAAGCTTGTTATTCAAGATAGAGCAACGTTTTAACGAACTGAAACACTGTTTCTTTGGGAATTCAGTTAGTTCCCAGTAGCAGGCTCTTGAAATATGTATACTTTTAAAGATTTATCAAAATGTGTTGAGCCGAATCTCAGACACTTGATGAATTCAGTTTCTTCCCAATCGGGCTTAGTAGTAATAAGTGGACTGTTCGGGATATAGAAAAATCTTCAGGAATGGAATCAAAATTTCTAGGCGAATTCAGTGAGTTCCCAATGGGACATGCTCTAATGAGTGTGCTTTTCAATATATAGCAACATTTTAAGGAACGGAATCTAAGTATCATCGTGAATTCAATAGGTCCCAATAGGATTCGCAAGTAATAAGCTTGTTATTCAAGATAGAACAACGTTTTAACGAACTGAAACGCTGTTTCTTTGTGAATTCAGTCAGTTCCCAGTAGCAGGCTCTTGTAATATGTATACTTTTAAAGATTTATCAAAATTTGGTGAGCCGAATCTCAGATACTTGGTGAATTCAGTTTTGTCCCAATAGGGCTCAGTAGTAATAAGTGGACTGTTCGGGATTTAGAAAAATTTTCAAGAATGGAATCAAAATTTCTAGGCGATTTCAGTGAGTTCCTAATGTGACATGCTTGTATGAATGTGCTTTTCAATATATAGCAACATTATAAGGAACGGAATCTAAGTATCATGGTGAATTCAGTAGATTCCCAATAGGATTCGCATGTAATAAGCTTTTTATTCAAGATAGAGCAACCTTTTAACGAACTGGAGCACTGTTTCTTTGTGAATTCAGTTAGGTTCCAGTAGCTGGCTGTTGTAATATGTATACTTTTAAAGATTTATCAAAATTTGGTGAGCCGAATCTCAGTAAGTTGGTGAATTCGGTTATTTCCCAATAGGCCGCAGTAGTAATAAGTGGACTGTTCGGGATATAGAAAAATTTTCAGGAATGGAATCAAAATTTGTAGGGGAAATCAGGGAGTTCCCAATGGGACATTCTTGTATGAGTGTGCTTTTCAATATATACCAACATTTTAAGTAACCGAATCTAAGTATCATGGTGAATTCAGTAGATTTCCAATAGGATTCGCAAGTAATAAGCTTGTTATTCAAGATCGAGCAAAGTTTTAACGAACTGAAACACTGTTTCTTTATGAATTCAGTTAGTTCCCAGTAGCAGGCTCTTGTAATATGTGTCCTTTAAAGATTTATCAAAATTTGGTGAGCCGAATCTCAGTAACATTGTGAATTCACTTAGTTCCTAATAGGCCGCAGTAGTAATAAGTGGACTCTTAGGGATATAGAAAAATTTTCACGAATGGAATCAAAATTTCTAGGCGAATTCAGTGAGTTCCCAATGGGACATGCTTGTATGAGTTTGCTTTTCAATATATAGCAACATTTTAAGGAACGGAATCTAAGTATCATGGTGAATTCAATAGGTCCCAATAGTATTCGCAAGTAATAAGCATGTTATTCAAGATAGAGCAACGTTTTAACGAACTCAAACGATGTTTCTTTGTGAATTTAGTTAGTTCCCAGTATTAGGTTCTTGTAATATGTATTCGTTTAAAGATTTATAAAAATTTGTTGAGCCGAATATCAGATACTTGGTGAATTCAGTTTTTTCCCAATAGGGCTCAGTAGTAATAAGTGGACTGTTCGGGATATAGACAAATTTTCAGGAATGGAATCAAAATTTCTAGGCGAATTCAGGGAGTTCCCAATGGGACATGCTTGTATGAGTGTGCTTTTCCATATATACCAACATTTTAAGGAACGGAATCTAAGTATCATGGTGAATTCAACAGGTTCCACATAGGATTCGCATGTAATAAGCTTGTTATTCAAGATAGAGCAACGTTTTAACGAACTGAAACACTGTTTCTTTGTGAATTCAGATAGTTCCCAGTAGCAGGCTCTTGTAATATGTGTACTTTTAAAGATTTCTCAAAATTTGGTGAGCCGAATGTCAGGAACTTTGTGAATTCACTTAGTTCCCAATAGGCCGCAGTAGTAATAAGTGGACTGTTGGGGATATAGAAAAATTTTCACGAATGGAATCAAAATTTCTAGGCGAATTCCGTGAGTTCCCAATGGGACATGCTTGTATGAGTGTGCTTTTCCATATATAGCAACATTTTAAGGAACGGATCTAAGTGTCCTTGTGAATTCAGTATGTTCCCAATAGGATTCGCATGTAATAAGCTTGTTATTCAAGATAGAGCAACGTTTTAACGAACTGAAACACTGTTTCTTTGTGAATTCAGTTAGTTCCCAAAAGCAGGCTCTTGTAATATGTATACTTTTAAAGATTTATCAAAATTTCTTGAGCCGAAACTCAGACACTTTGTGAATTCAGTTTCTTCCCAATAGGGTTCAGTAGTAATAAGTGGACTGTTTGGGATATAGAAAAATCTTCAGGAATGGAATCAAAATTTCTAGGCGAATTCAGTGAGTTCCCAATGGGACATGCTCGTATGAGTGTGCTTTTCAATATATAGCAACATTTTAAGGAACGGAATCTAAGTATCATCGTGAATTCAATAGGTCCCAATAGGATTTGCAAGTAATAAGCTTGTTATTCAAGATAGAGCAACGTTTTAACGAACTGAACCACAGTTTCTTTGTGAATTCAGTCAGTTCCCAGTAGCAGGCTCTTGTAATATGTATACTTTTAAATATTTATCAAAATTTGGTGAGCCGAATCTCAGTAACTTTGTGAATTCACTTAGTTCCCAATAGGCCGCAGTAGTAATAAGTGGACCGTTCGGGATATCGAAAAATTTTCACGAATGGAATGAAAATTTCTATGCGAATTCAGTGAGTTTCCAACGGGACATGCTACTATGAGCATGCTTATCAATATATAGCAACATTTTAAGGAACGTAATCTAAGTATCATGATGAATTCAGTAGATCTCCAATAGGATTCGCATGTAATAAGCTTGTTATTCAAGATAGAGCAACGTTTTAACGAACTGAAACACTGTTTCTTTGTAAATTCAGTTAGTTCCCAGTAGCAGGCTCTTGTAATATGTGTACTGTTAAAGACTTATCAAAATTTGGTGAGCCGAATCTCAGTAACTTTGTGAATTCACTTAGTTCCCAATAGGCCGCAGTAGTAATAAGTGGACTGTTCGGGATATCGAAAAATTTTCACGAATGGAATCAAAATTTCTATGCGAATTCAGTGAGTTCCCAATGGGACATGCTTGTATGAGTTTGCTTTTCACTATATAGCAACATTTTAAGGAACAGAATCTAAGTATCATGGTGAATTCAGTAGGTTCCCAATAGGATTCGCATGTAATAAGCTGTTATTCAAGATAGAGCAACGTTTTAACGAACTGGAGCACTGTTTCTTTTTGAATTCAGTTAGGTTCCAGTAGCTGGCTATTGTAATATGTATAATTTTAAAGATTTATCAAAATTTGGTGAGCCGAATCTCAGTAAGTTGGTGAATTCGGTTATTTCCCAATAGGCCGCAGTAGTAATAAGTGGACTGTTCTGGATATAGAAAAATTTTCAGGAATGGAATCAAAATTTGTAGGGGAAATCAGGGAGTTCCCAATGGGACATGCTTGTATGAGTATGCTTTCCAATATATAGCAACAGTTTAACGAACGGAATCTAAGTATCATGGTGAATTCAGTAGGTTCCCAATAGGATTCGCATTTAATAAGCTTGTTATTCAAGATAGAGCAACGTTTTAACGAACTGAAGCACTGTTTCTTGTGAATTCAGTTAGTTCCCAGTAGCAGGCTCTTGTAATATGTATACTTTTAAAGATTTATCAAAATTTGTTGAGCCGAATCTCAGATACTTGGTGAATTCAGTTTTGTCCCAATAGGGCTCAGTAGTAATAAGTGGACTGTTCGGGATATAGAAAAATTTTCAGGAATGGAATCAAAATTTCTAGGCGAATTCAGTGAGTTCCCAATGGGACATACTTTTGTGAGTGTGCTTTTCAATATATAGCAACATTTTCAGGAACGGAATCTAAGTATAATGATGAATTCAGTAGGTCCCAATACGACACACAAGAAATAAGCTTATTATTCAGGATAGAGTAACGTTTTAACGTACTCAAACACTGTTTCTTTGTGAATTTCGTTAGTTCCCAGTAGCAGGCTCCTGTAATATGTGTACTTTTAAAGATTTATCAAAATTTCCTGAGCCGAATCACAGTAACTTCGTGAATTCGGGTAGTTCCAAATAGGCCGCAGTAGTAATAAGTGGACTGCTCGGGATATAGAAAAATTTTCAGGAATGGAATCAATAATTCTAGGCGAATTCATTGAGTTCCCAATGGGACATGCTTGTATGAGTGTGCTTTTCAATATATAGCAACAGTTTAACGAACGGAATCTAAGTATCATGGTGAATTCAGTAGGTTCCCAATAGGATTCGCATGTAATAAGCTGGTTATTCAAGACAGAGCAACATTTTAACGAACTGAAACACTGTTTCTTTGTGAATTCAGTCAGTTCCCAGTAGCAGGCTCTTGTAATATGTATACTTTTAAAGATTTATCAAAATTTGTTGAGCCGAATCTCAGATTCTTGGTGAATTCAGTTTCTTCCCAATAGGGCTCAGTAGTAATAAGTGGACTGTTCGGGATATAGAAAATTTCACAAATGGAGTGAAAATGTCTAGGCGAATTCTGTGAGTTCCTAATGGGACATGCTTGTATGAGTGTTCATTTCAATATATAGGAACATTTTAAGGAACGGAATCTAAGTATCATGGTGAATTCAATAGGTTCCCAATAGGATTCGTAAGTAACAAGCATGTTATTCAAGATAGAGCAATGTTTTAACGAACTCAAACACTGTTTCTTTGTGAACTCAGTTAGTTCCCAGTAGCAGGCTCTTGTAATATGTGTACTTTTAAAGATTTATCAAAATTTGGTGAGCCGAATCTCAGATACTTGGTGAATTCAGTATTGTCCCAATAGGGCTCAGTAGTAATAAGTGGACTGTTCGGGATATAGAAAAATTTTCAAGAATGGAATCAAAATTTCTAGGCGAATTCAGTAAGTTCCTAATGTGACATGCTTGTATGAGTGTGCTTTTCAATATATAGCAACATTTTAAGGAACGGAATCTAAGTATCATGGTGAATTCAGTAGGTTCCCAATAGGATTCGCATGTAATAAGCTTGTTATTCAAGATAGAGCAACGTTTTAACGAACTGGAGCACTGTTTCTTTGTGAATTCAGTTAGGTTCCAGGAGCTGGCTATTGTAATATGTATACTTTTAAAGATTTATCAATATTTGTTGAGCCGAATCTCAGACACTTGGTGAATTAAGTTTTGTCCCAATAGGGCTCAGTAGTATTAAGTGGACTGTTCGGGTTATAGAAAAATTTTCACGAATAAAATCAAAATTTCTAGGCGAATTCAGTGAGTTCCCAATGGGACATGCTTGTATTAGTGTGCTTTTCAATATATAGGAATATTTTAAGGAACTGAATCTAAGGATCATGGTGAATTCAATAGGTCCCAATAGGATTCGCAAGTAATGAGCTTGTTATTCAAGATAGAGCAACGTTTTAATCAACTCAAACACTGTTTCTTTGTGAATTCAGTTAGTTCCCAGTAGCAGGTCTTGTAATATGTGTACTTTTAAAGATTTATCAAACTTTGGTGAGCCGAATGTGAAGCACTTGTTGAATTCACTTAGTTAAAAATAGGCCGCAGTATTAATAAGTGGACTGTTCGGGATATAGAAAAATTTTCACGAATGAAATCAAAATTTCTAGGCGAATTTAGTGAGTTCCCAATGGGACATGCTTGTATGAGTGTGCTTTTCAATATATAGCAACATATTAAGTAACGGATTCTAAGTATCATGGTGAATTCATTAGGTTCCCAATAGGATTCGCATGTAATAAGCTTGTTATTCAAGATAGAGAAACGTTTTAACGAACTGAAACACTGTTTCTTTGTGAATTCAGTTAGTTCCCAGTAGCAGGCTCTTGTAATATGTATACTCCTAAAGATTTATCAAAATTTGTTGAGCCGAATCTCAGACACTTGGTGAATTCAGTTTCTTCCCAATAGGGTTCAGTAGTAATAAGTGGACTGTTCGGGATATCGAAAAATCTTCAGGAATGGAATCAAAATTTCTAGGCGAATTCAGTGAGTTCCCCATGGGACATGCTCGTATGAGTGTGCTTTTCAATATATAGCAACATTTTAAGGAACAGAATCTAAGTATCATCGTGAATTCAATAGGTCCCAATAGGATTCGCAAGTAATAATCTTGTTATTCAACATAGAGCAACGTTTTAACGAACTGAACCACTGTTTCTTTGTGAATTCAGTCAGTTCCCAGTAGCAGGCTCTTGTAATATGTATACTTTTAAAGATTTATCAAAATTTGGTGAGCCGATTCTCAGTAACTTTGTGAATTCACTTAGTTCCCAATAGGCCGCAGTAATAATAAGTGGACTGTTCGGGATATCGAAAAATTTTCACGAATGGAATGAAAATTTCTATGCGAATTCAGTGAGTTTCCAATGGGACATGCTTGTATGAGCATGCTTTTCAATATATAGCAACATTTTAAGGAACGTAATCTAAGTATCATGGTGAATTCAGTAGATCTCCAATAGGATTCGCATGTAATAAGCTTGTTATTCAAGATAGAGCAACGTTTTAACGAACTGAAACACTGTTTCTTTGTAAATTCAGTTAGTTCCCAGTAGCAGGCTCTTGTAATATGTGTACTGTTAAAGACTTATCAAAATTTGGTGAGCCGAATCTCAGTAACTCCGTGAATTCGGGTAGTTCCAAATAGCCGGCAGTAGTAATAAGTGGACTGTTCGGGTTATCGAAAAATTTTCAGGAATGGAATCAAAATTTCTAGGCGAATTCAGTGAGTTCCCAATGGGACATGCTTGTATGAGTTTGCTTTTCAATATATAGCAACATTTAAGGAACGGAATCTAAGTATCGTGGTGAATTCAATAGGTCCCAATAGTATTCGCAAGTAATAAGCATGTTGTTCAAGACAGAGCAACGTTTTAAGGAACTCAAACGATGTTTCTTTGTGAATTCAGATAGTTCCCAGTAGCCTGCTCTTGTAATATGTGTACTTTTAAAGATTTCTCAAAATTTGGTGAGCCGAATGTCAGGAACTTTGTGAATTCACTTAGTTCCCAATAGGCCGCAGTAGTAATAAGTGGACTGTGGGGGATATAGAAAAATTTTCACGAATGGAATCAAAATTTCTAGGCGAATTCCGTGAGTTCCCAATGGGACATGCTTGTATGAGTGTGCTTTTCCGTATATAGCAACATTTTAAGGAACGGATCTAAGTGTCCTTGTGAATTCAGTAGGTTCCCAATAGGATTCGCATGTAATAAGCTTGTTATTCAAGATAGAGCAACGTTTTAACGAACTGAAACACTGTTTCATTGTGAATTCAGTTAGTTCCAAAAAGCAGGGTCTTGTAATATGTATACTTTTAAAGATTTATCAAAATTTCTTGAGCCGAATCTCAGACATTTTGTGAATTCAGTTTCTTCCCAATAGGGTTCAGTAGTAATAAGTGGACTGTTTAGGATATAGAAAAATCTTCAGGAATGGAATCAAAATTTCTAGGCGAATTCAGTGAGTACCCAATGGGACATGCTCGTATGAGTGTGCTTTTCAATATATAGCAACATTTTAAGGAATGGAATCTAAGTATCATCGTGAATTTATAGGTCCCAATAGGATTCGCAAGTAATAAGCTTGTTATTCAAGATAGAGCAACGTTTTAACGAACTGAACCACTGTTTCTTTGTGAATTCAGTCAGTTCCCAGTAGCAGGCTCTTGTAATATGTATACTTTTAAAGATTTATCAAAATTTGGTGAGCCGAATCTCAGTAACTTTGTGAATTCACTTAGTTCCCAATAGGCCGCAGTAGTAATAAGTGGACCGTTCGGGATATCGAAAAATTTTCACGAATGGAATGAAAATTTCTATGCGAATTCAGTGAGTTTCCAACGGGACAAGCTACTATGAGCATGCTTTTCAATATATAGCAACATTTTAAGGAACGTAATCTAAGTATCATGATGAATTCAGTAGATCTCCAATAGGATTCGCATGTAATAAGCTTGTTATTCAAGATAGAGCAACGTTTTAACGAACAGAAACACTGTTTCTTTGTAAATTCAGTTAGTTCCCAGTAGCAGGCTCTTGTAATATGTGTACTGTTAAAGACTTATCAAAATTTGGTGAGCCGAATCTCAGTAACTTCGTGAATTCGGGTAGTTCCAAATAGGCGGCAGTAGTAATAAGTGGACTGTTCGGGATATCGAAAAATTTTCACGAATGGAATCAAAATTTCTATGCGAATTTAGTGAGTTCCCAATGGGACATGCTTGTATGAGTTTGCTTTTCAATATATAGCAACTTTTTAAGGAACAGAATCTAAGTATCATGGTGAATTCAATAGGTCCCAATAGGATTCGCATGAAATAAGCTTGTTATTCAAGATAGAGCAATGCTTTAACGAACTCAAACAATGTTTCTTTGTGAATTTAGTTAGTTCCCAGTATTAGGAACTTGTAATATGTATACGTTTAAAGATTTATCAAAATTTGTTGAGCCGAATATCAGATACTTGGTGAATTCAGTTTTTTCCCAATAGGGCTCAGTAGTAATAAGTGGAGTGTTCGGGATATAGACAAATTTTCACAAATGAAATCAAAATTTCTAGGCGAATTCAGTGAGTTCCCAATGGGTCATGCTCGTATGAGTGTGCTTTTCAATATATAGCAACATTTTGAGGAACGGAATCTAAGTATCATCGTGAATTCAACAGGTCCCAATAGGATTCTCATGTAATAAGCTTGTTATTCAAGATAGAGCAACGTTTTAACGAACTGAAACACTGTTTCTCTGTGAATTCAGTTAGTTCCCAGTAGCCTGCTCTTGTACTATGTGTACTTTTAAAGATTTATCAAACTTTGTTGAGCCGAAAGTCAGGAACTTGGTGAATTCACTTAGTTACCAATAGGCCGGAGTAGTAACAAGTGGACTGTTCGGGATATCGAAAAATTTTCACGAATGGAATGAAAATTTCTATGCGAATTCAGTGAGTTCCCAATGGGACATGCTTGTATGAGTGTGCTTTTCAATATATAGCAACATTTTAAGGAACGGAATCTAAGTATCTTGGTGAATTCAATAGGTTCCCTATAGGATTCGCAAGTAACAAGCTTGTTATTCAAGATAGAGCAAAGTTTTAACGAACTGAAACACTGTTTCTTTGTGAATTCAGTTAGTTCCCAGTAGCAGGCTCTTGTAATATGTGTACATTTAAAGATTTATCAAAATTTGGTGAGCCGAATCTCAGTAACTTTTTGAAGTCACTTAGTTCCCAAAAGGCCTCAGTAGTAATAAGTGGACTGTTCGGGATATAGAAAAATTTTCACGAATGGAATGAAAATTTCTAGGCGAATTCAGTGAGTTTCCAATGGGACATACGTGTATGAGTGTGCTTTTCAATATATAGCAACATTTTAAGGAACGGAATCTAAGTATCATTGTGAATTCAGTAGATCTAGAAGAGGATTCACATGTAATAAGCTTGTTATTCAATATAGAGCAACGTTTTAACGAACTGAAACACTGTTTCGTTGTGAATACAGTTAGTTCCGAGTAGCAGGCTCTTGTAATATGTGTACTTTTAAAGATTTATCAAAATTCGGTGAGCCGAATCTCAGTAACTTCGTGATTTCGGGTAGTTCCAAATAGGCCGCAGTAGTAATAAGTGGACTGTTCGGGATATAGAAAAATTTTCAAGAATGGAATCAAAATTTTTGGGCGAATTCAGTGAGTTCCCAATGGGACATGCTTGTATGAGTGTGCTTTTCAATATATAGGAACATTTTAAGGAACAGAATCTAAGTATCATGGTGAATTCAATAGGTCCCAATAGGATTCGCAAGTAATAAGCTTGTTTTTAAAGATAGAGCAACGTTTTAACGAACTCAAACACTGTTTCTTTGTGAATTTAGTTAGTTCCCAGAAGCAGGGTCTTGTAATATGTGTACTTTTAAAGATTTATCAAAAATTGGTGAGCTGAATCTCAGTAAATTGGTGAATTCGGTGAGTTCCCAATAGGCCGCAGTAGTAATAAGTAGACTGTTCGGGATATAGAAAAATTTTCAGGAATGGAATCAAAATTTCTAGGCGAATTCAGGGATTTCCCATAGGACATGCTTGTATGAGTGTGCTTTTCAATATATAGCAACATTTAATTAATGGAATCTAAGTATCATGGTGAACTCAGTAGATCTCCAATAGGATTCGCATGTAATAAGCTTGTTATTCAAGATAGAGCAACGTTTTAAAGAACTGAAGCACTGTTTCTTGTGAATTCAGTTAGTTCCCAGTAGCAGGCTCTTGTAATATGTATACATTTAAAGATTTATCAAAATTTATTGACCCGAATCTCAGATACTTGGTGAATTCAGTTTTGTCCCAATAGGGCTCAGTAGTAATAAGTGGACTGTTCGGGATATAGAAAAATTTTCAGGAATGGAATCAAAATTTCTAGGCGAATTAAGTGAGTTCCCAATGGGACATGCTTGTGTGAGTGTGCTTTTCAATATATAGCAACATTTTAAGGAACGGATTCTAAGTATCATGGTGAAGTCAGTAGGTCCCAATACGATTCACAAGAAATAAGCTTATTATTCAGGATAGAGCAAAGTTTTAACGTACTCAAACACTGTTTCTTTGTGAATTTCGTTAGTTCCCAGTAGAAGGCTCTTGTAATATGTGTACTTTTAAAGATTTATCAAAATTTGTTGAGCCGAATCTCAGTAACTTCGTGAATTCGGGTAGTTCCAAATAGGCCGCAGTAGTAATATGTGGACTGTTCGGGATATTGAAAACTTTTCACGAATTGAATCAACATTTCTAGGCGAATTCAGTGAGTTCCCAATGGGACATGCTTGTATGAGTGTGCTTTTCAATATATAGCAACAGTTTAACGAACGGAATCTAAGTATCATGGGGAATTCAGTAGATCTCCAATAGGATTCGCAAGTAATAAGCTTGTTATTCAAGATAGAGCAATGTTTTAACGAACTGAAACACTGTTTCTTTGTGAATTCAGTTAGTTCCCAGTAGCAGGCTCTTGTAATATGTATACTTTTAAAGATTTATCAAAATTTGTTGAGCCGAATCTCAGACACTTGGTGAATTCAGTTTCTTCCCAATAGGGTTCAGTAGTAATAAGTGGACAGTTTGGGATATAGAAAAATCTTCAGGAATGGAATCAAAATTTCTAGGCGAATTCAGTGAGTTCCCAATGGGACATGCTCGTATGAGTGTGCTTTTCAATATATAGCAAAATTTTAAGGAACGGAATCTAAGTATCATCGTGAATTCAATAGGTCCCAATAGGATTCGCAAGTAATAAGCTTGTTATTCAAGATAGAGAAACGTTTTAACGTACTGAAACACTGTTTCTTTGTGAATTCAGTCAGTTCCCAGTAGCAGGCTCTCGTAATATGTATACTTTTAAAGATTTATCAAAATTTGGTGAGCCGAATCTCAGTAACTTTGTGAATTAACTTAGTTCCCAATAGGCCGCAGTAGTAATAAGTGGACTGTTCGGGATAACGAAAAATTTTCACGAATGGAATGAAAATTTCTATGTGAATTCAGTGAGTTTCCAATGGGATAATCTTCTATGAGCACGCTTTTCAATATATAGCAATATTTTAAGGAACGTAATCTAAGTATCATGGTGAATTCAGTAGATCTCCAATAGGATTCGCATGTAATAAGCTTGTTATTCAAGATAGAGCAACGTTTTAACGAACTGAAACACTGTTTCTTTGTAAATTCAGTTAGTTCCCAGTAGCAGGCTCTTGTAATATGTGTACTGTTAAAAACTTATCAAAATTTGGTGAGCCGAATCTCAGTACCTACGTGAATTCGGGTAGTTCCAAATAGGCGGCAGTAGTAATAAGTGGACTGTTCGGGATATCGAAAAATTTTCACGAATGGAATCAAAATTTCTAGGCGAATTCAGTGAGTTCCCAATGGGACATGCTTGTATGAGTTTGCTTTTCACTATATAGCAACATTTTAAGGAACAGAATCTAAGTATCATGGTGAATTCAATAGGTCTCAATAGTATTCAAGTAATAAGCTTGTTATTCAAGATAGAGCAACGTTTTAACGAACTCAAACAATGTTTCTTTGTGAATTTAGTTAGTTCCCAGTATTAGGCTCTTGTAATATGTATACGTTTAAAATTTATCAAAATTTGTTGAGCCGAATCTCAGATACTTGGTGAATTCAGTTTTGTCCCAATAGGGCTCAGTAGTAATAAATGGACTGTTCGGGATATAGAAAAATTTTCACGAATGAAATCAAAATTTCTAGGCGAATTCAGGGAGTTCCCAATGGGACATGCTTGTATGAGTGTGCTTTTCCATATATACCAACATTTTAAGGAACGGAACTAAGTATCATGGTGAATTCAACAGGTTCCACATAGGATTCTCATGTAATAAGCTTGTTATTCAAGATAGAGCAACGTTTTAACGAACTGAAACACTGTTTCATTGTGAATTCAGATAGTTCCCAGTAGCAGGCTCTTGTAATATGTGTCCTTTAAAGATTGATCAAAATTGGTGATCCGAATCTGAGTAACATGGTGAATTCGGTTAGTTCCCAATAGGCCGCAGTAGTAATAAGTGGACTCTTCGGGATATAGAAAAATGTTCACGAATGGAATCAAAATTTCTAGGCGAATTCAATGAGTTCCCAATGTGACATGCTTGTATGAGTATGATTTTCAATATATAGCAACAGTTTAACGAACGGAATCTAAGTATCATGGTGAATTCAGTAGGTTCCCAATAGGATTCGCATTTAATAAGCTTGTTATTCAAGATAGAGCAACGTTTTAAAGAACTGAAGCACTGTTTCTTGTGAATTCAGTTAGTTCCCAGTAGCAGGCTCTTGTAATATGTATACTTTTAAAGATTTATCAAAATTTGTTGACCCGAATCTCAGATACTTGGTGAATTCTGTTTTGTCCCAATAGGGCTCAGTAGTAATAAGTGGACTGTTCGGGATATAGAAAAATTTTCACGAATGGAATCAAAATTTCTAGGCGAATTCAGTGAGTTCCCAATGGGACATGCTTGTTTGAGTGTGCTTTTCAATATATAGCAACATTTTAAGGAACGGAATCTAAGTATCATGGTGAATTCATTAGGTCCCAATACGATTCACAAGAAATAAGCTTATTATTCAGGATAGAGCAAAGTTTTAACGTACTCAAACACTGTTTCTTTGTGAATTTCGTTAGTTCCCAGTAGCAGGCTCTTGTAATATGTGTACTTTTAAAGATTTATCAAAATTTCCTGAGCCGAATCTCAGTAATTTCGTGAATTCGGGTACTTCCAAATAGGCCGCAGTAGTAATAAGTGGACTGTTCTGGATTTAGAAAAATTTTCACGAATGGAATCAATATTTCTATGCGAATTCAGTGAGTTCCCAATGGGACATGCTTGTATGAGTGTGCTTTTCTTTATATAGCAACAGTTTAACGAACGGAATCTAAGTATCATGGTGAATTCAGTATGTTCTCAATAGGATTCGCATGTAATAAGCTTGTTGTTCAAGACAGAGCAAAGTTTTAACGAACTGAAACACTTTTTCTTTGTGAATTCAGTCAGTTCGCAGTAGCAGGCTCTTGTAATATGTATACTTTTAAAGATTTATCAAAATTTGGTGAGCCGAATCTCAGTAACTTTTTGAAGTCACTTAGTTCCCAAAAGGCCTCAGTAGTAATAAGTGGACTGTTCGGGATATAGAAAAATTTTCACGAATGGAATGAAAATTTCTAGGCGAATTCAGTGAGTTCCCAATGGGACATGCTTGTATGAGTTTGCTTTTCAAAATAGAGCAACATTTTAAGGAACGGAATCTAAGTATCATGGTGAATTCAGTAGATCTAGAAGAGGATTCACATGTAATATGCTTGTTATTCAATATAGAGCCACGTTTTTACGAACTGAAACACTGTTTCGTTGTAAATTCAGTTAGTTCCAAGTAGCAGGCTCTTGTAATATGTGTACTTTTAAAGATTTATCAAAATTTGGTGAGCCGAATCTCAGTAACTTCGTGATTTCAGGTAGTTCCAAATAGGCCGCAGTAGTAATAAGTGGACTGTTCGGGATATAGAAAAATTTTCAAGAATGGAATCAAAATATTTGGGCAAATTCAGTGAGTTACCAATGGGACTTGCTTCTATGAGTGTGCTTTTCAATATATAGCAACAGTTTAACGAACGGAATCTAAGTATCATGGTGAATTCAGTAGGTTCCCAGTAGGATTCGCATGTAATAAGCTTGTTTCAAGATAGAGCAACGTTTTAACGAACTGAAACACTGTTTCTTTGTGAATTCAGTTAGTTCCAAGTACCAGGCTCTTGTAATTGTGTGCTCTTAAAGATTTATCAAAATTTGTTGAGCAGAATCTCAGATACTTGGTGAATTCAGTTTCTTCCCAATAGGGCTCAGTAGTAATAAGTGGACTGTTCGGGATATAGAAAAATTTTCACGAATGGAATCAAAATTTCTAGGCGAATTCAGTGAGTTCCCAATGGGACATGCCTGTATGAGTGTGCTTTTCAATATATAGCAAAATTTTAAGGAACGGAATCTAAGTATCATGGTGAATTCAGTAGATCTCCAATGTGATTCGCATGTAATAAGCTTGTTATTCAAGATAGAGCAACGTTTTAATCAACTCAAACACTGTTTCTTTGTGAATTCACTTAGTTCCCAGTAGCAGGTCTTGTAATATGTGTACTTTTAAAGATTTATCAAACTTTGGTGAGCCGAATGTCAGGAACTTTGTGAATTCACTTAGTTACCAATAGGCCGCAGTAGTAACAAGTGGACTGTTCGGGATATAGAAAAATTTTCACGAATGGAATCACAATTTCTAGGTGAATATAATGAATTCCAAATGGGACATGCTTGTATGAGTGTGCTTTTCAATATATAGCCACAGTTTAACGAACGGAATCTAAGTATCATGGTGAATTCTATATGTTCCCAATAGGATTCGCATGTAATAAGCTTGTTATTCAAGAGAGAGCAACGTTTTAACGAACTGAAACACTGTTTCTTTGTGAATTCAGTCAGTTCCCAGTAGCAGGCTCTTGTAATATGTATACTTTTAATGATTTATCAAACTTTGGTGAGCCGAATGTCAGGAACTTGGTGAATTCACTTAGTTACCAATAGGCCGCAGTAGTAACAAGTGGACTGTTCGGGATATAGAAAAATTTTAGGGAATGTAATCAAAATTTCTAGGCAAATTCAGTGAGTTCCCAATGGGACATGCTTGTATGAGTGTGCTTTTCAATATATAGCAACAGTTTCACGAACGGAAACTAAGTATCATGGTGAATTCAGTATGTTAACAATAGGATTCGCATGTAATAAGCTTGTTATTCAAGACAGAGCAACGTTTTAACTAACTGAAACATGTTTCTTTGTGAATTAAGTTAGTTCCCAGAGGCAGGATCTTGTAATATGTATACTTTTAAAGAGTTATCAAAATTTGTTGAGCCGAATCTCAGATACTTGGTGAATTCAGTTTCTTCCCAATAGGGCTCAGTAGTAATAAGTGGACTGTTCGGGATATCGAAAAAATTTCACGAATGGAATGAAAATTTTTATGCGAATTCAGCGAGTTCCCAATGGGACATGCTTGTATGAGTGTGCTTTTCAATATATAGCAACATTTTAAGGAACGGAATCTAAGTATCATGGTGAATTCAATAGGTTCCCTATAGGTTTCGCAAGTAACAAGCTTGTTATTCAAGATAGAGCAATGTTTTAACGAACTGAAACACTGTTTCTTTGTGAATTTAGTTAGTTCCCAGTAGCAGGCTCTTGTAATATGTGTACTTTTAAAGATTTATCAAAATTTGGTGAGCCGAATCTCAGTAACTTTTTGAAGTCACTTAGTTCCCAAAAGGCCTCAGTAGTAATAAGTGGACTGTTCGGGATATAGAAAAATTTTCACGAATGGAATGAAAATTTCTAGGCGAATTCAGTGAGTTCCCAATGGGACATGCTTGTATGAGTTTGCTTTTCAAAATAGAGCAACATTTTAAGGAACGGAATCTAAGTATCATGGTGAATTCAGTAGATCTAGAAGAGGATTCACATGTAATATGCTTGTTATTCAATATAGAGCAACGTTTTTACGAACTGAAACACTGTTTCGTTGTATATTCAGTTAGTTCCGAGTAGCAGGCTCTTGTAATATGTGTACTTTTAAAGATTTATCAAAATTTGGTGAGCCGAATCTCAGTAACTTCGTGATTTCAGGTAGTTCCAAATAGGCCGCAGTAGTAATAAGTGGACTGTTCGGGATATAGAAAAATTTTCAAGAATGGAATCAAAATATTTGGGCAAATTCAGTGAGTTACCAATGGGACTTGCTTCTATGAGTGTGCTTTTCAATATATAGCAACAGTTTAACGAACGGAATCTAAGTATCATGGTGAATTCAGTAGGTTCCCAATAGGATTCGCATGTAATAAGCTTGTTTCAAGATAGAGCAACGTTTTAACGAACTGAAACACTGTTTCTTTGTGAATTCAGTTAGTTCCAAGTACCAGGCTCTTGTAATTGTGTGCTCTTAAAGATTTATCAAAATTTGTTGAGCAGAATCTCAGATACTTGGTGAATTCAGTTTCTTCCCAATAGGGCTCAGTAGTAATAAGTGGACTGTTCGGGATATAGAAAAATTTTCACGAATGGAATCAAAATTTCTAGGCGAATTCAGTGAGTTCCCAATGGGACATGCTTGTATGAGTGTGCTTTTCAATATATAGGAACATTTTAAGGAACGTAATCTAAGTATCATGGTGAATTCAGTAGGTTCCCAATAGGATTCGCATATAATAAGCTTGTTATTCAAGATAGAGCAACGTTTTAACGAACTGAAGCACTGTTTCTTTTTGAATTCAGTTAGTTCCCAGTAAGAGTCTCTTGTAATATGTATACTTTTAAAGATTTATCATAATTTGTTGAGCCGAATCTCAGACACTTGGTGAATTCAGTTTTGTCCCAATAGGGCTCAGTAGTAATAAGTGGACTGTTCGGGATATAGAAAAATTTTCAGGAATGGAATCAAAATTTCTAGGCGAATTCAGAGAGTTCCTAATGGGACATGCTTGTATGAGTGTGCTTTTCAATATATAGGAACATTTTAAGGAACGGAATCTAAGTATCATGGTGAATTCAATAGGTCCCAAAAGGATTCGCAAGTAATAAGCTTGTTATTCAAGATAGAGCAACGTTTTAATGAACTCAAACACTGTTTCTTTGTGAATTTAGTTAGTTCCCATATGCAGGCTCTTGTAATATGTGTACTTTTAAAGATTTATCAAAATTTGGTGAGACGAATCTCAGTAACTTTGTGAATTCACTTAGTTCCAAATAGGCCGCAGTAGTAATAAGTGGACTGTTGGGGATATAGAAAAATTTTCAGGAATGAAATCAAAATTTCTAGGCGAATTCAGTGAATTCCCAATGGGACATGCTTGTGTGAGCGTGCTTTTCAATATATAGCAACATTTTAAGGAACGGATTCTAAGTATCATGTTGAATTCAGTAGGTTCCCAAAAGGATTCGCATGTAATAAGCTTTTCATTCAAGATAGAGCAACGTTTTAACGAACTGAAAAACTGTTTCTTTGTGAATTCAGTTACTTCGAAGTAGCAGGCTCTTGTAATTTTGTGCTTTTAAAGATTTATCAAAATTTGGTGAGCAGAATCTCAGATACTTGGTGAATTCAGTTTCTTTCCAATAGGGCTCTGTAGTAATAAGTGGACTGTTCGGAATATCGAAAAATTTTCACGAATGGAATGAAAATTTCTATGCGAATTCAGTGAGTTCCCAATGAGACATGCTTGTATGAGTGTGCTTTTCAATATATAGCAACATTTTAAGGAACGGATTCTAAATATCTTGGTGAATTCAGTAGGTTCCCAATAGGATTCGCATGTAATAAGCTTGTTATTCAAGATAGAGCAACGTTTTAATGAACTGAAACACTGTTTCTTTGTGAATTCAGTAAGGCCCTGTAGCAAGCTCTTGTAATTGTGTGCTTTTAAAGATTTGTCAAAATTTGGTGAGCCGAATCTCAGTAAATTGGTGAATTCGGTGAGTTCCCAATAGGCCGCAGTAATAAGTAGACTGTTCCGGATATAGAAAAATTTTCAGGAATGGAATCAAAATTTCTAGGCGAATTCAGGGATTTCCCATGGGACATGCTTGTATGAGTGTGCTTTTCAATATATAGCAACATTTTAAGTAATGGAATCTAAGTATCATGGTGAATTCAGTAGATCTCCAATAGGATTCGCATGTAATAAGCTTGTTATTCAAGATAGATCAACGTTTTAACGAAATGAAGCACTGTTTCTTTGTGAATTCAGTTTGTTCCCAGTAGCAGGCTCTTGTAATTGTGTGCTTCTAAAGATTTATCAAAATTTGGTGAGCCGAATCTCAGTAACTTCGTGAATTCGGGTACTTCCAAATAGGCCGCAGTAGTAATAAGTGGACTGTTCCAGATATAGAAAAATTTTCACGAATGGAATCAAAATTTCAATGCGAATTCAGTGAGTTCCCAATGGGACATGCTTGTATGAGGGTGCTTTTCAATATATAGCAACAGTTTAACGAACGGAATCTGAGTATCATGGTGAATTCAGTAGGTTCCCAATAGGATTCGCATATAATAAGCTTGATATTCAAAATAGAGCAACGTTTTAACGAACTGAAGCACTGTTTCTTTGTGAATTCAGTTAGTTCCCAGTAGCAGGCTCTTGTAATTGTGTGCTTCTAAAGATTTATCAAAATTTGGTGAGCCGAATCTCAGTAACTTCGTGAATTCGGGTACTTCCAAATAGGTTGCAGTAGTAATAAGTGGACTGTTCCAGACATAGAAAAATTTTCACGAATGGAATCAAAATTTCAATGCGAATTCAGTGAGTTCCCAATGGGACATGCTTGTATGAGTGTGCTTTTCAATATATAGCAACATTTTAAGGAACGAAATCTAAGTGTCATGGTGAATTCAGTAGAATTCCAACAGGATTCGCATGTAATAAGCTTGTTATTCAAGATAGAGCAACGTTTTAACGAACTGAAACACTGTTTCTTTGTAAATTCAGTTAGTTCCCAGTAGCAGGCTCTTGTAATATGTGTACTGTTAAAAACTTATCAAAATTTGGTGAGCCGAATCTCAGTACCTACGTGAATTCGGGTAGTTCCAAATAGGCGGCAGTAGTAATAAGTGGACTGTTCGGGATATCGAAAAATTTTCACGAATGGAATCAAAATTTCTAGGCGAATTCAGTGAGTCCCCAATGGGACATGCTTGTATGAGTTTGCTTTTCACTATATAGCAACATTTTAAGGAACAGAATCTAAGTATCATGGTGAATTCAATAGGTCTCAATAGTATTCAAGTAATAAGCTTGTTTTTCAAGATAGAGCAACGTTTTAACGAACTCAAACAATGTTTCTTTGTGAAGTTAGTTAGTTCCCAGTATTAGGCTCTTGTAATATGTATACGTTTAAAATTTATCAAAATTTGTTGAGCCGAATCTCAGATACTTAGTGAATTCAGTTTTGTCCCAATAGGGCTCAGTAGTAATAAGTGGACTGTTCGGGATATAGAAAAATTTTCACGAATGAAATCAAAATTTCTAGGCGAATTCAGGGAGTTCCCAATGGGACATGCTTGTATGAGTGTGCTTTTCCATATATACCAACATTTTAAGGAACGGAACTAAGTATCATGGTGAATTCAACAGGTTCCACATAGGATTCTCATGTAATAAGCTTGTTATTCAAGATAGAGCAACGTTTTAACGAACTGAAACACTGTTTTATTGTGAATTCAGATAGTTCCCAGTAGCAGGCTCTTGTAAAATGTGTCCTTTAATGATTGATCAAAATTTGGTGATCCGAATCTGAGTAACATGGTGAATTCGGTTAGTTCCCAATAGGCCGCAGTAGTAATAAGTGGACTCTTCGGGATATAGAAAAATTTTCACGAATGGAATCAAAATTTCTAGGCGAATTCAATGAGTTCCCAATGTGACATGCTTGTATGAGTATGCTTTTCAATATATAGCAACAGTTTAACGAACGGAATCTAAGTATCATGGTGAATTCAGTAGGTTCCCAATAGGATTCGCATTTAATAAGCTTGTTATTCAAGATAGAGCAACGTTTTAAAGAACTGAAGCACTGTTTCTTGTGAATTCAGTTAGTTCCCAGTAGCAGGCTCTTGTAATATGTATACTTTTAAAGATTTATCAAAATTTGTTGACCCGAATCTCAGATACTTGGTGAATTCTGTTTTGTCCAAATAGGGCTCAGTAGTAATAAGTGGACTGTTCGGGATATAGAAAAATTTTCAGGAATGGAATCAAAATTTCTAGGCGAATTCAGTGAGTTCCCAATGGGACATGCTTGTTTGAGTGTGCTTTTCAATATATAGCAACATTTTAAGGAACGGAATCTAAGTATCATGGTGAATTCATTAGGTCCCAAAACGATTCACAAGAAATAAGCTTATTATTCAGGATAGAGCAAAGTTTTAACGTACTCAAACACTGTTTATTTGTGAATTTCGTTAGTTCCCAGTAGCAGGCTCTTGTAATATGTGTACTTTTAAAGATTTATCAAAATTTCCTGAGCCGAATCTCAGTAATTTCGTGAATTCGGGTACTTCCAAATAGGCCGCAGTAGTAATAAGTGGACTGTTCGGGATTTAGAAAAATTTTCACGAATGGAATCAATATTTCTATGCGAATTCAGTGAGTTCCCAATGGGACATGCTTGTATGAGTGTGCTTTTCTTTATATAGCAACAGTTTAACGAACGGAATCTAAGTATCATGGTGAATTCAGTAGGTTCCCAATAGGATTCGCATGTAATAAGCTTGTCGTTCAAGACAGAGCAAAGTTTTAATGAACTGAAACACTTTTTCTTTGTGAATTCAGTCAGTTCGCAGTAGCAGGCTCTTGTAATATGTATACTTTTAAAGATTTATCAAAATTTGGTGAGCCGAATCTCAGTAACTTTATGAATTCACTTAGTTCCCAATAGGAAGCAGTAGTAATAGGTGGACTGTTAGGGATATCGAAAATTTTTCACGAATGGAATGAAAATTTCTAGGCGAATTCAGTGAGTTTCCAATGGGACATGCTTGTATGAGTATGCTTTTCACTATATAGCAAAATTTTAAGGAACGGAATCTAAGTATCATGGTGAATTCAGTAGATCTCCAAAGGGATTCGCATGTAATAAGCTTGTTATTCAAGATAGAGCAACGTTTTAATCAACTCAAACACTGTTTCTTTGTGAATTCACTTAGTTACCAGTAGCAGGTCTTGTAATATGTGTACTTTTAAAGATTTATCAAACTTTGGTGAGCCGAATGTCAGGAACTTTGTGAATTCACTTAGTTACCAATAGGCCGCAGTAGTAACAAGTGGACTGTTCGGGATATAGAAAAATTTTCACGAATGGAATCACAATTTCTAGGTGAATATAATGAGTTCCAAATGGGACATGCTTGTATGAGTGTGCTTTTCAATATATAGCAACAGTTTAACGAACGGAATCTAAGTATCATGGTGAATTCTATATGTTCCCAATAGGATTCGCATGTAATAAGCTTGTTATTCAAGAGAGAGCAACGTTTTAACGAACTGAAACACTGTTTCTTTGTGAATTCAGTCAGTTCCCAGTAGCAGGCTCTTGTAATATGTATACTTTTAATGATTTATCAAACTTTGGTGAGCCGAATGTCAGGAACTTGGTGAATTCACTTAGTTACCAATAGGCCGCAGTAGTAACAAGTGGACTGTTCGGGATATAGAAAAATTTTAGGGAATGTAATCAAAATTTCTAGGCAAATTCAGTGAGTTCCCAATGGGACATGCTTGTATGAGTGTGCTTTTCAATATATAGCAACAGTTTCACGAACGGAAACTAAGTATCATGGTGAATTCAGTATGTTAACAATAGGATTCGCATGTAATAAGCTTGTTATTCAAGACAGAGCAACGTTTTAACTAACTGAAACATGTTTCTTTGTGAATTAAGTTAGTTCCCAGAGGCAGGATCTTGTAATATGTATACTTTTAAAGAGTTATCAAAATTTGTTGAGCCGAATCTCAGATACTTGGTGAATTCAGTTTCTTCCCAATAGGGCTCAGTAGTAATAAGTGGACTGTTCGGGATATCGAAAAAATTTCACGAATGGAATGAAAATTTTTATGCGAATTCAGCGAGTTCCCAATGGGACATGCTTGTATGAGTGTGCTTTTCAATATATAGCAACATTTTAAGGAACGGAATCTAAGTATCATGGTGAATTCAATAGGTTCCCTATAGGTTTCGCAAGTAACAAGCTTGTTATTCAAGATAGAGCAATGTTTTAACGAACTGAAACACTGTTTCTTTGTGAATTTAGTTAGTTCCCAGTAGCAGGCTCTTGTAATATGTGTACTTTTAAAGATTTATCAAAATTTGGTGAGCCGAATCTCAGTAACTTTTTGAAGTCACTTAGTTCCCAAAAGGCCTCAGTAGTAATAAGTGGACTGTTCGGGATATAGAAAAATTTTCACGAATGGAATGAAAATTTCTAGGCGAATTCAGTGAGTTCCCAATGGGACATGCTTGTATGAGTTTGCTTTTCAAAATAGAGCAACATTTTAAGGAACGGAATCTAAGTATCATGGTGAATTCAGTAGATCTAGAAGAGGATTCACATGTAATATGCTTGTTATTCAATATAGAGCAACGTTTTTACGAACTGAAACACTGTTTCGTTGTATATTCAGTTAGTTCCGAGTAGCAGGCTCTTGTAATATGTGTACTTTTAAAGATTTATCAAAATTTGGTGAGCCGAATCTCAGTAACTTCGTGATTTCAGGTAGTTCCAAATAGGCCGCAGTAGTAATAAGTGGACTGTTCGGGATATAGAAAAATTTTCAAGAATGGAATCAAAATATTTGGGCAAATTCAGTGAGTTACCAATGGGACTTGCTTCTATGAGTGTGCTTTTCAATATATAGCAACAGTTTAACGAACGGAATCTAAGTATCATGGTGAATTCAGTAGGTTCCCAATAGGAATCGCATGTAATAAGCTTGTTTCAAGATAGAGCAACGTTTTAACGAACTGAAACACTGTTTCTTTGTGAATTCAGTTAGTTCCAAGTACCAGGCTCTTGTAATTGTGTGCTCTTAAAGATTTATCAAAATTTGTTGAGCAGAATCTCAGATACTTGGTGAATTCAGTTTCTTCCCAATAGGGCTCAGTAGTAATAAGTGGACTGTTCGGGATATAGAAAAATTTTCACGAATGGAATCAAAATTTCTAGGCGAATTCAGTGAGTTCCCAATGGGACATGCTTGTATGAGTGTGCTTTTCAATATATAGCAATATTTTAAGGAACGTAATCTAAGTATCATGGTGAATTCAGTAGGTTCCCCATAGGATTCGCATATAATAAGCTTGTTATTCAAGATAGAGCAACGTTTTAACGAACTGAAGCACTGTTTCTTTTTGAATTCAGTTAGTTCCCAGTAAGAGTCTCTTGTAATATGTATACTTTTAAAGATTTATCATAATTTGTTGAGCCGAATCTCAGACACTTGGTGAATTCAGTTTTGTCCCAATAGGGCTCAGTAGTAATAAGTGGACTGTTCGGGATATAGAAAAATTTACAGGAATGGATCAAAATTTCTAGGCGAATTCAGAGAGTTCCTAATGGGACATGCTTGTATGAGTGTGCTTTTCAATATATAGGAACATTTTAAGGAACGGAATCTAAGTATCATGGTGAATTCAATAGGTCCCAAAAGGATTCGCAAGTAATAAGCTTGTTATTCAAGATAGAGCAACGTTTTAATGAACTCAAACACTGTTTCTTTGTGAATTTAGTTAGTTCCCATAAGCAGGCTCTTGTAATATGTGTACTTTTAAAGATTTATCAAAATTTGGTGAGACGAATCTCAGTAACTTTGTGAATTCACTTAGTTCCAAATAGGCCGCAGTAGTAATAAGTGGACTGTTGGGGATATAGAAAAATTTTCAGGAATGAAATCAAAATTTCTAGGCGAATTCAGTGAATTCCCAATGGGACATGCTTGTGTGAGTGTGCTTTTCAATATATAGCAACATTTTAAGGAACGGATTCTAAGTATCATGTTGAATTAGTAGGTTCCCAAAAGGATTCGCATGTAATAAGCTTTTCATTCAAGATAGAGCAACGTTTTAACGAACTGAAAAACTGTTTCTTTGTGAATTCAGTTACTTCGAAGTAGCAGGCTCTTGTAATTTTGTGCTTTTAAAGATTTATCAAAATTTGGTGAGCAGAATCTCAGATACTTGGTGAATTCTGTTTCTTCCCAATAGGGCTCTGTAGTAATAAGTGGACTGTTCGGAATATCGAAAAATTTTCACGAATGGAATGAAAATTTCTATGCGAATTCAGTGAGTTCCCAATGAGACATGCTTGTATGAGTGTGCTTTTCAATATATAGCAACATTTTAAGGAACGGATTCTAAATATCTTGGTGAATTCAGTAGGTTCCCAATAGGATTCGCATGTAATAAGCTTGTTATTCAAGATAGAGCAACGTTTTAATGAACTGAAACACTGTTTCTTTGTGAATTCAGTAAGGCCCAGTAGCAAGCTCTTGTAATTGTGTGCTTTTAAAGATTTGTCAAAATTTGGTGAGCCGAATCTCAGTAAATTGGTGAATTCGGTGAGTTCCCAATAGGCCGCAGTAGTAATAAGTAGACTGTTCCGGATATAGAAAAATTTTCAGGAATGGAATCAAAATTTCTAGGCGAATTCAGGGATTTCCCATAGGACATGCTTGTATGAGTGTGCTTTTCAACATATAGCAACATTTTAAGTAATGGAATCTAAGTATCATGGTGAATTCAGTAGATCTCCAATAGGATTCGCATGTAATAAGCTTGTTATTCAAGATAGATCAACGTTTTAACGAAATGAAGCACTGTTTCTTTGTGAATTCAGTTTGTTCCCAGTAGCAGGCTCTTGTAATTGTGTGCTTCTAAAGATTTATCAAAATTTGGTGAGCCGAATCTCAGTAACTTCGTGAATTCGGGTACTTCCAAATAGGCCGCAGTAGTAATAAGTGGACTGTTCCAGATATAAAAAAATTTTCACGAATGGAATCAAAATTTCAATGCGAACTCAGTGAGTTCCCAATGGGACATGCTTGCATGAGGGTGCTTTTCAATATATAGCAACAGTTTAACGAACGGAATCTGAGTATCATGGTGAATTCAGTAGGTTACCAATAGGATTCGCATATAATAAGCTTGATATTCAAAATAGAGCAACGTTTTAACGAACTGAAGCACTGTTTCTTTGTGAATTCAGTTAGTTCCCAGTAGCAGGCTCTTGTAATTGTGTGCTTCTAAAGATTTATCAAAATTTGGTGAGCCGAATCTCAGTAACTTCGTGAATTCGGGTACTTCCAAATAGGTTGCAGTAGTAATAAGTGGACTGTTCCAGACATAGAAAAATTTTCACGAATGGAATCAAAATTTCAATGCGAATTCAGTGAGTTCCCAATGGGACATGCTTGTATGAGTGTGCTTTTCAATATATAGCAACATTTTAAGGAACGGAATCTAAGTGTCATGGTGAATTCAGTAGAATTCCAACAGGATTCGCATGTAATAAGCTTGTTATTCAAGATAGAGCAACGTTTTAACGAACTGAAACACTGTTTCTTTGTGAATTCAGTTAGTTCCAAGTAGCAGGCTCTTGTAATTTTGTGCTTTTAAAGATTTATCAAAATTTGGTGAGATGAATGTCAGTAACTGTGTGAATTCACTTAGTTCCCAATAGGCCGCAGTAGTAATAATTGGCGTGTTCGGGATATAGAAAAATTTTCACGAATGGAATCAAAATTTGTAGGCGAATTCAGTGAGATCCCAATGGGACATGCTTGTATGAGTGTGCTTTTCAATATATAGCAACATTTTAACGAACGGAATCTAAGTATCATGGTGAATTCAGTAGATCTCCATTAGGATTCACAAGTAATAAGCTTGTTACTCAAGATAGAGCAACGTTTTAAAGAACTGAAACACTGTTTCTATGTAAATTCAGTTAGTTCCCAGTAGCAGGCTCTTGTAATATGTGTACTTTTAAATATTTATCAAAATTTGGTGAGCTGAAGGTCGGGAACTTGGTGAATTCACTTAATTACCAAGAGGCCGCAGTAGTAATAAGTGGACTCTTCAGGATATAGAAAAATTTTAACGAATGGAATGAAAATTTCTAGGCGAATTCAGTGAGTTCCCAATGGGACATGCTTTTATGAGTATGCATTTCAATATATAGCAACAGTTTAACGAACGGAATCTCAGTATCATGGTGAATTCAGTAGGTTCCCAATATGATTCGCGTATAATAAGCTTGATATTCAAGATAGAGCAACGTTTTAACGAACAGAAGCACTGTTTCTTTGTGAATTCAATTAGTTCCCAGTAGCAGGCTCTTTTAATATGTGTACTTGTAAAGATTTATCAAAACTTGGTGAGCCGAATCTCACTTGTTTGTGAATTAACATAGTTCCCAATAGGCCGCAGTAGTAATAAGTGGACTGTTCGGGATATGGAAAAGTTTTCACGAATGGAATGAAAATTTCTAGGCGAATTCAGTGAGTTCCCAATGGGACATGCGTGTATGAGTGTGCTTTTCAATATATAGCAACATATTAAGGAACGGAATCTAAGTATCATAGTGGATTCAGTAGATCTCCATTAGGATTCACAAGTAATAAGCTTGTTATTCAAGATAGAGCAACGTTTTAACGAACTGAAACACTGTTTCTTTGTAAATTCAGTTAGTTCCCAGTAGCAGGCTCTTGTAATTGTGTGCTTTAAAGATTTATCAAAATTTGGTGAGCCGAATATCAATAACGTGGTGAATTCGGTTAGTTCCCAATAGGCCGCAGTAGTAAAAAGTGGACAGTTCGGGATATAGAAAAATTTTAACGAATGGAATGAAAATTTCTAGGCGAATTCAGTGAGTTCCCAATGGGACATGCTTGTATGAGTTTGCTTTTCAATATATAGCAACAGTTCAATGAACGGATTCTAAGTATCATGGTGAATTGAATAGGTTCCATATAGGATTCGCATGTAATAAGCTTGTTATTCAAGATAGAGCAACGTTTTAACGAACTGAAACACTGTTTCTTTGTGAATTCTGTAAGGCCCAGTAGCAGACTCTTGTAATTGTATGCTTTTAAAGATTTATCAATATTTGGTGAGCCAAATCTCAGTAAGTTGGTGAATTCGGTTAGTTCCCAATAGGCCGCAGTAGTAATAAGTGGACAGTTCGGGATATAGAAAAATTTTCCCTAATGGAATCAAAATTTCTAGGCGAATTCAGGGAGTTCCCAATGGGACAAGCTTGTATCGGTGTGCTTTTCAATATAGCAACATTTTAAAGAACAGATTCTAAGTATCATTGTGATTCAGTAGATCACCAATAGGATTCGCAGGTAATAAGCTTGTTATTCAAGATAGAGCAACGTTTTAACGAACTGAAACACTGTTTCTTTGTAAATTCAGTTAGTTCCCAGTAGCAGGCTCTTGTAATATGTGTATTTTTAAAGATTTATTAAAATTTGGTGAGCCGAGTCTGAGTAACATGGTGAATTCGATTAGTTCCAAATAGGCCGCAGTAGTAATAAGTGGATTGTTCGGGATATAGAAAAATTTTCACGAATGGAATCAAAATTTCTAGGGGAATTCATTGAGTTCCCAATGGGACATGCTTGTATGAGTGTGCTTTTCAATATATAGCAACAGTTTAACGAACGGAATCTAAGTATCATGGTGAATTCAATAGGTCCCAATAGGATTCACAAGTAATAAGCTTGTTATTCAAGATAGAGCAACGTTTTAACGAACTCAAACACTGTTTCTTTGTGATTTTAGTTAGTTCCCAGTAGCAGGATCTTGTAATATGTGTACTTTCAAAGATTTATCAAAATTTGGTGAGTTGAATCTCAGTAACTTTGTGAATTCACTTAGTTCCCAATAGGCCGCAGTAGTAATAAGTAGACTGTTCAGGATATAGAAAAATTTTCACGAATGGAATCAAAATTTCTAGGCGAATTCAGTGAGATCCCAATGGGACATGCATGTATGAGTGTGCTTTTCAATATATAGCAACATTTTAAGGAACGGAATCTAAGTATCATGGGGAACTAGTAGGTTCCCAATAGGATTCGCATGTAATAAGCTTGTTATTCAAGATAGAGCAACGTTTTAACGAACTGAAACACTGTTTCTTTGTGAATTTAGTTAGTTCCCAGTAGCAGGCTCTTGTAATTGTGTGCTTTTAAAGATTTATCAAAATTTGGTGACCCGAATCTCAGTAATTTCGTGATTTCGGGTAGTTCCAAATAGGCCGGAATAGCAATAAGTGGACTGTTCGGGATATAGAAAAATGTTCACGAATGGAATCAAAAATTCTAGGCGAATTCAGTGTTTTCCCAATGGGACATGCTTGTGTGAGTGTTTTTCAACATATAGCAACTTTTAATTAACGGATTCTAAGTATGATGGTGAATTCAGTAGGTTCCCAATAGGATTCACATGTAATAAGCTTGTTATTCAAGATAGAGCAACGTTTTAACGAACTGAAACACTGTTTCTTTGTGAATAGAGTTAGGTCGCAAGTGCAGGCTCTAGTAATATGTATACTTTTAAAGATTTATCAAAATTTGTTGAGCCGAATCTCAGATAGAATTCGGTTTCTTCCCAATAGGACTCAGTAGTAATAAGTGGACTGTTCAGGATATCGAAAAATTTTCACGAATGAAATCAAAATTTCTAGGCGAATTCAGTGAATTCCCAATGGGACATGCTTGTATGAGTGTGCTTTTCAATATATAGCAACATTTTAGGAACGGAATCTAAGTATAATGGTGAATTCGGAAGGTTCCCAATAGGATTCGCATGTAATAAGCTTGTTATTCAAGATAGAGCAACGTTTTATCGAACTGAAACACTGTTTCATTGTGAATTCAGTTAGATCCCAGTGGCAGGCTCTTGTAATATGAGTACTTTTATAGATTTATCAAAATTTGGTGAGCCGCATCTCAGTAACTGGGTGAATTCACTTAGTTCCCAATAGGCCTCAGTAGCAATAAGTGGACTGTTCGGGATATAGAAAAATTTTCAAGATTGGAATCAAAATATCTAGGTGAATTCAGTGCGTTCCCAATGGGACATGCTTGTATGAGTGTGCTTTTCAATATATAGCAACAGTTTAAGGGACGGAATCTAAGTATCATGGTGAATCTCTAGATTCCGAAAAGGATTCGCATGTAATAAGCTTGTTTTTCAAGATAGAGCAACGTTTTAACGAACTGAAGCACTGTTTCTTTGTGAATTCAGTTATTTCCCAGTAGCAGGCTCTTGTAATATTTATACTTTTAAAGATTTACCAAAATATGTTGAGCCGAATCTCAGTAACTTTGTGAATTCAGTTTCTTCCCAATAGGGCTCAGTAGTGATATGTGGACTGTTCGGGATATATAAAAATTTTCACGAATGGAATCAATATTTCTAGGCGAATTCAGTGAGTTCTCAATGGGACATGCTTGTATGAGTGTGCTTTTCAATATATAGCAACAGTTTAAAGGACGGAATCTAAGTATCATGGTGAATCTCTAGGTTCCCAATAGGATTCGCATGTAATAAGCTTGTTTTTCAAGATAGAGCAACGTTTTAACGATTTGAAACACTGTTTCTTTGTGAATTCAGTTAGTTCCCAGTAGCAGGCTCTTGTAATATTTATACTTTTAAAGATTTACCAAAATATGTTGAGTCGAATCTCAGTAACTTGGTGAATTCAGTTTCTTCCCAATAGGGCTCAGTAGTGATATGTGGACTGTTCAGGATATATAAAAATTTTCACGAATGGAATCAAAATTTCTAGGCGAATTCAGTGAGTTCCCAATGGGACATGCTTGTATGAGTGTGCTTTTCAATATATAGCAACATTTTAAGGAACAGAATCTAAGTATCATGTTGAATTCAATAGGTCCCAATAGGATTCGCGAGTAATGAGCTTGTTATTCAAGACAGACCAACGTGTTAACGAACTGGAACACTGTTTCTTTGTGAATTCAGTTAGGTCCCAGTAGCAGGCTCTTGTAATTGTGTACTTTTAAAGATTTATCAAAATTTGGTGAGCCGAATGTCAGTAACTTTGTGAATTCACTTAGTTCCCAATAGGCCGCAGTCGTAATAAGTGGACTGTTCGGGATATTGAAATATTGTCATGAATGGAATGAAAATTTCTAGGCGAATTCAGTGAGTTCCCAATGGGACATGCTTGTATGAGTGTGCTTTTCAATATATAGCAACAGTTTAACGAACGGAATCTAAGTATCATGGGGAATTCAGTATATCTCCAATAGGATTCACAAGTAATAATTTTGTTATTCAAGATAGAGCAACGTTTTAACGTACTCAAACACTGTTTCTTTGTGAATTTAGTTAGTTCCCAGTAGCAGGCTCTTGTACTATGTGTACTTTTAAAGATTTAGCAAAATTTCCTGAGCCTAATCTCAGTAAGTTCGTGAATTCGGGTAGTTCGAAATAGGCCGCAGTAGTAATACCTGGACTCTTCGGTATATAGAAAAATTTGCACGAATGGAATCAAAATTTCTAGGCGAATTCAGTGAGTTCCCAATGGGACATGCTTGTATGAGTGTGCTTTTTAATATATAGCAACATTTTAAGGAACGGATTCTAAGTATCATGGTGAAATCAGTAGGTTCCCAATAGGATTGGCATGTAATAAGCTTGTTATTCAAGATAGAGCAACGTTTTAACGAACTGAAACACTGTTTCTTTGTGAATTCAGTTAGTTCCACGTAGCAGGCTCTTGTAATTTTGTGCTTTTCAAGATTTATCAAAATTTGGTGAGCAGAATCTCAGATACTTGGTAAATTCAGTTTCTTCCCAATAGGGCTCAGTAGTAATAAGAGGACTGTTTGGGATATATAAAATTTTCACGAATGAAATCAAAATTTCTAGGCGAATTCAGGGAGTTCCCAATGGGACATACTTGTATGAGTGTGCATTTCAATATATAGCAACATATTAAGGAAGGAATCTAAGTACCATGGTAAATTCAATAGGTTCCCAATAGGATTCGCATGTAATAAGCTTGTTATTCAAGATAGAGCAACGTTTTAACGAACTGAAACACTGTTTCTTTGTGAATTCAGTTAGTTCCCAGTAGCAGGCTCTTTTAATATGTGTATTTTTAAAGATTTATCAAAATTTGGTGAGCCGAATCTGAGTAACATGGTGAATTTGATTAGTTCCCAAAAGGCCGCAGTAGTAATAAGTGGACTCTTCGGAATATAGAAAAATTTTCAGGAATGGAATCAATATTTCTAGGCGAATTCAGTGAGTTCCCAATGGGGCATGCTTGTATGAGTGTGCTTTTCAATATATAGCAATATTTTAAGGAACAGAATCTAAGTATCATGGTGAATTCAGTATGTTCCCAATAGGATTCACATGTAATAAGCTTGTTATTCAAGATAGAGCAACGCTTTAACGAATTGAAACACTGTTTCTTTGTGAATTCAGTTAGTTCCCAGTAGCAGGCTCATGTAATATGTGTACTTTTAAAGATTTATCAAAATTTGGTGAGCCGAATCTCAGTAAATGGGTGAATTCAGTTAGTTCCCAATAGGCCTCAGAAGTAAAAATTGGACTTTTCGGGACATAGAAAAATTTTCAGGAATGGAATCAAAATTTCTAGGCGAATTCAGGGATTTCCCAATGGGACATGCTTGTATGAGTGTGCTTTTCATTATATAGAAAATTTTAAGGAACGGAATCTAAGTATCATGGTGAATTCAATAGGTTCCCAATAGGATTCGCAAGTAATAAGCTTGTTATTCAAGATAGAGCAACGTTTTAACGAACTGAAACACTGTTTCTTTGTGAATTCAGTGAGTTCCCTGTAGCAGGCTCTTGTAATATGTGTACTTTTAAAGATTTATCCAAATTTGGTGAGATGAATCTCAGTAACTTTGTGAATTCACTTAGTTCCCAATAGGCCGCAGTAGTAATAAGTGGACTGTTAGGGATATCGAAAAATTTTCACGAATCGAATCAAAATTTCTAGGCGAATTCAGTGAGGTCCCAATGGACATGCTAGTATGAGTGTGCTTTTCAATATATAGTAACATTTTAAGGAACGGAATCTAAGTATCATGGTGAATTCAGTAGGTTCCCAATAGGATTCGCATGAAATAAGCTTGTTATTCAAGATACAACAACGTTTTAACGAACTGAAACACTGTTTCTTTGAGAATTCACTAAGTTCCCTGTACCAGGCTCTTGTAATATGTGTACTTTTAAAGATTTATCAAAATATGGTGAGCCGAATGTCAGTAACTTTGGGAATTCACTTAGTTCCCAATAGGCCGCAGTCGTAATAAGTGGACTGTTCGGGATATAGAAATATTGTCACGAATGGAATGAAAATTTCTAGGCAAATTCAGTGGGTTCCCAATGGGACATGCTTGTATGAGTGTGCTTTTCAATATATAGCAACATTTTAAGGAACGGATTCTAAGTATCATGGCGAATTCAGTAGGTTTCAATAGGATTCGCATGTATAGGCTTGTCATTCAAAATAGAGCAAAGAATTAACGAACTGAAACACTGTTTCTTTGTGATTTCAGTTAGTTCCCAGTAGCAGGCTCTTGTAATATTTATACTTTTAAAGATTTATCATAATTTGTTGAGCCGAATCTCAGTAACTTGGTGATTTAGGTTTCTTCCCAATAGGGCTCAATAGTAATAAGTGGACAGGTCGGGATATAGAAAAATGTTCAGGAATGGAATCAAAATTTCTAGGCGAATTCAGAGAGTTCCCAATGGGACATGCTTGTATGAGTGTGCTTTTCAATATATAGCAATATTTTAAGGAACGGAATCTAAGTATCATGGTGAATTCAATAGGTACCAATAGGATTCGCGAGTAATAAGCTTGTTATTCAAGATAGAGCAAAGTTTTAACGAATTGAAACACTGTTTCTTTGTGAATTCAGGTAGTTCCCAGTAGCAGTCTCTTGTAATATGTGTACTTTTAAGGATTTATCAAAATTTAGTGAGCCGAATCTCAGTAACTTGGTGAATTCAGTTAATTCGCAATAGACCGCAGTAGTGATAAGTGGACTGTTCGGAATATAGAAAAATTTTCACGAATGGAATCAAAATTTCTAAGCGAATTCAGTGAGTTCCCAATGGGACATTCTTGTATGAGTGTGCTTTTCAATATATAGCAACATTTTAAGGAACGGAATCTAAGTATCATGGTGAATTCAGAAGGTTCCCAATAGGATTCGCATGTAATAAGCTTGTTATTCAAGATACAGCAACGTTTTAACGAACTGGAACACTGTTTCTTTGTGAATTCAGTTAGTTCCCAGTAGCAGGCTCTTGTAATATGTGTACTTTTAAAGATTTATCCAAATTTGGAGAGAAGAATCTCAGTAACTTTGTGAATTCACTTAGTTCCCAATAGGCCGCAGTACTAATAAGTGGACTGTTCGGGATATAGAAATATTGTCACGAATGGAATGAAAATTTCTAGGCGAATTCAGGGGGTTCCCAATGGGACATGCTTGTATGAGTGTGCTTGTCAATATATAGCAACATTTTAAGGAACGGATTCTAAGTATCATGGCGAATTCAGTAGGTTTCAAAAGGATTCGCATGTATAGGCTTGTCATTCAAGATAGAGCAAAGTTTTAACGAACTGAAACACTGTTTCTTTGTGAATTCAGTTAGTTCCCAGTAGCAGGCTCTTGTAATATGTATACTTTTAAAGATTTATCAAAATTTGTTGAGCCGAATCTCAGTAACGTGGTGTATTCAGTTTCTTCCCAATAGGGCTCAGTAGTAATAAGTGGACTTTTCGGGATATAGAAAAATTTTCATGAATCGAATCAAAATTTCTAGGCGAATTCAGTGAGGTCCCAATGGGATATGCTTGTATGAGTGTGCTTTTCAATATGTAGCAACATTTTAAGGAACGGAATCTAAGTATCATGGTGAATTCAATAGGTCCCAATAGGATTCGCAAGTAATAAGCTTGTTATTCAAGACACAGCAACGTTTTAACGAACTGAAACACTGTTTCTTTGTGAATTCAGTTAGTTCCCAGTAGCAGGCTCTTGTAATATGTGTACTTTTAAAAATTTATCAAAATTTGGTGAGAAGAATCTCAGTAACTTTGTGAATTCACTTAGTTCCCAATAGGCCGCAATAGTAATGAGTGGACTTTTTGGGATATAGAAAAATTTTCATGAATGGAATCAAAATTTCTAGGCGAATTCCGTGAGTTCCTAATGGGACATGCTTGTATGAGTGTGCTTCCAATATATAGCAACATTTTATGGAACGGATTCTAAGTATCATGGCGAATTCAGTAGGTTCACAGTAGGATTCACATGTATAGGGTTGTCATTCAAAATAGAGCAAAGTTTTAACGAACTGAAACACTGTTTCTTTGTGAATTCAGTTAGTTCCCTGTAGCAGGCTCTTGTAATATTTATACTTTTAAAGATTTATCAAAATTTGTTGAGCCGAATCTCAGTAACTTGGTGTATTCAGTTTCTTCCCAATAGGGCTCAATAGTAATAAGTGGACTGGTCGGGATATAGAAATGTTCACGAATGGAATCAAAATTTCTAGGCGAATTCAGAGAGTTCCCAAAGGGACATGCTTGTATGAGTGTGCTTTTCAATATATAGCAACATTTTAAGGAACGGAATCTAAGTATCATGGTGAATTCAATAGGTTCCCAATAGGATTCGCAAGTAATAAGCTTGTTATTCAAGATAGAGCAACGTTTTAACGAACTGAAACATAGTTTCTTTGTGAATTCAGGTAGTTCCCAGTAGCAGTCTCTTGTAATATGTGTACTTTTAAAGATTTATCAAAATTTGTTGATCCCAGTCTGAGTAACTTTGTGAATTCAGTTAATTCCCAATAGGCCGCAGTAGTGATACGTGGACTGTTCGGAATATAGAAAATTTTTCACCAATGGAATCAAAATTTCTAAGCGAATTCAGTGAGTTCCCAAAGGGACATGCTTGTATGAGTGTGCTTTTCAATATATAGCAACACTTTAAGGAACGGAATGTAAGTATCATGTTGAATTCAATAGGTTCCCAATAGGATTCGTAAGTAATAAGATTGTTATTCAAGACAGAGCAATGTTTTAACGAACTGAAACACTGTTTCTCTGTGAATTCATTTAGATCCCAGTAGCAAGCTCTTGTAATATGTGTACTTTTAAAGATTTATCAAAATTAGTGAGCCGAATCTCAGTAACTTCTTTAATTGGGGTAGTTCCAAATAGGCCGAGGTAGTAATAAGAAGACTGTTTGGGATATAGAAAAATTTTCACGAATAGAATCAAAATTTCTAGGCGAATTCAGTGAGTTCCCAATGGGACATGCTTGCATGAGTGTGCTTTTCAATATATAGCAACATTTAAGGAACGGAATCTAAGTATCATGGTGAATTCAGAAGGTTCCCAATAGGATTCGCATGTAATAAGCTTGTTATTCAAGATACAGCAACGTTTTAACGAACTGAAACACGTTTCTTTGTGAATTCAGTTAGTTCCCAGTAGCTGGCTCTTGTAATATGTGTACTTTTAAAGATTTATCAAAATTTAGAGAGCCGAATCTCAGTAACTTGGTGTATTCAGTTTGTTCCCAATAGGCCTCAGTAGTAATAAGTGGACTGTTCGGGATATAGAAAAATTTTCACGAACTGAATCAAAATTTCTAGGCAAATTCAGTGAGTTCCCAATGGGACATGATTGTATGAGTGTGCTTTTCAATATATAGCAACATTTTAACGAACGGAATCTAAGTATCATGGTGAATTCAATAGGTTCCCAATAGGATTCGCATGTAATAAGCTTTTTTTTCAAGATAGAGCAATGTATTAACGAACTGAAACACTGTTTCTTTGTGTATTCAGTTAGTTCCCTGTAGCAGGCTCTTGTAATATGTATACTTTTAAAGATTTATCAAAATTTGTTGAGATGAATTTCAGGAAATTGGAGAATTCACTTAGTTTCAAATAGGCCGCAGTAATAATAAGTGGACTGTTCGGGATATAGAAAAATTTTCACGAATGGAATCAAAATTTCTAGGCGAATTCCGTGAGTTCGTAATGTGAAATGCCTGTATGAGTGTGCTTCTCAATATATAGCAACATTTTAAGGAACGGATTCTAAGTATCATGGCGAATTCAGTAGGTTCCCAGTAGGATTCGCATGTATAGGCTTGTCATTCAAAATAGAGCAAAGTTTTAACGAACTGAAACACTGTTTTTTTGTCAATTCAGTTAGTTCCCAGAAGCAGACTCTTGTAATATTTATTCTTTTAAAGATTTATCAAAATTTGTTGAGCCGAACCTCAGTAACTTGGTGAATTCAGTTTCTTCCCAATAGGGCTCAATAGTAATAAGTGGACTGGTCGGGATATAGAAAAATGTTCACGAATGCAATCAAAATTTCTAGGCGAATTCAGTGAGTTCCCAATGGGACATGCTTGTATGAGTGTGCTTTTCAATATATAGCAACATTTTAAGGAACGGAATCTAAGTATCATGGTGAATTCAATAGGTCCCAATAGGATTCGCGAGTAATAAGCTTGTTATTCAAGATAGAGCAATGTTTTAACGAACTGAAACACTGTTTCTTTGTGAATTCAGGTAGTTCCCAGTAGCAGTCTCTTGTAATATGTGTACTTTTAAAGATTTATCAAAATTTGGTGATCCCAGTCTGAGTAACTTTGTGAATTCAGTTAATTCCCAATAGGCCGCAGTAGTGATAAGTGGACTGTTCGGAATATAGAAAATTTTTCACGAATGGAATCAAAATTTCTGAGCGAATTCAGTGAGTTCCCAATGGGACATGCTTGTATGAGTGTGCTTTTCAATATATAGCAACACTTTAAGGAACGAAATGTAAGTATCATAGTGAAATCAATAGGTTCCCAATAGGATTCGTAAGTAATAAGCTTGTTATTCAAGATACAGCAATGTTTTAACGAACTGAAACACTGTTCCTCTGTGAAGTCAGTTAGTTCCCAGTAGCAAGCTCTTGTAATATGTGTACTTTTAAAGATTTATCAAAATTTGTTGAGCCGAATCTCAGTAACTTGGTGTATTCAGATTCTTCCCAATAGGGCTCAATAGTAATAAGTGGACTGGTCGGGATATAGAAATGTTCACGAATGGAATCAAAATTTCTAGGCGAATTCAGAGAGTTCCCAATGGGACATGCTTGTATGAGTGTGCTTTTCAATATATAGCAACATTTTAAGGAACGGAATCTAAGTATCATGGTGAATTCAATAGGTTCCCAATAGGATTCGCAAGTAATAAGCTTGTTATTCAAGATACAGCAACGTTTTAACGAACTGAAACACAGTTTCTTTGTGAATTCAGGTAGTTCCCAGTAGCAGTCTCTTGTAATATGTGTACTTTTAAAGATTTATCAAAATTTGTTGATCCCAGTCTGAGTAACTTTGTGAATTCAGTTAATTCCCAATAGGCCGCAGTAGTGATACGTGGACTGTTCGGAATATAGAAAATTTTTCACCAATGGAATCAAAATTTCTAAGCGAATTCAGTGAGTTCCCAATGGGACATGCTTGTATGAGTGTGCTTTTCAATATATAGCAACACTTTAAGGAACGGAATGTAAGTATCATGTTGAATTCAATAGGTTCCCAATAGGATTCGTAAGTAATAAGCTTGTTATTCAAGACAGAGCAATGTTTTAACGAACTGAAACACTGTTTCTCTGTGAATTCATTTAGTTCCCAGTAGCAAGCTCTTGTAATATGTGTACTTTTAAAGATTTATCAAAATTAGTGAGCCGAATCTCAGTAACTTCGTTAATTGGGGTAGTTCCAAATAGGCCGAGGTAGTAATAAGAAGACTGTTCGGGATATAGAAAAATTTTCACGAATAGAATCAAAATTTCTAGGCGAATTCAGTGAGTTCCCAATGGGACATGCTTGCATGAGTGTGCTTTTCAATATATAGCAACATTTAAGGAACGGAATCTAAGTATCATGGTGAATTCAGAAGGTTCCCAATAGGATTCGCATGTAATAAGCTTGTTATTCAAGATACAGCAACGTTTTAACGAACTGAAACACTGTTTCTTTGTGAATTCAGTTAGTTCCCAGTAGCTGGCTCTTGTAATATGTGTACTTTTAAAGATTTTTCAAAATTTAGAGAGCCGAATCTCAGTAACTTGGTGTATTCAGTTTGTTCCCAATAGGCCTCAGTAGTAATAAGTGGAATGTTCGGGATATAGAAAAATTTTCACGAACTGAATCAAAATTTCTAGGCAAATTCAGTGAGTTCCCAATGGGACATGATTGTATGAGTGTGCTTTTCAATATATAGCAACATTTTAACGAACGGAATCTAAGTATCATGGTGAATTCAATAGGTTCCCAATAGGATTCGCATGTAATAAGCTTGTTTTTCAAGATAGAGCAATGTATTAACGAACTGAAACACTGTTTCTTTGTGTATTCAGTTAGTTCCCAGTAGCAGGCTCTTGTAATATGTGTACTTTTAAAGATTTATCAAAATTTGTTGAGATGAATTTCAGGAAGTTGGAGAATTCACTTAGTTCCAAATAGGCCGCAGTAGTAATAAGTGGACTGTTCGGGATATAGAAAAATTTTCACGAATGGAATCAAAATTTCTAGGCGAATTCCGTGAGTTCCTAATGTGAAATGCCTGTATGAGTGTGCTTCTCAATATATAGCAACATTTTAAGGAACGGATTCTCAGTATCATGGCGAATTCAGTAGGTTCCCAGTAGGATTCGCATGTATAGGCTTGTCATTCAAAATAGAGCAAAGTTTTAACGAACTGAAACACTGTTTTTTTGTCAATTCAGTTAGTTCCCAGTAGCAGACTCTTGTAATATTTATACTTTTAAAGATTTATCAAAATTTGATGAGCCGAACCTCAGTAACTTGGTGATTTCAGTTTCTTCCCAATTGGGCTCAATAGTAATAAGTGGACTGGTCGGGATATAGAAAAATGTTCACGAATGCAATCAAAATTTCTAGGCGAATTCAGTGAGTTCCCAATGGGACATGCTTTTATGAGTGTGCTTTACAAAATATAGCAACATTTTAAGGAACGGAATCTAAGTATCATGGTGAATTCAATAGGTCCCAATAGGATTCGCGAGTAATAAGCTTGTTATTCAAGATAGAGCAATGTTTTAACGAACTGAAACACTGTTTCTTTGTGAATTCAGGTAGTTCCCAGTAGCAGTCTCTTGTAATATGTGTACTTTTAAAGATTTATCAAAATTTGGTGATCCCAGTCTGAGTAACTTTCTGAATTCAGTTAATTCCCCATAGGCCGCAGTAGTGATAAGTGGACTGTTCGGAATACAGAAAATTTTTCACGAATGGAATCAAAATTTTTGAGCGAATTCAGTGAGTTCCCAATGGGACATGCTTGTATGAGTGTGCTTTTCAATATATAGCAACACTTTAAGGAACGAAATGTAAGTATCATAGTGAAATCAATAGGTTCCCAATAGGATTCGTAAGTAATAAGCTTGTTATTCAAGATAGAGCAATGTTTTAACGAACTGAAACACTGTTCCTCTGTGAAGTCAGTTAGTTCCCAGTAGCAAGCTCTTGTAATATGTATACTTTTAAAGATTTATCAAAATTTGTTTAGCCGAATCTCAGTAACTTCGTTAATTCGGGTAGTTCCAAATAGGCCGAGGGAGTAATAAGAAGACTGTTCGGGATATAGAAAATTTTTCACGAACGGAATCAAAATTTCTGAGCGAATTCAGTGAGTTCCCAATGGGACATGCTTGTATGAGTGTGATTTTCAATATAGAGCAACATTTTAAGGAACGGAATCTACGTATCACGGTGAATTCAATAGGTTCCCAATAGGATTCGCATGTAATAAGCTTGTTTTTCAAGATAGAGCAATGTATTAACGAACTGAAACACTGTTTCTTTGTGAATTCACTTAGTTCCCATTAGCAGGCTCTTGTAATTGTGTGCTTTTAAAGATTTATCAAAATTTGTTGAGCCGAATCTCAGTAACTTGGTGAATTCGGTTAGTTTGCAATAGGCCGCAGTAGTAATAGGTGGACTGCTGGGGATATAGAAAAATTTTCACGAATGGAATCAAAATTTCTAGGCGAATTCCGTGAGTTCCTAATGGGACTAGCTTGTATGAGTGTGCTTTTCAATATATAGCAACATTTTAAGGAACGGAATCTAAGTATCATGGTGAATTCAATAGGTTCCCAATAGGATTCGCATGTAATAAGCTTGTTTTCAAGATAGAGCAATATATTAACGAACTGAAACACTGTTTCTTTGTGAATTCAGTTAGTTCCCAGTAGCAGGCTCTTGTAATATGTGTACTTTTAAAGATTTATCAAAATTTGTTGAGATGAATCTCAGGAAGTTGGTGAATTCACTTAGTTCCCAATAGGCCGCAGTAGTAATAAGTGGACTGTTCGGGATATAGAAAAATTTACACGAATGGAATCAAAATTTCGAGGCGAATTCTGTGAGTTCCTAATGGGAAATGCTTGTATGAGTGTGCTTCTCAATATATAGCAACATTTTAAGGAACGGATTCTAAGTATCATGGCGAATTCAGTAGGTTCCCAGTAGGATTCGCATGTATAGGCTTGTCATTCAAAATAGAGCAAAGTTTTAACGAACTGAAACACTGTTTTTTTTGTGAATTCAGTTAGTTCCCAGTAGCAGACTCTTGTAATATTTATACTTTTAAAGATTTATCAAAATTTGTTGAGCCGAACCTCAGTAACTTGGTGATTTCAGTTTCTTCCCAATAGGGCTCAATAGTAATAAGTGGACTGGTCGGGATATAGAAAAATATTCACGAATGGAATCAAAATTTCTTGGCAAATTCAGTGAGTTCCCACTGGGACATGATTGTATGAGTGTGCTTTTCAATATATAGCAACATTTTAAGGAACGGAATCTAAGTATCATGGTGAATTCAATAGGTTCCCAATAGGATTCACATGTAATAAGCTTGTTTTTCAAGATAGAGCAAAGTTTTAACGAACTGAAACACTGTTTCTCTGTGAATTCAGTTAGTTCCCAGTAGCAGGCTCTTGTAATATGTGTACTTTTAAAGATTTATCAAAATTTGGTGAGCCGAATGTCAGTAACTTTGTTAATTCACTTAGTTCCCAATAGGCCGCAGTCGTAATCAGTGGACTGTTCGGGATATAGAAATATTGTCACGAATGGATTGAAAATTTCTAGGCGAATTCAGTGAGTTCCCAATGGGACATGCTTGTATGAGTGTGTTTTTCAATATAGAGCAACATTTTAAGGAACGGAATCTAAGTATCATTGTGATTTCAGTAGGTTCCCAATAGGTTTGGCATGTAATAAACATGTTATTCAAGATAGAGCAACGTTTGAACGAACTGAAACACTGTTTCTTTGTGAATTAACTTAGTTCCCATTAGCAGGCTCTTGTAATTGTGTGCTTTTAAAGATTTATCAAAATTTGGTGAGCCGAATCTCAGTAACTTGGTGAATTCGGTTAGTTTGCAATAGGCCGCAGTAGTAATAGGTGGACAGCTGGGGATATAGAAAAATTTTCACGAATGGAATCAAAATTTCTAGCCGAATTCCGTGAGTTCCTAATGGGACTAGCTTGTATGAATGTGCTTTTCAATATATAGCAACATTTTATAGAACGGAATCTAAGTATCATGGTGAATTCAATAGGTTCCCAATAGGATTCGCATGTAATAAGCTTGTTTTTCAAGATAGAGCAATGTATTAACGAACTGAAACACTGTTTCTTTGTGAATTCAGTTAGTTCCCAGTAGCAGGCTCTTGTAATATGTGTACTTTTAAAGATTTATCAAAATTTGTTGAGATGAATCTCAGGAAGTTGGTGAATTCACTTAGTTCCTAATAGGCCGCAGTAGTAATAAGTGGACTGTTCGGGATATAGAAAAATTTTCACGAATGGAATCAAAATTTCGAGGCGAATTCCGTGAGTTCCTAATGGGAAATGCTTGTATGAGTGTGCTTCTCAATATATGGCAACATTTTAAGGAACGGATTCTAAGTATCATGGCGAATTCAGTAGGTTCCCAGTAGGATTCGCATGTATAGGCTTGTCATTCAAAATAGAGCAAAGTTTTAACGAACTGAAACACTGTTTTTTTGTGAATTCAGTTAGTTCCCAGTAGCAGACTCTTGTAATATTTATACTTTTAAAGATTTATCAAAATTTGTTGAGCCGAACCTCAGTAACTTGGTGATTTCAGTTTCTTCCCAATAGGGCTCAATAGTAATAAGTGGACTGGTCGGGATATAGAAAAATGTTCACGAATGCAATCAAAATTTCTAGGCGAATTCAGTGAGTTCCCAATGGGACATGCTTGTAAGTGTGTGCTTATCAATATATAGCAACATTTTAAGGAACGGAAGCTAAGTATCATGATGAATTCAATAGGTCCCAATAGGATTCGCGAGTAATAAGCTTGTTATTCAAGATAGAGCAACGTTTTAACGAACTGAAACACTGTTTCTTTGTGAATTCAGGTAGTTCCCAGTAGCAGTCTCTTGTAATATGTGTACTTTTAAAGATTTATCAAAATATGGTGATCCCAGTCTGAGTAACTTTGTGAATTCAGTTAATTCCCAATAGGCCGCAGTAGTGATAAGTGGACTGTTCGGAATATAGAAAATTTTTCACCAATGAAATCAAAATTTCTAGGCAAATTCAGTGAGTTCCCAATGGGACATGCTTGTATGAGTGTGCTTTTCAATATATAGTAACAGTTTAACGAACGGATCTAAGTATCATGGTGAATTCAGTAGTTCCCAACAGGATTCACAAGTAATAATCTTGTTATTCAAGATAGAGCAACGTTTTAACGTACTCAAACACTGTTTCTTTGTGAATTTAGTTAGTTCCCAGTAGCAGGCTCTTGTACTATGTGTACTTTTAAAGATTTAGCAAAATTTCCTGAGCCGAATCTCAGTAAGTTCGTGAATTCGGGTAGTTCCAAATAGGCCGCAGTACTAATAAGTGGACAGTTCGGGATATAGAAATATTGTCACGAATGGAATGAAAATTTCTAGGCGAATTCAGGGGGTTCCCAATGGGACATGCTTGTATGAGTGTGCTTGTCAATATATAGCAACATTTTAAGGAACGGATTCTAAGTATCATGGCGAATTCAGTAGGTTTCAAAAGGATTCGCATGTATATGCTTGTCATTCAAGATAGAGCAAAGTTTTAACGAACTGAAACACTGTTTCTTTGTGAATTCAGTTAGTTCCCAGTAGCAGGCTCTTGTAATATGTATACTTTTAAAGATTTATCAAAATTGGTTGAGCCGAATCTCAGTAACTTGGTGTATTCAGTTTCTTCCCAATAGGGCTCAGTAGTAATAAGTGGACTTTTCGGGATATAGAAAAATTTTCACGAATCGAATCAAAATTTCTAGGCGAATTCAGTGAGGTCCCAATGGGATATGCTTGTATGCGTGTGCTTTTCAATATGTAGCAACATTTTAAGGAACGGAATCTAAGTATCATGTTGAATTCAATAGGTCCCAAAAGGATTCGCAAGTAATAAGCTTGTTATTCAAGAGAGAGCAATGTTTTAACGAACTGAAACACTGTTTCTCTGTGAATTCATTTAGTTCCCAGTAGCAAGCTCTTGTAATATGTGTACTTTTAAAGATTTATCAAAATTAGTGAGCCGAATCTCAGTAACTTCGTTAATTGGGGTAGTTCCAAATAGGCCGAGGTAGTAATAAGAAGACTGTTCGGGATATAGAAAAATTTTCACGAATAGAATCAAAATTTCTAGGCGAATTCAGTGAGTTCCCAATGGGACATGCTTGCATGAGTGTGCTTTTCAATATATAGCAACATTTAAGGAACGGAATCTAAGTATCATGGTGAATTCAGAAGGTTTCCAATAGGATTCGCATGTAATAAGCTTGTTATTCAAGATACAGCAACGTTTTAACGAACTGAAACACTGTTTCTTTGTGAATTCAGTTAGTTCCCAGTAGCTGGCTCTTGTAATATGTGTACTTTTAAAGATTTATCAAAATTTAGAGAGCCGAATCTCAGTAACTTGGTGTATTCAGTTTGTACCCAATAGCCTCAGTAGTAATAAGTGGACTGTTCGGGATATAGAAAAATTTTCACGAACTGAATCAAAATTTCTAGGCAAATTCAGTGAGTTCCCAATGGGACATGATTGTATGAGTGTGCTTTTCAATATATAGCAACATTTTAACGAACGGAATCTAAGTATCATGGTGAATTCAATAGGTTCCCAAAAGGATTCGCATGTAATAAGCTTGTTTTTCAAGATAGAGCAATGTATTAACGAACTGAAACACTGTTTCTTTGTGTATTCAGTTAGTTCCCAGTAGCAGGCTCTTGTAATATGTGTACTTTTAAATATTTATCAAAATTTGTTGAGATGAATTTCAGGAAGTTGGTGAATTCACTTAGTTCCAAATAGGCCGCAGTAGTAATACGTGGACTGTTCGGGATATAGAAAAATTTTCACGAATGGAATCAAAATTTCTAGGCGAATTCCGTGAGTTCCTAATGGGAAATGCTTGTATGAGTGTGCTTCTCAATATATAGCAACATTTTAAGGAACGGATTCTAAGTATCATGGCGAATTCAGTAGGTTCCCAGTAGGATTCGCATGTATAGGCTTGTCAATCAAAATAGAGCAAACTTTTAACGAACTGAAACACTGTTTTTTTGTGAATTCAGTTAGTTCCCAGTAGCAGACTCTTGTAATATTTATACTTTTAAAGATTTATCAAAATTTGTTGAACCGAACCTCAGTAACTTGGTGATTTCAGTTTCTTCCCAATAGGGCTCAATAGTAATAAGTGGACTGGTCGGGATATAGAAAAATATTCACGAATGGAATCAAAATTTCTAGGCAAATTCAGTGAGTTCCCAATGGGACATGATTGTATGAGTGTGCTTTTCAATATATAGCAACATTTTAAGGAACGGAATCTAAGTATCATGGTGAATTCAATAGGTTCCCAATAGGATTCGCATGTAATAAGCTTGTTTTTCAAGATAGAGCAAAGTTTTAACGAACTGAAACACTGTTTCTTGTGAATTCAGTTAGTTCCCAGTAGCAGGCTCTTGTAATATGTGTACTTTTAAAGATTTATCAAAATTTGGTTAGCCGAATGTCAGTAACTTTGTGAATTCACTTAGTTCCCAATAGGCCACAGTCGTAATCAGTGGACTGTTCGGGATATAGAAATATTGTCACGAATGGAATGAAAATTTCAGGGGAATTCAGTGAGTTCCCAATGGGACATGCTTGTATGAGTGTGTTTTTCAATATATAGCAACATTTTAAGGAACGGAATCTAAGTATCATTGTGATTTCAGTAGGTTCCCAATAGGTTTGGCATGTAATAAACATGTTATTCAAGATAGAGCAACGTTTGAACGAACTGAAACACTGTTTCTTTGTGAATTAACTTAGTTCCCATTAGCAGGCTCTTGTAATTGTGTGCTTTTAAAGATTTATCAAAATTTGGTGAGCCGAATCTCAGTAACTTGGTGAATTCGGTTAGTTTGCAATAGGCCGCAGTAGTAACAGGTGGACTGCTGGGGATATAGAAAAATTTTCACGAATGGAATCAAAATTTCTAGGCGAATTCCTTGAGTTCCTAATGGGACTAGCTTGTATGAGTGTGCTTTTCAATATATAGCAACATTTTAAGGAACGGAATCTAAGTATCATGGTGAATTCAATAGGTTCCCAATAGGATTTGCATGTAATAAGCTTGTTTTTCAAGATAGAGCAATGTATTAACGAACTGAAACACTGTTTCTTTGTGAATTCAGTTAGTTCCCAGTAGCAGGCTCTTGTAATATGTGTACTTTTAAAGATTTATCAAAATTTGTTGAGATGAATCTCAGGAAGTTGGTGAATTCACTTAGTTCCCAATAGGCCGCAGTAGTAATAAGTGGACTGTTCGGGATATAGAAAAATTTTCACGAATGGAATCAAAATTTCGAGGCGAATTCCGTGAGTTACTAATGGGAAATGCTTGTATGAGTGTGCTTCTCAATATATAGCAACATTTTAAGGAACGGATTCTAAGTATCATGGCGAATTCAGTAGGTTCCCAGTAGGATTCGCATGTATAGGCTTGTCATTCAAAATAGAGCAAAGTTTTAACGAACTGAAACACTGTTTTTTTGTGAATTCAGTTAGTTCCCAGTAGCAGACTCTTGTAATATTTATACTTTTAAAGATTTATCAAAATTTGTTGAGCCGAACCTCAGTAACTTGGTGATTTCAGATTCTTCCCAATAGGGCTCAATAGTAATAAGTGGACTGGTCGGGATATAGAAAAATGTTCACGAATGCAATCAAAATTTCTAGGCGAATTCAGTGAGTTCCCAATGGGACATGGTTGTAAGAGTGTGCTTATCAATATATAGCAACATTTTAAGGAACGGAATCTAAGTATCATGATGAATTCAATAGGTCCCAATAGGATTCGCGAGTAATAAGCTTGTTATTCAAGATAGAGCAACGTTTTAACGAACTGAAACACTGTTTCTTTGTGAATTCAGGTAGTTCCCAGTAGCAGTCTCTTGTAATATGTGTACTTTTAAAGAATTATCAAAATATGGTGATCCCAGTCTGAGTAACTTTGTGAATGCAGTTAATTCCCAATAGGCCGCAGTAGTGATAAGTGGACTGTTCGGAATATAGAAAATTTTTCACCAATGGAATCAAAATTTCTAGGCAAATTCAGTGAGTTCCCAATGGGACATGCTTGTATGAGTGTGCTTTTCAATATATAGTAACAGTTTAACGAACGGATCTAAGTATCATGGTGAATTCAGTAGTTCCCAACAGGATTCACAAGTAATAATCTTGTCATTCAAGATAGAGCAACGTTTTAACGTACTCAAACACTGTTTCTTTGTGAATTTAGTTAGTTCCCAGTAGCAGGCTCTTGTACTATGTGTACTTTTAAAGATTTAGCAAAATTTCCTGAGCCGAATCTCAGTAAGTTCGTGAATTCGGGTAGTTCCAAATAGGCCGCAGTACTAATAAGTGGACTGTTCGGGATATAGAAATATTGTCACGAATGAATGAAAATTTCTAGGCGAATTCAGGGGGTTCCCAATGGGACATGCTTGTATGAGTGTGCTTGTCAATATATAGCAACATTTTAAGGAACGGATTCTAAGTATCATGGCGAATTCAGTAGGTTTCAAAAGGATTCGCATGTATAGGCTTGTCATTCAAGATAGAGCAAAGTTTTAACGAATTGAAACACTGTTTCTTTGTGAATTCAGTTAGTTCCCAGTAGCAGGCTCTTGTAATATGTGTACTTTTAAAGATTTATCAAAATTTAGTGAGCCGAATCTCAGTAACTGGGTGTATTCCGTTTGTTCCCAATAGGCCTCAGTAGTAATAAGTGGACTGTTCGGGATATAGAAAAATATTCACGAATGGAATCAAAATTTCTAGGCAAATTCAGTGAGTTCCCAATGGGACATGATTGTATGAGTGCGCTTTTCAATATATAGCAACATTTTAAGGAACGGAATCTAAGTATCATGGTGAATTCAATAGGTTCCCAATAGGATTCGCATGTAATAAGCTTGTTTTTCAAGATAGAGCAACGTTTTAACGAACTGAAACACTGTTTCTCTGTGAATTCAGTTAGTTCCCAGTAGCAGGCTCTTGTAATATGTGTACTTTTAAAGATTTATCAAAATTTGGTGAGCCGAATGTCAGTAACTTTGTGAATTCACTTAGTTCCCAATAGGCCGCAGTCGTAATCAGTGGACTGTTCGGGATATAGAAATATTGTCACGAATGGAATGAAAATTTCTAGGCGAATTCAGTGAGTTCCCAATTGGACATGCTTGTATGAGTGTCTTTTTCAATATATAGCAACATTTTAAGGAACGGAATCTAAGTATCATTGTGATTTCAGTAGGTTCCCAATAGGTTTGGCATGTAATAAACATGTTATTCAAGATAGAGCAACGTTTGAACGAACTGAAACACTGTTTCTTTGTGAATTCACTTAGTTCCCATTAGCAGGCTCTTGTAATTGTGTGCTTTTAAAGATTTATCAAAATTTGGTGAGCCGAATCTCAGTAATTTGGTGAATTCGGTTAGTTTGCAATAGGCCGCAGTAGTAATAGGTGGACTGCTGGGGATATAGAAAAATTTTCACGAATGGAATCAAAAATTCTAGGCGAATTCCGTGAGTTCCAAATGGGACTAGCTTGTATGAGTGTGCTTTTCAATATATAGCAACATTTTAAGGAACGGAATCTAAGTATCATGGTGAATTCAATAGGTTCCCAAAAGGATTCGCATGTAATAAGCTTGTTTTTCAATATAGAGCAATGTATTAACGAACTGAAACACTGTTTCTTTGTGAATTCAGTTAGTTCCCAGTAGCAGGCTCTTGTAATATGTGTACTTTTAAAGATTTATCAAAATTTATTGAGATGAATCTCAGGAAGTAGGTGAATTCACTTAGTTCCCAATAGGCCGCAGTAGTAATAAGTGGACTGTTCGGGATATAGAAAAATTTTCACGAATGGAATCAAAATTTCGAGGTGAATTCCGTGAGTTCCTAATGGGAAATGCTTGTATGAGTGTGCTTCTCAATATATAGCAACATTTTAAGGAACGGATTCTAAATATCATGGCGAATTCAGTAGGTTCCCAGTAGGATTCGCATGTATAGGCTTGTCATTCAAAATAGAGCAAAGTTTTAACGAACTGAAACACTGTTTTTTTGTGAATTCAGTTAGTTCCCAGTAGCAGACTCTTGTAATATTTATACTTTTAATGATTTATCAAAATTTGTTGAGCCGAACCTCAGTAACTTGGTGATTTCAGATTCTTCCCAATAGGGCTCAATAGTAATAAGTGGACTGGTCGGGATTTAGAAAAATATTCACGAATGGAATCAAAATTTCTAGGCAAATTCAGTGAGTTCCCAATGGGACATGATTGTATGAGTGTGCTTTTCAATATATAGCAACATTTTAAGGAACGTAATCTAAGTATCATGGTGAATTCAATAGGTTCCCAATAGGATTCGCATGTAATAAGCTTGTTATTAAAGATAGAGCAAAGTTTTAACGAACTGAAACACTGTTTCTCTGTGAATTCAGTTAGTTCCCAGTAGCAGGCTCGTGTAATATGTGTACTTTTAAAGATTTATCAAAATTTGGTGAGCCGAATGTCAGTAACTCTGTGAATTCACTTAGTTCCCAATAGGCCGCAGTCGTAATCAGTGGACTGTTCGGGATATAGAAATATTGTCACGAATGGAATGAAAATTTCGAGGCGAATTCCGTGAGTTTCCAATGGGACATGCTTGTATGAGTGTTCTTTTCAATATATAGCAACATTTTAAGGAACGGATTCTAAGTATCATGGCGAATTCAGTAGGTTTCAATAGGATTCGCATGTATAGGCTTGTCATTCAAGATAGAACAAAGTTTTAACGAACTGAAACACTGTTTCTTTGTGAATTCAGTTAGTTCCCAGTAGCAGGCTCTTGTAATATGTATACTTTTAAAGATTTATCAAAATTTGTTGAGCCGAATCTCAGTAACTTGGTGAATTCAGTTTCTTCCCAATAGGGCTCAGTAGTAATAAGTGGACTGTTCGGGATATAGAAAAATTTTCAGGAATCGAATCAAAATTTCTAGGCGAAATCAGTGAGGTCCCAATGTGATATGCTTGTATGAGTGTGCTTTTCAATATGTAGCAACATTTTAAGGAACGGAATCTAAGTATCATGGTGAATTCAATAGGTCCCAATAGGATTCGCAAGTAATAAGCTTGTTATTCAAGATACAGCAACGTTTTAACGAACTGAAACACTGTTTCTTTGTGAATTCAGTTAGTTCCTAGTAGCAGGCTCTTGTAATATGTGTACTTTTAAAGATTTATCCAAATTTGGTGATCCCAGTCTGAGTAACTTTGTGAATTCAGTTAATTCCCAATAGGCCGCAGTAGTGATAAGTGGACTGTTCGGAATATAGAAAATTTTTCACGAATGGAATCAAAATTTCTAAGCGAATTCAGTGAGTTCCCAATGGGACATGCTTGTATGAGTGTGCTTTTCAATATATAGCAACACTTTAAGGAACGGAATATAAGTATCATGTTGAATTCAATAGGTTCCCAATAGGATTCGTAAGTATAAGCTTGTTATTCAAGATAGAGCAATGTTTTAACGAACTGAAACACTGTTTCTCTGTGAATTCAGCTAGTTCCCAGTAGCAAGCTCTTGTAATATGTGTACTATTAAAGATTTATCAAAATTAGTGAGCCGAATATCAGTAACTTCGTTAATTGGGGTAGTTCCAAATAGGCCGAGGTAGTAATAAGAAGACTGTTCGGGATATAGAAAAATTTTCACAAATAAAATCAAAATTTCTAGGCGAATTCAGTGAGTTCCCAATGGGACATGCTTGCATTAGTGTGCTTTTCAATATATAGCAACATTTTAAGGAACGGAATCTAAGTTTCTTGGTGAATTCAGAAGGTTCCCAATAGGATTCGCATGTAATAAGCTTGTTATTCAAGCTACAGCAACGTTTTAACGAACTGAAACACTGTTTCTTTGTGAATTCAGTTAGTTCCCAGTAGCAGGCTTTTGTAATATGTGTACTTTTAAAGATTTATCAAAATTTGGTGAGATGAATCTCAGGAAGTTGGTGAATTCACTTAGTTCCCAATAGGCCGCAGTAGTTATAAGTGGACTGTTCGGGACATAGAAAAATTTTCACGAATGGAATCAAAATTTCTAGGCGAATTCCATGAGTTCCTAATGGGAAATGCTTTATGAGTGTGCTTCTCAATATATAGCAACATTTTAAGGAACGGATTCTAAGTATCATGGCGAATTCAGTATGTTCCCAGTAGGATTCGCATGTATAGGCTTGTCATTCAAAATATAGCAACGTTTTAACGAACTGAAACACTGTTTCTCTGTGAATTCAGTTAGTTCCCAGTAGCAGGCTCTTGTAATATGTGTACTTTTAAAGATTTATCAAAATTAAGTGAGCCGAATCTCAGTAACTGGGTGTATTCAGTTTGTTCCCAATAGGCCTCAGTACTAATAAGTGGACGGTTCGGGATATAGAAAAATTTTCACGAATGGAATCAAAATTTCTAGGCAAATTCAGTGAGTTCCCAATGGGACATGATTGTATGACTGTGCTTTTCAATATATAGCAACATTTTAAGGAACGGAATCTAAGTATCATGGTGAATTCAATAGGTTCCCAATAGGATTCGCATGTAATAAGCTAGTTTTTCAAGATAGAGCAATGTATTAACGAACTGAAACACTGCTTCTTTGTGAATTGAGTTAGTTCCCAGTAGCAGGCTCTTGTAATATGTGTACTTTTAAAGATTTATCAAAATTTGGTGATCCCAATCTGAGTAATTTGGTGAATTCAGTTAATTCCCAATAGGCCGCAGTAGTGATAAGTGGATTGTTCGGAAAATAGAAAATTTTTCACGAATGGAATCAAAATTTCTAAGCGAATTCAGTGAGTTCGCAATGGGACATGCTTGTATGAGTTTGCTTTTCTATATATAGCAACACTTTAACGAACGGAATCTAAGTATCATGGTGAATTCAATAGGTTCCCAATAGGATTCGTAAGTAATAAGCTTGTTATACAAGGTAGAGCAAAGTTTTAACGAACTGAAACACTGTTTCTCTGTGAATTCAGTTAGTTCCCAGTAGCAGGCTCTTGTAATAAGTGTACTTTTAAAGATTTATCAAATTTGGTGAGCTGAATGTCAGTAACTTTGTGAATTCACTTAGTTCCCAATAGGCCGCAGTCGTAATAAGTGGACTGTTCGGGATTATAGAAATATTGTCACGAATGGATTGAAACTTTCTAGGCGAATTCAGTGAGTTCCCAATTGGACATGCTTGTGTGAGTGTGTTTTTCAATATATAGCAACATTTTAAGGAACGGTATCTAAGTATCAATGTGAATTCAGTAGGTTCCCAATAGGTTTGGCATGTAATAAACTTGTTATTCAAGATAGAGCAATGTTTGAACGAACTGAAACACTATTTCTTTGTGAATTCACTTAGTTCCCAGTAGCAGGCTCTTGTAATTGTGTGCTTTTAAAGATTTATCAAAATTTGGTGAGCCGAATCTCAGTAACTTGGTGAATTCGTGTAGTTTGCAATAGGCCGCAGTAGTAATAGGTGGACTGCTGGGGATATAGAAAAATTTTCACGAATGGAATCAAAATTTCTAGGCGAATTCCGTGAGTTCCTAATGGGACTAGCTTGTATGAGTGTGCTTTTCAATATATAGCAACACTTTAAGGAACGGAATCTAAGTATCATGGTGAATTCAGTAGGTTCCCAATAGGATTCGCATGTAATAAGCTTGTTATTAAAGATACAACAACGTTTTAACCAACTGAAACACTGTTTCTGTGTGAATTCAGTTAGTTCCCAGTAGCAGGCTCTTGTAATTGTGTGCTTTTAAAGATTTATGAAAATTTGGTGAGCCGAATGTCAGTAAGTTGGTGTATTCATTTTGTTCCCAATAGGCCGCAGTAGTGATAAGTGGATTGTTCGGAATATAGAAAATTTTTCACGAATGGAATCAAATTTTCTAAGCGAATTCAGTGAGTTCCCAATGTGACATGCTTGTATCAGTATGCTTTTCAATATATAGCGACACTTTAACGAACGGAATCTAAGTATCATGGTGAATTCAGTAGGTTCCCAATAGGATTCGTAAGTAATAAGCTGGATATTCAAGATAGAGCAAAGTTTTAACGAACTGAAACACTGTTTCTCTGTGAATTCAGTTAGTTCCCAGTAGCAGGCTCTTGTAATATGTGTACTTTTAAAGATTTATCAAAATTTGGTGAGCCGAATCTCCATAACTTCGTTAATTCCGGTAGTTCCAAATAGGCCGAGGTAGTAATAAGTGGTCTGTTCGGGATATAGAAAAATTTTCAGGAATGGAATCAAAATTTCTAGTCTAATTCAGTGAGTTTCCAATGGGACATGCTTTTATGAGCGTGCTTTTCAATATATAGCAACATTTTTAGGAACGGAATCTAAGTATCATGGTGAATTCAATAGGTCCCAATTGATTCGCAAGTAATAAGCTTTTTATTCAAGATAGAGCAAAGTTTTAACGAACTGAAACACTGTTTCTTTGTGAATTCAGTTAGTTCCAAGTAGCAGGCTCTTGTAATATGTGTACTTTTAAAGATTTATCAAAATTTGGTGAGATGAATCTCAGTAACTTTGTGAATTGACTTAGTTCCCAATAGGCCGCAGTAGTAATAAGTGGACTGTTCGGGATATAGAAAAATTTTCACGATTAGAATCAAAATTTCTAGGCCAATTCAGTGAGTTCCCAATGGGACATGCTTGTATGAGTGTGCTTTTCAATATATAGCAACATTTTAAGGAACGGAATCTAAGTATCATGGTGAATTCAATAGGTCCCAATGGATTCGCATGTAATAAGCTTGTTATTCAAGATAGACCAACGTTTTAACGAACTGAATCACTGTTTCTTTGTGAATTCAGTTAGTTCCCAGTAGCAGGCTCTTGTAATATGTGTACTTTTAAAGATTTATCAAAATTTGGTGAGCCGAATGTCAGCAAATTTGTGAATTCACTTAGTTCCAAATAGGCCGTAGTCGTAATAAGTGGACTCTTCGGGATATTGAAATATTGTAAAGAATGGAATGATAATTTCTAGGCGAATTCAGTGGGTTCCCAATGGGACATGATTGTATGAGTGTGCTTTTCAATATATAACAACATTTTAAGGAACGGATTCTAAGTATCATGGCGAATTCAGTAGGTTCCCAATAAGATTTGCATGTAATAAGCTTGTTATTCAAGATAGAGCAATGTTTTAACGAATTGAAACACTGTTTCTTTGTGAATTCAGTTAGTTCCCAGTAGCACGCTCTTGTAATATGTGTACCTTTAAAGATTTATCAAAATTTGGTGAGCCGAATCTCAGTAACTGGGTTAATTCAGTTAGTTCCCTCTAGGCCTCAGTAGTAATAAGTGGACTGTTCGGGATATAGAAAAATTTTCAGGAATGGAATGAAAATTTCTAGGCAAATTCAGGGAGTTCCCAACGGGACGTGCTTGTATGAGTGTGCTTTTCATTATATAGCAACATTTGAAGGAACAGAATCTAAGTATCATGGTGAATTCAATAGGTTCTGAATAGTATTAGCAGGTAATAAGATTGTTTTTCAAGATAGAGCAACGTTCTAACGAACTGAAGCACTGATTTTTTTGTGAATTCAGTTAGTTCCCAGTAGCAGGCTCTTGTAATATGGGTACTTTTAAAGAGTTATCAAAATTTGGTGAGATGAATCTCAGTAACTTTGTGAATTCACTTAGTCCCCTATAGGCCGCAGTTGTAATAAGTGTACTGATCGGGATATAGAAATATTGTCACGAATGGAATGAAAATTTCTAGGCGAATTCAGTGAGTTCCCAATGGGACATGCTTGTATGAGTGTGCTTTTCAATATATAGCAATATTTTAAGGAACGGAATCTAAGTATCATGGTGAACTCAGCAGGTACCCAATAGGATTCGCATGTAATAAGCTTGTTATTCAAGATAGAGCAACGTTTTAACGAACTGAATCACTGTTTCTTTGTGAATTCAGTTAGTTCCCAGTAGCAGGCTCTTGTAATATGTGTACTTTTAAAGATTTATCAAAATTTGGTGAGCCGAATGTCAGTAACTTTGTGAATTCACTTAGTTCCAAATAGGCCGTAGTCGTAATAAGTGGACTGTTCGGGATATTGAAATATTGTCAAGAATGGAATGAAAATTTCTAGGCGAATTCAGTGGGTTCCCAATGGGACATGATTGTATGAGTGTGCTTTTCAATATATAAGAACATTTTACGAACGGATTCTAAGTATCATGGCGAATTCAGTAGGTTCCCAATAAGATTTGCATGTAATAAGCTTGTTATTCAAGATAGAGCAATTTTTTAACGAATTGAAACACTGTTTCTTTGTGAATTCAGTTAGTTCCCAGTAGCAGGTTCTTGTAATATGTGTACTTTTAAAGATTTATCAAAATTTGGTGAGCCGAATCTCAGTAACTGGGTGAATTCAGTTAGTTCCCTATAGGCCTCAGTAGTAATAAGTGGACTGTTCGGGATATAGAAAAATTTTCAGGAATGGAATGAAAATTTCTAGGCAAATTCAGGGAGTTCCCAACGGGACGTGCTTGTATGAATGTGCTTTTCATTATATAGCAACATTTGAAGGAACAGAATCTAAGTTCATGGTGAATTCAATAGGTTCTGAATAGTATTCGCATGTAATAAGATTGTTTTTCAAGATAGAGCAACGTTTTAACGTACTGAAGCACTGTTTTTTTGTGAATTCAGTTAGTTCCCAGTAGCAGGCTCTTGTAATATGTGTACTTTTAAAGAATTATCAAAATTTGGTGAGAAGAATCTCAGTAACTGGGTGAATTCAGTTAGTTCCCAATAGGCCTCAGTAGTAATAAGTGGACTTTTCGGGACATAGAAAAATTTTCAGGAATGGAATCAAAATTTCTAGGCGAATTCATGGATTTCCCAATGGGACATGCTTGTATGAGTGTGCTTTTCATTATATAGCAAAATTTTAAGGAACAGAATATAAGTATCATGGTGAATTCAATATGTTCCCAATAGGATTCGCAAGTAATAAGCTTGTTATTCAAGATAGAGCAACGTTTTAACGAACTGAAACACTGTTTCTTTGTGAATTCAGTGAGTTCCCAGTAGCAGGCTCTTGTAATATGTGTACTTTTAAAGATTTATCCAAATTTGGTTTGATGAATCTCAGTAACTTTGTGAATTCACTTAGTTCCCAATAGGCCGCAGTACTAATAAGTGGACTTTCGGGATAAAGAAAAATTTTCAGGAACGGAATCAAAATAACTAGGCGAATTCAGTGAGTTCCCAATGGGACATGCTTGTGTGTGTGTGCTTTTCAATATATAGTAACATTTTCAGGAACGGAATTTAAGTATCATGGTGAATTCAGTAGGTTCCCAATAGGATTCGCATGAAATAAGCTTGTTATTAAAGATACAACAACGTTTTAACCAACTGAAACACTGTTTCTTTGAGAATTAACTTAGTTCCCAGAGGCAGGCTCTTGTAATATGTGTACTTTTAAAGATTTATCAAAATTTGGTGAGCCGAATGTCAGTAACTTTGTGAATTCACTTAGTTCCCAATAGGCCGCAGTCGTAATAAGTGGACTGTTCGGGATATAGAAATATTGTCACTAATGGAATGAAAATTTCTAGGCGAATTCAGTGGGTTCCCAATGGGACATGCTTGTATGAGTGTTCTTTTCAATATATAGCAACATTTTAAGGAACGGATTCTAAGTATCATGGCGAATTCAGTAGGTTCCCAGTAGGATTCGCATGTATAGGCTTGTCATTCAAAATAGAGCAAAGTTTTAACGAACTGAAACACTGTTTTTTTGTGAATTCAGTTAGTTCCCAGTAGCAGACTCTTGTAATATTTATACTTTTAAAGATTTATCAAAATTTGTTGAGCCGAACCTCAGTAACTTGGTGATTTCAGTTTCTTCCCAATAGGGCTCAATAGTAATAAGTGGACTGGTCGGGATATAGAAAAATGTTCACGAATGCAATCAAAATTTCTAGGCGAATTCAGTGACTTCCCAATGGGACATGCTTGTAAGAGTGTGCTTATCAATATATAGCAACATTTTAAGGAACGGAATCTAAGTATCATGATGAATTCAATAGGTCCCAATAGGATTCGCGAGTAATAAGCTTGTTATTCAAGATAGAGCAACGTTTTAACGAACTGAAACACTGTTTCTTTGTGAATTCAGGTAGTTCCCAGTAGCAGTCTCTTGTAATATGTGTACTTTTAAAGATTTATCAAAATATGGTGATCGCAGTCTGAGTAACTTTGTGAATTCAGTTAATTCCCAGTAGGCCGCAGTAGTGATAAGTGGACTGTTCGGAATATAGAAAAATTTTCACGAATGGAATCAACATTTCTAGGCAAATTCAGTGAGTTCCCATGGGACATGCTTGTATGAGTGTGCTTTTCAATATATAGTAACAGTTTGACGAACGGAATCTAAGTATCATGGTGAATTCAGTAGTTCCCAACAGGATTCACAAGTAATAATCTTGTTATTCAAGATAGAGCAACGTTTTAACGTACTCAAACACTGTTTCTTTGTGAATTTAGTTAGTTCCCAGTAGCAGGCTCTTGTACTATGTGTACTTTTAAAGATTTAGCAAAATTTCCTGAGCCGAATCTCAGTAAGTTCGTGAATTCGGGTAGTTCCAAATAGGCCGCAGTACTAATAAGTGGACTGTTCGGGATATAGAAATATTGTCACTAATGGAATGAAAATTTCTAGGCGAATTCAGTGGGTTCCCAATGGGACATGCTTGTATGAGTGTTCTTTTCAATATATAGCAACATTTTAAGGAACGGATTCTAAGTATCATGGCGAATTCAGTAGGTTTCAATAGGATTCGCATGTATAGGCTTGTCCTTCAAGATAGAGCAAAGTTTTAACGAACTGAAACACTGTTTCTTTGTGAATTCAGTTAGTTCCCAGTAGCAGGCTCTTGTAATATGTATACTTTAAAGATTTATCAAAATTTGTTGAGCCGAATCTCAGTAACTTGGTGAATTCAGTTTCTTCCCAATAGGGCTCAGTAGTAATAAGTGGAATCTTCGGGATATAGAAAAATTTTCACGAATCGAATCAAAATTTCTAGGCGAAATCAGTGAGTTCCCAATGGGATATGCTTGTATGAGTGTGCTTTTCAATATGTAGCAACATTTTAAGGAACGGAATCTAAGTATCATGGTGAATTCAATAGGTCCCAATAGGGTTCGCAAGTAATAAGCTTGTTATTCAAGATACAGCAACGTTTTAACGAACTGAAACACAATTTCTTTGTGAATTCAGTTAGTTCCTAGTAGCAGGCTCTTGTAATATGTGTACTTTTAAAGATTTATCAAAATTTGGTGATCCCAGTCTGAGTAACTTTGTGAATTCAGTTAATTCCCAATAGGCCGCAGTAGTGATAAGTGGACTTTTCGGAATATAGTAAATTTTTCACGAATGGAATCAAAATTTCTAAGCGAATTCAATGAGTTCCCAATGGGACATGCTTGTATGAGTGTGCTTTTCAATATATAGCAGCACTTTAAGGAACGGAATGTAAGTATCATGTTGAATTCAAAAGGTTCCCAATAGGATTCGTAAGTAATAAGCTTGTTATTCAAGATAGAGCAATGTTTTAACAAACTGAAACACTGTGTCTCTGTGAATTCAGTTAGTTCCCAGTAGCAAGCTCTTGTAATATGTGTACTTTTAAAGATTTATCAAAATTAGTGAGCCGAATCTCAGTAACTTCGTTAATTCGAGTAGTTCCAAATAGGCCGAGGTAGTAATAAGAAGACTGTTCGGGATATAAAAAAATTTTCACGAGTAGAATCAAAATTTCTAGGCGAATTCAGTGAGTTCCCAATGGGACATGCTTGCATGAGTGTGCTTTTCAATATATAGCAACATTTTAAAGAACCGAATCTAAGTTTCATGGTGAATTCATAAGGTTCCCAATAGGATTCGCATGTAATAAGCTTGTTATTCAAGATACAGCAACGTTTTAACGAACTGAAACACTGTTTCTTTGTGATATCAGTTAGTTCCCAGTAGCAGGCTTTTGTAATATGTGTACTTTTAAAGATTTATCAAAATTTGGTGAGATGAATCTCAGGAAGTTGGTGAATTCACTTAGTTCCCAATAGGCCGCAGTAGTTATAAGTGGACTGTTCGGGATATAGAAAAATTTTCACGAATGGAATCAAAATTTCTAGGCGAATTCCGTGAGTTCCTAATGGGAAATGTTTTATGAGTGTGCTTCTCAATATATAGGAACATTTTAAGGAACGGATTCTAAGTATCATGGCGAATTCAGTAGGTTCCCAGTAGGATTCGCATGTATAGGCTTGTCATTCAACATATAGCAACGTTTTAACGAACTGAAACACTGTTTCTCTGTGAATTCAGTTAGTTCCCAGTAGCAGGCTCTTGTAATATGTGTACTTTTAAAGATTTATCAAAATTAAGTGAGCCGAATCTCAGTAACTGGGTGTATTCAGTTTGTTCCCAATAGGCCTCAGTAGTAATAAGTGGACTGTTCGGGATATAGAAAAATTTTCACGAATGGAATCAAAATTTCTAGGAAAATTCAGTGAGTTCCCAATGGGACATGATTGTATGAGTGTGCTTTTCAATATATAGCAACATTTTAACGAACGGAGACTAAGTAATATGGTGAATTCAATAGGTCCCAATGGATTCGCAAGTAATAAGCTTGTTATTCAAGATAGAGCAAAGATTTAACGAACTGAAACACTGTTTCTTTGTGAATTCAGTTAGTTCCAAGTAGCAGGCTCTTGTAATATGTGTACTTTTAAAGATTTATCAAAATTTGGTGAGCCAAATCTCCGTAACTTCGTTAATTCGGGTAGTTCTAAATAGGCTGAGGTAGTAATACGTGGACTGTTCGGGATATAGAAAAATTTTCACGATTGGAATGAAAATTTCTAGGCTAATTCAGTGAGTACCCAATGGGACATGCTTTTATGAGTGTGCTTTTCAATATATAGCAACATTTTAACGAACGGAGACTAAGTAATATGGTTAATTCAATAGGTCCCAATGGATTCGCAAGTAATAAGCTTGTTATTCAAGATAGAGCAAAGTTTTAACGAACTGAAACACTGTTTCTTTGTGAATTCAGTTAGTTCCAAGTAGCAGGCTCTTGTAATATGTGTACTTTTAAAGATTTATCAAAATTTGGTGAGATGAATCTCAGTAACTTTGTGAATTCACTTAGTGCCCAATAGGCCGCAGTAGTAATAAGTGGACTGTTCGGGATATAGAAAAATTTTCAGGAATGGAATCAAAATTTCTAGGCAAATTCAGTGAGTTCCCAATGGGACATGTTTGTATGAGTGTGCTTTTCAATATATAGCAACATTTACAGGAACGAAATCTAAGTATCATGGTGAATTCAGTAGGTTCCCAATAGATTTCGCAAGTAATAAGCTTGTTATTAAAGATAGAGCAACGTTTTAACTAACCGAAACAATGTTTCTTGGTGAATTCAATTAGTTCCCAGTAGCAGGCTCTTGTAATAAGTGTACTTTTAAAGATTTATCAAAATTTGGTGAGCTGAATGTCAGTAACTTTGTGAATTCACTTAGTTCCCAATAGGCCGCAGTCGTAATAAGTGGACTGTTCGGGATTATAGAAATATTGTCACGAATGGATTGAAAATTTCTAGGGGAATTCAGTGAGTTCCCAATTGGACATGCTTGTATGAGTGTGTTTTTCAATATATAGCAACATTTTAAGGAACGGTATCTAAGTATCATTGTGAATTCAGTAGGTTCCCAATAGGTTTGGCATGTAATAAACTTGTTATTCAAGATAGAGCAATGTTTGAACGAACTGAAACACTGTTTCTTTGTGAATTCACTTAGTTCCCAGTAGCAGGCTCTTGTAATTGTGTGCCTTTAAAGATTTATCAAAATTTGGTGAGCCGAATCTCAGTAACTTGGTGAATTCACTTAGTTCCCAAAAGGCCGCAGTAGTAATAAGTGTACTTTTCGATATATAGAAAAATTTTCATGAATGGAATCAAAATTTCTAGGCCAATTCAGTGAGTTCCCAATGGGACATGCTTGTATGAGTGTGTTTTTCAATATATAGCAACATTTTAAGGAGCGGTATCTAAGTATCATGGTGAATTCAGTAGGTTCCTAATAGGATTGGCATGTAATAAGCTTGTTATTCAAGATAGAGCAACGTTTGAACGAAATGAAACACTGTTTCTTTGTGAATTCAGTTAGTTCCCAGTAGAAGGCTCTTGTAATTGTGTGCTTTTAAAGATTTATCAAAATTTGGTGAGCCGAATCTCAGTAACTTGGTGATTCGGTTAGTTCGCATCTGCCACAGTAGTAATAAGTGGACTGTTCGGGATATATAAAAATTTTCACGAATGGAATCAAAATTTCTAAGCGAATTCCGTGAGTTCCTAACGGGACATGCTTGTATGAGTGTGCTTTTCAATATATAGCAACACTTTAAGGAACGGATTCTAAGTATCATGTGAATTCAGTAGGTTCCCAATAGGATTCGCATGTAATAAGCTTGTTATTCAAGATTGAGCAACGTTTTAACGAACTGAAACACTGTTTCTGTGTGAATTCAGTTAGTTCCCAGTAGCAGGCTCTTGTAATTGTGTCCTTTTAAAGATTTATCAAAATTTGGTGAGCCGAATCTCAGTAACTTAGTGAATTCGGTTAGTTCCCTATAGGCCTCAGTAGTATTAAGTGGACTGTTCGGGATATAGAAAAATTTTCACGAATAGAATCAAATATTCTAGGCGAATTCATTGAGATCCCAACGGGACATGCTTGCATGAGTGTGCTTCTCATTTTATAGCAACATTTTAAGGAACGGAATCTAAGTTTCATAGTGAATTCAGTAGGTTCCCAATAGGATTCGCATGTAATAAGCTTGTTATTCAAGATAGAGCAACGTTTTAACGAATAGAAACACTGTTTCTTTGTGAATTCAGATAGTTCCCAGTAGCAGGGTCTTGTAATATGTGTACTTTTAAAGATTTATCAAAATTTAGTGAGCCGAATCTCAGTAACTGGGTGTATTCAGTTTGTTCCCAATAGGCCTCAGTAGTAATAAGTGGACTGTTCGGGATAAAGAAAAATTTTCGGGAATGGAATCAAAATTTCTAGGCGAATTCAGTGAGTTCGCAATTGTACATGCTTGTATGAGTGTGCTTTCAATATATAGCAACATTTTAAGGAACGGAATCTAAGTATCATGGTGAATTCAATAGGTTCCCAATAGGATTCCCATGTAATAAGCTTGTTCTTCAAGATAGAGCAACGTTTTAACTAACTGAAACACTGTTTCTTTGTGAATTCAGTGAGTTCCCAGTAGCAGGCTCTTGTAATATGTGTACTTTTAAAGATTTATCAAAATTTGGTGAGATGAATCTCAGTAACTTTTTGAAATAACTTAGTTCCCAATAGGCCGCAGTAGTAATAAGTGGACTGTTCGGGATAAAGAAAAATTTTCAGGAACGGAATCAAAATAACTAGGCGAATTCAGCGAGTTCCCAATGGGACATGCTTGTATGAGTGTGCTTTTCTATATATAGCAACACTTTAAGGAACAGAATCTAAGTATCATGGTGAATTCAATAGGTCCAATGGATTCGCAAGTAATAAGCTTCTTATTCAAGATAGAGCAACGTTTTAACTAACTGAAACACTGTTTCTTTGTGAATTCAGTTAGTTCCAATTAGGAGGCTCTTGTAATATGTGTACTTTTAAAGATTTATCAAAATTTGGTGAGATGAATCTCAGTACCTTTGTGAATTCACTTAGTTCCCAATAGGCCGCAGTAGTAATAAGTGGACTGTTCGGGATATAATAAAATTTTCACAATTGGAATCAAAATTTCTTGGTGAATTCAGGGAGATACCAATGGGAGATGCTTGTATCAGTGTGCTTTTCAATATATAGCAACATTTTAAGGAACGGAATCTAAGTATCATGGTGAATTCAATAGGTCATAATTGGATTCGCGAGTAATAAACTAGATATTCAAGATAGAGCAACGTTTTAACGAACTGAAACACTGTTTCTTTGTGAATTCAGTTAGTTCCCAGTAGCCTGATCTTGTAATAAATATACTTTTAAAGATTTATCAAAATTTGGTGAGCCAAAACTGAGTAACTTGGTGAATTCAGTTAATTCCCAATAATCCGCAGTAGTAATAAGTGGACTGTTCGGAATATAGAAAAATTTTCACGAATGGAATCAAAATTTCTAAGCGAATTCAGTGAGTTCCCAATGGGATATGCTTGTATGAGTGTGCTTTTCAAAATATAGCAACACTTTACGGAATGGAATCTAAGTGTCATGGTGAACTCAATAGGTTCCCAATAGGATTCGTAAGTATTAAGCTTGTTATTCAAGATAGAGCAAAGTTTTAACTAACTGAAACACTGTTTCTCTGTGAATTCAGTTAGTTCCAAAAGCAGGCTCTTGTGATATGTGTACTTTTAAAGATTTATCAAAATTTGGTGAGCCGAATCTCAGTAACTACGTTAATTCGGGTAGTTCCAAACAGGCCGCAGTAGTAATAAGTGGACTATTCGGGATATAGAAAATTTTTCACGAATGGAATCAAAATTTCTAGGCTAATACAGTGAGTTCCCAATGGGACATGCTTTTATGAGTGTGCTTTTCAATATATAGCAACATTTTAAGGAACGGAATCTAAGTATCATGGTGAATTCAATAGGTTCCCAATAGGATTCACATGTAATAAGCTTGTTTTTCAAGATAGAGCAACGTATTAACGAACTGAAACACTGTTTCTTTGTGAATTCAGATAGTTCCAAGTAGCAGGCTCTTCTAATATGTGCACTTTTAAAGATTTATCAAAATTTGGTGAGATGAATCTCAGGAACTTGGTGAATTCACTTAGTTCCCAATAGGCCGCAGTAGTAATATGTGGACTGGTCGGGATATAAAAAAATTTTCACGAATGGAATGAAAATTTCTATGCGAATTCAGTGAGTTCCCAATGGGACATGCTTGTATGAGTGTGCTTTTCAATATATAGCAACATTTTAAGGAACGGAATCTAAGTATCATGGTGAATTCAATAGGTCCCAATAGGATTCGCGATTAATAAGCTTGTAATTCAAGATAGAGCAACGTTTTAACGAACTGAAACACTGTTTCTTTGTGAATTCAGTTAGTTCCCAGTAGCCTGATCTTGTAATAAATGTATTTTTAAAGATTTATCAAAATTTGGTGATCCATTCTGAGTAATTGGTGAATTCAGCTAATTCCCAGTAGGCCGCAGTAGTAATAAGTGGACTGTTCGGGATATTGAAAATTTTTCAGGAATGGAATCAAAATTTCTAGGCTAATACAGTGAGTTCCCAATGGGACATGCTTTTATGAGTGTGCTTTTCAATATATAGCAACATTTTAAGGAACGGAATCTAAGTATCATGGTGAATTCAATAGGTCCCAATGGATTCGCAAGTAATAAGTTTGTTATTCAAGATAGAGCAACGTTTTAACTAACTGAAACACTGTTTCTTTGTGATTTCAGTTAGTTCCTAGTAGCAGGCTCTTGTAATATGTGTACTCTAAAGATTTATCAAAATTTGGTGAGCCGAATCAGGAACATGTTGAATTCACTTAGTTCCCACAAACCGCAGTAGTAATAAGTGGACTGTTCAGAATATAGAAAAATTTTCACGCATAAATCAAAATTTCTAAGCGAATTCAGTGAGTTCCCAATGGGACATGCTTGTATGAGTGTACTTTTCGATATATAGCAACATTTTAAGGAACGGAATCTAAGTATCATGCTGAATTCAATAGGTTCCCAATAGGATTCACAAGTAATAAGCTTGTTATTCAAGATAGAGCAACGTTTTAACGAACTGAAACACTGTTTCTTTCTGAATTCAGTTAGTTCCCAGTAGCAGGGTCTTGTAATTGTGTGCTTTTAAAGATTTATCAAAATTTGTTGAGCCGAATCTCAGTAAGTTGGTGAAGTCGGTTAATTCCCAATAGGCCGCAGTAGTAATAAGAGAACTGTTCGGGATATAGAAAAATTTTCACGAACAGAATCAAAATTTCTAAGCGAATTCAGTGAGTTCCGAATGGGACATGCTTGTATGAGTGTGCTTTTCAATATATAGCAACACTTTACGGAATGGAATCTAAGTATCATGGTGAATTCAATAGGTTCCCAATAGGATTCACATGTAATAAGCTTGTTTTTCAAGATAGAGCAACGTATTAACGAACTGAAAAAATGTTTCTTTGTGAATTCAGATAGTTCCAAGTAGCAGGCTCTTCTAATATGTGCACTTTTAAAGATTTATCAAAATTTGGTGAGATGAATCTCAGGAACTTGGTGAATTCACTTAGTTCCCAATAGGCCGCAGTAGTAATATGTGGACTGGTCGGGATATAAAAAAATTATCACGAATGGAATGAAAATTTCTATGCGAATTCAGTGAGTTCCCAATGGGACATGCTTGTATGAGTGTGCCTTTCAATATATAGCAAGATTTTAAGGAACGGAATCTAAGTATCATGGTGAATTCAATAGGTCCCAATAGGATTCGCGAGTAATAAGCTTGTTATTCAAGATAGAGCAACGTTTTAACAACTGAAACACTGTTTCTTTGTGAATTAAGTTAGTTCCCAGTAGCAATCTCTTGTAATATGTGTACTATTAAAGATTTATCAAAATTTGGTGATCCAAATCTGAGTAATTGGTGAATTCAGCTAATTCCCAGTAGGCCGCAGTAGTAATAAGTGGACTGTTCGGGATATTGAAAATTTTTCAGGAATGGAATCAAAATTTCTAGGCAAATTCAGTGAGTTCCCAATGGGACATGCCTGTATGAGTGTGCTTTTCAATATATAGCAACATTTTAAGGAACGGAATCTAAGTATCATGGTGAATTCAATAGGTCCCAATGGATTCGCAAGTAATAAGTTTGTTATTCAAGATAGAGCAACGTTTTAACTAACTGAAACCCTGTTTCTTTGTGATTTCAGTTAGTTCCTAGTAGCAGGCTCTTGTAATATGTGTACTCTAAAGATTTATCAAAATTTGGTGAGCCGAATCAGGAACTTGTTGAATTCACTTAGTTCCCACAAGCCGCAGTAGTAATAAGTGGACTGTTCAGAATATAGAAAAATTTTCACGCATAAATCAAAATTTCTAAGCGAATTCAGTGAGTTCCCAATGGGACATGCTTGTATGAGTGTACTTTTCGATATATAGCAACATTTTAAGGAACGGAATCTAAGTATCATGCTGAATTCAATAGGTTCCCAATAGGATTCACAAGTAATAAGCTTGTTATTCAAGATAGAGCAACGTTTTAACGAACTGAAACACTGTTTCTGAATTCAGTTAGTTCCCAGTAGCAGGGTCTTGTAATTGTGTGCTTTTAAAGATTTATCAAAATTTGTTGAGCCGAATCTCAGTAAGTTGGTGAAGTCGGTTAATTCCCAATAGGCCGCAGTAGTAATAAGAGAACTGTTCGGGATATAGAAAAATTTTCACGAACAGAATCAAAATTTCTAAGCGAATTCAGAGAGTTCCCAATGGGACATGCTTGTATGAGTGTGCTTTTCAATATATAGCAACACTTTACGGAATGGAATCTAAGTATCATGGTGAATTCAATAGGTTCCCAATAGGATTCGTAAGTAATAAGCATGTTATTCAAGATAGAGCAACGTTTTAACGAACTGAAACACTGTTTCTCTGTGAATTTAGTTAGTTCCCAGTAGCAGGCTCTTGTAATATGTGTACTTTTAAAGATTTATCAAAATTTGGTGAGCCGAATCTCAGTAACTGCGTTAATTCGGGTAGTTCCCAACAGGCCGCAGTAGCAATAAGTGGACTGTTCGGGATATAGAAAATTTTTCACGAATGGAATCAAAATTTCTAGGCTAATTCAGTGAGTTCCCAATGGGACATGCTTTTATGAGCGTGCTTTTCAATATATAGCAGGATTTTAAGGAACGGAATCTAAGTATCATGTTGAATTCAATAGGTCCCAATAGGATTCGCAAGTAATAAGCTTGTTATTCAAGATAGAGCAAAGTTTTAACGAACTGAAACACTGTTTCTTTTTGAATTCAGTTAGTTCCAAGTAGCAGGCTCTTGTAATATGTGTACTTTTAAAGATTTATCAAAATTTGGTGAGATGAATCTCAGTAACTTTGTGAATTCACTTAGTTCCAAATAGGCCGCTGTAGTAATAAGTGGACTGTTCGGGATATAGAAATATTTTCACGATTGGAATCAAAATTTCTAGGCGATTTCAGTGATTTACCCTTGGGACATGCTTGTATGAGTGTGCTTTTCAATATATAGCAACATTTAAAGGAACGGAATCTAAGTATCATGGTGAATTCATTAGGTTCCCAATAGGATTTGCAAGTAATAAGCTTGTTATTCAAGATAGACCAACGTTTTAACTAACTGAAACACTGTTTCTTTGTGAATTCAGTCTGTTTCCAGTAGCAGGCTCTTGTAATATGTGTACTTTTAAAGATTTATCAAAATTTGGTGAGCCCAATCTTACTAACGTGGTGAATTCAGTTAATTCCCAAAGGCCGCAGTAGTAATAAGTGGACTCTCGGGATATAGAAAAATTTTCACGAATGGAATCAAAATTTCTAGGCGAATTCAGTGAATTCCCAATGGGACATGCTTGTATGAGTGTGATTTTCATTATATAGCAACATTTAAGGAACGGAATGTAAGTATCATGTTCAATTCAGTAGTTTCCCAATAGGTTTCGCAAGTAATAAGCTTGATATTCAAGATAGAGCAATTTTTTAACGAACTGAAACACTGTTTCTTTTTTAATTCAGTTAGTTCCCAGTAGCAGGCTCTTGTAATTGTAAACTTTTAAAGATTTATTAAAATTTGGTGAGCCGAATCTCAGTAAATTGCTGAATTTGGTTAGAACCCAATAGGCCGCAGTAGTATTAAGTGGACTGTTCGGGATATAGAAAAATTTTCATGAATGGAATCAAAATTTCTAGGGGAATTCAGTGAGTTCCAAATGGGACATGTTTGTATGAGTGTGCTATTCAATATATAGCAACATTTTAAGGGAAGGAATCTAAGTATCATTGTGAATTCAGTAGGTTCCCTATAGGATTCGCATGTAATAAGCATGTTATTCAAGATAGAGCAACGTTTTGACGAACTGAAACACTGTTTCATTGGGAATTCAGTTAGTTCCCAGTAGCAGGCTCTTGTAATATGTGTACTTTTAAAGATTTATCAAAATTTGGTGAGCTGAACCTCAGTAAATTTGTGAATTCAGTTAGTTCCCAATATGCCGCAGTAATAATAAGTGGACTGTTCAGAAATTAGAAAAATTTTCAGGAATGGAATCATAATTTCTAGGCAAATTCAGTGAGTTCCCAATGGGACATGCCTGTATGAGTGTGCTTTTCAATATAGAGCAACATATTATAGAACGGAACCTAAGTATCATTGTGAAATCAGTAGGTTCCCAATAGGTTTCGCATGTAATAAGCTTGTTATTCAAGAAAGAGCAAAGTTTTAACGAACTGAAACACTGTTTCTTTGTGAATTCTGTTAGTTCACAGTAGCAGGCTCTTGTTATATGTATACTTTTAAAGATTTATCAAAATTTGTTGAGCCGAAACTCAGATACTTGGTGAATTCAGTTTCTTCCCAATAGGACTCAGTAGTAATAAGTGGACTGTTCCGGATGTCGAAAAATTTTTAACGAATGGAATGAAAATTTCTATGCGAATTCAGTGAGTTCCCAATGGGACATGCTTGTATGAGTGTGCTTTTCAATATATAGCAACATTTTAAGGAACGGAATCTAAGTATCAGGGTGAATTCAATAGGTTCCCTATAGGATTCGCAAGTAACAAGCTTGTTATTCAAGATAGAGCAACGTTTTAACGAACTGAAACACTGTTTCTTTGTGAATTCAGTTAGTTCCCAGTAGCAGGCTCTTGTAATATGTGTACTTTTAAAGGTTTATCAAAATTTGGTGAGCCGAATCTCAGTAACTTTTTGAAGTCACTTAGTTCCCAATAGGCCTCAGTAGTAATAAGTGGACTGTTCGGGATATAGAAAAATTTTCACGATTGAAATCAAAATTTCTAGGCGACTTTAGTGAGTTCCCAAAGGGACATGCTTGTATAAGTGTGCTTTTCAATATATAGCAACATTTTAAGGAACGGAATCTAAGTATCATGGTGAATTCAGTAGATCTCCAATAGGATTCGCATGTAATAAGCTTGTTATTCAATATAGCGCAACGTTTTTACAAACTGAAACACTGTTTCTTTGTGAATTCAGTTAGTTCCCGGTAGAAGGCTCTTGTAATATGTGTACTTTTAAAGATTTATCACAATTTGGTGAGCCGAATCTCAGTAACTTCGTGATTTCGGGTAGTTCCAAAAAGGCCGCAGTAGTAATAAGTGGACTGTTTGGGATATAGAAAAATTTTCATGAATGGAATCAAAATTTCTAGGCGAATTCCGTGAGTTCCTAATGGGACTCGCTTCTATGAGTGTGCTTTTCAATATATAGCAACAGTTTAACGAACGGAATCTAGTATCATGGTTAATTCCGTAGGTTCCCAATAGGATTCGCATGTAATAAGCATTTTATTCAAGATAGAGCAACGTTTTAACGAACTCAAACACTGTTTCTTTTTGAATTTAGTTAGTTCCCACTAGCAGGCTCTTGTAATATGTATACTTTTAAAGATTTATCAAAATTTGTTGAGCCGAATCTCAGATACTTGGTGAATTCAGTTTTTTCCCAATAGGGCTCAGTAGTAATAAGTGGACTGTTCGGGATATATAAAGATTTTCAGGAATGGAATCAAAATTTCTAGGCGAATTGAGTGAGTTCCCAATGGCATATGCTTGTATGAGTGTGCTTTTCAATATATAGCAACATTTTACGGAACGGAATCTAAGTATCATGATGAATTCAGTAGGTTCCCAATAGGATTCGCATGTAATAAGCTTGTTATTCAAATTAGAGCAACGTTTTTACGAACTGAAATACTGTTTCTTTGTGAATTCAGTAAGGCCCAGTAGCAGGCTCTTGTAATTGTGTGCTTTTAAAGATTCATCAAAATTTGGTGAGCCGAATCTCAGTAAGTTGGTGAATTCGGTTAGTTCCCAATAGGCCGCAGTAGTAATAAGTGGACTGTTCGGGATATAGAAATATTTTCAGGAATGGAATCAAAATTTGTAGGCGAATTCAGTGAGTTCCCAATGGGACATGCAGGTATGAGTGTGCTTTTCAATATATAGCAATATTTTAAGGAACGGAACCTAAGTATCATGGTGAATTCAATAGGTTCCCAATAGGATTCGCATGTAATAAGCATGTTATTCAAGATAGAGCAACGTTTTTACGAACTGAAACACTGTTTCTTTGTGAATTCATTTAGTTCCAAGTAGCAGGCTCTTGTAATATGTGTACTTTTAAAGATTTCTCAAAATTTGGTGAGCCGAATGTCAGGAACTTGGTGAATTCACTTAGTTACCAATAGGCCGCAGTAGTAATAAGTGGACTGTTGGGGATATAGAAAAATTTTCACGAATGGAATCAAAATTTCTAGGCGAATTCAGTGAGTTCCCAATGGGACATGCTTGTATGACTGTGATTTTCAATATATAGCAACATTTTAAGGAACGGAATCTAAGTATCATGTTGAATTCAGTAGGTTCCCAATAGGATTCACATGTAATAAGCTTGTTATTCAAGATAGAGCAACGTTTTAACGAACTGAAATACTGTTTCTTTGTGAATTCAGTTAGTTCCCAGTAGCAGGCTCTTGTGATTGTGTGCTTTTAAAGATTTATCAAAATTTGTTGAGCCGAATCTCAGTAACTTCGTGAATTCGGGTAGTTCCAAATAGGCCGCAGTTGTAATAAGTGGACTGTTCGGGATATCAAAAATTTTCACGAATGGAATCAAAATTTCTAGGCGAATTCCGTGAGTTCCCAATGGGACATGCTTGTATGAGTTTGCTTTTCAATATATAGCAACATTTTAAGGAACGGAATCTAAGTATCATGGTGAATTCAGTAGGTTCCCAATAGGATTCGCGAGTAATAAGCTTGTTCTTCAAGATAGAGCAACGTTTTAACGAACTGAAACACTGTTTCTTTGTGAATTCAGTTAGTTCCCAGTAGCAGGCTCCTGTAATATGTGTACTTTAAAATTTTTGAAAATTTGGTGAGTCGAATCTCAGTAACTTTTTGAAGTCACTTAGTTCCCAATAGGCCTCAGTAGTAATAAGTGGACTGTTCGGGATATAGAAAAATTTTCACGAATGGAATGAAAATTTCTAGGCGAATTCAGTGAGTTCCCAATGGGACATGCTTGTATGAGTGTGCTTTTCAAAATATAGCAACATTTTAAGGAACGGAATCTAAGTATCATGGTGAATTCAGTAGATCTACAATAGGATTCGCATGTAATAAGCTTTTTATTCAATATAGAGCAACGTTTTTAAGAACTGAAACACTGTTTCTTTGTAAATTCAGTTAGTTCCCAGTAGCAGGCTCTTGTAATATGTATACTTTTAAAGATTTATCAAAATTTGTTGAGCCGAATCTCATATACTTCGTGAATTCAGTTTCTTCCAGTAAGGCTCAGTAGTAATAAGTGGACTGTTCGGGATATAGAAAAATTTTCAGGAATGGAATCAAAATTTCTAGGCGAATTCAGTGAGTTCCCAATGGGACATGCTTGTATGAGTGTGCTATTCAATATATAGCAACATTTTAAGGAACGGAATCTAAGTATCATTTTGAATTCAATAAGTCCCAATAGGATTCGTGAGTAATAAGCTCGTTATTCAAGATAGAGCAACATTTTAACCAACTGAAACACTGTTTCTTTCTGAATTCAGTTAGTTCCCAGAAGCAGGCTCTTGTAATATGTGTACTTTTAAAGATTTATCAAAATTTGGTAAGATGAATCTCAGGTACTTGGTGAATTCACTTAGTTCCCAATAGGCCGCAGTAGTTATAAGTGGACTGTTCGGGATATAGAAAAATTTTCACGACTGGAATCAAAATTTCTAGGCGAATTCCGTGAGTTCCCAATGGGACATGCTTGTATGAGTGTGCTTTTAAATATATAGCAACATTTTAAGGAACGGATTCTAAGTATGATTGTGAATTCAGTAGGTTCCCCATAGGATTCGCATGTAATAAGCTTGTTATGCAAGATAGAGCAAAGTTTTAACGAACTGAAACACTGTTTCTTTTGAATTCAGTTATTTCCCAGTAGCAGGCTCTTGTAATTGTGTGCTTTTAAAGATTTATCAAAAATTGGTGTGCCGAATGTCAGTAAGTTTGTGAATTCTGTTAGTTCCCAATAGTCCTCAGTAGTATTAAGTGGACTGTTCGGGATATAGAAAAATTTTCACGAATTGAATCAAAATTCCCAGGCGAATTCAGTGAGTTCCCAATGGGACATGCTGGTATGAGTGTGCTTGTGTGCTTTTCAATATAGAGCATCATTTAAAGGAACGGAATCTAAGTATCATCGTGAATTCATTAGTTTCCCAATAGGATTCGCATGTAATAAGCTTGTTATTCAAGATAGAGCAACGCTTTAACGAACTGAAACACTGTTTCTTTGTGAATTCAGTTAGTTCCCAGTAGCAGGCTCTTGTAATATGTGTACTTTTAAAGATTTATCAAAATTTGGTGAGCCGAATCTCAGTAACTGGGTGGATTCAGTTAGTTCCCAAAAGGCCTCAGTAGTAATAAGTGGACTCTTCGGGATATAGAAAAATTTTCAGGATTGGAATCAATATTTTTAGGCGAATTCAGGTATTTCCCAAAGGGACATGCTTGTATGAGTGTGCTTTTCAATATATAGCAACAGTTTAGGGGACGGAATCTAAGTATCATGGTGAATTCAGTAGGTTCCCTATAGGATTCGCATGTGATAAACTTGTTCTTCAAGAGAGAGCAACGTTTTAACGAACTGAAACACTGTTTCTTTGTGAATTCAGTTAGTACCCAGTAGCAGGCTCTTGTAATATTTATACTTTTAAAGATTTATCAAAATTTGTTGAGCTGAATCTCAGTAACTTGGTGAATTCAGTTTATTCCAAATAGGGCTCAGTAGTAATAAGTGGACTGTTCGGGATATATAAAGATTTTCAGGAATGGAATCAAAATTTCTAGGCGAATTGAGTGAGTTCCCAATGGGATATGCTTGTATGAGTGTGCTTTTCAATATATAGCAACATTTTAAGGAACGGAATCTAAATATCATGGTGAATTCAGTAGGTTCCCCATAGGATTCGCATGTAATAAGCTTGTTATTCAAGATAGGGCAACGTTTTAACGAACTGAAACAATGTTTCTTTGTGAATTCAGTTAGTTTCCAGTAGCAGGCTCTTGTAATTGTGTGCTTTTAAAGATTTATCAAAAATTGGTGAGCCGAATGTCAGTAAGTTGGTGAATTCGGTTAGTTCCCAGTAGTCCTCAGTAGTATTAAGTGGACTGTTCGGGATATAGAAAAATTTCACGAATGGAATCAAAATCTAGGCGAATTCAGTGAGTTGCTTATGGGACATGCTTGTATGAGTGTGCATTTCAATATATAGCAACAGTTTAGGGGACGGAATCTAAGTATCATGGTGAATTCAGTAGGTTCTCTATAGGATTCGCATGTAATTAGCTTGTTTTTCAAGATAGAGCAACGTTTTAACGAACTGAAAAACTGTTTCTTTGTGAGTTCAGTTAGTACCCAGTAGCAGTCTCTTGTAATATTTATACTTTTAAAGATTTATCAAAATTTGTTGAGCCTAATCTCAGTAACTTGTTGAATTCAGTTTCTTCCCAATAGGCTTCAGAAGTAATATGTGGACTGTTCGGGATATATAAACATTTTCACGAATGGAATCAAAATTTCTAGGTGAATTGAGTGAGTTCCCAATGGGATATGCTTGTATGAGTGTGCTTTTCAATATATAGCAACATTTTAAGGAACGGAATCTAGTATCATGTTGAATTCAATAGGTCCCTATAGGATTCGCGAGTAATAAGCTTGTTATGCAAGATAGAGCAAAGGTTTAACGAACTGAAACACTTTTTGTTTGTGAATTCAGTTAGTTCCCAGTAGCAGGCTCTTGTAATATGTGTACTTTTAAAGATTTATCAAAATTTGGTGAGATGAATCTCAGGAACTTGGTGAATTCACTTAGTTCCCAATAGGCCGCAGTAGTAATAAGTGGACTGTTCGGGATATAGAAAAATTTCCACGAATGGAATCAAAATTTCTAGGCGAACTCCGTGAGTTCCTAATGGGACATGCTTGTATGAGTGTGCTTTTAAATATATAGCAACATTTTAAGGAACGGAATCTAAGTATCATGGTATATTCAATAGGTTCCCAATAGGATTCGCATGTAATAAGCTTGTTTTTCAAGATTGAGCAATGTATTAACGAACTGAAATACTGTTTCTTTGTGAATTCAGTCAGTTCCCAGTAGCACGCTCTTGTAATATGTGTACTTTTAAAGATTTATCAAAATTTGGTGAACCGAATCTCAGGAACATGGTGAATTCACTTAGTTCCCACTATGCCGCAGTAGTAAAAAGTGGACTGTTCTTGATATAGACATATTGTCACGAATGGAATGAAAATTTCTAGGCGAATTCAGTGGGTTCCCAATGGGACATGCTTGTATGAGTGTGCTTTTCAATATATAGCAACATTTTAAGGAACGGTTTCAGAGTATCATGGCGAATTCAGTAGGTTCCCAATAGGATTCGCATGTATAGGCATGTCATTCAAGATAGAGCAAAGTTTTAACGAACTGAAACACTGTTTTTTTGTAAATTCAGTTAGTTCCCAGTAGCAGGCTCTTGTAATATGTATACTTTTAAAGATTTATCAAAATTTGTTGAGCCGAATCTCAGTAACTTGGTGAATGCACTTAGTTCCCAATAGGCCGCAGTAGTAATAAGTGGACTTTTCGTGATATAGAAAAATTTTCATGAATGGAGTCAAAATTTCTAGGCGAATTCAGTGAGTTCCCAATGGGACATGCTTGTATGAGTGTATTTTTCAATATATAGCAACATTTTAAGGAACAGTATCTAAGTATCATGGTGAATTCAGTAGGTTCCCAATAGGATTGGCATGTAATAACCTTGTTACTCAAGATAGAGCAACGTTTGAACGAAATGAAACACTGTTTCTTTGTGAATTCAGTTAGTTCCCAGCAGCAGGCTCTTGTAATTGTGTGCTTTTAAAGTTTTATCAAAATTTGGTGAGCCGAATCTCAGTAACTTGGTGAATTCGGTTAGTTCGCAACAGGCCGCAGTAGTAATAAGTGGACTGTTCGGTATATAATAATTTTCACGAATGGAATCAAAATTTCTAGGCGAATTCCGTGAGTTCCTAATGGGACATGCTTGTATGAGTGTGCTTTTCAATATATAGCAACACTTTAAGGAACGGATTCTAAGTATCAGGTGAATTCAGTAGGTTCCCAATAGGATTCACATGTAATAAGCTTGTTATTCAAGATAGAGCAACGTTTTAACGAACTGAAACACTGTTTCTGTGTGAATTCAGTTAGTTCCCAGTTGCAGGCTCTTCTAATTGTATCCTTTTAAAGATTTATCAAAATTTGGTGAGCCGAATCTAAGTAACTTAGTGAATTCGGTTAGGTCCTAAAGGCCTCAGTAGTAATAAGTGGACTGTTCGGGATATAGAAAAATTTTCAGGAATGGAATCAAAATTTCTAGGCGAATTCAGTGAGTTCCCAATTGGACATGCTTGTATGAGTGTGCTTTTCAATATATAGCAACATTTTAAGGAACGGAATCTAAGTATCATGGTGAATTCAATAGGTTCCCAATAGGATTCGCATGTAATAAGCTTGTTTTTCAAGATAGAGCAACGTATTAACGAACTGAAACACTGTTTCTTTGTGAATTCAGTTATTTCCCAGAAGCAGGCTCTTCTAATATGTGTACTTTTAAAGATTTATCAAAATTTGGTGAGATGAATCTCAGGAACTTGGTGAATTCACTTAGTTCCCAATAGGCGGCAGTAGAAATATGTGGACTGGTCGGGAGATAGAAAAATTTTCAGGAATGCAATCAAAATTTCTAGGCGAATTCAGTGAGTTCCCAATTGGACATGCTTGTATGAGTGTGCTTTTCAATATATAGCAACATTTTAAGGAAAGGAATCTAAGTATCATGGTGAATTCAATAGGTTCCCAATAGGATTCACGAGTAATAAGCATTTTATTGAAGATAGAGCAAAGTTTTAACAACTGAAACACTGTTTCTTTGTGAATTAAGTTAGTTCCCAGTAGCAGGCTCTTGTAATATGTGTACTTTTAAAGATTTATCAAAATTTGGTGATCCCATTCTGAGTAACTTGGTGAATTCAGTTAATTCCCAATAGGCCGCAGTAGTAATAAGTGGACTGTTCGGGATATAGAAAATTTTTCAGGAATGGAATCAAAATTTCTAAGCGAATTCAGTGAGTTCCCAATGGGACATGCTGTATGAGTGTGCTTTTCAATATATAGCAACATTTTAAGGAACGGAATCTAAGTATCATGTTGAATTCAATAGGTCCCAATAGGATTCGCAAGAAATAAGCTTGTTATTCAAGATAGAGCAACGTTTTAACCAACTGAAACACTGTTTCTTTGTGAATTCAGTTAGTTAACAGTAGCAGGCTCTTGTAATATGTGTACTTTTATAGATTTATCAAAATTTGGTGTGATGAATCTCAGGAACTTGGTGAATTCACTTAGTTCCCAATAGGCCGCAGTAGTAATAAGTGGACTCTTCGGGATATAGAAAAAGTTTCGAATGGAATCAAAATTTCTAGGCGAATTCAGTGAGTTCCCAATGGGACATGCTTGTATGAGTGTGCTTTTCAATATATAGCAACATTTTAAGGAGCAGAATCTAAGTATCATGGTGAATTCAATAGGTCCCAATAGGATTCGCGAGTAATAAGCATGTATGTCAAGATAGAGCAACGTTTTAACGAACTGAAACACTGTTTCTTTGTGAATTCAGTTAGTTCCCAGTAGCCTGATCTTGTAATAAATGTACTTTTAAAGATTTATCAAAATTTGATAGCCAAAACTGAGTAACTTGGTGAATTCAGTTAATTCCCAATAGGCCGCAGTAGTAATAAGCGGACTGTTCGGAATATAGAAAATTTTTTACGAATGGAATCAAAATTTCTAAGCGAATTCAGTGAGTTCCCAATGGGACATGCTTGTATGAGTATGCTTTTCAATATATAGCAACACTTTAAGGAACGGAATCTAAGTATCATGGTGAATTCAATAGGTCCAATGGATTCGCAAGTAATAAACTTGTTATTCAAGTAAAGCAACGTCCTAAGTAACTGAAACACTGTTTCTTTGTGAATTCAGTTAGTTCCAAGTAGGAGGCTCTTGTAATATGTGTACTTTTAGAGATTTATCAAAATTTGGTGAGATGAATCTCAATATTTGTGAATTCACTTACTTCCCAATAGGCCGCAGTAGTAATAAGTGGACTCTTCGGGATATATAATAATTTTCACGAATGTAATCAAAATTTCAAGGCGAATTCAGTGAGTTCCCAATGGGACATGCTTGTATGAGTGTGCTTTTCAATATATACCAACATTTTAAGGACCGGAATCTAAGTATCATGGTGAATTCAATAGGTTCCCATTAGGATTCACAAGTAATAAGCTTGTTATTCAAGATAGAGCAACGTTTTAACGAACTGAAACACTGTTTCTTTCTGAATTCAGTTAGTTCCCAGTAGCAGGCTCTTGTAATTGTGTGCTTTTAAAGATTTATCTAAATGTGTTGAGCCGAATCTCAGTAAGTTGGTGAAGTCGGTTATTTCCCAATAGGCCGCAGTAGTAATAAGAGAACTGTTCGGGATATAGAAAAATTTTCACGAATGGAATTAAAATTTCTAGGCGAATTCAGTGAGATCCCAATGGGACATGCTTGAATGAGTGTTCTTTTCAATATATAGCAACATTAAAGGAACGGTTTTTAGTATCAAGGTGAATTCAGTAGGTTCCCAATAGTATACGCATGTATAAGCATGATATTCAAGATAGAGCAAACTTTTAACTAACTGAAACACTGTTTCTTTGTGAATTCAGTCAGTTTCCAGTAGCAGGGTCTTGCAATATGTGTACTTTTAAAGATTTATCAAAATTTGGTGAACCCAATCTTACTAACGTGGTGAATTCATTTATTCCCAATAGGCCTCAGTAGTAATTAGTGGACTCTCGGGATATAGAAAAATTTTCACGAATGGAATCAAAATTTCTAGGCGAATTCAGTGAGTTCCCAATGGGACATGCTTGTATGAGTGTGATTTTCATTATATAGCAACATTTAAGGAACGGAATGTAAGTATCATGGTGAATTCAGTCGGTTCGGAATAGGTTTCGCAATTAATAAGCTTGATATTCAAGAGAGAGCAAAGTTTTAACGAACTGAAATACTGTTTCTTTTTTAATTCAGTTAGTTCCCAGTAGCAGCCTCTTGTAATTGTGTGCTTTTAAAGATTTATCAAAATTTGGTGAGCCGAATCTCAGTAAATTGCTGAATTTGGTTAGTTCCCAATAGGCCGCAGTAGTATTAAGTGGACTGTTCGGGATATAGAAAAATTTTCACGAACGGAATCAAAATTTCTAGGGGAATTCAGTGAGTTCCCAATGGGACATGCTTGTATGAGTGTGCTTTTCAATATTTAGCAACATTTTAAGGGACGGAATCTAAGTATCATTGTGAATTCAGTAGGTTCCCTATAGGGTTCGCATGTAATAAGCTTGTTATTCAAGATAGAGCAACGTTTTGACGAACTGAAACACTGTTTCTTTGTGAATTCAGTTAGTTCCCAGTAGCAGGCTCTTGTAATATGTGTACTTTTAAAGATTTATCAAAATTTGGTGAGATGAATCTCAGTAAGTTGGTGAATTCGCTTAGTTCCCAATAGTCCTCAGTAGTATTAAGTGGACTGTTCGGGATATAGAAAAATTTTCAGGAGTGGAATCAAAATATCTAGGAGAATTGAGGGAGTTCCCAAAGGGACATGCTTGTATGAGTGTGCTTTTCAATATATAGCTACATTTTAAGTAACGGAATCTAAGTATCATGGTGAATTCAGTGGATCTCCAATAGGATTCGCATGTAATAAGCTTGTTATTCAAGATAGAGCAAAGTTTTAACGAACTGAAACACTGTTTCATTGGGAATTCAGTTAGTTCCCAGTAGCAGGCTCTTGTAATATGTGTACTTTTAAAGATTTACCAAATTTGGTGAGCCGAACCTCAGTAAATTTGTGAATTCAGTTAGTTCCCAATATGCCGCAGTAATAATAAGTGGACTGTTCAGAATATAGAAAAATTTTCATTAATGGAATCATAATTTCTAGGCAAATTCAGTGAGTTCCCAATGGGACATGCCTGTATGAGTGTGCTTTTCAATATATAGCAACATTTTAAGGAACGGAATCGAAGTATCATGGTGAATTAGGGAGATCTACAATAGGATTCGCATGTAATAAGCTTGTTATTCAATATAGAGCAACGTTTTTACAAACTGAAACACTGTTTCTTTGTGAATTCAGTGAGTTCCCAGTATCAGGCTCTTGTAATATGTGTACTTTTAAAGATTTATCACAATTTGGTTTTCCGAATCTCAGTAACTTCGTGATTTCGGGTAGTTCCAAAAAGGCCGCAGTAGTAATAAGAGAACTGTTCCGGATATAGAAAAATTTTCAAGAATGGAATCAAAATTTCTAGGCGAATTCAGTGAGTTCCCAATGGGACTCGCTTCTATGAGTGTGCTTTTCAATATATACCAACAGTTTAACGAACGGAATCTAAGTATCATGGTGATTTCAATAGGTTCCCAATAGGATTCGCATGTAATAAGCTTGTTATTCAAGATAGAGCAACGTTTTAACGAACTCAAACACTGTTTCTTTTTGAATTTAGTTAGTTCCCACTAGCAGGCTCTTGTAATATGTATACATTTAAAGATTTATCAAAATTTGTTGAGCCGAATCTCAGATACTTGGTGAATTCAGTTTTTTCCCAATAGGGCTCAGTAGTAATAAGTAGACTGTTCGGGATATATAAAAATTTTCAGGAATGGAATCAAAATTTCTAGGCAAATTGAGTGAGTTCCCAATGGGATATGCTTGTATGAGTGTGCTTTTCAAAATATAGCAACATTTTAAGTAACGGATTCTAAGTATCATGTTGATTTCAGTAGGTCCCAATAGGATTCGCAAGTAATAAGCTTGTTATTCAAGATAGAGCAACGTTTTAACGAACTGAAACACTGTTTCTTTGTGAATTCAGTTAGTTCCCAGTAGCAGGCTCTTGTAATATGTGTACTTTTAAAGATTTATCAAAATTTGGTGAGATGAATCTCAGTAAGTTGGTGAATTCGCTTAGTTCCCAATAGTCCTCAGTAGTATTAAGTGGACTGTTCGGGATATACAAAAATTTTCAGGAGTGGAATCAGAATATCTAGGAGAATTGAGGGAGTTCCCAAAGGGACATGCTTGTATGAGTGTGCTTTTCAATATATAGCTACATTTTAAGTAACGGAATCTAAGTATCATGGTGAATTCAGTGGATCTCCAATAGGATTCGCATGTAATAAGCTTGTTATTCAAAATAGAGCAAAGTTTTAACGAACTGAAACACTGTTTCTTTGTGAATTCAGTTAGTTCCCAGTAGCAGGCTCTTGTAATATGTGTACTTTTAAAGATTTATCAAAATTTGGTGAGCCGAATCTGAGTAACATGGTGAATTCGGTTAGAACCAATAGGCCGCAGTAGTAAAAACTGGACTCTTCGGGATACAGAAAAATTTTCACGAATCGAATCAAAATTTCTAGGCGAATTCAGTGAGTTCCCAATGGGACATGCTTGTATGAGTGTGCTTTTCAATATATAGCAACAGTTTAACGAACGGAATCTAAGTATCATGGTGAATTCAGTAGGTTCCCAATAGGATTCGCATTTAACAAGCTTGTTATTCAAGATAGAGCAATGTTTTAACGAACTGAAGCACTGTTTCTTTGTGAATTCAGTTAGTTCCCAGTAGCAGGCTCTTGTAATATGTATACTTTTAAAGATTTATCAAAATTTGTTGAGCCGAATCTCATATACTTCGTGAATTCAGTTTCTTCCAGTAAGGCTCAGTAGTAATAAGTGGACTGTTCGGGATATAGAAAAATTTTCAGGAATGGAATCAAAATTTCTAGGCGAATTCAGTGAGTTCCCAATGGGACATGCTTGTATGAGTGTGCTATTCAATATATAGCAACATTTTAAGGAACGGAATCTAAGTATCATTTTGAATTCAATAAGTCCCAATAGGATTCGTGAGTAATAAGCTCGTTATTCAAGATACAGCAACATTTTAACCAACTGAAACACTGTTTCTTTCTGAATTCAGTTAGTTCCCAGAAGCAGGCTCTTGTAATATGTGTACTTTTAAAGATTTATCAAAATTTGGTAAGATGAATCTCAGGAACTTGGTGAATTCACTTAGTTCCCAATAGGCCGCAGTAGTTATAAGTGGACTGTTCGGGATATAGAAAAATTTTCACGACTGGAATCAAAATTTCTAGGCGAATTCCGTGAGTTCCTAATTTGACATGCTCGTATGAGTGTGCTTTTAAATATATAGCAACATTTTAAGGAACGGATTCTAAGTATGATTGTGAATTCAGTAGGTTCCCCATAGGATTCGCATGTAACAAGCTTGTTATGCAAGATAGAGCAAAGTTTTAACGAACTGAAACACTGTTTCTTTTGAATTCAGTTATTTCCCAGTAGCAGGCTCTTGTAATTGTGTGCTTTTAAAGATTTATCAAAAATTGGTGTGCCGAATGTCAGTAAGTTTGTGAATTCTGTTAGTTCCCAATAGTCCTCAGTAGTATTAAGTGGACTGTTCGGGATATAGAAAAATTTTCACGAATTGAATCAAAATTCCCAGGCGAATTCAGTGAGTTCCCAATGGGACATGCTGGTATGAGTGTGCTTGTGTGCTTTTCAATATAGAGCATCATTTAAAGGAACGGAATCTAAGTATCATCGTGAATTCATTAGTTTCCCAATAGGATTCGCATGTAATAAGCTTGTTATTCAAGATAGAGCAACGTTTTAACGAACTGAAACACTGATTCTTTGTGAATTCAGTTAGTTCCCAGTAGCAGGCTCTTGTAATATGTGTACTTTTAAAGATTTATCAAAATTTGGTGAGCCGAATCTCAGTAACTGGGTGGATTCAGTTAGTTCCCAAAAGGCCTCAGTAGTAATAAGTGGACTCTTCGGGATATAGAAAAATTTTCAGGATTGGAATCAATATTTCTAGGCGAATTCAGGTATTTCCCAAAGGGACATGCTTGTATGAGTGTGCTTTTCAATATATAGCAACAGTTTAGGGGACGGAATCTAAGTATCATGGTGAATTCAGTAGGTTCCCTATAGGATTCGCATGTGATAAACTTGTTCTTCAAGATAGAGCAACGTTTTAACGAACTGAAACACTGTTTCTTTGTGAATTCAGTTAGTACCCAGTAGCAGGCTCTTGTAATATTTATACTTTTAAAGATTTATCAAAATTTGTTGAGCTGAATCTCAGTAACTTGGTGAATTCAGTTTATTCCAAAAAGGGCTCAGTAGTAATAAGTGGACTGTTCGGGATATATAAAGATTTTCAGGAATGGAATCAAAATTTCTAGGCGAATTGAGTGAGTTCCCAATGGGATATGCTTGTATGAGTGTGCTTTTCAATATATAGCAACATTTTAAGGAACGGAATCTAAGTATCATGGTGAATTCAGTAGGTTCCCCATAGGATTCGCATGTAATAAGCTTGTTATTCAAGATAGGGCAACGTTTTAACGAACTGAAACAATGTTTCTTTGTGAATTCAGTTAGTTTCCAGTAGCAGGCTCTTGTAATTGTGTGCTTTTAAAGATTTATCAAAAATTGGTGAGCCGAATGTCAGTAAGTTGTTGAATTCGGTTAGTTCCCAGTAGTCCTCAGTAGTATTAAGTGGACTGTTCGGGATATAGAAAAATTTCACGAATGGAATCAAAATCTAGGCGAATTCAGTGAGTTGCTTATGGGACATGCTTGTATGAGTGTGCATTTCAATATATAGCAACAGTTTAGGGGACGGAATCTAAGTATCATGGTGAATTCAGTAGGTTCTCTATAGGATTCGCATGTAATTAGCTTGTTTTTCAAGATAGAGCAACGTTTTAACGAACTGAAAAACTGTTTCTTTGTGAGTTCAGTTAGTACCCAGTAGCAGTCTCTTGTAATATTTATACTTTTAAAGATTTATCAAAATTTGTTGAGCCGAATCTCAGTAACTTGGTGAATGCACTTAGTTCCCAATAGGCCGCAGTAGTAATAAGTGGACTTTTCGTGATATAGAAAAATTTTCATGAATGGAGTCAAAATTTCTAGGCGAATTCAGTGAGTTCCCAATGGGACATGCTTGTATGAGTGTATTTTTCAATATATAGCAACATTTTAAGGAACAGTATCTAAGTATCATGGTGAATTCAGTAGGTTCCCAATAGGATTGGCATGTAATAACCTTGTTACTCAAGATAGAGCAACGTTTGAACGAAATGAAACACTGTTTCTTTGTGAATTCAGTTAGTTCCCAGCAGCAGGCTCTTGTAATTGTGTGCTTTTAAAGTTTTATCAAAATTTGGTGAGCCGAATCTCAGTAACTTGGTGAACTCGGTTAGTTCGCAACAGGCCGCAGTAGTAATAAGTGGACTGTTCGGTATATAATAACTTTCACGAATGGAATCAAAATTTCTAGGCGAATTCCGTGAGTTCCTAATGGGACATGCTTGTATGAGTGTGCTTTTCAATATATAGCAACACTTTAAGGAACGGATTCTAAGTATCAGGTGAATTCAGTAGGTTCCCAATAGGATTCACATGTAATAAGCTTGTTATTCAAGATAGAGCAACGTTTTAACGAACTGAAACACTGTTTCTGTGTGAATTCAGTTAGTTCCCAGTTGCAGGCTCTTCTAATTGTATCCTTTTAAAGATTTATCAAAATTTGGTGAGCCGAATCTAAGTAACTTAGTGAATTCGGTTAGGTCCTAAAGGCCTCAGTAGTAATAAGTGGACTGTTCGGGATATAGAAAAATTTTCAGGAATGGAATCAAAATTTCTAGGCGAATTCAGTGAGTTCCCAATTGGACATGCTTGTATGAGTGTGCTTTTCAATATATAGCAACATTTTAAGGAACGGAATCTAAGTATCATGGTGAATTCAATAGGTTCCCAATAGGATTCGCATGTAATAAGCTTGTTTTTCAAGATAGAGCAACGTATTAACGAACTGAAACACTGTTTCTTTGTGAATTCAGTTATTTCCCAGAAGCAGGCTCTTCTAATATGTGTACTTTTAAAGATTTATCAAAATTTGGTGAGATGAATCTCAGGAACTTGGTGAATTCACTTAGTTCCCAATAGGCGGCAGTAGAAATATGTGGACTGGTCGGGATATAGAAAAATTTTCAGGAATGCAATCAAATTTTCTAGGCGAATTCAGTGAGTTCCCAATTGGACATGCTTGTATGAGTGTGCTTTTCAATATATAGCAACATTTTAAGGAAAGGAATCTAAGTATCATGGTGAATTCAATAGGTTCCCAATAGGATTCGCGAGTAATAAGCATTTTATTGAAGATAGAGCAAAGTTTTAACAACTGAAACACTGTTTCTTTGTGAATTAAGTTAGTTCCCAGTAGCAGGCTCTTGTAATATGTGTACTTTTAAAGATTTATCAAAATTTGGTGATCCCATTCTGAGTAACTTGGTGAATTCAGTTAATTCCCAATAGGCCGCAGTAGTAATAAGTGGACTGTTCGGGATATAGAAAATTTTTCAGGAATGGAATCAAAATTTCTAAGCGAATTCAGTGAGTTCCCAATGGGACATGCTGTATGAGTGTGCTTTTCAATATATAGCAACATTTTAAGGAACGGAATCTAAGTATCATCGTGAATTCAATAGGTCCCATTAGGATTCGCAAGAAATAAGCTTGTTATTCAAGATAGAGCAACGTTTTAACCAACTGAAACACTGTTTCTTTGTGAATTCAGTTAGTTAACAGTAGCAGGCTCTTGTAATATGTGTACTTTTAAAGATTTATCAAAATTTGGTGTGATGAATCTCAGGAACTTGGTGAATTCACTTAGTTCCCAATAGGCCGCAGTAGTAATAAGTGGACTCTTCGGGATATAGAAAAAGTTTCGAATGGAATCAAAATTTCTAGGCGAATTCAGTGAGTTCCCAATGGGACATGCTTGTATGAGTGTGCTTTTCAATATATAGCAACATTTTAAGGAGCAGAATCTAAGTATCATGGTGAATTCAATAGGTCCCAATAGGATTCGCGAGTAATAAGCATGTATGTCAAGATAGAGCAACGTTTTAACGAACTGAAACACTGTTTCTTTGTGAATTCATTTAGATCCCAGTAGCCTGATCTTGTAATAAATGTACTTTTAAAGATTTATCAAAATTTGGTAGCCAAAACTGAGTAACTTGGTGAATTCAGTTAATTCCCAATAGGCCGCAGTAGTAATAAGTGGACTGTTCGGAATATAGAAAATTTTTTACGAATGGAATCAAAATTTCTAAGCGAATTCAGTGAGTTCCCAATGGGACATGCTTGTATGAGTATGCTTTTCAATATATAGCAACACTTTAAGGAACGGAATCTAAGTATCACGGTGAATTCAATAGGTCCAATGGATTCGCAAGTAATAAGCTTGTTATTCAAGTAGAGCAACGTCCTAAGTAACTGAAACACTGTTTCTTTGTGAATTCAGTTAGTTCCAAGTAGGAGGCTCTTGTAATATGTGTACTTTTAGAGATTTATCAAAATTTGGTGAGATGAATCTCAAAATTTGTGAATTCACTCACTTCCCAATAGGCCGCAGTAGTAATAAGTGGACTCTTCGGGATATATAATAATTTTCACGAATGTAATCAAAATTTCAAGGCGAATTCAGTGAGTTCCCAATGGGACATGCTTGTATGAGTGTGCTTTTCAATATATACCAACATTTTAAGGACCGGAATCTAAGTATCATGGTGAATTCAATAGGTTCCCATTAAAATTCACAAGTAATAAGCTTGTTATTCAAGATAGAGCAACGTTTTAACGAACTGAAACACTGTTTCTTTCTGAATTCAGTTAGTTCCCAGTAGCAGGCTCTTGTAATTGTGTGCTTTTAAAGATTTATCTAAATGTGTTGAGCCGAATCTCAGTAAGTTGGTGAAGTCGGTTATTTCCCAATAGGCCGCAGTAGTAATAAGAGAACTGTTCGGGATATAGAAAAATTTTCACGAATGGAATTAAAATTTCTAGGCGAATTCAGTGAGATCCCAATGGGACATGCTTGAATGAGTGTGCTTTTCAATATATAGCAACATTAAAGGAACGGTTTTTAGTATCAAGGTGAATTCAGTAGGTTCCCAATAGTATACGCATGTATAAGCATGATATTCAAGATAGAGCAACCTTTTAACTAACTGAAACAATGTTTCTTTGTGAATTCAGTCAGTTTCCAGTAGCAGGGTCTTGCAATATGTGTACTTTTAAAGATTTATCAAAATTTGGTGAACCCAATCTTACTAACGTGGTGAATTCATTTATTCCCAATAGGCCTCAGTAGTAATTAGTGGACTCTCGGGATATAGAAAAATTTTCACGAATGGAATCAAAATTTCTAGGCGAATTCAGTGAGTTCCCAATGGGACATGCTTGTATGAGTGTGATTTTCATTATATAGCAACATTTAAGGAACGGAATGTAAGTATCATGGTGAATTCAGTCGGTTCGGAATAGGTTTCGCAATTAATAAGCTTGATATTCAAGAGAGAGCAAAGTTTTAACGAACTGAAATACTGTTTCTTTTTTAATTCAGTTAGTTCCCAGTAGCAGCCTCTTGTAATTGTGTGCTTTTAAAGATTTATCAAAATTTGGTGAGCCGAATCTCAGTAAATTCCTGAATTTGGTTAGTTCCCAATAGGCCGCAGTAGTATTAAGTGGACTGTTCGGGATATAGAAAAATTTTCACGAACGGAATCAAAATTTCTAGGGGAATTCAGTGAGTTCCCAATGGGACATGCTTGTATGAGTGTGCTTTTCAATATATAGCAACATTTTAAGGGACGGAATCTAAGTATCATTGTGAATTCAGTAGGTTCCCTATAGGGTTCGCATGTAATAAGCTTGTTATTCAAGATAGAGCAACGTTTTGACGAACTGAAACACTGTTTCTTTGTGAATTCAGTTAGTTCCCAGTAGCAGGCTCTTGTAATATGTGTACTTTTAAAGATTTATCAAAATTTGGTGAGATGAATCTCAGTAAGTTGGTGAATTCGCTTAGTTCCCAATAGTCCTCAGTAGTATTAAGTGGACTGTTCGGGATATAGAAAAATTTTCAGGAGTGGAATCAAAATATCTAGGAGAATTGAGGGAGTTCCCAAAGGGACATGCTTGTATGAGTGTGCTTTTCAATATATAGCTACATTTTAAGTAACGGAATCTAAGTATCATGGTGAATTCAGTGGATCTCCAATAGGATTCGCATGTAATAAGCTTGTTATTCAAGATAGAGCAAAGATTTAACGAACTGAAACACTGTTTCATTGGGAATTCAGTTAGTTCCCAGTAGCAGGCTCTTGTAATATGTGTACTTTTAAAGATTTACCAAATTTGGTGAGCCGAACCTCAGTAAATTTGTGAATTCAGTTAGTTCCCAATATGCCGCAGTAATAATAAGTGGACTGTTCAGAATATAGAAAAATTTTCATTAATGGAATCATAATTTCTAGGCAAATTCAGTGAGTTCCCAATGGGACATGCCTGTATGAGTGTGCTTTTCAATATATAGCAACATTTTAAGGAACGGAATCGAAGTATCATGGTGAATTAGGGAGATCTACAATAGGATTCGCATGTAATAAGCTTGTTATTCAATATAGAGCAACGTTTTTACAAACTGAAACACTGTTTCTTTGTGAATTCAGTTAGTTCCCGGTAGAAGGCTCTTGTAATATGTGTACTTTTAAAGATTTATCACAATTTGGTGAGCCGAATCTCAGTAACTTCGTGATTTCGGGTAGTTCCAAAAAGGCCGCAGTAGTAATAAGTGGACTGTTTGGGATATAGAAAAATTTTCATGAATGGAATCAAAATTTCTAGGCGAATTCCGTGAGTTCCTAATGGGACTCGCTTCTATGAGTGTGCTTTTCAATATATAGCAACAGTTTAACGAACGGAATCTAGTATCATGGTTAATTCCGTAGGTTCCCAATAGGATTCGCATGTAATAAGCATTTTATTCAAGATAGAGCAACGTTTTAACGAACTCAAACACTGTTTCTTTTTGAATTTAGTTAGTTCCCACTAGCAGGCTCTTGTAATATGTATACTTTTAAAGATTTATCAAAATTTGTTGAGCCGAATCTCAGATACTTGGTGAATTCAGTTTTTTCCCAATAGGGCTCAGTAGTAATAAGTGGACTGTTCGGGATATATAAAGATTTTCAGGAATGGAATCAAAATTTCTAGGCGAATTGAGTGAGTTCCCAATGGCATATGCTTGTATGAGTGTGCTTTTCAATATATAGCAACATTTTACGGAACGGAATCTAAGTATCATGATGAATTCAGTAGGTTCCCAATAGGATTCGCATGTAATAAGCTTGTTATTCAAATTAGAGCAACGTTTTTACGAACTGAAATACTGTTTCTTTGTGAATTCAGTAAGGCCCAGTAGCAGGCTCTTGTAATTGTGTGCTTTTAAAGATTCATCAAAATTTGGTGAGCCGAATCTCAGTAAGTTGGTGAATTCGGTTAGTTCCCAATAGGCCGCAGTAGTAATAAGTGGACTGTTCGGGATATAGAAATATTTTCAGGAATGGAATCAAAATTTGTAGGCGAATTCAGTGAGTTCCCAATGGGACATGCAGGTATGAGTGTGCTTTTCAATATATAGCAATATTTTAAGGAACGGAACCTAAGTATCATGGTGAATTCAATAGGTTCCCAATAGGATTCGCATGTAATAAGCATGTTATTCAAGATAGAGCAACGTTTTTACGAACTGAAACACTGTTTCTTTGTGAATTCATTTAGTTCCAAGTAGCAGGCTCTTGTAATATGTGTACTTTTAAAGATTTCTCAAAATTTGGTGAGCCGAATGTCAGGAACTTGGTGAATTCACTTAGTTACCAATAGGCCGCAGTAGTAATAAGTGGACTGTTGGGGATATAGAAAAATTTTCACGAATGGAATCAAAATTTCTAGGCGAATTCAGTGAGTTCCCAATGGGACATGCTTGTATGACTGTGATTTTCAATATATAGCAACATTTTAAGGAACGGAATCTAAGTATCATGTTGAATTCAGTAGGTTCCCAATAGGATTCACATGTAATAAGCTTGTTATTCAAGATAGAGCAACGTTTTAACGAACTGAAATACTGTTTCTTTGTGAATTCAGTTAGTTCCCAGTAGCAGGCTCTTGTGATTGTGTGCTTTTAAAGATTTATCAAAATTTGTTGAGCCGAATCTCAGTAACTTCGTGAATTCGGGTAGTTCCAAATAGGCCGCAGTTGTAATAAGTGGACTGTTCGGGATATCAAAAATTTTCACGAATGGAATCAAAATTTCTAGGCGAATTCCGTGAGTTCCCAATGGGACATGCTTGTATGAGTTTGCTTTTCAATATATAGCAACATTTTAAGGAACGGAATCTAAGTATCATGGTGAATTCAGTAGGTTCCCAATAGGATTCGCGAGTAATAAGCTTGTTCTTCAAGATAGAGCAACGTTTTAACGAACTGAAACACTGTTTCTTTGTGAATTCAGTTAGTTCCCAGTAGCAGGCTCCTGTAATATGTGTACTTTAAAATTTTTGAAAATTTGGTGAGTCGAATCTCAGTAACTTTTTGAAGTCACTTAGTTCCCAATAGGCCTCAGTAGTAATAAGTGGACTGTTCGGGATATAGAAAAATTTTCACGAATGGAATGAAAATTTCTAGGCGAATTCAGTGAGTTCCCAATGGGACATGCTTGTATGAGTGTGCTTTTCAAAATATAGCAACATTTTAAGGAACGGAATCTAAGTATCATGGTGAATTCAGTAGATCTACAATAGGATTCGCATGTAATAAGCTTTTTATTCAATATAGAGCAACGTTTTTAAGAACTGAAACACTGTTTCTTTGTAAATTCAGTTAGTTCCCAGTAGCAGGCTCTTGTAATATGTATACTTTTAAAGATTTATCAAAATTTGTTGAGCCGAATCTCATATACTTCGTGAATTCAGTTTCTTCCAGTAAGGCTCAGTAGTAATAAGTGGACTGTTCGGGATATAGAAAAATTTTCAGGAATGGAATCAAAATTTCTAGGCGAATTCAGTGAGTTCCCAATGGGACATGCTTGTATGAGTGTGCTATTCAATATATAGCAACATTTTAAGGAACGGAATCTAAGTATCATTTTGAATTCAATAAGTCCCAATAGGATTCGTGAGTAATAAGCTCGTTATTCAAGATAGAGCAACATTTTAACCAACTGAAACACTGTTTCTTTCTGAATTCAGTTAGTTCCCAGAAGCAGGCTCTTGTAATATGTGTACTTTTAAAGATTTATCAAAATTTGGTAAGATGAATCTCAGGTACTTGGTGAATTCACTTAGTTCCCAATAGGCCGCAGTAGTTATAAGTGGACTGTTCGGGATATAGAAAAATTTTCACGACTGGAATCAAAATTTCTAGGCGAATTCCGTGAGTTCCCAATGGGACATGCTTGTATGAGTGTGCTTTTAAATATATAGCAACATTTTAAGGAACGGATTCTAAGTATGATTGTGAATTCAGTAGGTTCCCCATAGGATTCGCATGTAATAAGCTTGTTATGCAAGATAGAGCAAAGTTTTAACGAACTGAAACACTGTTTCTTTTGAATTCAGTTATTTCCCAGTAGCAGGCTCTTGTAATTGTGTGCTTTTAAAGATTTATCAAAAATTGGTGTGCCGAATGTCAGTAAGTTTGTGAATTCTGTTAGTTCCCAATAGTCCTCAGTAGTATTAAGTGGACTGTTCGGGATATAGAAAAATTTTCACGAATTGAATCAAAATTCCCAGGCGAATTCAGTGAGTTCCCAATGGGACATGCTGGTATGAGTGTGCTTGTGTGCTTTTCAATATAGAGCATCATTTAAAGGAACGGAATCTAAGTATCATCGTGAATTCATTAGTTTCCCAATAGGATTCGCATGTAATAAGCTTGTTATTCAAGATAGAGCAACGCTTTAACGAACTGAAACACTGTTTCTTTGTGAATTCAGTTAGTTCCCAGTAGCAGGCTCTTGTAATATGTGTACTTTTAAAGATTTATCAAAATTTGGTGAGCCGAATCTCAGTAACTGGGTGGATTCAGTTAGTTCCCAAAAGGCCTCAGTAGTAATAAGTGGACTCTTCGGGATATAGAAAAATTTTCAGGATTGGAATCAATATTTCTAGGCGAATTCAGGTATTTCCCAAAGGGACATGCTTGTATGAGTGTGCTTTTCAATATATAGCAACAGTTTAGGGGACGGAATCTAAGTATCATGGTGAATTCAGTAGGTTCCCTATAGGATTCGCATGTGATAAACTTGTTCTTCAAGAGAGAGCAACGTTTTAACGAACTGAAACACTGTTTCTTTGTGAATTCAGTTAGTACCCAGTAGCAGGCTCTTGTAATATTTATACTTTTAAAGATTTATCAAAATTTGTTGAGCTGAATCTCAGTAACTTGGTGAATTCAGTTTATTCCAAATAGGGCTCAGTAGTAATAAGTGGACTGTTCGGGATATATAAAGATTTTCAGGAATGGAATCAAAATTTCTAGGCGAATTGAGTGAGTTCCCAATGGGATATGCTTGTATGAGTGTGCTTTTCAATATATAGCAACATTTTAAGGAACGGAATCTAAATATCATGGTGAATTCAGTAGGTTCCCCATAGGATTCGCATGTAATAAGCTTGTTATTCAAGATAGGGCAACGTTTTAACGAACTGAAACAATGTTTCTTTGTGAATTCAGTTAGTTTCCAGTAGCAGGCTCTTGTAATTGTGTGCTTTTAAAGATTTATCAAAAATTGGTGAGCCGAATGTCAGTAAGTTGGTGAATTCGGTTAGTTCCCAGTAGTCCTCAGTAGTATTAAGTGGACTGTTCGGGATATAGAAAAATTTCACGAATGGAATCAAAATCTAGGCGAATTCAGTGAGTTGCTTATGGGACATGCTTGTATGAGTGTGCATTTCAATATATAGCAACAGTTTAGGGGACGGAATCTAAGTATCATGGTGAATTCAGTAGGTTCTCTATAGGATTCGCATGTAATTAGCTTGTTTTTCAAGATAGAGCAACGTTTTAACGAACTGAAAAACTGTTTCTTTGTGAGTTCAGTTAGTACCCAGTAGCAGTCTCTTGTAATATTTATACTTTTAAAGATTTATCAAAATTTGTTGAGCCTAATCTCAGTAACTTGTTGAATTCAGTTTCTTCCCAATAGGCTTCAGAAGTAATATGTGGACTGTTCGGGATATATAAACATTTTCACGAATGGAATCAAAATTTCTAGGTGAATTGAGTGAGTTCCCAATGGGATATGCTTGTATGAGTGTGCTTTTCAATATATAGCAACATTTTAAGGAACGGAATCTAGTATCATGTTGAATTCAATAGGTCCCTATAGGATTCGCGAGTAATAAGCTTGTTATGCAAGATAGAGCAAAGGTTTAACGAACTGAAACACTTTTTGTTTGTGAATTCAGTTAGTTCCCAGTAGCAGGCTCTTGTAATATGTGTACTTTTAAAGATTTATCAAAATTTGGTGAGATGAATCTCAGGAACTTGGTGAATTCACTTAGTTCCCAATAGGCCGCAGTAGTAATAAGTGGACTGTTCGGGATATAGAAAAATTTCCACGAATGGAATCAAAATTTCTAGGCGAACTCCGTGAGTTCCTAATGGGACATGCTTGTATGAGTGTGCTTTTAAATATATAGCAACATTTTAAGGAACGGAATCTAAGTATCATGGTATATTCAATAGGTTCCCAATAGGATTCGCATGTAATAAGCTTGTTTTTCAAGATTGAGCAATGTATTAACGAACTGAAATACTGTTTCTTTGTGAATTCAGTCAGTTCCCAGTAGCACGCTCTTGTAATATGTGTACTTTTAAAGATTTATCAAAATTTGGTGAACCGAATCTCAGGAACATGGTGAATTCACTTAGTTCCCACTATGCCGCAGTAGTAAAAAGTGGACTGTTCTTGATATAGACATATTGTCACGAATGGAATGAAAATTTCTAGGCGAATTCAGTGGGTTCCCAATGGGACATGCTTGTATGAGTGTGCTTTTCAATATATAGCAACATTTTAAGGAACGGTTTCAGAGTATCATGGCGAATTCAGTAGGTTCCCAATAGGATTCGCATGTATAGGCATGTCATTCAAGATAGAGCAAAGTTTTAACGAACTGAAACACTGTTTTTTTGTAAATTCAGTTAGTTCCCAGTAGCAGGCTCTTGTAATATGTATACTTTTAAAGATTTATCAAAATTTGTTGAGCCGAATCTCAGTAACTTGGTGAATGCACTTAGTTCCCAATAGGCCGCAGTAGTAATAAGTGGACTTTTCGTGATATAGAAAAATTTTCATGAATGGAGTCAAAATTTCTAGGCGAATTCAGTGAGTTCCCAATGGGACATGCTTGTATGAGTGTATTTTTCAATATATAGCAACATTTTAAGGAACAGTATCTAAGTATCATGGTGAATTCAGTAGGTTCGCAATAGGATTGGCATGTAATAACCTTGTTACTCAAGATAGAGCAACGTTTGAACGAAATGAAACACTGTTTCTTTGTGAATTCAGTTAGTTCCCAGCAGCAGGCTCTTGTAATTGTGTGCTTTTAAAGTTTTATCAAAATTTGGTGAGCCGAATCTCAGTAACTTGGTGAATTCGGTTAGTTCGCAACAGGCCGCAGTAGTAATAAGTGGACTGTTCGGTATATAATAATTTTCACGAATGGAATCAAAATTTCTAGGCGAATTCCGTGAGTTCCTAATGGGACATGCTTGTATGAGTGTGCTTTTCAATATATAGCAACACTTTAAGGAACGGATTCTAAGTATCAGGTGAATTCAGTAGGTTCCCAATAGGATTCACATGTAATAAGCTTGTTATTCAAGATAGAGCAACGTTTTAACGAACTGAAACACTGTTTCTGTGTGAATTCAGTTAGTTCCCAGTTGCAGGCTCTTCTAATTGTATCCTTTTAAAGATTTATCAAAATTTGGTGAGCCGAATCTAAGTAACTTAGTGAATTCGGTTAGGTCCTAAAGGCCTCAGTAGTAATAAGTGGACTGTTCGGGATATAGAAAAATTTTCAGGAATGGAATCAAAATTTCTAGGCGAATTCAGTGAGTTCCCAATTGGACATGCTTGTATGAGTGTGCTTTTCAATATATAGCAACATTTTAAGGAACGGAATCTAAGTATCATGGTGAATTCAATAGGTTCCCAATAGGATTCGCATGTAATAAGCTTGTTTTTCAAGATAGAGCAACGTATTAACGAACTGAAACACTGTTTCTTTGTGAATTCAGTTATTTCCCAGAAGCAGGCTCTTCTAATATGTGTACTTTTAAAGATTTATCAAAATTTGGTGAGATGAATCTCAGGAACTTGGTGAATTCACTTAGTTCCCAATAGGCGGCAGTAGAAATATGTGGACTGGTCGGGAGATAGAAAAATTTTCAGGAATGCAATCAAAATTTCTAGGCGAATTCAGTGAGTTCCCAATTGGACATGCTTGTATGAGTGTGCTTTTCAATATATAGCAACATTTTAAGGAAAGGAATCTAAGTATCATGGTGAATTCAATAGGTTCCCAATAGGATTCGCGAGTAATAAGCATTTTATTGAAGATAGAGCAAAGTTTTAACAACTGAAACACTGTTTCTTTGTGAATTAAGTTAGTTCCCAGTAGCAGGCTCTTGTAATATGTGTACTTTTAAAGATTTATCAAAATTTGGTGATCCCATTCTGAGTAACTTGGTGAATTCAGTTAATTCCCAATAGGCCGCAGTAGTAATAAGTGGACTGTTCGGGATATAGAAAATTTTTCAGGAATGGAATCAAAATTTCTAAGCGAATTCAGTGAGTTCCCAATGGGACATGCTGTATGAGTGTGCTTTTCAATATATAGCAACATTTTAAGGAACGGAATCTAAGTATCATGTTGAATTCAATAGGTCCCAATAGGATTCGCAAGAAATAAGCTTGTTATTCAAGATAGAGCAACGTTTTAACCAACTGAAACACTGTTTCTTTGTGAATTCAGTTAGTTAACAGTAGCAGGCTCTTGTAATATGTGTACTTTTATAGATTTATCAAAATTTGGTGTGATGAATCTCAGGAACTTGGTGAATTCACTTAGTTCCCAATAGGCCGCAGTAGTAATAAGTGGACTCTTCGGGATATAGAAAAAGTTTCGAATGGAATCAAAATTTCTAGGCGAATTCAGTGAGTTCCCAATGGGACATGCTTGTATGAGTGTGCTTTTCAATATATAGCAACATTTTAAGGAGCAGAATCTAAGTATCATGGTGAATTCAATAGGTCCCAATAGGATTCGCGAGTAATAAGCATGTATGTCAAGATAGAGCAACGTTTTAACGAACTGAAACACTGTTTCTTTGTGAATTCAGTTAGTTCCCAGTAGCCTGATCTTGTAATAAATGTACTTTTAAAGATTTATCAAAATTTGATAGCCAAAACTGAGTAACTTGGTGAATTCAGTTAATTCCCAATAGGCCGCAGTAGTAATAAGCGGACTGTTCGGAATATAGAAAATTTTTTACGAATGGAATCAAAATTTCTAAGCGAATTCAGTGAGTTCCCAATGGGACATGCTTGTATGAGTATGCTTTTCAATATATAGCAACACTTTAAGGAACGGAATCTAAGTATCATGGTGAATTCAATAGGTCCAATGGATTCGCAAGTAATAAACTTGTTATTCAAGTAAAGCAACGTCCTAAGTAACTGAAACACTGTTTCTTTGTGAATTCAGTTAGTTCCAAGTAGGAGGCTCTTGTAATATGTGTACTTTTAGAGATTTATCAAAATTTGGTGAGATGAATCTCAATATTTGTGAATTCACTTACTTCCCAATAGGCCGCAGTAGTAATAAGTGGACTCTTCGGGATATATAATAATTTTCACGAATGTAATCAAAATTTCAAGGCGAATTCAGTGAGTTCCCAATGGGACATGCTTGTATGAGTGTGCTTTTCAATATATACCAACATTTTAAGGACCGGAATCTAAGTATCATGGTGAATTCAATAGGTTCCCATTAGGATTCACAAGTAATAAGCTTGTTATTCAAGATAGAGCAACGTTTTAACGAACTGAAACACTGTTTCTTTCTGAATTCAGTTAGTTCCCAGTAGCAGGCTCTTGTAATTGTGTGCTTTTAAAGATTTATCTAAATGTGTTGAGCCGAATCTCAGTAAGTTGGTGAAGTCGGTTATTTCCCAATAGGCCGCAGTAGTAATAAGAGAACTGTTCGGGATATAGAAAAATTTTCACGAATGGAATTAAAATTTCTAGGCGAATTCAGTGAGATCCCAATGGGACATGCTTGAATGAGTGTTCTTTTCAATATATAGCAACATTAAAGGAACGGTTTTTAGTATCAAGGTGAATTCAGTAGGTTCCCAATAGTATACGCATGTATAAGCATGATATTCAAGATAGAGCAAACTTTTAACTAACTGAAACACTGTTTCTTTGTGAATTCAGTCAGTTTCCAGTAGCAGGGTCTTGCAATATGTGTACTTTTAAAGATTTATCAAAATTTGGTGAACCCAATCTTACTAACGTGGTGAATTCATTTATTCCCAATAGGCCTCAGTAGTAATTAGTGGACTCTCGGGATATAGAAAAATTTTCACGAATGGAATCAAAATTTCTAGGCGAATTCAGTGAGTTCCCAATGGGACATGCTTGTATGAGTGTGATTTTCATTATATAGCAACATTTAAGGAACGGAATGTAAGTATCATGGTGAATTCAGTCGGTTCGGAATAGGTTTCGCAATTAATAAGCTTGATATTCAAGAGAGAGCAAAGTTTTAACGAACTGAAATACTGTTTCTTTTTTAATTCAGTTAGTTCCCAGTAGCAGCCTCTTGTAATTGTGTGCTTTTAAAGATTTATCAAAATTTGGTGAGCCGAATCTCAGTAAATTGCTGAATTTGGTTAGTTCCCAATAGGCCGCAGTAGTATTAAGTGGACTGTTCGGGATATAGAAAAATTTTCACGAACGGAATCAAAATTTCTAGGGGAATTCAGTGAGTTCCCAATGGGACATGCTTGTATGAGTGTGCTTTTCAATATTTAGCAACATTTTAAGGGACGGAATCTAAGTATCATTGTGAATTCAGTAGGTTCCCTATAGGGTTCGCATGTAATAAGCTTGTTATTCAAGATAGAGCAACGTTTTGACGAACTGAAACACTGTTTCTTTGTGAATTCAGTTAGTTCCCAGTAGCAGGCTCTTGTAATATGTGTACTTTTAAAGATTTATCAAAATTTGGTGAGATGAATCTCAGTAAGTTGGTGAATTCGCTTAGTTCCCAATAGTCCTCAGTAGTATTAAGTGGACTGTTCGGGATATAGAAAAATTTTCAGGAGTGGAATCAAAATATCTAGGAGAATTGAGGGAGTTCCCAAAGGGACATGCTTGTATGAGTGTGCTTTTCAATATATAGCTACATTTTAAGTAACGGAATCTAAGTATCATGGTGAATTCAGTGGATCTCCAATAGGATTCGCATGTAATAAGCTTGTTATTCAAGATAGAGCAAAGTTTTAACGAACTGAAACACTGTTTCATTGGGAATTCAGTTAGTTCCCAGTAGCAGGCTCTTGTAATATGTGTACTTTTAAAGATTTACCAAATTTGGTGAGCCGAACCTCAGTAAATTTGTGAATTCAGTTAGTTCCCAATATGCCGCAGTAATAATAAGTGGACTGTTCAGAATATAGAAAAATTTTCATTAATGGAATCATAATTTCTAGGCAAATTCAGTGAGTTCCCAATGGGACATGCCTGTATGAGTGTGCTTTTCAATATATAGCAACATTTTAAGGAACGGAATCGAAGTATCATGGTGAATTAGGGAGATCTACAATAGGATTCGCATGTAATAAGCTTGTTATTCAATATAGAGCAACGTTTTTACAAACTGAAACACTGTTTCTTTGTGAATTCAGTGAGTTCCCAGTATCAGGCTCTTGTAATATGTGTACTTTTAAAGATTTATCACAATTTGGTTTTCCGAATCTCAGTAACTTCGTGATTTCGGGTAGTTCCAAAAAGGCCGCAGTAGTAATAAGAGAACTGTTCCGGATATAGAAAAATTTTCAAGAATGGAATCAAAATTTCTAGGCGAATTCAGTGAGTTCCCAATGGGACTCGCTTCTATGAGTGTGCTTTTCAATATATACCAACAGTTTAACGAACGGAATCTAAGTATCATGGTGATTTCAATAGGTTCCCAATAGGATTCGCATGTAATAAGCTTGTTATTCAAGATAGAGCAACGTTTTAACGAACTCAAACACTGTTTCTTTTTGAATTTAGTTAGTTCCCACTAGCAGGCTCTTGTAATATGTATACATTTAAAGATTTATCAAAATTTGTTGAGCCGAATCTCAGATACTTGGTGAATTCAGTTTTTTCCCAATAGGGCTCAGTAGTAATAAGTAGACTGTTCGGGATATATAAAAATTTTCAGGAATGGAATCAAAATTTCTAGGCAAATTGAGTGAGTTCCCAATGGGATATGCTTGTATGAGTGTGCTTTTCAAAATATAGCAACATTTTAAGTAACGGATTCTAAGTATCATGTTGATTTCAGTAGGTCCCAATAGGATTCGCAAGTAATAAGCTTGTTATTCAAGATAGAGCAACGTTTTAACGAACTGAAACACTGTTTCTTTGTGAATTCAGTTAGTTCCCAGTAGCAGGCTCTTGTAATATGTGTACTTTTAAAGATTTATCAAAATTTGGTGAGATGAATCTCAGTAAGTTGGTGAATTCGCTTAGTTCCCAATAGTCCTCAGTAGTATTAAGTGGACTGTTCGGGATATACAAAAATTTTCAGGAGTGGAATCAGAATATCTAGGAGAATTGAGGGAGTTCCCAAAGGGACATGCTTGTATGAGTGTGCTTTTCAATATATAGCTACATTTTAAGTAACGGAATCTAAGTATCATGGTGAATTCAGTGGATCTCCAATAGGATTCGCATGTAATAAGCTTGTTATTCAAAATAGAGCAAAGTTTTAACGAACTGAAACACTGTTTCTTTGTGAATTCAGTTAGTTCCCAGTAGCAGGCTCTTGTAATATGTGTACTTTTAAAGATTTATCAAAATTTGGTGAGCCGAATCTGAGTAACATGGTGAATTCGGTTAGAACCAATAGGCCGCAGTAGTAAAAACTGGACTCTTCGGGATACAGAAAAATTTTCACGAATCGAATCAAAATTTCTAGGCGAATTCAGTGAGTTCCCAATGGGACATGCTTGTATGAGTGTGCTTTTCAATATATATCAACAGTTTAACGAACGGAATCTAAGTATCATGGTGAATTCAGTAGGTTCCCAATAGGATTCGCATTTAACAAGCTTGTTATTCAAGATAGAGCAATGTTTTAACGAACTGAAGCACTGTTTCTTTGTGAATTCAGTTAGTTCCCAGTAGCAGGCTCTTGTAATATGTATACTTTTAAAGATTTATCAAAATTTGTTGAGCCGAATCTCATATACTTCGTGAATTCAGTTTCTTCCAGTAAGGCTCAGTAGTAATAAGTGGACTGTTCGGGATATAGAAAAATTTTCAGGAATGGAATCAAAATTTCTAGGCGAATTCAGTGAGTTCCCAATGGGACATGCTTGTATGAGTGTGCTATTCAATATATAGCAACATTTTAAGGAACGGAATCTAAGTATCATTTTGAATTCAATAAGTCCCAATAGGATTCGTGAGTAATAAGCTCGTTATTCAAGATACAGCAACATTTTAACCAACTGAAACACTGTTTCTTTCTGAATTCAGTTAGTTCCCATTAGCAGGCTCTTGTAATATGTGTACTTTTAAAGATTTATCAAAATTTGGTAAGATGAATCTCAGGAACTTGGTGAATTCACTTAGTTCCCAATAGGCCGCAGTAGTTATAAGTGGACTGTTCGGGATATAGAAAAATTTTCACGACTGGAATCAAAATTTCTAGGCGAATTCCGTGAGTTCCTAATTTGACATGCTCGTATGAGTGTGCTTTTAAATATATAGCAACATTTTAAGGAACGGATTCTAAGTATGATTGTGAATTCAGTAGGTTCCCCATAGGATTCGCATGTAACAAGCTTGTTATGCAAGATAGAGCAAAGTTTTAACGAACTGAAACACTGTTTCTTTTGAATTCAGTTATTTCCCAGTAGCAGGCTCTTGTAATTGTGTGCTTTTAAAGATTTATCAAAAATTGGTGTGCCGAATGTCAGTAAGTTTGTGAATTCTGTTAGTTCCCAATAGTCCTCAGTAGTATTAAGTGGACTGTTCGGGATATAGAAAAATTTTCACGAATTGAATCAAAATTCCCAGGCGAATTCAGTGAGTTCCCAATGGGACATGCTGGTATGAGTGTGCTTGTGTGCTTTTCAATATAGAGCATCATTTAAAGGAACGGAATCTAAGTATCATCGTGAATTCATTAGTTTCCCAATAGGATTCGCATGTAATAAGCTTGTTATTCAAGATAGAGCAACGTTTTAACGAACTGAAACACTGATTCTTTGTGAATTCAGTTAGTTCCCAGTAGCAGGCTCTTGTAATATGTGTACTTTTAAAGATTTATCAAAATTTGGTGAGCCGAATCTCAGTAACTGGGTGGATTCAGTTAGTTCCCAAAAGGCCTCAGTAGTAATAAGTGGACTCTTCGGGATATAGAAAAATTTTCAGGATTGGAATCAATATTTCTAGGCGAATTCAGGTATTTCCCAAAGGGACATGCTTGTATGAGTGTGCTTTTCAATATATAGCAACAGTTTAGGGGACGGAATCTAAGTATCATGGTGAATTCAGTAGGTTCCCTATAGGATTCGCATGTGATAAACTTGTTCTTCAAGATAGAGCAACGTTTTAACGAACTGAAACACTGTTTCTTTGTGAATTCAGTTAGTACCCAGTAGCAGGCTCTTGTAATATTTATACTTTTAAAGATTTATCAAAATTTGTTGAGCTGAATCTCAGTAACTTGGTGAATTCAGTTTATTCCAAAAAGGGCTCAGTAGTAATAAGTGGACTGTTCGGGATATATAAAGATTTTCAGGAATGGAATCAAAATTTCTAGGCGAATTGAGTGAGTTCCCAATGGGATATGCTTGTATGAGTGTGCTTTTCAATATATAGCAACATTTTAAGGAACGGAATCTAAGTATCATGGTGAATTCAGTAGGTTCCCCATAGGATTCGCATGTAATAAGCTTGTTATTCAAGATAGGGCAACGTTTTAACGAACTGAAACAATGTTTCTTTGTGAATTCAGTTAGTTTCCAGTAGCAGGCTCTTGTAATTGTGTGCTTTTAAAGATTTATCAAAAATTGGTGAGCCGAATGTCAGTAAGTTGTTGAATTCGGTTAGTTCCCAGTAGTCCTCAGTAGTATTAAGTGGACTGTTCGGGATATAGAAAAATTTCACGAATGGAATCAAAATCTAGGCGAATTCAGTGAGTTGCTTATGGGACATGCTTGTATGAGTGTGCATTTCAATATATAGCAACAGTTTAGGGGACGGAATCTAAGTATCATGGTGAATTCAGTAGGTTCTCTATAGGATTCGCATGTAATTAGCTTGTTTTTCAAGATAGAGCAACGTTTTAACGAACTGAAAAACTGTTTCTTTGTGAGTTCAGTTAGTACCCAGTAGCAGTCTCTTGTAATATTTATACTTTTAAAGATTTATCAAAATTTGTTGAGCCGAATCTCAGTAACTTGGTGAATGCACTTAGTTCCCAATAGGCCGCAGTAGTAATAAGTGGACTTTTCGTGATATAGAAAAATTTTCATGAATGGAGTCAAAATTTCTAGGCGAATTCAGTGAGTTCCCAATGGGACATGCTTGTATGAGTGTATTTTTCAATATATAGCAACATTTTAAGGAACAGTATCTAAGTATCATGGTGAATTCAGTAGGTTCCCAATAGGATTGGCATGTAATAACCTTGTTACTCAAGATAGAGCAACGTTTGAACGAAATGAAACACTGTTTCTTTGTGAATTCAGTTAGTTCCCAGCAGCAGGCTCTTGTAATTGTGTGCTTTTAAAGTTTTATCAAAATTTGGTGAGCCGAATCTCAGTAACTTGGTGAACTCGGTTAGTTCGCAACAGGCCGCAGTAGTAATAAGTGGACTGTTCGGTATATAATAACTTTCACGAATGGAATCAAAATTTCTAGGCGAATTCCGTGAGTTCCTAATGGGACATGCTTGTATGAGTGTGCTTTTCAATATATAGCAACACTTTAAGGAACGGATTCTAAGTATCAGGTGAATTCAGTAGGTTCCCAATAGGATTCACATGTAATAAGCTTGTTATTCAAGATAGAGCAAAGTTTTAACGAACTGAAACACTGTTTCTGTGTGAATTCAGTTAGTTCCCAGTTGCAGGCTCTTCTAATTGTATCCTTTTAAAGATTTATCAAAATTTGGTGAGCCGAATCTAAGTAACTTAGTGAATTCGGTTAGGTCCTAAAGGCCTCAGTAGTAATAAGTGGACTGTTCGGGATATAGAAAAATTTTCAGGAATGGAATCAAAATTTCTAGGCGAATTCAGTGAGTTCCCAATTGGACATGCTTGTATGAGTGTGCTTTTCAATATATAGCAACATTTTAAGGAACGGAATCTAAGTATCATGGTGAATTCAATAGGTTCCCAATAGGATTCGCATGTAATAAGCTTGTTTTTCAAGATAGAGCAACGTATTAACGAACTGAAACACTGTTTCTTTGTGAATTCAGTTATTTCCCAGAAGCAGGCTCTTCTAATATGTGTACTTTTAAAGATTTATCAAAATTTGGTGAGATGAATCTCAGGAACTTGGTGAATTCACTTAGTTCCCAATAGGCGGCAGTAGAAATATGTGGACTGGTCGGGATATAGAAAAATTTTCAGGAATGCAATCAAAATTTCTAGGCGAATTCAGTGAGTTCCCAATTGGACATGCTTGTATGAGTGTGCTTTTCAATATATAGCAACATTTTAAGGAAAGGAATCTAAGTATCATGGTGAATTCAATAGGTTCCCAATAGGATTCGCGAGTAATAAGCATTTTATTGAAGATAGAGCAAAGTTTTAACAACTGAAACACTGTTTCTTTGTGAATTAAGTTAGTTCCCAGTAGCAGGCTCTTGTAATATGTGTACTTTTAAAGATTTATCAAAATTTGGTGATCCCATTCTGAGTAACTTGGTGAATTCAGTTAATTCCCAATAGGCCGCAGTAGTAATAAGTGGACTGTTCGGGATATAGAAAATTTTTCAGGAATGGAATCAAAATTTCTAAGCGAATTCAGTGAGTTCCCAATGGGACATGCTGTATGAGTGTGCTTTTCAATATATAGCAACATTTTAAGGAACGGAATCTAAGTATCATCGTGAATTCAATAGGTCCCATTAGGATTCGCAAGAAATAAGCTTGTTATTCAAGATAGAGCAACGTTTTAACCAACTGAAACACTGTTTCTTTGTGAATTCAGTTAGTTAACAGTAGCAGGCTCTTGTAATATGTGTACTTTTAAAGATTTATCAAAATTTGGTGTGATGAATCTCAGGAACTTGGTGAATTCACTTAGTTCCCAATAGGCCGCAGTAGTAATAAGTGGACTCTTCGGGATATAGAAAAAGTTTCGAATGGAATCAAAATTTCTAGGCGAATTCAGTGAGTTCCCAATGGGACATGCTTGTATGAGTGTGCTTTTCAATATATAGCAACATTTTAAGGAGCAGAATCTAAGTATCATGGTGAATTCAATAGGTCCCAATAGGATTCGCGAGTAATAAGCATGTATGTCAAGATAGAGCAACGTTTTAACGAACTGAAACACTGTTTCTTTGTGAATTCATTTAGATCCCAGTAGCCTGATCTTGTAATAAATGTACTTTTAAAGATTTATCAAAATTTGGTAGCCAAAACTGAGTAACTTGGTGAATTCAGTTAATTCCCAATAGGCCGCAGTAGTAATAAGTGGACTGTTCGGAATATAGAAAATTTTTTACGAATGGAATCAAAATTTCTAAGCGAATTCAGTGAGTTCCCAATGGGACATGCTTGTATGAGTATGCTTTTCAATATATAGCAACACTTTAAGGAACGGAATCTAAGTATCACGGTGAATTCAATAGGTCCAATGGATTCGCAAGTAATAAGCTTGTTATTCAAGTAGAGCAACGTCCTAAGTAACTGAAACACTGTTTCTTTGTGAATTCAGTTAGTTCCAAGTAGGAGGCTCTTGTAATATGTGTACTTTTAGAGATTTATCAAAATTTGGTGAGATGAATCTCAAAATTTGTGAATTCACTCACTTCCCAATAGGCCGCAGTAGTAATAAGTGGACTCTTCGGGATATATAATAATTTTCACGAATGTAATCAAAATTTCAAGGCGAATTCAGTGAGTTCCCAATGGGACATGCTTGTATGAGTGTGCTTTTCAATATATACCAACATTTTAAGGACCGGAATCTAAGTATCATGGTGAATTCAATAGGTTCCCATTAAAATTCACAAGTAATAAGCTTGTTATTCAAGATAGAGCAACGTTTTAACGAACTGAAACACTGTTTCTTTCTGAATTCAGTTAGTTCCCAGTAGCAGGCTCTTGTAATTGTGTGCTTTTAAAGATTTATCTAAATGTGTTGAGCCGAATCTCAGTAAGTTGGTGAAGTCGGTTATTTCCCAATAGGCCGCAGTAGTAATAAGAGAACTGTTCGGGATATAGAAAAATTTTCACGAATGGAATTAAAATTTCTAGGCGAATTCAGTGAGATCCCAATGGGACATGCTTGAATGAGTGTGCTTTTCAATATATAGCAACATTAAAGGAACGGTTTTTAGTATCAAGGTGAATTCAGTAGGTTCCCAATAGTATACGCATGTATAAGCATGATATTCAAGATAGAGCAACCTTTTAACTAACTGAAACAATGTTTCTTTGTGAATTCAGTCAGTTTCCAGTAGCAGGGTCTTGCAATATGTGTACTTTTAAAGATTTATCAAAATTTGGTGAACCCAATCTTACTAACGTGGTGAATTCATTTATTCCCAATAGGCCTCAGTAGTAATTAGTGGACTCTCGGGATATAGAAAAATTTTCACGAATGGAATCAAAATTTCTAGGCGAATTCAGTGAGTTCCCAATGGGACATGCTTGTATGAGTGTGATTTTCATTATATAGCAACATTTAAGGAACGGAATGTAAGTATCATGGTGAATTCAGTCGGTTCGGAATAGGTTTCGCAATTAATAAGCTTGATATTCAAGAGAGAGCAAAGTTTTAACGAACTGAAATACTGTTTCTTTTTTAATTCAGTTAGTTCCCAGTAGCAGCCTCTTGTAATTGTGTGCTTTTAAAGATTTATCAAAATTTGGTGAGCCGAATCTCAGTAAATTCCTGAATTTGGTTAGTTCCCAATAGGCCGCAGTAGTATTAAGTGGACTGTTCGGGATATAGAAAAATTTTCACGAACGGAATCAAAATTTCTAGGGGAATTCAGTGAGTTCCCAATGGGACATGCTTGTATGAGTGTGCTTTTCAATATATAGCAACATTTTAAGGGACGGAATCTAAGTATCATTGTGAATTCAGTAGGTTCCCTATAGGGTTCGCATGTAATAAGCTTGTTATTCAAGATAGAGCAACGTTTTGACGAACTGAAACACTGTTTCTTTGTGAATTCAGTTAGTTCCCAGTAGCAGGCTCTTGTAATATGTGTACTTTTAAAGATTTATCAAAATTTGGTGAGATGAATCTCAGTAAGTTGGTGAATTCGCTTAGTTCCCAATAGTCCTCAGTAGTATTAAGTGGACTGTTCGGGATATAGAAAAATTTTCAGGAGTGGAATCAAAATATCTAGGAGAATTGAGGGAGTTCCCAAAGGGACATGCTTGTATGAGTGTGCTTTTCAATATATAGCTACATTTTAAGTAACGGAATCTAAGTATCATGGTGAATTCAGTGGATCTCCAATAGGATTCGCATGTAATAAGCTTGTTATTCAAGATAGAGCAAAGATTTAACGAACTGAAACACTGTTTCATTGGGAATTCAGTTAGTTCCCAGTAGCAGGCTCTTGTAATATGTGTACTTTTAAAGATTTACCAAATTTGGTGAGCCGAACCTCAGTAAATTTGTGAATTCAGTTAGTTCCCAATATGCCGCAGTAATAATAAGTGGACTGTTCAGAATATAGAAAAATTTTCATTAATGGAATCATAATTTCTAGGCAAATTCAGTGAGTTCCCAATGGGACATGCCTGTATGAGTGTGCTTTTCAATATATAGCAACATTTTAAGGAACGGAATCGAAGTATCATGGTGAATTAGGGAGATCTACAATAGGATTCGCATGTAATAAGCTTGTTATTCAATATAGAGCAACGTTTTTACAAACTGAAACACTGTTTCTTTGTGAATTCAGTGAGTTCCCAGTATCAGGCTCTTGTAATATGTGTACTTTTAAAGATTTATCACAATTTGGTGAGCCGAATCTCAGTAACTTCGTGATTTCGGGTAGTTCGAAAAAGGCCACAGTAGTAATAAGAGAACTGTTCCGGATATAGAAAAATTTTCAAGAATGGAATCAAAATATCTAGGCGAATTCAGTGAGTTCCCAATGGGACTCGCTTCTATGAGTGTGCTTTTCAATATATACCAACAGTTTAACGAACGGAATCTAAGTATCATGGTGATTTCAATAGGTTCCCAATAGGATTCGCATGTAATAAGCTTGTTATTCAAGATAGAGCAACGTTTTAACGAACTCAAACACTGTTTCTTTTTGAATTTAGTTAGTTCCCACTAGCAGGCTCTTGTAATATGTATACATTTAAAGATTTATCAAAATTTGTTGAGCCGAATCTCAGATACTTGGTGAATTCAGTTTTTTCCCAATAGGGCTCAGTAGTAATAAGTAGACTGTTCGGGATATATAAAAATTTTCAGGAATGGAATCAAAATTTCTAGGTAAATTGAGTGAGTTCCCAATGGGATATGCTTGTATGAGTGTGCTTTTCAAAATATAGCAACATTTTAAGTAACGGATTCTAAGTATCATGTTGATTTCAGTAGGTCCCAATAGGATTCGCAAGTAATAAGCTTGTTATTCAAGATAGAGCAACGTTTTAACGAACTGAAACACTGTTTCTTTGTGAATTCAGTTAGTTCCCAGTAGCAGGCTCTTGTAATATGTGTACTTTTAAAGATTTATCAAAATTTGGTGAGATGAATCTCAGTAAGTTGGTGAATTCGCTTAGTTCCCAATAGTCCTCAGTAGTATTAAGTGGACTGTTCGGGATATACAAAAATTTTCAGGAGTGGAATCAGAATATCTAGGAGAATTGAGGGAGTTCCCAAAGGGACATGCTTGTATGAGTGTGCTTTTCAATATATAGCTACATTTTAAGTAACGGAATCTAAGTATCATGGTGAATTCAGTGGATCTCCAATAGGATTCGCATGTAATAAGCTTGTTATTCAAAATAGAGCAAAGTTTTAACGAACTGAAACACTGTTTCTTTGTGAATTCAGTTAGTTCCCAGTAGCAGGCTCTGGTAATATGTGTACTTTTAAAGATTTATCAAAATTTGGTGAGCCGAATCTGAGTAACATGGTGAATTCGGTTAGAACCAATAGGCCGCAGTAGTAAAAACTGGACTCTTCGGGATACAGAAAAATTTTCACGAATCGAATCAAAATTTCTAGGCGAATTCAGTGAGTTCCCAATGGGACATGCTTGTATGAGTGTGCTTTTCAATATATAGCAACAGTTTAACGAACGGAATCTAAGTATCCTGGTGAATTCAGTAGGTTCCCAATAGGATTCGCAGGTAATAAGCTTGTTATTCAAGATAGAGCAACGTTTTAACGAACTGAAGCACTGTTTCTTTGTGAACTCAGTTAGTTCCCAGTAGCAGGCTCCTGTAATATGTATACTTTTAAAAATTTTCAAAATTTGTTGAGCCGAATCTCACATACTACATGAATTCAGTTTCTTCCCAATAGGGCTCAGTAGTAATAAGTGGACTGTTCGGGATATACAAAAATTTTCAGGAATGGAATCAAAATTTCTAGGCGAATTCAGTGAGCTCCCAATGGGACATGCTTGTATGAGTGTGCTTTTCAATATATAGCAACATTTTAAGGAACGGAATCTAAATATCATGGTGAATTCAATAGGTCCCAATAGGTTTCGTAAGTAATAAGCTTGTTATTCAAGATAGAGCAATGTTTTAACGAATTGAAACACTGTTTCTTTGTGAATTCAGTTAGTTCCCATTAGCAGGCTCTTGTAATATGTGTACTTTTAAAGAATTACCAAAATTTGGTGAGCCGAATCTCAGTAACTTTGTGAATTCACTTAGTTCCCAATAGGCCGCATTAGTAATAAGTGGACTGTTCGGGATATCGAAAAATTTTCACGAATGGAATGAAAATCTCTATGCGAGTTCTGTGAGTTCCCAATGGGACATGCTTGTATGAGTGTGCTTTTCAATATATAGCAACATTATAAGGAACGGATTCTAAGTATCATGGTGAATTCAGTAGGTTCCCAATAGGATTCGCATGTAATAAGCTTGTTATTCAAGAGAGAGCAACGTTTTAACGAACTAAAACACTGTTTCTTTGTGAATTCATTAAGGCCCAGTAGCAGGCTCTTGTAATTGTGTGCTTTTAAAGATTTATAAAAATTTGGTGAGCCGAATCTCAGTAAGTTGGTGAATTCGGTTAGTTCCCAATAGGCCGCAGGAGTAATAAGTGGACTGTTCGGCATATAGAAAAATTTTCAGGAATGAAATCAAAATTTGTAGGCGAACTCAGGGAGTCCCCAATGGGACATGCAGGTATGAGTGTGCTTTTCAATATATAGCAATATTTTAAGGAACGGAATCTAAGTATCATGGTGAATTCAATAGGTTCCAAATAGGATTCGAATGTAATAAGCTTGTTATTCAAGATAGAGCAACGTTTTTACGAACTGAAACACTGTTTCTTTGTGAATTCATTTAGTTCCAAGTAGCAGGCTCTTGTAATATGTGTACTTTTAAAGATTTCTCAAAATTTGGTGAGCAGAATGTCAGGAACTTGACACTTAGTTCCCAATAGGCCGCAGTAGTAATAAGTGGACTGTTGGGGATATAGAAAAATTTTCACTAATGGAATCAAAATTTCTAGGCGAATTCAGTGAGTTCCCAATGGGACATGCTTGTACGAGTGTGCTTTTCAATATATAGCAACATTTTAAGGAACGGAATCTAAGTATCATGGTGAATTCAGTAGGTTCCCAATAGGATTCACATGTAATAAGAATGTTATTCAAGATAGAGCAACGTTTTAACGAACTGAAATACTGTTTCTTTGTGAATTCAGTTAGTTCCCAGTAGCAGGCTCTTGTAATTGTGTGCTTTTAAAGATTTATCAAAATTTGTTGAGCCGAATCTCAGTAAATTCGTGAATTCGGGTAGTTCCAAATAGGCCGCAGTTGTAATAAGTGGACTGTTCGGGATATCGAAAAATTTTCACGAATGGAATGAAAATTTCTAGGCGAATTCAGTGAGTTCCCATGGGACATGCTTGTATGAGTGTGCTTTTCAATATATAGCAACATTTTAAGGAACGGAATCTAAGTATCATGGTGAATTCAGTAGGTTCCCAATAGGATTCGCATGTAATAAGCTTGTTATTCAAGATAGAGCAACGTTTTTACGAACTCAAACACTGTTTCTTTTTGAATTTAGTTAGTTCCCACTAGCAGGTTCTTATAAAATATATACTTTTAAAGATTTATCAAAATTTGTTGAGCCGAATTCATATACTTGGTGAATTCAGTTTTTTCCCAATAGGGCTCAGTAGTAATAAGTGGACTGTTCGGGATATAGAAAAATTTTCACTAATGAAATCAAAATTTCTAGGCGAATTCAGGGAGTTCCCAATGGGACATGCTTGTATGAGTGTGCTTTTCAAAATATAGCAACATTTTAAGGAACGGAATCTAAGTATCATCGTGAATTCAGTAGGTTCCCAATAGGATTCGCATGTAATAAGCTTTTTATTCAAAATAGAGCAACGTTTTAACGAACTGAAACACTGTTTCTTTGTGAATTCATTTAGTTCCAAGTAGCAAGCTCTTGTAATATGTGTACTTTTAAAGATTTCTCAAAATTTGGTGAGCCGAATGTCAGGAACTTGGTGAATTCACTTAGTTCCCAATAGGCCGCATTAGTAATAAGTGGACTGTTGGGGATATAGAAAAATTTTCATGTATGGAATCAAATTTTCTAGGCGAATTCAGTGAGTTCCCAATGGGACATGCTTGTATGAGTATGATTTTCAATAAAGAGCAACATTTTAAGGAACGGAATCTAAGTATCATGGTGAATTCATTAGGTTCCCAATAGGATTCGCATGTAAGAAGCTTGTTATTCCAGATAGAGCAACGTTTTAACGAACTGAAACACTGTTTCTTTATGAATTCAGTTAGTTCCCAGTAGCAGGCTCTTGTAATTGTGTGCTTTTAAAGATTTATCAAAATTTGTTGAGCCGAATCTCAGTAACTTCGTGAATTCGGGTAGTTCCAAATAGGCCGCAGTTGTAGTAAGTGGACTGTTCGGGATATCGAAAAATTTTCACGAATGGAATCAAAATTTCTAGGCGAATTCAGTGAGTTCCCAATGGGACATGCTTGTATGAGTGTGCTTTTCAATATATAGCAACATTTTAAGGAACGGAATCTAAGTATCATGTTGAATTCAGTAGGTTCCCAAAAGGATTCGCGAGTAATGAGCTTGTTCTTCAAGATAGGGCAACGTTTTAACGAACTGAAACACTGTTTCTTTGTGAATTCAGTCAGTTCCCAGTAGCAGGCTCTTGTAATATGTGTACTTTTAAAGATTTATCAAAATTTGGTGAGTCGAATCTCAGTAACTTTTTGAAGTCATTTAGTTCCCAATAGGCCTCAGTAGTAATAAGTGGACTGTTCAGGATAAATAAAAATTTTCAGGAATGGAATCAAAATTTCTAGGCAAATTGAGTGAGTTCCCAATGGGACATGCTTGTATGAGTGTGCTTTTCAATATATAGCAACATTTTAAGTAACCGAATCTAAGTATCTTGGTGAATTCAGTAGATCTCCAATAGGTTTCGCAAGTAATAAGCTTGTTATTCAAGATAGAGCAAAGTTTTAAGGAACTGAAACTCTGTTTCTCTGTGAATTTAGTTAGTTCCCAGTAGCAGGCTCTTGTAATATGTTTCCTTTAAAGATTTATCAAAGATGGGTGAGCCGAATCTGAGTAACATGGTGAATTTGGTTAGTTCCCAATAGGCCGCAGTAGTAATAAGTGGACTCTTCAGGATATAGAACAATGTTCAGGAATGGAATCAAAATTTCTAGGCGAATTCAGTGAGTTCCCAATGGGACATGCTTGTATGAGTGTGCTTTTCAATATATAGCAACAGTTTAACGAACGGAATCTAAGTATCATGGTGAATTCAGTAGGTTCCCAATAGGATTCGCATTTAATAAGCTTGTTATTCAAGATAGAGAAATGTTTGAACGAACTGAAGCACTGTTTCTTTGTGAATTCAGTTAGTTCCCAGTAGCAGGCTCTTGTAATATGTGTACTTTTAAAGATTTATCACAATTTGGTGAGCCGAATCTCAGTAACTTCGTGATTTCGGGTAGTTCCAAAAAGGCCGCAGTAGTAATAAGTGGACTGTTCGGGATATAGAAAAATTTTCAAGAATGGAATCAAAATTTCTAGGCGAATTCAGAGAGTTCCCAATGGTTCTCGCTTCTATGAGTGTGCTTTTCAATATATAGCAACAGTTTAACGAACGGAATCTAAGTATCATGGTGAATTCAGTAGGTTCCCAATAGGATTCGCATGTAATAAGCTAGTTATTCAAGATAGAGCAACGTTTTAACGAACTCAAACACTGTTTCTATTTGAATTTGGTTAGTTCCCGCTAGCAGGCTCTTGTAATATGTATACTTTTAAAGATTTATCAAAATTTGTTGAGCCGAATCTCAGATACTTGGTGAATTCAGTTTTTTCCCAATAGGGCTCAGTAGTAATAAGTGGACTCTTCGGGATATATAAAAATTTTCAGGAATGGAATCAAAATTTCTAGGCAAATTGAGTGAGTTCCCAAACGGATATGCTTCTATGAGTGTGTTTTTCAAAATATAGGAACATTTTAAGGAACGGAATCTAAGTATCATGTTGACTTCAGTATGTCCCAATAGGATTCGCGAGTAATAAGCTTGTTATTCAAGATAGAGCAACGTTTTAACGAACTGAAAAACTGTTTCTTTGTGAATTCAGTTAGTTCCCAGTAGCAGGCTCTTGTAATATATGTACTTTTAAAGGTTTATCAAAATTTGGTGAGATGAATGTCAGTAAGTTGGTGAATTCGCTTAGTTCCCAATAGTCCTCAGTAGTATTAAGTGGACTGTTCGGGATATAGAAAAATTTTCAGGAATGGAATCAAAATATCTAGGAGAATTCAGTGAGTTCCCAAAGGGACATGCTTGTATGAGTGTGCTTTTCAATATATAGCTACATTTTAAGTAACGGAATCTAAGTATCATGGTGAATTCAGTAGATCTCCAATATTATTCGCATGTAATAAGCTTGTTATTCAAGATGGAGCAAAGTTTTAACGAACAGAAACACTGTTTCTTTGTGAATTCAGTTAGTTCCCAGTAGCAGGCTCTTGTAATATGTGTACTTTTAAAGATTTATCAAAATTTGGTGAGCCGAATCTGAGTAACATGGTGAATTCGGGTAGATCCCAATAGGCCGCAGTAGTAAAAAGTGGACTCTTCGGGATATAGAAAAATTTTCACGAATCGAATCAAAATTTCTATGCGAATTCAGTGAGTTCCCAATGGGACATGCTTGTATGAGTGTGCTTTTCAATATATAGCAAGAGTTTAGGGGACAGAATCTAAGTGTCATGGTGAATTCTGTAGGTTCTCTATAGGATTCGCATGTGATAAGCTTGTTCTTCAAGATAGAGCAACGTTTTAACGAACTGAAACACTGTTTCTTTGTGAATTCTGTTAGTACCCACTAGCAGGCTCTTGTAATATTTATACTTTTAAAGATTTATCAAAAATTGGTGAGCCGAATGTCAGTAAGTTGGAGAATTCGGTTAGTTCCCAATGGGCCGCAGTAGTATTAAGTGGACTGTTCGGGATATAGAAAAATTTTCACGTATGGAATCAAAATTTCTAGGCGAATTCAGTGAGTTCCCAATGAGACATGCTTGTATGAGTATGATTTTCAATAAAGAGCAACATTTTAAGGAACGGAATCTAAGTATCATGGTGAATTCATTAGGTTCCCAATAGGATTCACATGTAAGAAGCTTGTTATTCAAGATAGAGCAACGTTTTAACGAACTGAAACACTGTTTCTTTATGAATTCTGTTAGTTCCCAGTAGCAGGCTCTTGTAATTGTGTGCTTTTAAAGATTTATCAAAATTTGGTGAGTCGAATCTCAGTAACTTTTTGAATTCATTTAGTTCCCAATAGGCCTCAGTAGTAATAAGTGGACTGTTCGGGATAAATAAAAATTTTCAGGAATGGAATCAAAATTTCTAGGCGAATTGAGTGAGTTCCCAATGGGATATGCTTGTATGAGTGTGCTTTTCAATATATAGCAACATTTTAAGGAAAGGAATCTAAGTATCATGTTGAATTCAGTAGTTCCCAATAAGATTCGCGAGTAATAAGCTTGTTATTCAAGATAGAGCAACGTTTTAACGAACTGAAACACTGCTTCTTTGAGAATTCAGTTAGTTCCCAGTAGCAGGCTCTTGTTTTCTGTGTACTTTTAAAGATTTATCAAAATTTGGTGAGATAATTCTCAGGAACTTGGTGAATTCACTTAGTTCCCAATAGGCCGCAGTAGTAATAAGTGGACTGTTGGGGATATAGAAAAATTTTCACGAATGGAATCAAAATTTCTAGGCGAATTCAGTGAGTTCCCAATGGGACATGCTTGTATGAGTGTGCTTTTCAATATATAGCAACATTTTAAGGAACGGAATCTAAGTATCATGGTGAATTCAGTAGGTTCCCCATAGGATTCGCATGTAATAAGCTTGTTATTCAAGATAGGGCAACGTTTTAACGAACTGAAACACTGTTTCTTTGTGAATTCAGTTAGTTCCGAGTAGCAGGCTCTTGTAATTGCGTACTTTTAAAGATTTATCAAAAATTGATGAGCCGAATGTCAGTAAGTTAGTGAATTCGGTTAGTTCCCAATAGTCCTCAGTAGTATTAAGAGGACTGTACGGGATATAGAAAAATTTTCAGGAATGGAATCAAAATTTCTAGGCGAATTCAGAGAGTTCCCAAAGGGACATGCTTGTATGAGTGTGCTTTTCAATATATAGCTACATTTTAAGTAACGGAATCTAAGTATCATGGTGAATTCAGTAGATCTCCAATAGGATTCGCATGTAATAAGCTTGTTATTCAAGATAGAGCAACGTTTTAACGAACTCAAACACTGTTTCTTTGTGAATTCAGTTAGTTCCCAGTAGCAGGCCCTTGTAATATGTGTACTTTTAAAGATTTATCAAAATTTGGTGAGCCGAATCTGAGTAACATGTTGAATTCGGTTAGTACCCAATAGGCCGCTGTAGTAAAAAGTGGACTCTTCGGGATATAGAAAAATTTTCACGAATCGAATCAAAATTTCTAGGCGAATTCAGTGAGTTCCCAATGGGACATGCTTGTATGAGTGTGCTTTTCAATATATAGCAACAGTTTAACGAACGGAATCTAAGTATCCTGGTGAATTCAGGAGGTTCCCAGTAGGATTCACATGTAATAAGCTTGTTATTCAAGAAAGAGCAATGTTTTAACGAACTGAAGCACTGTTTCTTTGTGAACTCAGTTAGTTCCCAGTAGCAGGCTCCTGTAATATGTATACTTTTAAAGATTTATCAAAATTTGTTGAGCCGATCTCACATACTACGTGAATTCAGTTTCTTCCCAATAGGGCTCAGTAGTAATAAGTGGACTGTTCGGGATATACAAAAATTTTCAGGAATGGAATCAAAATTTCTAGGCGAATCAGTGAGTTCCCAATGGGACATGCTTGTATGAGTGTGCTTTTCATTATATAGCAACATTTTAAGGAAGGAATCTAAGTATCATGGTGATTTCAATAGGTACCCAATAGGATTCGCATGTAATAAGCTTGTTTTTCAAGATACAGCAACGTTTTAACGAACTGAAACACTGTTGCTTTGTGAATTCAGTTAATTCCCAGTAGCAGGCTCTTGTAATATGTGTACTTTTAAGGATTTATCAAAATTTGTTGATATGAATCTCAGGAACTTGGTGAATTCACTTAGTTCCCAATAGGCCACAGCAGTAATAAGTGGACTGTTCGGGATATAGAAAAATTTTCACGAATCGAATCAAAATTTCTATGCGAATTCCGTGAGTTCCCAATGGGACATGCTTGTATGAGTGTGCTTTTCAATATATAGCAACAGTTTAGGGGACAGAATCTAAGTGTCATGGTGAATTCTGTAGGTTCTCTATAGGATTCGCATGTGATAAGCTTGTTCTTCAAGATAGAGCAACGTTTTAACGAACTGAAACACTGTTTCTTTGTGAATTCTGTTAGTACCCACTAGCAGGCTCTTGTAATATTTATACTTTTAAAGATTTATCAAAAATTGGTGAGCCGAATGTCAGTAAGTTGGAGAATTCGGTTAGTTCCCAATAGTCCTCAGTAGTATTAAGTGGACTGTTCGGGATATAGAAAAATTTTCACGTATGGAATCAAAATTTCTAGGCGAATTCAGTGAGTTCCCAATGAGACATGCTTGTATGAGTATGATTTTCAATAAAGAGCAACATTTTAAGGAACGGAATCTAAGTATCATGGTGAATTCATTAGGTTCCCAATAGGATTCACATGTAAGAAGCTTGTTATTCAAGATAGAGCAACGTTTTAACGAACTGAAACACTGTTTCTTTATGAATTCTGTTAGTTCCCAGTAGCAGGCTCTTGTAATTGTGTGCTTTTAAAGATTTATCAAAATTTGTTGAGCCGAATCTCAGTAACTTCGTGAATTCGGGTAGTTCCAAATAGGCCGCAGTTGTAGTAAGTGGACTGTTCGGGATATCGAAAATTTTTCATGAATGGAATCAAAATTTCTAGGCTAATTCAGTGAGTTCCCAATGGGACATGCTTATATGAGTGTGCTTTTCAATATATAGCAACATTTTAAGGAACGGAATCTAAGTATCATGTTGAATTCAGTAGGTTCCCAAAAGGATTCGCGAGTAATGAGCTTGTTCTTCAAGATAGGGCAACGTTTTAACGAACTGAAACACTGTTTCTTTGTGAATTCAGTCAGTTCCCAGTAGCAGGCTCTTGTAATATGTGTACTTTTAAAGATTTATCAAAATTTGGTGAGTCGAATCTCAGTAACTTTTTGAATTCATTTAGTTCCCAATAGGCCTCAGTAGTAATAAGTGGACTGTTCGGGATAAATAAAAATTTTCAGGAATGGAATCAAAATTTCTAGGCGAATTGAGTGAGTTCCCAATGGGATATGCTTGTATGAGTGTGCTTTTCAATATATAGCAACATTTTAAGGAAAGGAATCTAAGTATCATGTTGAATTCAGTAGTTCCCAATAAGATTCGCGAGTAATAAGCTTGTTATTCAAGATAGAGCAACGTTTTAACGAACTGAAACACTGCTTCTTTGAGAATTCAGTTAGTTCCCAGTAGCAGGCTCTTGTAATATGTGTACTTTTAAAGATTTATCAAAATTTGGTGAGATAAATCTCAGGAACTTGGTGAATTCACTTAGTTCCCAATAGGCCGCAGTAGTAATAAGTGGACTGTTGGGGATATAGAAAAATTTTCACGAATGGAATCAAAATTTCTAGGCGAATTCAGTGAGTTCCCAATGGGACATGCTTGTATGAGTGTGCTTTTCAATATATAGCAACATTTTAAGGAACGGAATCTAAGTATCATGGTGAATTCAGTAGGTTCCCCATAGGATTCGCATGTAATAAGCTTGTTATTCAAGATAGGGCAACGTTTTAACGAACTGAAACACTGTTTCTTTGTGAATTCAGTTAGTTCCGAGTAGCAGGCTCTTGTAATTGTGTACTTTTAAAGATTTATCAAAAATTGGTGAGCCGAATGTCAGTAAGTTAGTGAATTCGGTTAGTTCCCAATAGTCCTCAGTAGTATTAAGAGGACTGTACGGGATATAGAAAAATTTTCAGGAATGGAATCAAAATTTCTAGGCGAATTCAGAGAGTTCCCAAAGGGACATGCTTGTATGAGTGTGCTTTTCAATATATAGCTACATTTTAAGTAACGGAATCTAAGTATCATGGTGAATTCAGTAGATCTCCAATAGGATTCGCATGTAATAAGCTTGTTATTCAAGATAGATCAACGTTTTAACGAACTCAAACACTGTTTCTTTGTGAATTCAGTTAGTTCCCAGTAGCAGGCCCTTGTAATATGTGTACTTTTAAAGATTTATCAAAATTTGGTGAGCCGAATCTGAGTAACATGTTGAATTCGGTTAGTACCCAATAGGCCGCTGTAGTAAAAAGTGGACTCTTCGGGATATAGAAAAATTTTCACGAATCGAATCAAAATTTCTAGGCGAATTCAGTGAGTTCCCAATGGGACATGCTTGTATGAGTGTGCTTTTCAATATATAGCAACAGTTTAACGAACGGAATCTAAGTATCCTGGTGAATTCAGGAGGTTCCCAGTAGGATTCACATGTAATAAGCTTGTTATTCAAGAAAGAGCAATGTTTTAACGAACTGAAGCACTGTTTCTTTGTGAACTCAGTTAGTTCCCAGTAGCAGTCTCTTGTAACATGTGTACTTTTAAAGATTTATCAAAATTTGGTGAGCCGAATCTCAGTAACTGGGTGAATTCAGATAGTTCCCAAGGGGCCTCAGTAGTAATAAGTGGACTGTTCGAGATATAGAAAAATTTTCAGGAATGGAATCAAAATTTCTAGGCGAATTCAGGGAGTTCCCAATGGGACATGCTGGTATGAGTGTGCTTTTCATTACATAGCAATATTTTAAGGAATGGAATCTAAGTATCATGGTGAATTCAATAGGTTCCCAATAGGATTCGTATGTTATAAGCTTGTTTTTCAAGATAGAGCAAAGTTTTAACGAACTGAAACACTGTTTTTCTGTGAATTCAGTTAGTTCCCAGTAGCAGGCTCTTGTAATATGTGTACTTCTAAAGATTTATCAAAATTTGGTGAGATGATTCTCAGTAACTTTGTGAATTCACTTAGTTCCCAATAGGCCTCAGTAGTAATAAGTGGATTGTTCGGGGTATAGAAATATTGTCACGAATGGAATCAAAATTTCTAGGCGAAATCAGTGAGTTCCCATTTGGACATGCTTGTATGAGTGTGCTTTTCAATATATAGCAACATTTTAAGGAACGGAATCTAAGTATCATGTTGAATTCAATAGGTCCCAATAGGATTCGCGAGTAATAAGCTTGTTATTCAAGACAGAGCAAAGTTTTAACGAACTAAAACACTGTTTCTTTGTGAATTCAGTTAGTTCCCAGTAGCAGGCTCTTGTAATATGTGTACTTTTAAAGATTTATCAAAATTTGGTGAGATGAATCTCAGGGACTTGGTGAATTCACTTAATTCCCAATAGGCCGCAGTAGTAATAAGTGGACTGTTCGGGATATAGAAAAATTTTCAGGAATGGAATCAAAATTTCAAGGCGAATTCAGGGAGTTCCCAATGGGACATGCTTGTATGAGTGTGCTTTTCATTATATAGCAACATTTTAAGGAACGGAATCTAAGTATCATGGTGAATTCAATAGGTTCCCAGTAGGATTCGCATGTAATAGCTTGTTTTTCAAGATAGAGCAACGTTTTAACGAACTGAAACACTGTTTCTTTGTGAATTCAGTCAGTTCCCAGTAGCAGGCTCTTGTAATATGTATACTTTTAAAGATTTATCAAAATTTGTTGAGCCGAATCTCAGATTCATGGTGAATTCAGTTTCTTCCCAATAGGGCTCAGTAGTAATAAGTGGACTGTTCGGGATATAGAAAATTTCACAAATGGAATCAAAATGTCTAGGCGAATTCTGTGAGTTCCTAATTGGACATGCTTGTATGAGTGTTCATTTCAATATATAGGAACATTTTAAGGAACGGAATCTACGTATCATGGTGAATTCAATAGGTTCCCAATAGGATTCGTAAGTAACAAGCATGTTATTCAAGATAGAGCAATGTTTTAACGAACTCAAACACTGTTTCTTTGTGAACTCAGTTAGTTCCCAGTAGCAGGCTCTTGTAATATGTGTACTTTTAAAGATTTATCAAAATTTGGTGAGCCGAATCTCAGTAACTTTGTGAATTCACTTACTTCCCAATAGGCCGCAGTAGTAACAAGTGGACTGCTCGGGATATAGAAAAATTTTCACGAATGCAATCAAAATTTCAAGGCGAATTCAGTGAGTTCCCAATGAGACATGCTTGTATGAGTTTGCTTTTCAAAATAGAGCAAAATTTTAAGGAACGGAATCTAAGTATCATGGTGAATTCAGTAGGTTCCCAATAGGATTCGCATGTAATAAGCTTGTTATTCAAGATAGAGCAACGTTTTAACGAACTGAAACACTGTTTCTTTGTGAATTCAGTTAGTTCCCAGTAGCAGGCTCTTGAAATATGTATACTTTTAAAGATTTATCAAAATTTGTTGAGCCGAATCTCAGACACTTGGTGAATTCAGTTTCTTCCCAATCGGGCTCAGTAGTAATAAGTGGACTGTTCGGGATATAGAAAAATCTTCAGGGATGGAATCAAAATTTCTAGGCGAATTCAGTGAGTTCCCAATGGGACATGCTCGTATGAGTGTGCTTTTCAATATATAGCAACATTTTAAGGAACGGAATCTAAGTATCATGTTGAATTCAGTAGGTTCCCAATAGGATTCACATGTAATAAGCTTGTTATTCAAGATAGAGCAACGTTTTAACGAATTGAAACACTGTTTCTTTGTGAATTCATTTAGTTCCCAGTAGCAGGTCTTGTAATATGTGCACTTTTAAAGATTTATCAAAATTTGGTGAGCCGAATCTCAGTAACTTGGTGAATTCAGTTAGCTCCAAATAGGCCTCAGTAGAAATAAGTGGACTGTTCGGGTTATAGAAAAATTTTCAGGAATGGAATCAAAATTTCTAGGCGAACTCTGGGAGTTCCCAATGGGACATGCTTGTATGAGTGTGCTTTTCAATATATAGCAACAGTTTAGGGGACGGAATCTAAGTATCATGGTGAATTCAGTAGGTTCCCTATAGGATTCGCATGTAATAAGCTTGTTTTTCAAGATAGAGCAAAGTTTTAACGAACTGAAACACTGTTTCTTGTGAATTCAGTTAGTAACCAGTAGCAGTCTCTTGTAATATTTATACTTTTAAAGATTTATCAAAATTTGTTGAGCCGAATCTCAGTAACTTGGTGAATTCCCAATAGGCCTCAGTAGTATTAAGTGGACTGTTCGGGATATATAAAAATTTTCACGAATGGAATCAAAATTTCTAGGCGAATTGAGTGAGTTCCCAATGGGATATGCTTGTATGAGTGTGCTTTTCAATATATAGCAACATTTTAAGGAACGGAATCTAAGTATCATGTTGAATTCAATAGGTCCCAATAGCATACGCGGGTAATAAGCTTGTTATTCAAGATAGAGCAACGTTTTAACGAACTGAAACACTTTTTCTTTGTGAATTCAGTTAGTTCCCAGTAGCAGGCTCTTGTAGTATGTGTACTTTTAAAGATTTATCAAAATTTGTTGAGATGAATCTCAGGAACTTGGTGAATTCACTTAGTTCCCAATAGGCCGCAGTAGTAATAAGTGTACTCTTCGGGATATGTACAAATTTTCAGGAATGGAATCAAAATTTCTAGGCGAATTCAGGTAGTTCCCAATGGGACATGCTTGTATGAGTGTGCTATTCAATATATAGCAACATTTTAAGGAACGGATTCTTAGTATCATGGTGAATTCAATAGGTCCCAATAGGATTCGCCAGTAATAAGCTTGTTATTCAAGATAGACCAAAGATTTAACGAACTGAAACACTGTTTCTTTGTGAATTCAGTAGTTCCCTGTCGCAGTCTCTTGTAATTTTGTGCTTTTAAAGATTTATCAAAATTTGGTGAGCCGAATCTCAGTAACAATGTGAATTCACTTAGTTCCCAATAGGCCACAGTAGTAATAAGTGGACTGTTCGGGATATAGAAATATTGTCACGAATGGAATGAAAATTTCTAGGTGAATTCAGTGAGTTCCCAATTGGACATGCTTGTATGAGTGTTCTTTTCAATATATAGCAACATTTTACGGAACGGAATCTAAGTATCATGGTGAATTCAATAGGTTCCCAATAGGATTCACATGTAATTAACTTGTTTTTCAAGATAGAGCAACGTTTTAACCAACTGAAACACTGTTACTTTGTGAATTCAGTTAGTTCCCAGTAGCAGGCTCTTGTAATATTTATACTTTTATAGATTTATCAAAATTTGTTGAGACGAATCTCAGTAACTTGGTGAATTCAGATTCTTCCCAATAGGGCTCAGTAGTAATAAGTGGACTGTTCGGGATATATAAACATTTTCACGAATGGAATCAAAATTTCTAGGCGAATTCAGTGAGTTCCCAATGGGACATGCTTGTATGAGTGTGCTTTTAAATATATAGCAACATTTTTAGGAACGGAATCTAAGTATCATGTTGAATTCAATAAGTCCCAATAGGATTCGTGAGTAATAAGCTTCTTATTTAAGATAGAGCAACATTTTAACCAACTGAAACACTGTTTCTTTGTGAATTCAGTTAGTTCCCAGTAGCAGGCTCTTGTAATATGTGTACTTTTAAAGATTTATCAAAATTTGGTGAGATGAATCTCAGGAACTTGGTGAATTCACTTAGTTCCCAATAGGCCACAGTAGTAATAAGTGGACTGTTCGGGATATAGAAAAATTTTCACGAATGGAATCAAAATTTCTAGGCGAATTCCGTGAGTTCCCAATGGGACATGCTTGTATGAGTGTGCTTTTCAATATATAGCAACATTTTACGAACGGATTCTAAGTATCGTGGTGAGTTCAGTAGGTTCCCCATAGGATTTGCATGTAATAAGATTGTTATTCAAGATAGAGCAACGTTTTAACCAACTGAAACACTGTTTCTTTGTGAATTCAGTTAGTTCCCAGTAGCAGGCTCTTGTAATTGTGTGATTTTAAAGATTTATCAAAATTTGGTGAACCGAATGTCAGTAAGTTGGTGAATTCTATTAGTGCCCAATAGGCCTCAGTAGTATTAAGTGGACTCTTCAGGATGTAGAAAATTTTTCACTAATTGAATCACAATTTCTATGCGAATTCAGTGAGTTCCCAATGGGACATGCTTGTATGAGTGTGCTTTTCAAATATAGCAACATTTTAAGGAATGGAATCTAAGTATCATGTTGAATTCAAAAGGTTCCCAAAGGATTCGCATGTAATAAGCTTGTTTTTCAAGATAGAGCAACGTTTTAACGAACTGAAACACTTTTTCTTTGTGAATTCAGTTAGTTCCCAATAGCAGGCTCTTGTAATATGTGTACTTTTAAATATTTATCAAAATTTGGTGAGATGAATCTCAGGAACTTGGGGAATTCACTTAGTTCCCAATAGGCCGCAGTAGTAATAAGTGGACTGTTCGGGATATAGAAAAATGTTCACGAATGGAATCAAAATTTCTATGCGAATTCAGTGAGTTCCCAATGGGACATGCTTGTATGAGTGTGCTTTTCAATATATAGCAACATTTTACGAACGGATTCTAAGTATCGTGGTGAGTTCAGTAGGTTCCCATAGGATTTGCATGTAATAAGATTGTTATTCAAGATAGAGCAACGTTTTAACGAACTGAAACACTGTTTCTTTGTGAATTCAGATAGTTCCCAGTAGCAGGCTCTTGTAATTGTGTGATTTTAAAGATTTATCAAAATTTGGTGAACCGATTGTCAGTAAGTTGGTGAATTCTGTTAGTGCCCAAAAGGCCTCAGTAGTATTAAGTGGACTCTTCAGGATATAGAAAAATTTTCACTAATTGAATCACAATTTCTATGCAAATTCAGTGAGTTCCCAATGGGACATGCTTGTATGAGTGTGCTTTTCAAATATAGCAACATTTTAAGGAACGGAATCTAAGTATCATGTTGAATTCAAAAGGTTCCAAAAGGATTCGCATGTAATAAGCTTGTTTTTCAAGATAGAGCAACGTTTTAACGAACTGAAACACTTTTTCTTTGTGAATTCAGTTAGTTCCCAATAGCAGGCTCTTGTAATATGTGTATTTTTAAATATTTATCAAAATTTGGTGAGATGAATCTCAGGAACTTGGGGAATTCACTTAGTTCCCAATAGGCCGCAGTAGTAAAAAGTGGACTGTTCGGGATATAGAAAAATGTTCACGAATGGAATCAAAATTTCTATGCGAATTCAGTGAGTTCCCAATGGGACATGCTTGTATGAGTGTGCTTTTCAATATATAGCAACATTTTAAGGAACCGAATCTAAGTATCATAGTGAATTCGGTAGGTTGCCAATAGGATTCGCGAGTAATCAGCTTGTTATTCAAGATAGAGCAACGTTTTAACGAAATGAAACACTGTTTCTTTGTGAATTCAGTTAGTTCCCAGTAGCAGGCTCTTGTAATTGTGTGCTTTTAAAGATTTATCAAAATTTGGTGAGCCAAATGTCAGTAAGTTGGTGAATTCGATTAGTTCCCAATAGGCCTCATTAGTATTAAGTGGACTGTTTGGGATATAGAAAAATGTACACGAATGGAATCAAAATTTCTAAGCGAATTCAGTGAGTTCCCAATGGGACATGCTTGTATGAGTGTGCTTTTCATTACATAGCAACATTTTAAGGAACGGAATCTAAGTATCATGGTGAATTCAATAGGTACCCAATAGGATTCGTATGTTATAAGCTTGTTTTTCAAGATAGAGCAAAGTTTTAACGAACTGAAACACTGTTTCTCTGTGAATTCAGTTAGTTCCCAGTAGCAGGCTCTTGTAATATGTGTACTTCTAAAGATTTATCAAAATTTGGTGAGATGAATCTCAGTAACTTTGTGAATTCACTTAGTTCCCAATAGGCCGCAGTAGTAATAAGTAGATTGTTCGGGGTATAGAAATATTGTCACGAATGGAATGAAAATTTCTAGGCGAAATCAGTGAGTTCCCATTTGGACATGCTTGTATGAGTGTGCTTTTCAATATATAGCAACATTTTAAGGAACGGAATCTAAGTATCATGTTGAATTCAATAGGTCCCAATAGGATTCGCGAGTAATAAGCTTGTTATTCAAGATAGAGCAAAGTTTTAACGAACTAAAACACTGTTTCTTTGTGAATTCAGTTAGTTCCCAGTAGCAGGCTCATGTAATATGTGTACTTTTAAAGATATATCAAAATTTGGTGAGATGAATCTCAGGAACTTGGTGAATTCACTTAGTTCCCAATAGGCCTCAGTAGTATTAAGTGGACTGTTCGGGATATAGAAAAATGTTCACGAATGGAATCAAAATTTCTATGCGAATTCAATGAGTTCCCAATGGGACATGCTTGTATGAGTGTGCTTTTCAATATATAGCAACATTTTAAGGAACCGAATCTAAGTATCATGGTGAATTCACTAGGTTCCCAATAGGATTGGCATTAATTAAGCTTGTTATTCAAGATAGAGTAACGTTTTAACGAATTGGAACACTGTTTCTTTTTGAATTCAGTTAGTTCCCAGTAGCAGTCTCTTCTAACATGTGTACTTTTAAAGATTTATAAAATTTGGTGAGCCGAATCTCAGTAACTGGGTGAATTCAGATAGTTCCCAAGGGGCCTCAGTAGTAATAAGTGGACAGTTCGAGATATAGAAAAATTTTCAGGAATGGAATCAAAATTTCTAGGCGAATTCAGGGAGTTCCCAATGGGACATGCTTGTATGAGTGTGCTTTTCATTATATAGCAACATTTTAAGGAACGGAATCTAAGTATCATGGTGAATTCAATAGGTTCCCAATAGGATTCGCATGTAATAGCTTGTTTTTCAAGATAGAGCAACGTTTTAACGAACTGAAACACTGTTTCTTTGTGAATTCAGTTAGTTCCCAGTAGCAGGCTCTTGTAATATGTGTAATTTTAAAGATTTATCAAAATTTGGTGAGATGAGTCTCAGTAACTTTGTTTATTCACTTAGTTCCCAATAGGCAGCAGTAGTAATAAGTGGACTGTTCGGGATATAGAAATATTGTCACGAATGTAATGAAAATTTCTAGGCGAATTCAGTGAGTTCCCAATGGGACATGCTTGTATGAGTGTGCTTTTCAATATATAGCAACATTTTAAGGAACGGATTCTAAGTATTGTGTTGAATTCAGTAGGTTCCCCATAGGATAAGCATGTAATAAGCTTGTTATTCAAGATAAAGCAACGTTTTAACGAACTGAAACACTGTTTCTGTGTGAATTCAGTTAGTTCCCAGTAGCAGGCTATTGTAATTGTGTGATTTTAAAGATTTATCAAAATTTGGTGAGCCGAATGTCAGTAACTGGTGAATTCGGTTAGTTCCCAATAGGCCTCAGTAGTATTAAGTGGACTGTTTGGGATATAGAAAAATGTTCATGAATGGAATCAAAATTTCTAGGGGAATTCAGTGAGTTGCCAATGGGACATGCTTGTATGAGTGTGCTTTTCAATATAGAGCATCATTTAAAGGAACGGAATCTAAGTATAATGGAAAATTCAATAGGTTCCCAATAGGATTCACATGTACTAAGCTTGTTATTCAAGATAGAGCAACGTTTTAACGAATTGAAACACTGTTTCTTTGTGAATTCAGTTAGTTCCCAGTAGCAGTCTCTTGTAATATGTGTACTTTTAAAGATTTATCAAAATTTTGTGAGCCGAATCTCAGTAAGTGGATGAATTCACTTAGTTCCCAATAGGCCTCAGTAGTAATAAGTGGATTGTTCGGGATATAGAAAAATTTTCACGAATCGAATCAAAATTTCTAGGCGAATTCAGTGAGTTCCCAATGGGACATGCTTCTATGAGTGTGCTTTTCAATATATAGCAACATTTTAAGGAACGGAATCTAAGTATCATGGTGAATTCAGTAGGTTCCCTATAGGATTCGCATGTAATAAGCTTGTTATTCAAGATAGAGCAAAGTTTTAACGAACTGAAACACTGTTTCTTTGTGAATTCAGTTAGTTCCCAGTAGCAGGCTCTTGTAATATGTGTACTTTTAAAGATATATCAAAATTTGTTTAGACGAATCTCAGTAACTTGATGAATTCAGATTCTTCCCAATAGGGCTCATTAGTAATAAGTGGACTGTTCGGGATATATAAAAATTTTCACGAATGGAATCAAAATTTCTAGGCGAATTCAGTGAGTTCCCAATGGGACATGCTTGTATGAGTGTGCTTTTCAATATATAGCAACATTTTAAGGAACGGAATCTAAGTATCATTTTGAATTCAATAAGTCCCAATAGGATTCGTGAGTAATAAGCTTGTTATTCAATATAGAGCAACATTTTAACCAACTGAAACACTGTTTCTTTGTGAATTTAGTTAGTACCCAGTAGCAGTCTCTTGAAATATTTATACTTTTAAAGATTTATCAAAATTTGTTGAGCCTAATCTCAGTAAATTGTTGACATCAGTTTCTTCCCAATAGGCCTCAGTAGTAATAAGTGGACTGTTCGGGAATATATAAAAATATTCACGAATGGAATCAAAATTTCTAGGCGAATTGAGTGAGTTCCCAATGGGATTTGCTTGTATGAGTGTGCTTTTCAATATATAGCAACATTTTAAGGAACGGAATCTAAGTATCATGTTGAATTTAATAGGTCCCTATAGGATTCGCGAGTTATAAGCTTGTTATTCAAGATAGAGCAACGGTTTAACGAACTGAAACACTGTTTCTCTGTGAATTCAGTTAGTTCCCAGTAGCAGGCTCTTGTAATATGTGTACTTCTAAAGATTTATCAAAATTTGGTGAGATGAATCTCAGTAACTTTGTGAATTCACTTAGTTCCCAATAGGCCGCAGTAGTAATAAGTGGATTGTTCGGGGTATAGAAATATTGTCACGAATGGAATGAAAATTTCTAGGCAAAATCAGTGAGTTCCCATTTGGACATGCTTGTATGAGTGTGCTTTTCAATATATAGCAACATTTTAAGGAACGGAATCTAAGTATCATGTTGAATTCAATAGGTCCCAAAGGGTTCGCGAGTAATAAGCTTGTTATTCAAGATAGAGCAACGTTTTAAAGAACTGAAACACTGTTTCTTTGTGAATTCAGTTAGTTCCCAGTAACAGGCTCTTTTAATTGTGTGCTTTTAAAGATTTATCAAAATTTGGTGAGCCAAATGTCAGTAACTTAGTGGATTCGGTTAGTTCCCAATAGGCCTCATTAGTATTAAGTGGACTGTTCGGGATATAGAAAAATGTACACGAATGGAATCAAAATTTCTATGCGAATTCAGTGAGTTCCCAATGGGACATGCTTGTATGAGTGTGCTTTTCATTATATAGCAACATTTTAAGGAAGGAATCTAAGTATCATGGTGAATTCAGTAGGTTCCCCATAGGATTCGCATGTAATAAGCTTGTTTTTCAAGATAGAGCAACGTTTTAACGAACTGAAACTCTGTATCTTTGTGAATTCAGTTAGTTCCCAGTAGCAGGCTCTTGTAATATGTGTACTTTTAAAGATTTATCAAAATTTGTTGAGATGAATCTCAGGAACTTGGTGAATTCACTTAGTTCCCAATAGGCCACAGTAGTAATAAGTGGACTGTTCGGGATATAGAAAAATTTTCATGAATGGAATCAAAATTTCTAGGCGAATCCCATGAGTTCCCAATGGGACATGTTTGTATGAGTGTGCTTTTCAATATATAGCAACATTTTAAGGAACGGATTCTAAGTATTGTGGTGAATTCAGTAGGTTCCCCATAGGATAAGCATGTAATAAGCTTGTCATTCAAGATAAAGCAACGTTTTAACGAACTGAAACACTGTTTCTGTGTGAATTCAGTTAGTTCCCAGTAGCAGGCTATTGTAATTGTGTGATTTTAAAGATTTATCAAAATTTGGTGAGCCGAATGTCAGTAACTGGTGAATTCGGTTAGTTCCCAATAGGCCTCAGTAGTATTAAGTGGACTGTTTGGGATATAGAAAATGTTCATGAATGGCATCAAAATTTCTAGGGGAATTCAGTGAGTTGCCAATGGGACATGCTTGTATGAGTGTGCTTTTCAATATAGAGCATCATTTAAAGGAACGGAATCTAAGTATAATGGAAAATTCAGTAGGTTCACAATAGGATTCACATGTACTAAGCTTGTTATTCAAGATAGAGCAACGTTTTAACGAACTGAAACACTGTTTCTTTGTGAATTCAGTTAGTACCCAGTAGCAGTCTCCTGTAATATTTATACTTTTAAAGATTTATCAAAATTTGTTGAGCCTAATCTCAGTAACTTGTTGAATTCAGTTTCTTCCAAATAGGCCTCAGTAATAATAAGTGGACTGTTCGGGATATATAAAAATATTCACGAATGGAATCAAAATTTCTAGACGAATTCAGTGAGTTCCCAATGGGACATGCTTGTATGAGTGTGCTTTTCAATATATAGCAACATTTTAAGGAACGGATTCTTAGTATCATGGTGAATTCAATAGGTCCCAATAGGATTCGCCAGTAATAAGCTTGTTATTCAAGATAGACCAAAGATTTAACGAACTGAAACACTGTTTCTTTGTGAATTGGGTTAGTTCCCAGTAGCAGTCTCTTGTAATTTTGTGCTTTTAAAGATTTATCAAAATTTGGTGAGCCGAATCTCAGTAACAATGTGAATTCACTTAGTTCCCAATAGGCCACAGTAGTAATAAGTGGACTGTTCGGTATATAGAAGTATTGTCACGTATGGAATGAAAATTTCTAGGTGAATTCAGTGAGTTCCCAATTGGACATGCTTGTATGAGTGTTCTTTTCAATATATAGCAACATTTTACGGAACGGAATCTAAGTATCATGGTGAATTCAATAGGTTCCCAATAGGATTCACATGTAATTAACTTGTTTTTCAAGATAGAGCAACGTTTTAACCAACTGAAACACTGTTACTTTGTGAATTCAGTTAGTTCCCAGTAGCAGGCTCTTGTAATATTTATACTTTTATAGATTTATCAAAATTTGTTGAGACGAATCTCAGTAACTTGGTGAATTCAGATTCTTCCCAATAGGGCTCAGTAGTAATAAGTGTACTGTTCGGGATATATAAACATTTTCACGAATGGAATCAAAATTTCTATGCGAATTCAGTGAGTTCCCAATGGGACATGCTTGTATGAGTGTGCTTTTAAATATATAGCAACATTTTTAGGAACGGAATCTAAGTATCATGTTGAATTCAATAAGTCCCAATAGGATTCGTTAGTAATAAGCTTCTTATTTAAGATAGAGCAACATTTTAACCAACTGAAACACTGTTTCTTTGTGAATTCAGTTAGTTCGCAGTAGCAGGCTATTGTAATATGTCTACTTTTAAAGATTTATCAAAATTTGGTGAGATGAATCTCAGGAACTTGGTGAATTCACTTAGTTCCCAATAGGCCGAAGTAGTAATAAGTGGACTGCTCGGGATATAGAAAAATTTTCACGAATGGAAACAAAATTTCTAGGCGAATTCAGTGAGGTCCCAATGGGATATGCTTGTATGAGTGTGCTTTTCAATATGTAGCAACATTATAAGGAACGGAATCTAAGTATCATGGTGAATTCAATAGGTCCCAATAGGATTCACAAGTAATAAGCTTGTTATTCAAGATACAGCAACGTTTTAACGAACTGAAACACTGTTTCTTTGTGAATTCAGTTAGATCGCAGTAGCAGGCTCTTGTAATATGTGTACTTTTAGAGATTTATCAAAATTTGGTGAGATGAATCTCAGTAACTTTGTGAATTCACTTAGTTCCCAAGGCCGCAGTAGTAATAAGTGGACTTTCGGGATATAGAAAATTTTTCATGTATGGAATCAAAATTTCTAGGCGAATTCAGTGAGTTCCCAATGGGACATGCTTGTATGAGTGTGCTTTTCAATATATAGCAACATTTTAAGGAACGGATTCTCAGTATCGTGGTGAATTCAGTAGGTTCCCCATAGGATTCGCGTGTAATACGCTTGTTATTCAAGATAGAGCAACGTTTTAACGAACTGAAACACTGTATCTTTGTGAATTCAGTTAGTTCCCAGTAGAAGGCTCTTGTAATTGTGTGCTTTTAAAGATTTATCAAAATTTGGTGAGCCGAATGTCACTAAGTTGGTGAATTCGGTTAGTTTCCAATAGGCCTCAGTAGAAATAAGTGGACTGTTTGGGATATAGAAAAATTTTTAGGAATGGAATCAAAATTACTAGGCGAATTCAGGGAGTTCCCAATGGGACATGAATGTATGAGTGTGCTTTTCATTATAGAGCAACATTTTAAGGAAAGGAATTTAAGTATCATGGTGAATTCAATAGGTTCCCAATAGGAATCGCATGTAATAAGCTTGTTTTTTAAGATAGAGCAAAGTTTTAATGAACTGAAACACTGTTTCATTGTGAATTCAGTTAGTTCCCAGTAGCAGGCACTTGTAATATGTGTACTTTTAAAGATTTATCAAAATTTGGTGAGCCGAATGTCAGTAACTTTGTAAATTCACTTAGTTCCCAATAGGCCGCAGTCGTAATAAGTGGACTGTTCGGGATATAGAAATATTGTCACGAATGGAATGAAAATATCTAGGCGAATTCGGTGGGTTCCCAATGGGACATGCTTGTATGAGTGTGCTTTTCAATATATAGCAACATTTAAAGGAACGGATTCTAAGTATCATGGCGAATTCAGTAGGTTCCAATAGGATTCGCATGTATAGGCTTTGCATTCAAGAGAGAGCAAAGTTTTAACGAACTGAATCACTGTTTCTTTGTGAATTCAGTTAGTTCCCAGTAGCAGGCTCTTGTAATATGTATACTTTTAAAGATTTATCAAAATTTGTTGAGCCGAATCTCAGTAACTTGGTGAATTCAGTTTCTTCCCAATAGGGCTCAGTAGTAATAAGTGGACTGTTCGGGATATAGAAAAATTTTCACGAATGGAATGAAAATTTCTAGGCGAATTCAGTGAGTTCCCAATGGGACATGCTTGTAAGAGTGTGCTTTTCAATATATAGCAACATATTAAGGAACGGAATCTAAGTATCATGGTGAACTCAGTAGATCTCCATTAGGATTCACAAGTAATAAGCTTGTTATTCAAGATACAGCAACGTTTTAACGAACTGAAACACTGTTTCTTTGTGAATTCAGTTAGTTCCCAGTAGCAGGCTCTTATAATATGTGTACTTTTAAAGATTTATCAAAATTTGGTGAGATGAATCTCAGTAACTTTGTGAATTCACTTAGTTCCCAATAGGCCGCAGTAGTAATAAGTGGACTTTCGGGATATAGAAAAAATTTCATCTATGGAATCAAAATTTCTAGGCGAATTAGGTGAGTTCCCAATGGGACATGCTTGTATGAGTGTGCTTTTCAATATATAGCAATATTTTAAGGAACGGAATCTATGTATCATGGTGAATTCAGTAAGTTCCCAATAGGATTCGCATGTAATAAGCTTGTTATTCAAGATAGAGCAACGTTTTAACGAATTGAAACACTGTTTCTTTGTGAATTTGTTAGTTCCCAATAGCAGGCTCTTCTAATATGAGTACTTTTAAAGATTTATCAAAATTTGGTGAGCCGAATCTTAGTAACTGGGTGAATTCAGTTAGTTCCCAATAGGCCTCAGTAGTAATAAGTGGACTGTTCGGGATATAGAAAAATTTTCACGAATGCAATCAAAATTTCTAGGCGAATTCAGGGAGTTCCCAATGGGACATGCTTGTATGAGTGTGCTTTTCATTATATAGCAACATTTTAAGGAACAGAATCTAAGTATCATGGTGAATTCAATAGGTTCCCAATAGGATCCGCAAGTAATAAGATTTTTATTCAAGATAGAGCAACGTTTTAACGAACTGAAACACTGTTTCTTGGTTAATTCAGTTTGTTCCCAGTAGCAGGCTCTTGTAATATGTGTACTTTTAAAGATTTATCAAAATTTGGTGAGATGAATCTCAGGAACTTGGTGAATTCACTTAGTTCCCAATAGGCCACAGTAGTAATAAGTGGACTGTTCGGGATATAGAAAAATTTTCACGAATGGAATCAAAATTTCTAGGCGAATTCCGTGAGTTCCCAATGGGACATGCTTGTATGAGTGTGCTTTTCAATATATAGCAACATTTTACGAACGGATTCTAAGTATCGTGGTGAGTTCAGTAGGTTCCCCATAGGATTTGCATGTAATAAGATTGTTATTCAAGATAGAGCAACGTTTTAACCAACTGAAACACTGTTTCTTTGTGAATTCAGTTAGTTCCCAGTAGCAGGCTCTTGTAATTGTGTGATTTTAAAGATTTATCAAAATTTGGTGAACCGAATGTCAGTAAGTTGGTGAATTCTATTAGTGCCCAATAGGCCTCAGTAGTATTAAGTGGACTCTTCAGGATGTAGAAAATTTTTCACTAATTGAATCACAATTTCTATGCGAATTCAGTGAGTTCCCAATGGGACATGCTTGTATGAGTGTGCTTTTCAAATATAGCAACATTTTAAGGAATGGAATCTAAGTATCATGTTGAATTCAAAAGGTTCCCAAAGGATTCGCATGTAATAAGCTTGTTTTTCAAGATAGAGCAACGTTTTAACGAACTGAAACACTTTTTCTTTGTGAATTCAGTTAGTTCCCAATAGCAGGCTCTTGTAATATGTGTACTTTTAAATATTTATCAAAATTTGGTGAGATGAATCTCAGGAACTTGGGGAATTCACTTAGTTCCCAATAGGCCGCAGTAGTAATAAGTGGACTGTTCGGGATATAGAAAAATGTTCACGAATGGAATCAAAATTTCTATGCGAATTCAGTGAGTTCCCAATGGGACATGCTTGTATGAGTGTGCTTTTCAATATATAGCAACATTTTACGAACGGATTCTAAGTATCGTGGTGAGTTCAGTAGGTTCCCATAGGATTTGCATGTAATAAGATTGTTATTCAAGATAGAGCAACGTTTTAACGAACTGAAACACTGTTTCTTTGTGAATTCAGATAGTTCCCAGTAGCAGGCTCTTGTAATTGTGTGATTTTAAAGATTTATCAAAATTTGGTGAACCGATTGTCAGTAAGTTGGTGAATTCTGTTAGTGCCCAAAAGGCCTCAGTAGTATTAAGTGGACTCTTCAGGATATAGAAAAATTTTCACTAATTGAATCACAATTTCTATGCAAATTCAGTGAGTTCCCAATGGGACATGCTTGTATGAGTGTGCTTTTCAAATATAGCAACATTTTAAGGAACGGAATCTAAGTATCATGTTGAATTCAAAAGGTTCCAAAAGGATTCGCATGTAATAAGCTTGTTTTTCAAGATAGAGCAACGTTTTAACGAACTGAAACACTTTTTCTTTGTGAATTCAGTTAGTTCCCAATAGCAGGCTCTTGTAATATGTGTATTTTTAAATATTTATCAAAATTTGGTGAGATGAATCTCAGGAACTTGGGGAATTCACTTAGTTCCCAATAGGCCGCAGTAGTAAAAAGTGGACTGTTCGGGATATAGAAAAATGTTCACGAATGGAATCAAAATTTCTATGCGAATTCAGTGAGTTCCCAATGGGACATGCTTGTATGAGTGTGCTTTTCAATATATAGCAACATTTTAAGGAACCGAATCTAAGTATCATAGTGAATTCGGTAGGTTGCCAATAGGATTCGCGAGTAATCAGCTTGTTATTCAAGATAGAGCAACGTTTTAACGAAATGAAACACTGTTTCTTTGTGAATTCAGTTAGTTCCCAGTAGCAGGCTCTTGTAATTGTGTGCTTTTAAAGATTTATCAAAATTTGGTGAGCCAAATGTCAGTAAGTTGGTGAATTCGATTAGTTCCCAATAGGCCTCATTAGTATTAAGTGGACTGTTTGGGATATAGAAAAATGTACACGAATGGAATCAAAATTTCTAAGCGAATTCAGTGAGTTCCCAATGGGACATGCTTGTATGAGTGTGCTTTTCATTACATAGCAACATTTTAAGGAACGGAATCTAAGTATCATGGTGAATTCAATAGGTACCCAATAGGATTCGTATGTTATAAGCTTGTTTTTCAAGATAGAGCAAAGTTTTAACGAACTGAAACACTGTTTCTCTGTGAATTCAGTTAGTTCCCAGTAGCAGGCTCTTGTAATATGTGTACTTCTAAAGATTTATCAAAATTTGGTGAGATGAATCTCAGTAACTTTGTGAATTCACTTAGTTCCCAATAGGCCGCAGTAGTAATAAGTAGATTGTTCGGGGTATAGAAATATTGTCACGAATGGAATGAAAATTTCTAGGCGAAATCAGTGAGTTCCCATTTGGACATGCTTGTATGAGTGTGCTTTTCAATATATAGCAACATTTTAAGGAACGGAATCTAAGTATCATGTTGAATTCAATAGGTCCCAATAGGATTCGCGAGTAATAAGCTTGTTATTCAAGATAGAGCAAAGTTTTAACGAACTAAAACACTGTTTCTTTGTGAATTCAGTTAGTTCCCAGTAGCAGGCTCATGTAATATGTGTACTTTTAAAGATATATCAAAATTTGGTGAGATGAATCTCAGGAACTTGGTGAATTCACTTAGTTCCCAATAGGCCTCAGTAGTATTAAGTGGACTGTTCGGGATATAGAAAAATGTTCACGAATGGAATCAAAATTTCTATGCGAATTCAATGAGTTCCCAATGGGACATGCTTGTATGAGTGTGCTTTTCAATATATAGCAACATTTTAAGGAACCGAATCTAAGTATCATGGTGAATTCACTAGGTTCCCAATAGGATTGGCATTAATTAAGCTTGTTATTCAAGATAGAGTAACGTTTTAACGAATTGGAACACTGTTTCTTTTTGAATTCAGTTAGTTCCCAGTAGCAGTCTCTTCTAACATGTGTACTTTTAAAGATTTATAAAATTTGGTGAGCCGAATCTCAGTAACTGGGTGAATTCAGATAGTTCCCAAGGGGCCTCAGTAGTAATAAGTGGACAGTTCGAGATATAGAAAAATTTTCAGGAATGGAATCAAAATTTCTAGGCGAATTCAGGGAGTTCCCAATGGGACATGCTTGTATGAGTGTGCTTTTCATTATATAGCAACATTTTAAGGAACGGAATCTAAGTATCATGGTGAATTCAATAGGTTCCCAATAGGATTCGCATGTAATAGCTTGTTTTTCAAGATAGAGCAACGTTTTAACGAACTGAAACACTGTTTCTTTGTGAATTCAGTTAGTTCCCAGTAGCAGGCTCTTGTAATATGTGTAATTTTAAAGATTTATCAAAATTTGGTGAGATGAGTCTCAGTAACTTTGTTTATTCACTTAGTTCCCAATAGGCAGCAGTAGTAATAAGTGGACTGTTCGGGATATAGAAATATTGTCACGAATGTAATGAAAATTTCTAGGCGAATTCAGTGAGTTCCCAATGGGACATGCTTGTATGAGTGTGCTTTTCAATATATAGCAACATTTTAAGGAACGGATTCTAAGTATTGTGTTGAATTCAGTAGGTTCCCCATAGGATAAGCATGTAATAAGCTTGTTATTCAAGATAAAGCAACGTTTTAACGAACTGAAACACTGTTTCTGTGTGAATTCAGTTAGTTCCCAGTAGCAGGCTATTGTAATTGTGTGATTTTAAAGATTTATCAAAATTTGGTGAGCCGAATGTCAGTAACTGGTGAATTCGGTTAGTTCCCAATAGGCCTCAGTAGTATTAAGTGGACTGTTTGGGATATAGAAAAATGTTCATGAATGGAATCAAAATTTCTAGGGGAATTCAGTGAGTTGCCAATGGGACATGCTTGTATGAGTGTGCTTTTCAATATAGAGCATCATTTAAAGGAACGGAATCTAAGTATAATGGAAAATTCAATAGGTTCCCAATAGGATTCACATGTACTAAGCTTGTTATTCAAGATAGAGCAACGTTTTAACGAATTGAAACACTGTTTCTTTGTGAATTCAGTTAGTTCCCAGTAGCAGTCTCTTGTAATATGTGTACTTTTAAAGATTTATCAAAATTTTGTGAGCCGAATCTCAGTAAGTGGATGAATTCACTTAGTTCCCAATAGGCCTCAGTAGTAATAAGTGGATTGTTCGGGATATAGAAAAATTTTCACGAATCGAATCAAAATTTCTAGGCGAATTCAGTGAGTTCCCAATGGGACATGCTTCTATGAGTGTGCTTTTCAATATATAGCAACATTTTAAGGAACGGAATCTAAGTATCATGGTGAATTCAGTAGGTTCCCTATAGGATTCGCATGTAATAAGCTTGTTATTCAAGATAGAGCAAAGTTTTAACGAACTGAAACACTGTTTCTTTGTGAATTCAGTTAGTTCCCAGTAGCAGGCTCTTGTAATATGTGTACTTTTAAAGATATATCAAAATTTGTTTAGACGAATCTCAGTAACTTGATGAATTCAGATTCTTCCCAATAGGGCTCATTAGTAATAAGTGGACTGTTCGGGATATATAAAAATTTTCACGAATGGAATCAAAATTTCTAGGCGAATTCAGTGAGTTCCCAATGGGACATGCTTGTATGAGTGTGCTTTTCAATATATAGCAACATTTTAAGGAACGGAATCTAAGTATCATTTTGAATTCAATAAGTCCCAATAGGATTCGTGAGTAATAAGCTTGTTATTCAATATAGAGCAACATTTTAACCAACTGAAACACTGTTTCTTTGTGAATTTAGTTAGTACCCAGTAGCAGTCTCTTGAAATATTTATACTTTTAAAGATTTATCAAAATTTGTTGAGCCTAATCTCAGTAAATTGTTGACATCAGTTTCTTCCCAATAGGCCTCAGTAGTAATAAGTGGACTGTTCGGGAATATATAAAAATATTCACGAATGGAATCAAAATTTCTAGGCGAATTGAGTGAGTTCCCAATGGGATTTGCTTGTATGAGTGTGCTTTTCAATATATAGCAACATTTTAAGGAACGGAATCTAAGTATCATGTTGAATTTAATAGGTCCCTATAGGATTCGCGAGTTATAAGCTTGTTATTCAAGATAGAGCAACGGTTTAACGAACTGAAACACTGTTTCTCTGTGAATTCAGTTAGTTCCCAGTAGCAGGCTCTTGTAATATGTGTACTTCTAAAGATTTATCAAAATTTGGTGAGATGAATCTCAGTAACTTTGTGAATTCACTTAGTTCCCAATAGGCCGCAGTAGTAATAAGTGGATTGTTCGGGGTATAGAAATATTGTCACGAATGGAATGAAAATTTCTAGGCAAAATCAGTGAGTTCCCATTTGGACATGCTTGTATGAGTGTGCTTTTCAATATATAGCAACATTTTAAGGAACGGAATCTAAGTATCATGTTGAATTCAATAGGTCCCAAAGGGTTCGCGAGTAATAAGCTTGTTATTCAAGATAGAGCAACGTTTTAAAGAACTGAAACACTGTTTCTTTGTGAATTCAGTTAGTTCCCAGTAACAGGCTCTTTTAATTGTGTGCTTTTAAAGATTTATCAAAATTTGGTGAGCCAAATGTCAGTAACTTAGTGGATTCGGTTAGTTCCCAATAGGCCTCATTAGTATTAAGTGGACTGTTCGGGATATAGAAAAATGTACACGAATGGAATCAAAATTTCTATGCGAATTCAGTGAGTTCCCAATGGGACATGCTTGTATGAGTGTGCTTTTCATTATATAGCAACATTTTAAGGAAGGAATCTAAGTATCATGGTGAATTCAGTAGGTTCCCCATAGGATTCGCATGTAATAAGCTTGTTTTTCAAGATAGAGCAACGTTTTAACGAACTGAAACTCTGTATCTTTGTGAATTCAGTTAGTTCCCAGTAGCAGGCTCTTGTAATATGTGTACTTTTAAAGATTTATCAAAATTTGTTGAGATGAATCTCAGGAACTTGGTGAATTCACTTAGTTCCCAATAGGCCACAGTAGTAATAAGTGGACTGTTCGGGATATAGAAAAATTTTCATGAATGGAATCAAAATTTCTAGGCGAATCCCATGAGTTCCCAATGGGACATGTTTGTATGAGTGTGCTTTTCAATATATAGCAACATTTTAAGGAACGGATTCTAAGTATTGTGGTGAATTCAGTAGGTTCCCCATAGGATAAGCATGTAATAAGCTTGTCATTCAAGATAAAGCAACGTTTTAACGAACTGAAACACTGTTTCTGTGTGAATTCAGTTAGTTCCCAGTAGCAGGCTATTGTAATTGTGTGATTTTAAAGATTTATCAAAATTTGGTGAGCCGAATGTCAGTAACTGGTGAATTCGGTTAGTTCCCAATAGGCCTCAGTAGTATTAAGTGGACTGTTTGGGATATAGAAAATGTTCATGAATGGCATCAAAATTTCTAGGGGAATTCAGTGAGTTGCCAATGGGACATGCTTGTATGAGTGTGCTTTTCAATATAGAGCATCATTTAAAGGAACGGAATCTAAGTATAATGGAAAATTCAGTAGGTTCACAATAGGATTCACATGTACTAAGCTTGTTATTCAAGATAGAGCAACGTTTTAACGAACTGAAACACTGTTTCTTTGTGAATTCAGTTAGTACCCAGTAGCAGTCTCCTGTAATATTTATACTTTTAAAGATTTATCAAAATTTGTTGAGCCTAATCTCAGTAACTTGTTGAATTCAGTTTCTTCCAAATAGGCCTCAGTAATAATAAGTGGACTGTTCGGGATATATAAAAATATTCACGAATGGAATCAAAATTTCTAGACGAATTCAGTGAGTTCCCAATGGGACATGCTTGTATGAGTGTGCTTTTCAATATATAGCAACATTTTAAGGAACGGATTCTTAGTATCATGGTGAATTCAATAGGTCCCAATAGGATTCGCCAGTAATAAGCTTGTTATTCAAGATAGACCAAAGATTTAACGAACTGAAACACTGTTTCTTTGTGAATTGGGTTAGTTCCCAGTAGCAGTCTCTTGTAATTTTGTGCTTTTAAAGATTTATCAAAATTTGGTGAGCCGAATCTCAGTAACAATGTGAATTCACTTAGTTCCCAATAGGCCACAGTAGTAATAAGTGGACTGTTCGGTATATAGAAGTATTGTCACGTATGGAATGAAAATTTCTAGGTGAATTCAGTGAGTTCCCAATTGGACATGCTTGTATGAGTGTTCTTTTCAATATATAGCAACATTTTACGGAACGGAATCTAAGTATCATGGTGAATTCAATAGGTTCCCAATAGGATTCACATGTAATTAACTTGTTTTTCAAGATAGAGCAACGTTTTAACCAACTGAAACACTGTTACTTTGTGAATTCAGTTAGTTCCCAGTAGCAGGCTCTTGTAATATTTATACTTTTATAGATTTATCAAAATTTGTTGAGACGAATCTCAGTAACTTGGTGAATTCAGATTCTTCCCAATAGGGCTCAGTAGTAATAAGTGTACTGTTCGGGATATATAAACATTTTCACGAATGGAATCAAAATTTCTATGCGAATTCAGTGAGTTCCCAATGGGACATGCTTGTATGAGTGTGCTTTTAAATATATAGCAACATTTTTAGGAACGGAATCTAAGTATCATGTTGAATTCAATAAGTCCCAATAGGATTCGTTAGTAATAAGCTTCTTATTTAAGATAGAGCAACATTTTAACCAACTGAAACACTGTTTCTTTGTGAATTCAGTTAGTTCGCAGTAGCAGGCTATTGTAATATGTCTACTTTTAAAGATTTATCAAAATTTGGTGAGATGAATCTCAGGAACTTGGTGAATTCACTTAGTTCCCAATAGGCCGAAGTAGTAATAAGTGGACTGCTCGGGATATAGAAAAATTTTCACGAATGGAAACAAAATTTCTAGGCGAATTCAGTGAGGTCCCAATGGGATATGCTTGTATGAGTGTGCTTTTCAATATGTAGCAACATTATAAGGAACGGAATCTAAGTATCATGGTGAATTCAATAGGTCCCAATAGGATTCACAAGTAATAAGCTTGTTATTCAAGATACAGCAACGTTTTAACGAACTGAAACACTGTTTCTTTGTGAATTCAGTTAGATCGCAGTAGCAGGCTCTTGTAATATGTGTACTTTTAGAGATTTATCAAAATTTGGTGAGATGAATCTCAGTAACTTTGTGAATTCACTTAGTTCCCAAGGCCGCAGTAGTAATAAGTGGACTTTCGGGATATAGAAAATTTTTCATGTATGGAATCAAAATTTCTAGGCGAATTCAGTGAGTTCCCAATGGGACATGCTTGTATGAGTGTGCTTTTCAATATATAGCAACATTTTAAGGAACGGATTCTCAGTATCGTGGTGAATTCAGTAGGTTCCCCATAGGATTCGCGTGTAATACGCTTGTTATTCAAGATAGAGCAACGTTTTAACGAACTGAAACACTGTATCTTTGTGAATTCAGTTAGTTCCCAGTAGAAGGCTCTTGTAATTGTGTGCTTTTAAAGATTTATCAAAATTTGGTGAGCCGAATGTCACTAAGTTGGTGAATTCGGTTAGTTTCCAATAGGCCTCAGTAGAAATAAGTGGACTGTTTGGGATATAGAAAAATTTTTAGGAATGGAATCAAAATTACTAGGCGAATTCAGGGAGTTCCCAATGGGACATGAATGTATGAGTGTGCTTTTCATTATAGAGCAACATTTTAAGGAAAGGAATTTAAGTATCATGGTGAATTCAATAGGTTCCCAATAGGAATCGCATGTAATAAGCTTGTTTTTTAAGATAGAGCAAAGTTTTAATGAACTGAAACACTGTTTCATTGTGAATTCAGTTAGTTCCCAGTAGCAGGCACTTGTAATATGTGTACTTTTAAAGATTTATCAAAATTTGGTGAGCCGAATGTCAGTAACTTTGTAAATTCACTTAGTTCCCAATAGGCCGCAGTCGTAATAAGTGGACTGTTCGGGATATAGAAATATTGTCACGAATGGAATGAAAATATCTAGGCGAATTCGGTGGGTTCCCAATGGGACATGCTTGTATGAGTGTGCTTTTCAATATATAGCAACATTTAAAGGAACGGATTCTAAGTATCATGGCGAATTCAGTAGGTTCCAATAGGATTCGCATGTATAGGCTTTGCATTCAAGAGAGAGCAAAGTTTTAACGAACTGAATCACTGTTTCTTTGTGAATTCAGTTAGTTCCCAGTAGCAGGCTCTTGTAATATGTATACTTTTAAAGATTTATCAAAATTTGTTGAGCCGAATCTCAGTAACTTGGTGAATTCAGTTTCTTCCCAATAGGGCTCAGTAGTAATAAGTGGACTGTTCGGGATATAGAAAAATTTTCACGAATGGAATGAAAATTTCTAGGCGAATTCAGTGAGTTCCCAATGGGACATGCTTGTAAGAGTGTGCTTTTCAATATATAGCAACATATTAAGGAACGGAATCTAAGTATCATGGTGAACTCAGTAGATCTCCATTAGGATTCACAAGTAATAAGCTTGTTATTCAAGATACAGCAACGTTTTAACGAACTGAAACACTGTTTCTTTGTGAATTCAGTTAGTTCCCAGTAGCAGGCTCTTATAATATGTGTACTTTTAAAGATTTATCAAAATTTGGTGAGATGAATCTCAGTAACTTTGTGAATTCACTTAGTTCCCAATAGGCCGCAGTAGTAATAAGTGGACTTTCGGGATATAGAAAAAATTTCATCTATGGAATCAAAATTTCTAGGCGAATTAGGTGAGTTCCCAATGGGACATGCTTGTATGAGTGTGCTTTTCAATATATAGCAATATTTTAAGGAACGGAATCTATGTATCATGGTGAATTCAGTAAGTTCCCAATAGGATTCGCATGTAATAAGCTTGTTATTCAAGATAGAGCAACGTTTTAACGAATTGAAACACTGTTTCTTTGTGAATTTGTTAGTTCCCAATAGCAGGCTCTTCTAATATGAGTACTTTTAAAGATTTATCAAAATTTGGTGAGCCGAATCTTAGTAACTGGGTGAATTCAGTTAGTTCCCAATAGGCCTCAGTAGTAATAAGTGGACTGTTCGGGATATAGAAAAATTTTCACGAATGCAATCAAAATTTCTAGGCGAATTCAGGGAGTTCCCAATGGGACATGCTTGTATGAGTGTGCTTTTCATTATATAGCAACATTTTAAGGAACAGAATCTAAGTATCATGGTGAATTCAATAGGTTCCCAATAGGATCCGCAAGTAATAAGATTTTTATTCAAGATAGAGCAACGTTTTAACGAACTGAAACACTGTTTCTTGGTTAATTCAGTTTGTTCCCAGTAGCAGGCTCTTGTAATATGTGTACTTTTAAAGATTTATCAAAATTTGGTGAGATGAATCTCAGGAACTTGGTGAATTCACTTAGTTCCCAATAGGCCACAGTAGTAATAAGTGGACTGTTCGGGATATAGAAAAATTTTCACGAATGGAATCAAAATTTCTAGGCGAATTCCGTGAGTTCCCAATGGGACATGCTTGTATGAGTGTGCTTTTCAATATATAGCAACATTTTACGAACGGATTCTAAGTATCGTGGTGAGTTCAGTAGGTTCCCCATAGGATTTGCATGTAATAAGATTGTTATTCAAGATAGAGCAACGTTTTAACCAACTGAAACACTGTTTCTTTGTGAATTCAGTTAGTTCCCAGTAGCAGGCTCTTGTAATTGTGTGATTTTAAAGATTTATCAAAATTTGGTGAACCGAATGTCAGTAAGTTGGTGAATTCTATTAGTGCCCAATAGGCCTCAGTAGTATTAAGTGGACTCTTCAGGATGTAGAAAATTTTTCACTAATTGAATCACAATTTCTATGCGAATTCAGTGAGTTCCCAATGGGACATGCTTGTATGAGTGTGCTTTTCAAATATAGCAACATTTTAAGGAATGGAATCTAAGTATCATGTTGAATTCAAAAGGTTCCCAAAGGATTCGCATGTAATAAGCTTGTTTTTCAAGATAGAGCAACGTTTTAACGAACTGAAACACTTTTTCTTTGTGAATTCAGTTAGTTCCCAATAGCAGGCTCTTGTAATATGTGTACTTTTAAATATTTATCAAAATTTGGTGAGATGAATCTCAGGAACTTGGGGAATTCACTTAGTTCCCAATAGGCCGCAGTAGTAATAAGTGGACTGTTCGGGATATAGAAAAATGTTCACGAATGGAATCAAAATTTCTATGCGAATTCAGTGAGTTCCCAATGGGACATGCTTGTATGAGTGTGCTTTTCAATATATAGCAACATTTTACGAACGGATTCTAAGTATCGTGGTGAGTTCAGTAGGTTCCCATAGGATTTGCATGTAATAAGATTGTTATTCAAGATAGAGCAACGTTTTAACGAACTGAAACACTGTTTCTTTGTGAATTCAGATAGTTCCCAGTAGCAGGCTCTTGTAATTGTGTGATTTTAAAGATTTATCAAAATTTGGTGAACCGATTGTCAGTAAGTTGGTGAATTCTGTTAGTGCCCAAAAGGCCTCAGTAGTATTAAGTGGACTCTTCAGGATATAGAAAAATTTTCACTAATTGAATCACAATTTCTATGCAAATTCAGTGAGTTCCCAATGGGACATGCTTGTATGAGTGTGCTTTTCAAATATAGCAACATTTTAAGGAACGGAATCTAAGTATCATGTTGAATTCAAAAGGTTCCAAAAGGATTCGCATGTAATAAGCTTGTTTTTCAAGATAGAGCAACGTTTTAACGAACTGAAACACTTTTTCTTTGTGAATTCAGTTAGTTCCCAATAGCAGGCTCTTGTAATATGTGTATTTTTAAATATTTATCAAAATTTGGTGAGATGAATCTCAGGAACTTGGGGAATTCACTTAGTTCCCAATAGGCCGCAGTAGTAAAAAGTGGACTGTTCGGGATATAGAAAAATGTTCACGAATGGAATCAAAATTTCTATGCGAATTCAGTGAGTTCCCAATGGGACATGCTTGTATGAGTGTGCTTTTCAATATATAGCAACATTTTAAGGAACCGAATCTAAGTATCATAGTGAATTCGGTAGGTTGCCAATAGGATTCGCGAGTAATCAGCTTGTTATTCAAGATAGAGCAACGTTTTAACGAAATGAAACACTGTTTCTTTGTGAATTCAGTTAGTTCCCAGTAGCAGGCTCTTGTAATTGTGTGCTTTTAAAGATTTATCAAAATTTGGTGAGCCAAATGTCAGTAAGTTGGTGAATTCGATTAGTTCCCAATAGGCCTCATTAGTATTAAGTGGACTGTTTGGGATATAGAAAAATGTACACGAATGGAATCAAAATTTCTAAGCGAATTCAGTGAGTTCCCAATGGGACATGCTTGTATGAGTGTGCTTTTCATTACATAGCAACATTTTAAGGAACGGAATCTAAGTATCATGGTGAATTCAATAGGTACCCAATAGGATTCGTATGTTATAAGCTTGTTTTTCAAGATAGAGCAAAGTTTTAACGAACTGAAACACTGTTTCTCTGTGAATTCAGTTAGTTCCCAGTAGCAGGCTCTTGTAATATGTGTACTTCTAAAGATTTATCAAAATTTGGTGAGATGAATCTCAGTAACTTTGTGAATTCACTTAGTTCCCAATAGGCCGCAGTAGTAATAAGTAGATTGTTCGGGGTATAGAAATATTGTCACGAATGGAATGAAAATTTCTAGGCGAAATCAGTGAGTTCCCATTTGGACATGCTTGTATGAGTGTGCTTTTCAATATATAGCAACATTTTAAGGAACGGAATCTAAGTATCATGTTGAATTCAATAGGTCCCAATAGGATTCGCGAGTAATAAGCTTGTTATTCAAGATAGAGCAAAGTTTTAACGAACTAAAACACTGTTTCTTTGTGAATTCAGTTAGTTCCCAGTAGCAGGCTCATGTAATATGTGTACTTTTAAAGATATATCAAAATTTGGTGAGATGAATCTCAGGAACTTGGTGAATTCACTTAGTTCCCAATAGGCCTCAGTAGTATTAAGTGGACTGTTCGGGATATAGAAAAATGTTCACGAATGGAATCAAAATTTCTATGCGAATTCAATGAGTTCCCAATGGGACATGCTTGTATGAGTGTGCTTTTCAATATATAGCAACATTTTAAGGAACCGAATCTAAGTATCATGGTGAATTCACTAGGTTCCCAATAGGATTGGCATTAATTAAGCTTGTTATTCAAGATAGAGTAACGTTTTAACGAATTGGAACACTGTTTCTTTTTGAATTCAGTTAGTTCCCAGTAGCAGTCTCTTCTAACATGTGTACTTTTAAAGATTTATAAAATTTGGTGAGCCGAATCTCAGTAACTGGGTGAATTCAGATAGTTCCCAAGGGGCCTCAGTAGTAATAAGTGGACAGTTCGAGATATAGAAAAATTTTCAGGAATGGAATCAAAATTTCTAGGCGAATTCAGGGAGTTCCCAATGGGACATGCTTGTATGAGTGTGCTTTTCATTATATAGCAACATTTTAAGGAACGGAATCTAAGTATCATGGTGAATTCAATAGGTTCCCAATAGGATTCGCATGTAATAGCTTGTTTTTCAAGATAGAGCAACGTTTTAACGAACTGAAACACTGTTTCTTTGTGAATTCAGTTAGTTCCCAGTAGCAGGCTCTTGTAATATGTGTAATTTTAAAGATTTATCAAAATTTGGTGAGATGAGTCTCAGTAACTTTGTTTATTCACTTAGTTCCCAATAGGCAGCAGTAGTAATAAGTGGACTGTTCGGGATATAGAAATATTGTCACGAATGTAATGAAAATTTCTAGGCGAATTCAGTGAGTTCCCAATGGGACATGCTTGTATGAGTGTGCTTTTCAATATATAGCAACATTTTAAGGAACGGATTCTAAGTATTGTGTTGAATTCAGTAGGTTCCCCATAGGATAAGCATGTAATAAGCTTGTTATTCAAGATAAAGCAACGTTTTAACGAACTGAAACACTGTTTCTGTGTGAATTCAGTTAGTTCCCAGTAGCAGGCTATTGTAATTGTGTGATTTTAAAGATTTATCAAAATTTGGTGAGCCGAATGTCAGTAACTGGTGAATTCGGTTAGTTCCCAATAGGCCTCAGTAGTATTAAGTGGACTGTTTGGGATATAGAAAAATGTTCATGAATGGAATCAAAATTTCTAGGGGAATTCAGTGAGTTGCCAATGGGACATGCTTGTATGAGTGTGCTTTTCAATATAGAGCATCATTTAAAGGAACGGAATCTAAGTATAATGGAAAATTCAATAGGTTCCCAATAGGATTCACATGTACTAAGCTTGTTATTCAAGATAGAGCAACGTTTTAACGAATTGAAACACTGTTTCTTTGTGAATTCAGTTAGTTCCCAGTAGCAGTCTCTTGTAATATGTGTACTTTTAAAGATTTATCAAAATTTTGTGAGCCGAATCTCAGTAAGTGGATGAATTCACTTAGTTCCCAATAGGCCTCAGTAGTAATAAGTGGATTGTTCGGGATATAGAAAAATTTTCACGAATCGAATCAAAATTTCTAGGCGAATTCAGTGAGTTCCCAATGGGACATGCTTCTATGAGTGTGCTTTTCAATATATAGCAACATTTTAAGGAACGGAATCTAAGTATCATGGTGAATTCAGTAGGTTCCCTATAGGATTCGCATGTAATAAGCTTGTTATTCAAGATAGAGCAAAGTTTTAACGAACTGAAACACTGTTTCTTTGTGAATTCAGTTAGTTCCCAGTAGCAGGCTCTTGTAATATGTGTACTTTTAAAGATATATCAAAATTTGTTTAGACGAATCTCAGTAACTTGATGAATTCAGATTCTTCCCAATAGGGCTCATTAGTAATAAGTGGACTGTTCGGGATATATAAAAATTTTCACGAATGGAATCAAAATTTCTAGGCGAATTCAGTGAGTTCCCAATGGGACATGCTTGTATGAGTGTGCTTTTCAATATATAGCAACATTTTAAGGAACGGAATCTAAGTATCATTTTGAATTCAATAAGTCCCAATAGGATTCGTGAGTAATAAGCTTGTTATTCAATATAGAGCAACATTTTAACCAACTGAAACACTGTTTCTTTGTGAATTTAGTTAGTACCCAGTAGCAGTCTCTTGAAATATTTATACTTTTAAAGATTTATCAAAATTTGTTGAGCCTAATCTCAGTAAATTGTTGACATCAGTTTCTTCCCAATAGGCCTCAGTAGTAATAAGTGGACTGTTCGGGAATATATAAAAATATTCACGAATGGAATCAAAATTTCTAGGCGAATTGAGTGAGTTCCCAATGGGATTTGCTTGTATGAGTGTGCTTTTCAATATATAGCAACATTTTAAGGAACGGAATCTAAGTATCATGTTGAATTTAATAGGTCCCTATAGGATTCGCGAGTTATAAGCTTGTTATTCAAGATAGAGCAACGGTTTAACGAACTGAAACACTGTTTCTCTGTGAATTCAGTTAGTTCCCAGTAGCAGGCTCTTGTAATATGTGTACTTCTAAAGATTTATCAAAATTTGGTGAGATGAATCTCAGTAACTTTGTGAATTCACTTAGTTCCCAATAGGCCGCAGTAGTAATAAGTGGATTGTTCGGGGTATAGAAATATTGTCACGAATGGAATGAAAATTTCTAGGCAAAATCAGTGAGTTCCCATTTGGACATGCTTGTATGAGTGTGCTTTTCAATATATAGCAACATTTTAAGGAACGGAATCTAAGTATCATGTTGAATTCAATAGGTCCCAAAGGGTTCGCGAGTAATAAGCTTGTTATTCAAGATAGAGCAACGTTTTAAAGAACTGAAACACTGTTTCTTTGTGAATTCAGTTAGTTCCCAGTAACAGGCTCTTTTAATTGTGTGCTTTTAAAGATTTATCAAAATTTGGTGAGCCAAATGTCAGTAACTTAGTGGATTCGGTTAGTTCCCAATAGGCCTCATTAGTATTAAGTGGACTGTTCGGGATATAGAAAAATGTACACGAATGGAATCAAAATTTCTATGCGAATTCAGTGAGTTCCCAATGGGACATGCTTGTATGAGTGTGCTTTTCATTATATAGCAACATTTTAAGGAAGGAATCTAAGTATCATGGTGAATTCAGTAGGTTCCCCATAGGATTCGCATGTAATAAGCTTGTTTTTCAAGATAGAGCAACGTTTTAACGAACTGAAACTCTGTATCTTTGTGAATTCAGTTAGTTCCCAGTAGCAGGCTCTTGTAATATGTGTACTTTTAAAGATTTATCAAAATTTGTTGAGATGAATCTCAGGAACTTGGTGAATTCACTTAGTTCCCAATAGGCCACAGTAGTAATAAGTGGACTGTTCGGGATATAGAAAAATTTTCATGAATGGAATCAAAATTTCTAGGCGAATCCCATGAGTTCCCAATGGGACATGTTTGTATGAGTGTGCTTTTCAATATATAGCAACATTTTAAGGAACGGATTCTAAGTATTGTGGTGAATTCAGTAGGTTCCCCATAGGATAAGCATGTAATAAGCTTGTCATTCAAGATAAAGCAACGTTTTAACGAACTGAAACACTGTTTCTGTGTGAATTCAGTTAGTTCCCAGTAGCAGGCTATTGTAATTGTGTGATTTTAAAGATTTATCAAAATTTGGTGAGCCGAATGTCAGTAACTGGTGAATTCGGTTAGTTCCCAATAGGCCTCAGTAGTATTAAGTGGACTGTTTGGGATATAGAAAATGTTCATGAATGGCATCAAAATTTCTAGGGGAATTCAGTGAGTTGCCAATGGGACATGCTTGTATGAGTGTGCTTTTCAATATAGAGCATCATTTAAAGGAACGGAATCTAAGTATAATGGAAAATTCAGTAGGTTCACAATAGGATTCACATGTACTAAGCTTGTTATTCAAGATAGAGCAACGTTTTAACGAACTGAAACACTGTTTCTTTGTGAATTCAGTTAGTACCCAGTAGCAGTCTCCTGTAATATTTATACTTTTAAAGATTTATCAAAATTTGTTGAGCCTAATCTCAGTAACTTGTTGAATTCAGTTTCTTCCAAATAGGCCTCAGTAATAATAAGTGGACTGTTCGGGATATATAAAAATATTCACGAATGGAATCAAAATTTCTAGACGAATTCAGTGAGTTCCCAATGGGACATGCTTGTATGAGTGTGCTTTTCAATATATAGCAACATTTTAAGGAACGGATTCTTAGTATCATGGTGAATTCAATAGGTCCCAATAGGATTCGCCAGTAATAAGCTTGTTATTCAAGATAGACCAAAGATTTAACGAACTGAAACACTGTTTCTTTGTGAATTGGGTTAGTTCCCAGTAGCAGTCTCTTGTAATTTTGTGCTTTTAAAGATTTATCAAAATTTGGTGAGCCGAATCTCAGTAACAATGTGAATTCACTTAGTTCCCAATAGGCCACAGTAGTAATAAGTGGACTGTTCGGTATATAGAAGTATTGTCACGTATGGAATGAAAATTTCTAGGTGAATTCAGTGAGTTCCCAATTGGACATGCTTGTATGAGTGTTCTTTTCAATATATAGCAACATTTTACGGAACGGAATCTAAGTATCATGGTGAATTCAATAGGTTCCCAATAGGATTCACATGTAATTAACTTGTTTTTCAAGATAGAGCAACGTTTTAACCAACTGAAACACTGTTACTTTGTGAATTCAGTTAGTTCCCAGTAGCAGGCTCTTGTAATATTTATACTTTTATAGATTTATCAAAATTTGTTGAGACGAATCTCAGTAACTTGGTGAATTCAGATTCTTCCCAATAGGGCTCAGTAGTAATAAGTGTACTGTTCGGGATATATAAACATTTTCACGAATGGAATCAAAATTTCTATGCGAATTCAGTGAGTTCCCAATGGGACATGCTTGTATGAGTGTGCTTTTAAATATATAGCAACATTTTTAGGAACGGAATCTAAGTATCATGTTGAATTCAATAAGTCCCAATAGGATTCGTTAGTAATAAGCTTCTTATTTAAGATAGAGCAACATTTTAACCAACTGAAACACTGTTTCTTTGTGAATTCAGTTAGTTCGCAGTAGCAGGCTATTGTAATATGTCTACTTTTAAAGATTTATCAAAATTTGGTGAGATGAATCTCAGGAACTTGGTGAATTCACTTAGTTCCCAATAGGCCGAAGTAGTAATAAGTGGACTGCTCGGGATATAGAAAAATTTTCACGAATGGAAACAAAATTTCTAGGCGAATTCAGTGAGGTCCCAATGGGATATGCTTGTATGAGTGTGCTTTTCAATATGTAGCAACATTATAAGGAACGGAATCTAAGTATCATGGTGAATTCAATAGGTCCCAATAGGATTCACAAGTAATAAGCTTGTTATTCAAGATACAGCAACGTTTTAACGAACTGAAACACTGTTTCTTTGTGAATTCAGTTAGATCGCAGTAGCAGGCTCTTGTAATATGTGTACTTTTAGAGATTTATCAAAATTTGGTGAGATGAATCTCAGTAACTTTGTGAATTCACTTAGTTCCCAAGGCCGCAGTAGTAATAAGTGGACTTTCGGGATATAGAAAATTTTTCATGTATGGAATCAAAATTTCTAGGCGAATTCAGTGAGTTCCCAATGGGACATGCTTGTATGAGTGTGCTTTTCAATATATAGCAACATTTTAAGGAACGGATTCTCAGTATCGTGGTGAATTCAGTAGGTTCCCCATAGGATTCGCGTGTAATACGCTTGTTATTCAAGATAGAGCAACGTTTTAACGAACTGAAACACTGTATCTTTGTGAATTCAGTTAGTTCCCAGTAGAAGGCTCTTGTAATTGTGTGCTTTTAAAGATTTATCAAAATTTGGTGAGCCGAATGTCACTAAGTTGGTGAATTCGGTTAGTTTCCAATAGGCCTCAGTAGAAATAAGTGGACTGTTTGGGATATAGAAAAATTTTTAGGAATGGAATCAAAATTACTAGGCGAATTCAGGGAGTTCCCAATGGGACATGAATGTATGAGTGTGCTTTTCATTATAGAGCAACATTTTAAGGAAAGGAATTTAAGTATCATGGTGAATTCAATAGGTTCCCAATAGGAATCGCATGTAATAAGCTTGTTTTTTAAGATAGAGCAAAGTTTTAATGAACTGAAACACTGTTTCATTGTGAATTCAGTTAGTTCCCAGTAGCAGGCACTTGTAATATGTGTACTTTTAAAGATTTATCAAAATTTGGTGAGCCGAATGTCAGTAACTTTGTAAATTCACTTAGTTCCCAATAGGCCGCAGTCGTAATAAGTGGACTGTTCGGGATATAGAAATATTGTCACGAATGGAATGAAAATATCTAGGCGAATTCGGTGGGTTCCCAATGGGACATGCTTGTATGAGTGTGCTTTTCAATATATAGCAACATTTAAAGGAACGGATTCTAAGTATCATGGCGAATTCAGTAGGTTCCAATAGGATTCGCATGTATAGGCTTTGCATTCAAGAGAGAGCAAAGTTTTAACGAACTGAATCACTGTTTCTTTGTGAATTCAGTTAGTTCCCAGTAGCAGGCTCTTGTAATATGTATACTTTTAAAGATTTATCAAAATTTGTTGAGCCGAATCTCAGTAACTTGGTGAATTCAGTTTCTTCCCAATAGGGCTCAGTAGTAATAAGTGGACTGTTCGGGATATAGAAAAATTTTCACGAATGGAATGAAAATTTCTAGGCGAATTCAGTGAGTTCCCAATGGGACATGCTTGTAAGAGTGTGCTTTTCAATATATAGCAACATATTAAGGAACGGAATCTAAGTATCCTGGTGAACTCAGTAGATCTCCATTAGGATTCACAAGTAATAAGCTTGTTATTCAAGATACAGCAACGTTTTAACGAACTGAAACACTGTTTCTTTGTGAATTCAGTTAGTTCCCAGTAGCAGGCTCTTATAATATGTGTACTTTTAAAGATTTATCAAAATTTGGTGAGATGAATCTCAGTAACTTTGTGAATTCACTTAGTTCCCAATAGGCCGCAGTAGTAATAAGTGGACTTTCGGGATATAGAAAAAATTTCATCTATGGAATCAAAATTTCTAGGCGAATTAGGTGAGTTCCCAATGGGACATGCTTGTATGAGTGTGCTTTTCAATATATAGCAATATTTTAAGGAACGGAATCTATGTATCATGGTGAATTCAGTAAGTTCCCAATAGGATTCGCATGTAATAAGCTTGTTATTCAAGATAGAGCAACGTTTTAACGAATTGAAACACTGTTTCTTTGTGAATTTGTTAGTTCCCAATAGCAGGCTCTTCTAATATGAGTACTTTTAAAGATTTATCAAAATTTGGTGAGCCGAATCTTAGTAACTGGGTGAATTCAGTTAGTTCCCAATAGGCCTCAGTAGTAATAAGTGGACTGTTCGGGATATAGAAAAATTTTCACGAATGCAATCAAAATTTCTAGGCGAATTCAGGGAGTTCCCAATGGGACATGCTTGTATGAGTGTGCTTTTCATTATATAGCAACATTTTAAGGAACAGAATCTAAGTATCATGGTGAATTCAATAGGTTCCCAATAGGATCCGCAAGTAATAAGATTTTTATTCAAGATAGAGCAACGTTTTAACGAACTGAAACACTGTTTCTTGGTTAATTCAGTTTGTTCCCAGTAGCAGGCTCTTGTAATATGTGTACTTTTAATGATTTATCAAAATTTGGTGAGATGAATCTCAGTAACTTTGTGAATTCACTTAGATCCCAATAGGCCGCAGTAGTAATAAGTGGACTAATCGGGATATAGAAAAATTGTCACGAATGGAATGAAAATTTCTAGGCGAATTCAGTGGGTTCCCAATGGGACATGCTTGTATTAGTTTGCTTTTCAATATATAGCAACATTTAAAGTAACGGATTCTAAGTATCATGGCGAATTAAGTAGTTTCCAATAGGATTCGCATATAATAAGCTTGTTATTCAAGATAGAGCAAAGTTTTAACGAACTGAAACACTGTTTCTTTGTGAATTCAGTTAGTTCCCAGTAGCAGGCTCTTGTAATATGTGTACTTTTAAAGATTTATCAAAATTTGGTGAGATGAATCACAGTAACTTTGTGAATTCACTTAGATCCCAATAGGCCGCAGTAGTAATAAGTGGACTGATCGGGATATAGAAAAATTGTCACGAATGGAATGAATATTTCTAGGCGAATTTAGTGGGTTCCCAATGGGACATACTTGTATGAGTTTGCTTTTCAATATATAGCAACATTTAAAAGAACGGATTCTAAGTATCATGGCGAATTCAGTAGGTTCCAATAGGATTCGCATATAATAAGCTTGTTACTCAAGATAGAGCAACGTTTTAACGAACTGAAACACTGTTTCTTTGTGAATTCAGTTAGTTCCCAGTAGCAGGGTCTTGTAATATGTATACTTTTAAAATTTATGAAATTTTGGTGAGCCGAATCTGAGTAACATGGTGAATTCGGTTAGTTCCCAATAGGCCGCAGTAGTAATAAGTGGACTGTTCGGGATATATAAAAATTTTGACGAATGGAATCAAAATTTCTAGGCGAATTCAGTGAGTTCCCAATGGGACATGCTTGTATGAGTTTGCTTTTCAATATAGAGCAACATTTTGTGGAACGGAATCTAAGTATCATGGTGAATTCAGTAGGTTCCCAATAGAAATCGCATGTAATAAGCTTGTTATTCAAGATAGAGCAACGTTTGAACGAACTGAAACACTGTTTCTTTGTGAACTCAGTTAGTTCCCAGTAGCCTGCTCTTGTACTATGTGACTTTTAAAGATTTATCAAAATTTGGTGAGCCGAATCTGAGTAACATGGTGAATTCGGTTAGTTCCCAGTAGTCCGCAGTAGTAATAAGTGGACTGTTCGGGATATAGAAAAATTTTCAGGAATGGAATCAAAATTTCTAGGCGAATTCAGTGAGTTCCCTATGGGACATGCTTGTATGAGTTTGCTTTTCAAAATAGAGCAACATTTTGTGGAACGGAATCTAAGTATCATGGTGAATTCAGTAGGTTCCCAATAGGATTCGCATGTAATAAGCTTGTTATTCAAGATAGAGCAAGGTTTTAACGAACTCAAACACTGTTTCTTTGTGAATTCAGTTAGTTCCCAGTAGCCTGCTCTTGTACTATGTGTACTTTTAAAGATTTATCAAAATTTGGTGAGCCGAATCTGAGTAACATGGTGAATTCGCTTAGTTCCCAATGGGCTGCAGTAGTAATAAGTGGACTGTTCGGGATATATAAAAATTTTCACGAATGGAATCAAAATTTCTAGGCGAATTCAGTGAGTTCCCAAAGGGACATGCTTGTATGACTTTGCTTTTCAAAAGAGAGCAACATTTTAAGGTACGGAATCTAAGTATCATGGTGAATTCAGTAGGTTCCCAATAGGATTCGAATGTAGTAAGCTTGTTATTCAAGATAGAGCAACGTTTTAACGAACTGAAGCACTGTTTCTTTGTGAATTCAGTTAGTTCCTAGTAGCCTGCTCTTGTACTATGTGTACTTTTAAAGATTTATCAAAATTTGGTGAGCCGAATCTGAGTAACATGGTGAATTCGGTTAGTTCCCAGTAGGCCGCAGTAGTAATATGTGGACTGTTCGGGATATAGAAAAATTTTCAGGAATGGAATCAAAATTTCTAGGCGAATTCAGGGAGTTCCCAATGGGACATGCTTGTATGAGTGTGCTTTTCATTATATAGCAACATTTTAAGGAACAGAATCTAAGTATCATGGTGAATTCAATAGGTTCCCAATAGGATCCGCAAGTAATAAGATTTTTATTCAAGATAGAGCAACGTTTTAACGAAGTGAAACACTGTTTCTTGGTTAATTCAGTTTGTTCCCAGTAGCAGGCTCTTGTAATATGTGTACTTTTAAAGATTTATCAAAATTTGGTGAGATGAACCTCAGTAACTTTGTGAATTCACTTAGATCCCAATAGGCCGCAGTAGTAATAAGTGGACTGATCGGGATATAGAAAAATTGTCACGAATGGAATGAAAATTTCTAGGCGAATTCAGTGGGTTCCCAATGGGACATGCTTGTATGAGTTTGCTTTTCAATATATAGCAACATTTAAAAGAACGGATTCTAAGTATCATGGCGAATTCAGTAGGTTCCAATAGGATTCGCATATAATAAGCTTGTTATTCAAGATAGAGCAACGTTTTAACGAACTGAAACACTGTTTCTTTGTGAATTCAGTTAGTTCCCAGTAGCAGGGTCTTGTAATATGTATACTTTTAAAATTTATCAAATTTTGGTGAGCCGAATCTGAGTAACATGGTGAATTCGGTTAGTTCCCAATAGGCAGCAGTAGTAATAAGTGGACTGTTCGGGATATATAAAAATTTTCACGAATGGAATCAAAATTTCTAGGCGAATTTAGTGAGTTCCCAATGGGACATGCTTGTATGAGTTTGCTTTTCAATATAGAGCAACATTTTGTGGAACGGAATCTAAGTATCATGGTGAATTCAGTAGGTTCCCAATAGCATTCGCATGTAATAAGCTTGTTATTCAAGATAGAGCAACGTTTGAACGAACTGAAACACTGTTTCTTTGTGAACTCAGTTAGTTCCCAGTAGCCTGCTCTTGTACTATGTGTACTTTTAAAGATTTATCAAAATTTGGTGAGCCGAATCTGAGTAACATGGTGAATTCGGTTAGTTCCCAGTAGTCCGCAGTAGTAATAAGTGGACTGTTCGGGATATAGAAAAATTTTCAGGAATGGAATCAAAATTTCTAGGCGAATTCAGTGAGTTCCCTATGGGACATGCTTGTATGAGTTTGCTTTTCAAAATAGAGCAACATTTTGTGGAACGGAATCTAAGTATCATGGTGAATTCAGTAGGTTCCCAATAGGATTCGCATGTAATAAGCTTGTTATTCAAGATAGAGCAAGGTTTTAACGAACTCAAACACTGTTTCTTTGTGAATTCAGTTAGTTCCCAGTAGCCTGCTCTTGTACTATGTGTACTTTTAAAGATTTATCAAAATTTGGTGAGCCGAATCTGAGTAACATGGTGAATTCGCTTAGTTCCCAATGGGCTGCAGTAGTAATAAGTGGACAGTTCGGGATATATAAAAATTTTCACGAATGGAATCAAAATTTCTAGGCGAATTCAGTGAGTTCCCAAAGGGACATGCTTGTATGAGTTTGCTTTTCAAAAGAGAGCAACATTTTAAGGTACAGAATCTAAGTATCATGGTGAATTCAGTAGGTTCCCAATAGGATTCGCATGTAATAAGCTTGTTATTCAAGATAGAGCAACATTTTAACGAACTGAAGCACTGTTTCTTTGTGAATTCAGTTAGTTCCCAGTAGCCTGCTCTTGTACTATGTGTACTTTTAAAGATTTATCAAAATTTGGTGAGCTGAATCTGAGTACCATGGTGAATTCGGTTAGTTCCCAGTAGGCCGCAGTAGTAATATGTGGACTGTTCGGGATATAGAAAAATTTTCAGGAATGGAATCAAAATTTCTAGGCGAATTCAGGGAGTTCCCAATGGGACATGCTTGTATGAGTGTGCTTTTAATTATATAGCACCATTTTAAGGAACAGAATCTAAGTATCATGGTGAATTCAATAGGTTCCCAATAGGATCCGCAAGTAATAAGATTTTTATTCAAGATAGAGCAACGTTTTAACGAACTGAAACACTGTTTCTTGGTTAATTCAGTTTGTTCCCAGTAGCAGGCTCTTGTAATATGTGTACTTTTAAAGATTTATCAAAATTTGGTGAGATGAATCTCAGTAACTTTGTGAATTCACTTAGATCCCAATAGGCCGCAGTAGTAATAAGTGGACTGATCGGGATATAGAAAAATTGTCACGAATGGAATGAAAATTTCTAGGCGAATTCAGTGGGTTCCCAATGGGACATGCTTGTATGAGTTTGCTTTTCAATATATAGCAACATTTAAAGTAACGGATTCTATGTATCATGGCGAATTCAGTAGGTTCCAATAGGATTCGCATATAATAAGCTTTTTATTCAAGATAGAGCAACGTTTTAACGAACTGAAACACTGTTTTTTGTGAATTCAGTTAGTTCCCAGTAGCAGGCTCTTTTAATTGTGTGCTTTTAAAGATTTATCAAAATTTGGTGAGCCAAATGTCAGTAACTTGGTGAATTCGGTCAGTTCCAAATAGGCCTCATTAGTATTAAGTGGACTGTTCGGGATATAGAAAAATGTACACGAATGGAATCAAAATTTCTATGCGAATTCACTGAGTTCCCAATGGGTCATGCTTGTATGAGTGTGCTTTTCATTATATAGCAACATTTTAAGGAAGGAATCTAAGTATCATGGTGAATTCAGTAGGTTCCCCATAGGATTCGCATGTAATAAGCTTGTTTTTCAAGATAGAGCAACGTTTTAACGAACTGAAACTCTGTATCTTTGTGAATTCACTTAGTTCCCAGTAGCAGGCTCTTGTAATATGTGTACTTTTAAAGATTTATCAAAATTTGTTGAGATGAATCTCAGGAACTTGGTGAATTCACTTAGTTCCCAATAGGCCACAGTAGTAATAAGTGGACTGTTCGGGATATAGAAAAATTTTCATGAATGGAATCAAAATTTCTAGGCGAATCCCGTGAGTTCCCAATGGGACATGCTTGTATGAGTGTGCTTTTCAATATATAGCAACATTTTAAGGAACGGATTCTAAGTATTGTGGTGAATTCAGTAGGTTCCCCATAGGATAAGCATGTAATAAGCTTGTTATTCAAGATAAAGCAAAGTTTTAACGAACTGAAACACTGTTTCTTTGTGAATTCAGTTAGTTCCCAGTAGCAGGCTATTGTAATTGTGTGATTTTAAAGATTTATCAAAATTTGGTGAGCCGAATGTCAATAACTGGTGAATTCGGTTAGTTCCCAATAGGCCTCAGTAGTATTAAGTGGACAGTTCGGGATATAGAAAAATGTTCATGAATGGAATCAAAATTTCTAGGGGAATTCAGTGAGTTCCCAATGGGACATGCTTCTATGAGTGTGCTTTTCAATATATAGCAACATTTTAAGGAACGGAATCTAAGTATCATGGTGAATTCAGTAGGTTCCCTATAGGATTCGCATGTAATAAGCTTGTTATTCAAGATAGAGCAAAGATTTAACGAACTGAAACACTGTTTCTTTGTGAATTCAGTTAGTTCCCAGTAGAAGGCTCTTGTAATTGTGTGCTTTTAAAGATTTATCAAAATTTGGTGAGCCGAATGTCACTAAGTTGGTGAATTCGGTTAGTTTCCAATAGGCCTCAGTAGTAATAAGTGGACTGTTCGGGATATAGAAAAATTTTCAGGAATGGAATCAAAATTACTAGGCGAATTCAGGGAGTTCCCAATGGGACATGAATGTATGAGTGTGCTTTTCATTATATAGCAACATTTTAAGGAAAGGAATTTAAGTATCATGGTGAATTCAATAGGTTCCCAATAGGAATCGCATGTAATAAGCTTGTTTTTTAAGATAGAGCAACGTTTTAATGAACTGAAACACTGTTTCATTGTGAATTCAGTTAGTTCCCAGTAGCAGGCACTTGTAATATGTGTACTTTTAAAGATTTATCAAAATTTGGTGAGCCGAATGTCAGTAACTTTGTAAATTCACTTATTTCCCAATAGGCCGCAGTAGTAATAAGTGGACTGTTCGGGATATAGAAATATTGTCACGAATGGAATGAAAGTATCTAGGCGAATTCGGTGGGTTCCCAATGGGACATGCTTGTATGAGTGTGCTTTTCAATATATAGCAACATTTAAAGGAACGGATTCTAAGTATCATGGCGAATTCAGTAGGTTCCAATAGGATTCGCATGTATAGGCTTGTCATTCAAGATAGAGCAAAGTTTTAACGAACTGAAACACTGTTTCTTTGTGAATTCAGTTAGTTCCCAGTAGCAGGCTCTTGTAATATGTATACTTTTAAAGATTTATCAAAATTTGTTGAGCCGAATCTCAGTAACTTGGTGAATTCAGTTTCTTCCCAATAGGGCTCAGTAGTAATAAGTGGACTGTTCGGGATATAGAAAAATTTTCACGAATGGAAACAAAATTTCTAGGCGAATTCAGTGAGGTCCCAATGGGATATGCTTGTATGGGTGTGCATTTAATATGTAGCAACATTTTAAGGAACGGAAACTAAGTATCATTGTGAATTCAATAGGTCCCAATAGGATTCACAAGTAATAAGCTTGTTATTCAAGATACAGCAACGTTTTAACGAACTGAAACACTGTTTCTTTGTGAATTCAGTTAGTTCCCAGTAGCAGGCTCTTATAAAAAGTGTACTTTTAAAGATTTATCAAAATTTGGTGAGATAAATCTCAGTAACTTTGTGAATTCACTTAGTTCCCAATAGGCCGCAGTAGTAATAAGTGGACTTTCGGGATATAGAAAAAATTTCATCTATGGAATCAAAATTTCTAGGCGAATTCAGTGAGTTCCCAATGGGACATGCTTGTATGAGTGTGCTTTTCAATATATAGCAATATTTAAAGGAACGGAACCTATGTATCATGGTGAATTCAGTAAGTTCCCAATAGGATTCGCATGTAATAAGCTTGTTATTCAAGATAGAGCAACGTTTTAACGAATTGAAACACTGTTTCTTTGTGAATTCAGTTAGTTCTCAGTAGCAGGCTCTTATAATATGAGTACTTTTAAAGATTTATCAAAATTTGGTGAGCCGAATCTTAGTAACTGAGTGAATTCAGTTAGTTCCCAATAGGCCTCAGTAGTAATAAGTGGACTGTTCGGGATATAGAAAAATTTTCACGAATGCAATCAAAATTTCTAGGCGAATTCAGGGAGTTCCCAATGGGACATGCTTGTATGAGTGTGCTTTTCATTATATAGCAACATTTTAAGGAACAGAATCTAAGTATCATGGTGAATTCAATAGGTTCCCAATAGGATCCGCAAGTAATAAGATTTTTATTCAAGTTAGAGCAACGTTTTAACGAACTGAAACACTGTTTCTTGGTTAATTCAGTTTGTTCCCAGTAGCAGGCTCTTGTAATATGTGTACTTTTAAAGGTTTATCAAATTTTGGTGAGATGAATCTCAGTAACTTTGTGAATTCACTTAGATCCCAATAGGCCGCAGTAGTAATAAGTGGACTGATCGGGATATAGAAAAATTGTCACGAATGGAATGAAAATTTCTAGGCGAATTCAGTGGGTTCCCAATGGGACATGCTTGTATGAGTTTGCTTTTCAATATATAGCAACATTTAAAGAAACGGATTCTAAGTATCATGGCGAATTCAGTAGGTTCCAATAGGATTCGCATATAATAAGCTTGTTATTCAAGATAGAGCAACGTTTTAACGAACTGAAACACTGTTTCTTTGTGAATTCAGTTAGTTCCCAGTAGCAGGCTCTTGTAATATGTGTACTTTTAAAGATTTATCAAAATTTGGTGAGATGAATCACAGTAACTTTGTGAATTCACTTAGATCCCAATAGGCCGCAGTAGTAATAAGTGGACTGATCGGGATATAGAAAAATTGTCACGAATGGAATGAATATTTCTAGGCGAATTCAGTGGGTTCCCAATGGGACATGCTTGTATGAGTTTGCTTTTCAATATATAGCAACACTTAAAGGAACGGATTCTAAGTATCATGGCGAATTCAGTAGGTTCCAATAGGATTCGCATATAATAAGCTTGTTATTCAAGATAGAGCAACGTTTTAACGAACTGAAACACTGTTTCTTTGTGAATTCAGTTAGTTCCCAGTAGCAGGGTCTTGTAATATGTATACTTTTAAAATTTATCAAATTTTGGTGAGCCGAATCTGAGTAACATGGTGAATTCGGTTAGTTCCCAATAGGCCGCAGTAGTAATAAGTGGACTGTTCGGGATATATAAAAATTTTCACGAATGGAATCAAAATTTCTAGGCGAATTCAGTGAGTTCCCAATGGGACATGCTTGTATGAGTTTGCTTTTCAATATAGAGCAACATTTTGTGGAACGGAATCTAAGTATCATGCTGAATTCAGTAAGTTCCCAATAGGATTCGCATGTAATAAACTTGTTATTCAAGATAGAGCAACGTTTGAACGAACTGAAACACTGTTTCTTTGTGAACTCAGTTAGTTCCCAGTAGCCTGCTCTTGTACTATGTGTACTTTTAAAGATTTATCAAAATTTGGTGAGCCGAATCTGAGTAACATGGTGAATTCGGTTAGTTCCCAGTAGTCCGCAGTAGTAATAAGTGGACTGTTCGGGATATAGAAAAATTTTCAGGAATGGAATCAAAATTTCTAGGCGAATTCAGTGAGTTCCCTATGGGACATGCTTGTATGAGTTTGCTTTTCAAAATAGAGCAACATTTTGTGGAACGGAATCTAAGTATCATGGTGAATTCAGTAGGTTCCCAAAAGGATTCGCATGTAATAAGCTTGTTATTCAAGATAGAGCAAGGTTTTAACTAACTCAAACACTGTTTCTTTGTGAATTCAGTTAGTTCCCAGTAGCCTGCTCTTGTAATATGTGTACTTTTAAAGATTTATCAAAATTTGGTGAGATGAATCTCAGGAACTTGGTGAATTCACTTAGTTCCCAATAGGCCACAGTAGTAATAAGTGGACTGTTCGGGATATAGAAAAATGTTCATGAATGGAATCAAAATTTCTAGGGGAATTCAGTGAGTTCCCAATAGGACATGCTTGTATGAGTGTGCTTTTCAATATAGAGCATCATTTAAAGGAACGGAATCTAAGTATAATGGAAAATTCAGTAGGTTCACAATAGGATTCACATGTACTAAGCTTGTTATTCAAGATAGAGCAACGTTTTAACGAATTGAAACACTGTTTCTTTGTGAATTCAGTTAGTTCCCAGTAGCAGTCTCTTGTAATATGTGTACTTTTAAAGATTTATCAAAATTTTGTGAGCCGAATCTCAGTAAGTGGATGAATTCAGTTAGTTCCCAATAGGCCTCAGTAGTAATAAGTGGATTGTTCGGGATATAGAAAAATTTTCACGAATCGAATCAAAATTTCTAGGCGAATTCAGTGAGTTCCCAATGGGACATGCTTGTATGAGTGTGCTTTTCAATATATAGCAACATTTTAAGGAACGGAATCTAAGTATCATGGTGAATTCAGTAGGTTCCCTATAGGATTCGCATGTAATAAGCTTGTTATTCAAGATAGAGCAAAGTTTTAACGAACTGAAACACTGTTTCTTTGTGAATTCAGTTAGTTCCCAGTAGCAGGCTCTTGTAATATGTGTACTTTTAAAGATTTATCAAAATTTGGTGAGATGAATCTCAGTAACTTTGTGAATTCACTTAGTTCCCAATAGGCCGCAGTAGTAATAAGTGGATTGTTCGGGGTATAGAAATATTGTCACGAATGGAATGAAAATTTCTAGGCGAAATCAGTGAGTTCCCATTTGGACATGCTTGTATGAGTGTGCTTTTCAATATATAGCAACATTTTAAGGAACGGAATCTAAGTATCATGTTGAATTCAATAGGTCCCAATAGGATTCGCGAGTAATAAGCTTGTTACTCAAGATAGAGCAAAGTTTTAACGAACTGAAACACTGTTTCTTTGTGAATTCAGTTAGTTCTCAGTAGCAGGCTCTTGTAATATGTGTACTTTTAAGATTTATCAAAATTTGGTGAGATGAATCTCAGGGACTTGGTGAATTCACTTAATTCCCAATAGGCCGCAGTAGTAATAAGTGGACTGTTCGGGATATAGAAAAATTTTCAGGAATGGAATCAAAATTTCAAGGCGAATTCAGGGAGTTCCCAATGGGACATGCTTGTATGAGTGTGCTTTTCATTATATAGCAACATTTTAAGGAACGGAATCTAAGTATCATGGTGAATTCAATAGGTTCCCAATAGGATTCACATGTAATAGCTTGTTTTTCAAGATAGAGCAACGTTTTAACGAACTGAAACACTGTTTCTTTGTGAATTCAGTTAGTTCCCAGTAGCAGGCTCTTGTAATATGTGTACTTTTAAAGATTTATCAAAATTTGGTGAGATGAGTCTCAGTAACTTTGTGAATTCACTTAGTTCCCAATAGGCAGCAGTAGTAATAAGTGGACTGTTCGGGATATAGAAATATTGTCACGAATGTAATGAAAATTTCTAGGCGAATTCCGTGAGTTCCCAATGGGACATGCTTGTATGAGTGTGCTTTTCAATATATAGCAACATTTTAAGGAACGGAATCTAAGTATCATGTTGAATTCAATAGGTCCCAAAGGGTTCGCGAGTAATAAGCTTGTTATTCAAGATAGAGCAACGTTTTAGCGAACTAAAACACTGTTTCTTTGTGAATTCAGTTAGTTCCCAGTAGCAGGCTCTTGTAATATGTGTACTTTTAAAGATTTATCAAAATTTGTTGAGAAAAATCTCAGGAACTTGGTGAATTCACTTAATTCCCAATAGGCCGCAGAAGTAATAAGTGGACTCTTCAGGATTTAGAAATATTGTCACGAATGGAATGAAAATTTCTAGGCGAATTCAGTGAGTTCACAATGGGACATGCTTGTATGAGTGTGCTTTTCAACATATAGCAACATTTTAAGGAACGGAATCTAAGTATCATGGTGATTCAGTTCGTTCCCAGTAGGATTCGAATGTACAAGCTTGTTATTCAAGATAGAGCAACGTTTTAAAGAACTGAAACACTGTTTCTTTGTGAATTCAGTTAGTTCCCAGTAGCAGGCTCTTTTAATTGTGTGCTTTTAAAGATTTATCAAAATTTGGTGAGCCAAATGTCAGTAACTTGGTGAATTCGGTTAGTTCCCAATAGGCCTCATTAGTATTAAGTGGACTGTTCGGGATATAGAAAAATGTACACGAATGGAATCAAAATTTCTATGCGAATTCAGTGAGTTCCCAATGGGACATGCTTGTATGAGTGTGCTTTTCATTATATAGCAACATTTTAAGGAAGGAATCTAAGTATCATGGTGAATTCAGTAGGTTCCCCATAGGATTCGCATGTAATAAGCTTGTTTTTCAAGATAGAGCAACGTTTTAACGAACTGAAACTCTGTATCTTTGTGAATTCAGTTAGTTCCCAGTAGCAGGCTCTTGTAATATGTGTACTTTTAAAGATTTATCAAAATTTGTTGAGATGAATCTCAGGAACTTGGTGAATTCACTTAGTTCCCAATAGGCCACAGTAGTAATAAGTGGACTCTTCGGGATATAGAAAAATTTTCATTAATGGAATCAAAATTTCTAGGCGAATCCCGTGAGTTCCCAATGGGACATGCTTGTATGAGTGTGCTTTTCAATATATAGCAACATTTTAAGGAACGGATTCTAAGTATTTTGGTGAATTCAGTAGGTTCCCCATAGGATAAGCATGTAATAAGCTTGTCATTCAAGATAAAGCAACGTTTTAACGAACTGAAACACTGTTTCTGTGTGAATTCAGTTAGTTCCCAGTAGCAGGCTATTGTAATTGTGTGATTTTAAAGATTTATCAAAATTTGGTGAGCCGAATATCAGTAACTGGTGAATTCGGTTAGTTCCCAATAGGCCTCAGTAGTATTAAGTGGACTGTTTGGGATATAGAAAAATGTTCATGAATGGAATCAAAATTTCTAGGGGAATTCAGTGAGTTGCCAATGGGACATGCTTGTATGAGTGTGCTTTTCAATATAGAGCATCATTTAAAGGAACGGAATCTAAGTATAATGGAAAATTCAGTAGGTTCACAATAGGATTCACATGTACTAAGCTTGTTATTCAAGATAGAGCAACGTTTTAACGAATTGAAACACTGTTTCTTTGTGAATTCAGTTAGTT